>NW_027185809.1:23002590-23029933 GCF_028583685.1 Petaurus breviceps papuanus
TGTGTGTGTGTGTGTGTGTGTGTGTGTGTGTGTGTGTGTGTGTGTGTTCTGGGAGGTTGGTATTTTGCTTTGGGGCTCATTCATGGGAAGAATGTTCACCTGAGGTCTTTGTGATTTGTCCAGATGAGACTCTGGGTAGCCCTTGTTAAGCCCCCTTCCACTTTGTGAACCCAGATGTTGGTACTCCCTGGTCTGGTGATTATGTATCTACTACTTTGTTTAGATAGTTGAAGCCTTGTCTATTGGGTTCTTCCTTGGATACTTCTTTCTTCTTATCTGTCTGCACTGTTTAATTAAAGTAAGATTGTTGACCCTTTTGAAATTGTCTTTCCTTTAGAGAAGCAGATTAAAGAACCTGTACTAACATCCCTCCCATGGTGTTATTGGTCTTACACTTCCACAGCAGCTGCAAGTATCATTAATGATACACCTTATTCAATTCTAAGATAAGTTCACTGTCCATCTTCAGTACCTAACAAGATATATGCAATGTTATCCACAAACAGCAACTTCAGGAAAAACCTATCATCCTCAGTCCAGGGATTAGTGGAGTTTTCAGTTTTGAGGGGCCAGGTGATCAAAACAGCACCAAACATATTTCAAACTGAAGGCTGAGAAAATGATGATAATTTATAGTCTGATAAATGGTCAAGAGACCTGGATTTATCAGTCACAGAAATCATATCTAGCTTGTTCTTTAATTTCATTAGCAATAATATAATTTACATGTAACATTGCTACATATAAGAATTGGTTGAATTGTTCTTGAAAACAATTTGGAATTGTGCAAGAAAACTTATGAAATTGTTTACAGCCCTTGCTTTAATGATACTAGCACTGGACATATGTCCCAGAAAGTTTTGGACAAACAGAAAAGACAATCACAAAAATGTCCACAAAGAAGCACTTTTTGTGGTCATAAATAGCTAAAAATAATTGGGGAACAGCCAACCAAACTATCGAATACAAAGGTAATAGAACATTATTGTATAGTAAAAATGATGGATATAAGGAATGCTGAGAAACATATGAAGACTTGTACAAATACACACAAAAATAACTAGAACCAAAAGAATTTTATATAGAATGGTTATAATAATATAAATTAAAAGAACAGTAAAAGTAATACAAACTCTGAGTAATTGTAATTTTGATTCCACAGAAGAGATGATGAAACATTCCCCTCATATTAATAGAGAAGATGATAGATGCAGAATGTTATATATACTGTTAGAAGGGTCTTTGTAGGTTGTTTTTGCTTATTGTGTTTTCAATTTTATAAGAGGTGGTTGGATATTGAAGGGGGTATTTAGAATAATTGTGACATTAAAAACAAAAGGTATCAATAAAACATTTCAAAGTTAAATTACTTTTCATTGAATCCTTGACAGAATTTATGTCCAACCTCTGATACCTGCTGGTGGTGATCCTAGACAAATCACTTTTAACTTCTCAATTCTCTAGGAAGCTCTCAAAGTTTATAAGATACAGAAAACTAGATCTGCATTGGTAGAATTTCCTCAATGTGGAGCTCCCTCCACCAATCAAATCACATGTCCAGACCAAAAGAAAAAAAAAAATAGAACTGTGAAAGAAGTTCCAGCTGCTAGAGACTGGGTGACTCTAAGCAAATACATTGTGTAGTCAATGAAGAGAAAAGGCAACAGCAGATTCCCGGACACCAAAGCTTCACTCTCAAACCAAAGAAGGGTCTTAGTCTTCCACTCTATCTATAGGTAGAAAGGACTACTGATCTTCTTTTCAGAAATCCCTGGAACCAGAGAGACCCAAAGATGGCGGAGTAGAAGCAGGACCTCCCCATTGCTCCAGCTTCCACCTTCCCCAATCCATGTAAAAAGGGGACTCTAAGCAAACTTTGGAGCTGCAGAACCCACAAAATGGGTTTCTCTGCACAGAGAAGCTAACCTCCCACTGAGGACAGCCCAGCAGGCCGGCAGCAAGTGGCCAGCTTAGTGCTCTGGGAGCCAAGCCCAGCCCCACACTGAGGCTTTAGATCCAAGGCTGGTCTGACTAGCCCACGGCCAGAGGGACTCCAGATCAGCAGCAGCTGTGGCCCTTTCCATATTTATCAACACACAGATGCGAAGGACAAAGTGAGAGGTCAGTGCAGTCTGGACTTTGGGACCCAGTAAGTGGGAGTGCATTGGCTTTTGCCCCCGGGGCGAGAAGCCACTGAGACACCTGCATAGCCAGCCAGTCCACGTGGCAGCTTCAGCTGCTGACCTGCAGAGTGTAGGGGGACCAAGCATCAGTCTGAGGGGTAATCGCTCTTGCTTTAACCTGCTTGGATCTGGATTGCAGTCTAGGGTGGAGGTCTTGCGATGTGTGTGCAGCTTGCCAGAGCATGTGGAAGCTTCAGAGAGGGCACCCGTCTAATAGCTCTGGCAGCTGAGAAAACCCCAGCATTTGGGACGAAAGCTCCCGTCTGGTGGCAGAGTCCTACTGTGGCAAAAAGCCCAGGGATCAAGTGACTGAGGGGCAACATGACCAGGCAAAGGAAACAAAGCAGACAGAAGATTCCAACATTAGATTCCCATTTTGGGGACAAAAAGGAGCAAAGCATGGAACAGGAGGAAGACAGTGAAATTAGAACTCCTGCACCAAAAGCTTCAAAGGAAAATACGAGCTGGTTAGAGGCCATAGAGGACCTTAAGAAGCAGATAAGAGAAGTGGAGGAAAAATTGGGGAGAGAAATGAGAACAATGACGAGAAATTTTCAAAATTACAACAGCCTGACTGAGGAAAATCACACCTTAAAAAAATAGACTAACTCAAATGGCAAAAGAGGCTCCAAAAGGCAATGAGGAGAAGAATGCCTTAAAAAGCCAAATTTGCCAGATGGAAGAAGAATCTCAAAAGCTCACTGAGGAGAATCATTGCTTCAGAATTAGATTGGAACTGGAAGCTAATAACTTTATGAGAAATCAAGATGCTGTTAAACAGATCCAAACAAATGAAAGAATAAAAGGCAATGTGAAATATCTCATGGGAAAAACCACTGACCTGGAAAATAGATCCAGGAGAGATCATTTAAAAATTATTGGACTACCTGAAAGTCATGATCAAAGTAAGAACCTGGAAATCATCCTCCAGGAAGTTCTCAAAGAAAACTGCCCTGATGTTTTAGAACCAGAGGGCAAAATAGAGGTTGAAAAAATCCACCGATCACCTCCTGAAAAAGATCCCAAAAAGAAAACTCCTAGGAATATTATATCCAGGTTCCAGAATTCCCAGATTAAGTTGAGAATATTACAAGCAGCCAGGAAGAAACAATTTGAATATTGTGGAAACACAATCAGGATAACACAGGATCTGGCAGCTTCTACACTGAGGGATCGAAGGGCTTGGAATATCAAAGGAGCTGGGATTAAAACCAAGAGAATAGAGGACTTTCAAGCATTCTTGCTGAAAAAAAACCAGAATTGAATAGAAAATTTGACATTCAGATACAAGAAGCAAGAGAAGCATGAGAAGGTAAACAGGGAAAAGAAATCATAAGGAACTTATTAAAATAGAACTATTAACATTCCTACATGGAAAAACAATAATTGTAACTGATGAAACTTTTCTCAGTAGTTGAAGGGAATAGAAATATATATAAATATATATATATATATATATGTACATATATATGTCTATATATGAGGCTATATGGGCATGTGAATACATATGTGAATATGTGTATATATGTTTACAAGTCTACATAGATAGAGGCACCGGACCAATTTAACAGGAAGGGATGATACTTACAAGGTGAAATTAAGAGGTCAGAGAGGAATATAATGAGAGGAGACAGAGAGAGACAGAATGGGGTAAACTATCTCATATAGAAGAGGCAAGGGAAAATGGTTACAATGGAGGGGAAGAAGAGGAAGGCAAAAGGAAATGGGTCAACCTTATTCCCATTGAATTTGGCTTGAAGAGGGAATGAAATACACACTAAATTGGGTATCTCACCCTCCAGGAGAGTAGGGGGGGAAGGGGATGAGAGGGGGGATGATGGAAGGGAGGGCAGGCTGGGGGGGAGGGAAATTGGAAGCACCCACTTTTGAAAAGGGACGAGATCAAAGTAGAGAATAGAACAAGTGGCAGGTGGGATAGGAGGGAGGGAAATATAGTCAGTCTTTTACAATATATCTACTATGTTATTGTTTTTCATTAGCCACACATGTACAACCTATACTGAACTGCTTGTCTTCCCAGTAAGGGTGGGTGACAAGGGAGGAAGGGAATGAATCTGGAATTCAAAGTTTTAAAACCAAATATATATATACTAATATTAATACTATTTTACATGTAATTGAAAAATAAGATATACAGTCACTGGGGCATAGAGATCCACTGGAAAAGTCGAAAGGGGTATGGGAGAAAATATGGGAGAGAGCAGATTGGAGGAGGGGATTTCCTGTGGGACTGCTATTTTGGTGAGATGGGTAGGGGGAAAATGGGGAGAAAATTTGTAACTCAAAATCTGTCGGAAATGAATGATGTAAATCAGAAGTTAATAAAGCATTTGAAAAATTAAAAAAAGAAGAGAGACCCAGAAACAATCAACTGTAGCTGCTTTTGTGCACATCTGCATGCATAGGAGAGAGGGAGTGAAGGAATAAAAAATAAAGTCAGTCAATCGCCAAAAAAAAAGAAATACCTGGAACCTACTATAGAAATATAACACCTTTGAATAAGCACAATGATTCATAGAGGTACATGGATACATTATAGGGAATATAACTATTCTTCCTTGTGTTATTATATTATTATAAAATGATTATTTTCCATAATTCAATCAATTGTTCCAACAGTGATGAATTTATCAGAGACCAGATATGTTCTACTACTACATCATCATTTGTTTTACTATTCTATTTGCCTCACTCTATTGCAATTATTTCATTTTAACTTACAAACCTTTAGCTATCTTAATGTTAGACATAAGTTTGAATGCCTGATGCTCCAAGTATTCTGTGTGCTATCTATACCAAATACTATAAAGTTGACTTTTCTCTTTAGGTAAAGCATTCTTACTTGATGGAGATTCTCGATTCTCAGTAGGTTCCTTCCCTTTTAGTATTTCTCCATTACCATTTTATCCTTTTAAGAAAAATTCATGGTAGATGTGTGAGAAAAAAAAGAATTGGGGGTGTGGAGATGCCAGTTCTTATGCTTCTATAAGGTGTTTTCTTTTTGCTGGGGGCAGCTTTTTTTTTTTTGTGGGATTTTAGACAACTGGATCTGGAGGCTACATATACTCTTTAATACTACCTACCTGCCCTCCCTGTTCTTTTCTCAGAATTCTCACTGGTGTACTTTTTTTTATAAGGCTTCTACTGTCTAGCTTTCAGGTGATTATGACATGTTTTTTTTTGCAAACTCAGTGGCCCATATTCAGAAGAATGTCCGAACTTCTCCAGGTATAGGTGTTTAGGGTCAGGGGAAGGCGGGGAGGGCCGGAGAGAAAGGAGGGGTGATTGTGGGGGAGAGAAAGGGTGTCTCCTCCTCTTTCTGAATGCAAATAGCCAATGAGGTGGCTCGCCTGGGCCAGTCAGGCTGCTTGTGCCATATAGTATGCAGCAACCCGAGGAGTCACGTTGGGGGAAAGGCAGAAAAGAGCTATCCGTTTACACTAGTTTGCTATAGCAGCTATCTTATGGTGACTGCGTGGCCGGGGAGAAACCTGATCAGCTAGATCCTGCCGAAACCAGAAGGGAGGGAGTGGGCTTTCCGGAGAGGAGAAGGGGGGAGGGGGGGCGAAAGGAGGAGAGTGGAAGAAAGAGAGTAGGGGGGGGGGGGGGACGACAAAAAATGTCCTCTTCCTCCCCCACGGACCAGATCGCAAGTGCGGTGGAGATAAAGCAAGAAAATGGGATGGAAGCCACCCCCGAAGGAAAGGAGGCGCCAGCAGAAGTGGCGGGGGGAGCCGCTGCAGCACTCAATCCTCCGACTGCCGCCCCTTTCCCCATGGAGCCCGGGGGTTCCAGGGCTGCTGCTAGCGGAGAGGGGGGGGCGGTGGCAGCAGTAGCGGCCGCGGCCACAGCGGCAGCGGACCAGGTACAACTCCACTCTGAACTTCTAGCCCGAAACCACCAAGCAGCCGCCGCCGCCGCCGCCGCAGCGCAGACCCCGCTGGCTTTCTCCCCGGACCACGTCGCCTGCGTTTGCGAAGCCTTGCAGCAAGGGGGAAACTTGGACCGCCTGGCCCGATTCCTGTGGTCTCTGCCCCAGAGCGACCTGCTACGTGGCAACGAGAGTCTCCTGAAAGCCCGAGCCTTGGTCGCCTTCCACCAGGGCATCTACCCCGAGCTCTACAGCATCCTCGAGAGCCACAGCTTCGAGTCGGCCAACCACCCGCTTCTTCAGCAGCTCTGGTACAAGGCGCGCTACAGTGAAGCAGAGAGAGCACGGGGTCGGCCTTTGGGAGCCGTGGACAAGTACAGGCTGAGGAGGAAATTCCCCCTGCCCCGCACCATCTGGGACGGAGAGGAGACGGTGTATTGTTTCAAGGAAAAGTCGCGCAACGCGCTCAAGGAGCTATACAAGCAGAATCGTTACCCATCCCCGGCAGAGAAGCGGCACCTGGCCAAGATCACCGGCCTCTCCCTCACTCAGGTCAGCAACTGGTTCAAGAACCGGAGGCAGCGCGACCGGAACCCCTCCGAGACCCAATCCAAAAGGTGAGGAGCCAAACTTTCCTCCTCCTCTCTCTCCTCCCTCTCGCTCGCCCTCCCCCACCCCCCAGCCTGCTTTTCCTCCAAGCGCTTGCAAATATGGCGCTTACCTTCCCCTCTAGCCTTGTCCTGCTGCTGCCCACCTCTCCCTTCCCTCCTCCCTACCTCCCCCCTCCTCTTCCCGGACGCTGCACTAGAGGACTTGGGAGTGGAGGTAGGTTGGGGAGGGGGGGGGGGCGGGGGAGAGGAAGGAGGAGGGAACAGATCTCTTTACCCTCCCCCTCCTTCCCCTAGAAGTTTCTTCTCGACGGGGTATCAGTCCCCACCCCCACCTTTGGCTGGTCAGTTCTGCCTACCCGGTCCCGCAGCCTTTTGAAGTTGCCCCTGTCCCCAGGTCTGGCGGAGTAAAGAGAAGGAGTTTGCTGGCAGGCGAGGAGAGCGCTCAGCTTCCTCCTTCCTCCTTGCACTGGGGCTCGCCTGGCTTTAGGCTTTCCTCCCTTTGGTCAGACATAGGCGTGATGGGCTGCTGCCACACAAACATATGCCCACCCAACCCCACCCGTCCCTTCTAGCTCTGCTTTCTCCAGCTTGGGCACACACATACACACAACACACCACATCCCTACCTGGGATTCCGCAAGCTTCTCCGCCCTGAATTTGGGAAATGCTGTAAAGTAATTGGGGGTGAAGGGGCCTGTACTTTGGGCTATGGTAGGTAGTGGGGGGAGGTGGCTGGGTGGGAGGCTGGGGCGGGGGAGTGTTAAGACTGAGGTTTTATTTGACAGAGTTAATCATTCACTATGCCCGCTGTTCTTTTCAGCAGTAGCAGCAACAGCAACGTGGGGGTGTTGGTGCGGCTCGCGTCTACAGTGTTTTGAAATCTGATTCTGAGCTCCTTCGGATTGGGTTTCATCGCAGTCCCGGGAAGCCAGGGATGAAAAAAAAAATGTGCTTTCTAAACTCCTTTGGCTTCTCCTATGGCTTCATGGCTAGGGGGCTTGTGGCGGGCAGTGGGAAGGAAGTGGGTGCACAAGGATCTCATGCCCGGTTGGAGCTTTTGTTTCTTGCAGTCTTTCTTATGTCAGAATGGATCAGGTTTCCCAGAGCCTTTGTTTTTGCTCTTGAATATACTTCCTGTGCTTGTGTGTATCGCTGGGATGGTGCTTACCTGAGTATGTGTACTGTTATTGTGGTGCAGGGAAGAGTTGAAGGAGATAGTGTCCCTTACCCACCCAGGCCTGGAAAAACTATCAAAATATCCAAAATATATCGATCAAAGAAAGAATCAATGAGCTGAGGTGAGCCCAAACCAAAGGGACCTAAGGGAACTGGAGCCGGCCAGGTGGAGGTGACCACCCGTCGAACTAAGCACATTCCAGAGCCTGCTCTCTTCCTCCTGCCCCTCCCCCTTTCCCTTCTTCGCTCCTTCCCTGGGCAAACCGGGCCTCCAGGCATTCCTCTCCTAGGGAGGGAGGGAGGAGGAAAAGAGGAGGGTGGTGAGGCGGTTGTGCAGAGCCAGCCGAGGGCCCCAAGAACAGCCAGGAGAATCCAATACTGAAGCCTGACTGTAACCAAAACAAAACACACCACAAGAGAAAGTGAGACTGAGAATAAAGAAAGGGGAAAAGTTGCAGATAAGAAGAGAATTAATTATTCCCCAATCAAAAACTCGACCTTTATTAGCCAGGGGTTAGGGATCCCTGCCCTAGCCCTTTAACAATGAGGAAATTAGTGGGGCCCCAGGGTAGAAAGTGGGGGGGGGAGTGGGGTGTCCTGGCACACCCAATACAGGATCCTGTCTCTCCCCTCCCCCTCCTGGGCCCAGGGTAGTTTCACACCCCCATCACCACACATGCTCCAATCCTCTTTTCCTACCATCTGTGCTTTCTTCCTTGCTGCCCCCTCCTCCAGGTTGCCCCTCTCCGGATCTGCCCCGCCCCCACACTCGCCCAAATGAGTCACCCTCTCAGACAGCGACTGAGGCTCAATCTCAGCTCATAAATCAAAATGCTCACAGCTCTCCCAGCCCCACAGCCCAAAGTCAGAGTAATCTCCCTCCTTCAGCAGTAAAGTGAAACACACCCTGCCAAGCACATTGCAGGATCCAGACCAGCCAGGCCAAGAACATCCCATCTTCTTCATCGTTCCAACCAGCCCCTCTCCCTCATTCATTCCGCTCTTAGGCCAAGTAGGGAAACACCACCACACTTCCATCCTAGATCTTTCTCCTAAAGCTGGTAGATGAAAAAAGTGTTTTCAGGAATAGATGGAATCTGGAAAGACTGGGGAAGAGGCCTGAGGGTGCATGGCCTGGAAGTCTTGGGGGAGGAGGAAGTATTTGGTTTCTTTTTCTGGTTATGTTGTTTTTAGCATATCCCCTTTCCCACTCATTTCACTTGGCCCATTTCTAATTTTTGCAAAGTTCAAAGTCAAGTTTGTGCCAGATAATTGTTCTTTGGGTGAAGGCTCCTTTCCTACAAACCCAGCAGTTTCTTTAGAATTAGGGGAGACTTGGGTCCATAAAAGCTGGGGATGGATGTAAACATTTACAGAAATTGACTGTTGAGTTATCATTTCTCATTATCTATCCAGGTCTCTAATGGGTTTAAAAAAAAACAGACTTCAAGGTGCTAATTTTTTTCTCCAGGGGAACTGGAAACCCATATCCTGATTCTTACATTAAAATAATACTAATCAAATTTGTTTAAAGGAGTTTCTCATCCCAAAACTCTGGAGCAGTGATCATTCTGTTTTTTTTTTTTTTTTGTAAATAGTAACTTATTTACTGGTAAGACTCAGAATTGTAATGATAGAAAAAAATATACTCTGCCACCACATTTGTGACCATGGACCTTTAACTTCCCTATTTGGAGCCTTAATTTCTACCTTTATGCAATGAGAGATGAGCTATACAGTTTCTAAGGTCCTTCCAGTTTTAACTTCCTACGATTCTACTCAATATTCCTTTTACTTGTATTGACTGATGTTGCATTTTCCAGACCATTTTTCTGAGTTTATCAAAAGATGACTTAAGATCTGAGATTTACCCTTTCCATGACTCATATTTAAGATCTCTTCACAGTGACTTCCCAATTTAAATGAGGCCAACAGACACCATCCTTTCTTCCCATCCTCTGATTTAGGACCTGATTTTCCAAACAAATTGCAAGTACTTAAAATGTCATCCCCTTGACCTCTAATGTGTCTTGATTTCTTCTCCCCTACACAGTGAGTCAGATGGTAATCCCAGCACTGAAGATGAGTCCAGCAAGGGACATGAGGATTTATCTCCTCATTCACTCTCCAGTTCTTCTGATGGAGTCACCAACTTGAGCCTTTCCAGCCACATGGAACCAGTGTACATGCAACAAATTGGAAATACTAAAATATCCTTAAGTTCCCCTGGAGTGTTACTGAATGGAGGCTTAGTACCCGCAAGTACTTCACCCGTCTTCCTTAATGGCAATTCCTTTATTCAGGGACCTAACAGTGTAATCCTTAATGGACTGAATGTAGGAAATGCACAGACTGTGACTTTAAACCCATCAAAAACTTCATCAAGCATTGTGAACAATGGTGCACCCATTACTGACATCTTGGGATCTCATTCAGAGGATGTAAAAGACTTCAAAGTCCTCCAGAGTTCCACAACAAATTCTGCAGCAACAACATCCTACAGCCCCAGCGTCCCTGCTTCATTTCCTGGTTTGATACCTAGCACTGAAGTTAAAAGGGAAGGCATACAAACCATGGCTTCTCAAGATGGAGGTTCTGTGGTGACTTTTACAACACCCGTACAAATAAACCAGTATGGCATTGTACAGATCCCCAATTCAGGAACAAATGGCCAGTTGCTTAATGGAAGCATTGGATTCTCTCCTCTGCAGCTGCCTCCTGTTTCAGTGGCAGCTTCACAAGGTAAAGGTTTCATTTGCTACAATAATGCCTTGGGCAAAAGTGAGTGTGTGTGTCAGCTGCTATCTTTTGTGAAACCTGTGTAGGGGTGTTGTAGCCCAAGTACCCTGATGTCTGTTACAGCTGCAGAATATGCTTGTTCTTTCTGCTCACCCTCATTACAACACCTGTTAGCAACAGTCATCAGGCTTAACTCCCTAGGATCATGGGGATGAGCTGTATTTTTTTTTTAGGAGCTGAATGGAAAAATATAGTTCATAAGAAGCCTTGCCAGCTTTGCAATTTTATAGAAATATAAAATATTGGTGCTTACAAAGCAAGCCAATTGGTTGGCTTTTTAAAATTAAAAATTAATATTAGCTGTTAGAACAAAGGATAAGTCTAGGAGTTGGTGTGAACATGCATTTTTACTTAAGCATCAAGTGTTTGAACCAAAAGCATTTTGTAAGATCAAGCTAAAATCAGGCACAATGATGAGAGTGGATTAATTGTGTTTGATCCATGTTCTTCCTATAATTAAGGGTAACAAAACAAAACTGTTTAAATCTCCTTAGACTTATCCATCAGATAGGGAGATGTCTTTCAGATGACTGCTTATTTCCATTATTTCTAAAAGTAGAAGAGGCCACCAAAAGCAGGGCAATCTCATACAGTAAAGAGAGCCCTGAACTGGACTTTATGCAAGCCAAGGGCCATTCTAGCTCTTTCAGTGACTTTGAGTAAGTTTCTTCATCTTTCTGCTTGAATGTATGCATCTATACAGTGGAAATGGTGAAAATATTCGTGTTAAAAGCTGAACATCTCTTAGTCCTGGAGTGGAATGTTTATCTCATTTTAAACAAACCTAATATAGGAAAATAGACTCAGAAGTAATGTGACTTGCCCAAGATCACACAGCTAGTAAGTGCCAAAATCCAGACTCATACCAATGTCTTTTGACTCTCATAAAATTATGGACTATAGCACAAAAAGATCAGTTAGGTGATGGTTCTTCATTTAATAATAAGTATTTACAATAGAATTTTATTTGAAATCTACTTTCCCTGAGGCATTTAAATAGTATGATGAAGTAGAATGCTAGCTCTGCAGTGGAGCTTTGCAAAGGACTTGAGTTTGATTCCTGGTTTTGCCACACACTACATGTGTAACCTTGAACTTCTCTTGAACTCAGTCTCCTCATCTGACAAATAAAAGGATTGGATTAGATGACTTCTAGAAATCCTTCTAACTCTAAATCAAACTCTGTGATTTGACTTATGAAACTAGAATCTACACCTAGTTTTTCAGGAATACATAAAACTAAGTACTGTTTTAGACAGCATTAACTTTCCTTGCTGGTGATAGACAAAACAATTTAGAAATATATGTTGTTTTGTGTATGTATTCCCATTTTAGTACATAATGCTGAAATACAGAAATGTCATAGCATATTCATCATTCTTTTGGTATACCAAGTTATTCAGAGGGCTAAAAGAAGTAGAAAACCTCATAAAACTATGAAAAATGAGGTGAGAATCAGTGTTGATTTTTTACATGATTAAATATACATTTTTCTCCTCAATACCAAGCATCCTCCCCCCCACCCACATCCTCCACAAACCAGTTTTCACTCTTCAGGAAAATTCACTAAGGGCCAATAGATAAAATCTCAAGGCAACATATTTAAAACAAAAAGTGAATAGTTATTGGGGGTGGGGGTGGAGTTGGGAAGAGGGTTTGAGATGGAGAAATACTTTTGATATGTAACCTGGGAAGCTTGATGCCATAGAAAATTATCAGGGGCTTATAGCTTAATTTTTAAAAATGAGACATTTAATGGGAATAAGAATAGCATTTTCAGTTATAATAGTTAAGATCAAATGATAGGCCTGTCAGTCTTGGGGCTATTTGGGTAAATTGAAGGCATAAGTTTAACCAGATGGATTCAGGAAGCAGTGTTCCCCTTGGTACAGTATAGCAGTTCACAATTATGCATATTTCTAGTGCTTAACCTCTATCTAAGATAAATAGTATTAGCTCACTTCAAAAGTTGCTGACTAGATAAATCATCTTTCTGTCCCTAGTCCTTCTTTGTAGTGAATATAATAATAATGTACACATTTTCTGACACTTTTTCTTACTCTTATATGTGAGAAAAAAGATGAAATTAACCATATAGTTTTTTATCATCGAGTTGTTAAAATTGTATTTTCTACCTACTCTTTTATTTTCTTTATTATAAAAGATTTATTTACTTCCTACCAGGAAAACCTTGAAATGTAACCTTTATAAAATTTTATTTATCCATTTAGTTGTGACAATCCTCGTTAGATTTATAATGCAGTTTCTTTTTTCAGTAGTCATTAGATATGAAAAGAGATTTCTAGCTCATCTTTGTATTTTTCTATTAATTTATTATGTTAAAATTTCTAAAGCATACTCAGAAATTTGGTTTTGTACTCTTAAACAGTTGTTGGAAAAATTAAAGTATGCATGATCTCATTTAATAGCACTATCTTAAATTGCTAGGAATTTTGATAGATAAATAAAGCACTTATTAAGAGTTTACTATGTGCTAGGTATTCTAAAACTGGGAAGCTACAAATAAAGTCAAGTGTGCCAGTCCTTGACCTCTAGGAGCTTACATTCAAATGGGGGGAGGACAGGAAATAAAAAAGGGGAGGAAGTCACATATACTGTCATGCAACTTCCAAATAAAACATAAGCTTCAGCAAATATGTATGTATGTATATGTGCATGTATGTGTATAAATTTGGCTACACCCTAGAAGCTCAAGTTGAGAATTTCAAAGTGTACTTAAGCTTCAGGCAAATCTTTTCAAATGGAAGCAATAGTTTTAGTTGTTTGACTGACACACGTATTTGGTAGGGAAATTGGAGCAGAGAGCATATAAGGAGAGAATAAATAAGAATAATTTAAGAATATCTTATATATATTTTGTTTCAGAAATAGAATCACAATGTTTAGAAATAATGAATATTTTATATTTAGACATAGTAGGAGGAAATATACTCTCTTCACATTTTAGACTACAAAATAAAAACTTACCTTACTAATTATACACATTTCGCCAAAATTTAAAATATCATAACATATAATTTTCTTTATGGAATGCTTATCAAAATGTTTACTTTGAAGAAATTCCATTGTAGTTCGGATATTTACAAATTCTTCTGAGGATATCTGACGTTTACTATCATACTTCATTTATCAGCATAGGAAGGTAGCTTTGTAAGAATGATTCTTATTATCCAAGGGAAAAAATTATTTTATGAATTTTACTTAAAATTAGAACTTTCTCCATGAAGTAAATTGAATACTAGCAACTCAAATAGTCATTTAAAACTTCCTTTGAGGTAGGCAGTACAAGTATCACTGCCTTGTTTTCCAGTTGAGGAAACTGAGGCTCAGAAATATTAAGTGCTTACAACTCTATGTCTAAGAAGCATAGGAACTGTAATATGTTGAATATGATTGATATAGACCGAGGGTTTCATAACCTTTTTTATGTTAGGGACCCTTTTGGCAGTCCCATCCAATCCCATTTCATAAAAATGGTTTTAAATGAATAAAGTATGTAACATTATAAAGGAAACCAATTATATTGAAATATGGTTTTCAAAAAAAATTCTTTTTTTAAATTCATGGACCCACATCCCTAGTCTAGACAGTCAACCTGGAAGATTTCAGAAAGGAATGGAAAGGCAATTTGGTATAATGGGTTGAGCCCTGGACTTGGAATCTGGAAGACCTGGATTTAAATTCTGCCTCAGCCATGTACTAGACATGTGAACCTGGGCAAAACAGGGGTTTTCTTAACTTGAGCTTCTAGGATGTAGCCAAATGGGTACATCTCGGGGGTCTCTATTTCCTGTAAAATGAAGTGGCAGGATTAAATAATTTTTAAGCAGCCTTCTAGCTTTAAATATATGATTCAAATTGCCAAACCCTTTTTTCCTTTATTAGTAGGATATTTTGGTGTAACCATAAAATGGTAAGTAGTCTTTGCCTCATTTTACTCATAGTGACAGTCTAAACAAGAAAACAGGTTTTTGTGGGACACTTGAAAGGTTTGTAATGGCTGGCTAGCTAACTTGCCTCAGTTATCTAGTAGAAATATCTATATTCAACTCTCTATTTGCTTTGACTGTGTAGACTTGGTTTTAAAATGTCGAAAGGAAGCTCTCCTGAAGTGAAATAGAATACTATCTGCACATTTTCAGGGAAAAAAATAACATTTGATAGGTACGAATTAATTGGTAATTCTTTATTCTTTTCTCCTATGGAACTGGTCTCTATAGACTGTTAATGATAGCCTTAAGGTCAATTTCAAAGACTCAGCTCTGATACTTTATATTGAAATGTGTTTGAAAAGGCATATTTCGATATTCTCATTAATCCTGTATATCACTATATCAGACTTAGAAGCATGTTTTAAAGTTCGGTTCTGTCAGAACAAAAGAAAAGACCTTTTGAATGTCTAATTGCTTTGACATTATTTATTTTATGGTTAGTTAGGTGAAAGTTTGAAACTTGTCTCCACAGGTTCATATGGTTAACTTGAAGCCCCAAGGCAAGTTACTTCATGAAGTATTTTCTGCATATCCATGTATGTTTTTAGTCAGTTATTGAGCTGTTCCCAACAAAGGTGTTTTGTATTTGTATTTTCTAGTTCTAGTGGGCATAGCCCGCAATGCACATTAGCTAATTAAGAACTGGGTAGCTAGAAGACATGAATTTGAATCCTACTTCAGACACTTACTAGCTTTTAATTTCTTTTAGCCTCAGTTTCCTCATCTGTAAAATGGGGATAATAATAATAGCACCTACCTTCACAGGGTTCTTGTGAGAATTAAATATAATATAACAATTGCAGCACTTTGCAAATCTTAAAAGCACTCTATGTGTAAATCCTAGCTATTATCAAGCTTTTAGCAGTGAACCAGAAAGACCTAAAATTCAGAAATAAGTCGAGGGAATTCTTTTACATCACATTGGCTAAGCTCTTATAGATGATATTGTTCATTAACTTAAACCTGAGAAAAAATAATGTGTAAATAAATAAATAATGAAGTAACTTTAATCATCCCATATCATTTCCAATCAACAGTAATCTCTGCTTTATTCTTTTTAGGTAATATTTCAGTAAATTCAAGCACTTCCGATGGGGGAACATTTACAAGTGACTCTACCACAGCACAGCAAGGAAAGGTTTTCTTCAGCTCTCTTGTACCTAGTGCAGTAGTCTACACAGTTCCAAATTCAGGTCAAACAGTAGGATCTGTTAAACAAGAGGGCTTGGAAAGGAGCCTTGTATTTTCTCAACTAATGCCTGTCAATCAAAACCCACAAGTCAACGTAAACATGTCTTCTGAAAATATCTCAAGCAGTGGCCTACATCCTATGGCCTCATCATTAGTTAATGTAACTCCAACTCACAATTTTTCCCTAGCTCCCCCTGCTCTACTGAATGCAACAGAGCTAAATGCTGATATTACTGAGAGCCAGCCCTTGTCTACACCTGTAACAAGCACGTCTACTGTGATATCTGTCAGCAACACTAACTATGCAACTCTTCAGAACTGTTCCCTTATTACTGGTCCAGACCTAATGTCAATTCCAATGACGCAGCCTGCCCTTGGGGAAATAGTTCCAGCTGCTGAAGACCGTGTGGGTCATTCCTCTCAAGCGGTACATGAGGATTTTGTCAGAGAGCACCGGTTAGTTCTGCAGTCCGTATCTAACATAAAGGAGGATTTCATACCAAATTCTGAGGACAAAGCAACAAGCAACTTATTGATGCTGGATTCCAAATCCAAATATGTCCTGGACGGCATTGTTGAAACAGTCTGTGAAGAACTAGATACAGACAAAAAAGAGCTTGCCAAGCTCCAGACTGTCCAGTTGGATCAAGATATGCAAGATTTATAATTTTTTTTCCCTTTGTTTTTGGCATCCATGTTCAAATTCTGTCCAGAGGCCCTAAGGACATTAAGCATTTTCCCTACTTAAGGAAAATACTGCACAGTTTGGCAGAGATGTGTTTCAAAGACTTTGAATTGAGTTTGCATGAAGACCACAATTAAATCCATGAAAGCAAAACTATATCCTTTTTTGTTCACCTGTTAATGTTCTCTTTTAACCAAAAAAGAGAACATGGAGATTATCAAGTGAAGGTATCATGGTTTAGTTCATTTAATGTAACCCTAAAGGCTTAAGTGGAACTTCCACATAGAAACTTATGTTTCAAAGTAAAAATATATACATATCTAACTTCTAGAAAATGAAATGTAGCTATAAAAGGATAGAAACAATGCAATTCTTTTTGTTTACTCTTACTCCATGGGCATTGATACATTTAAAAAAGCATAGATGATACCTCCAAACTATTCTTAAAGACAGTTTTGATGTTAAGAACCTGAATAAACCCTGAATTCTGTGTTTCAGCATTTTCCCAGCTAGAAAGTATTGGATTGTTTTTGCTGACTAACCGATATGATAGCTGGTAGTTTAATGAAGCTTAGATAGTTTGACACTAATAAATAAATAACTCTGAAATAGACTCCAGCATGAATGTAAATATACCAATTACTATTAGCAGAATATTTTTAATTAGTACAAATCAATCTTATTTATAGAGTATGTGTTTCCCTTTAACTTGAGGCACAAATGAAATGCAAAGAAAACATGTTTTCTGGCTATTTAATTTATTTTTATTGTTTGAACAGGAAGTAAACATAGCTGTTTCCAATAATGTTTTACTTTATGTAGGATTTTTAAAGTAATGATTTTTATCAATAGCCCAATAAGGTCAATGTTAATAATACTGAAGCAAGAAAACTCTCTCCTAATATTCAAACTTGGGTACATTTGTTCATATCCCTTTGCTGTTCTTTATTTAGTATTTTTTCCAATTTCTTTAAATACCTACATATTTTCTACAGAATTCCAGGTGCCTTTTTTACCTAGTGGCCTTTTATCATTCTTACTAAGATACAGACATGTGAGGAGATACATTGACTGTTCTTTCATGCTCCACCCAGGGTTAGTTTTAATGTAGAATTGGTTTAGTCTGAAAAAATTCACTAAATTTTTAATAATACTATTTCTATTAGCAATGGTGATGCAAATAGATGAATTGCTGTTAATGCTTTTCATAGCAATGTAACAGTCCTTTAAAGACTTCCATGTCATTACAATCCATATAGACTATCCATATCTGGAATCAAAGACTAATTATAGAGAAAATGGAAAAAGTAAATTTGGTAGAATGAGACCTTTAGGGGTGGCTAGGTGGCACAGTAAGAGTGCCGGCCCCAGAGTGAGGAGGACCAGGATTGGTTCCATCTCAGATACTTAACACCCACACAAAAAAACTGGCCGTGTAACCTTGGGCAAGTTACTTAACCCCAATTGCTTTAAAAAAAAAAAAAAGAATGAGACCTTTAGAAAATAATTTCTCTATGAGCTATCGAACATTATGATATCATGACTTTTGTTTGCACTATCATTTCATTTCTTTAGGAGTAATTTTTTTAGTTCAAAGAATCTGTAAATAATGCTGTGAGTTCTGGCTATTGTTATCAATGATTCTGAACACACAACAGTAGAATAAATGTACACTTATGTGGTGAGCATTGTTATGAAATTCTCTGTTTTCTAAAAATCACAAGAGATGAGAATACTTTACTAAAACTGTCAAAGGTAAAGATACCACATTTGTTTATAAGATCAAAATGAAGGGCCCATTTTAGGTCCCTAATCCTTAAATAGATGTTACTGTCATTGCCGATAACCATGTATGCTAGTCAAAGTTTGTATAGGACTGAAATTTTGTTATTTAACTAAATGCGAATGACATACAAAGATCAAAAGCTGTACAAGGAATCCTTTGACTCATCATTTTGATCAAAAGATCTCCAGTCCTTTTTAAATGAAAAATTAATGGATATTCCTAGAGTACTGAATGGACAGTATTTTTGTTAAGTTTTGGGGTTTAAAATTTTTTTTTTTTACAAAGTCAGGTGTTTTAGAGTTCTTTTCTCCTCTGCCACTACTTATCCTGTTTATTTTTTCCTTTGGGTGTGTATTGATCATGTTACTGAGCTTAATTATATGGTTCTGTAGTATAGTTTACAAGAAAATGGTATTTTCTATATGATTGCTGCAGATCTCAAGAGTTTGTTATGTATTTAAAAGGGCTACCCATCCTATAAAGGAGATGAGAATGTGTTTAAAGTACCAACTGGGACATAGTATGTGAGTGTGTGCATATATACACATATATATGTGTCTTCCACAATATATATATATATATACATATACCTAGAAACACCTCTGAAAAGTTCATCCTCCTTTCTCCCCTAAGAAAAGATAGCACAAAATTTAAACCTTATCTAGGAGACCCATTTATACTCCAAACATGATCTAATTATTATAACCTTATGATTGCTCCAGGTATATACACAATATACTAAGTAAGAGTCATGCACATCATAAAGAACGTAGTGTTCTTTTCTTGTCTTTCACTAAGATAAGGGTCAGTTTATGTGATGTAGTGCATATATATGTGAATGAGATAATGTAATACTTATCCCATGTACTCCTCACACAAAATTGTAAAGTTATTATTTGCAATACTAAGATTCTGGCCCTTGGAGTTCATGTTGCAGAACTTCCCTTTCACAAAGAAGTGCTTAAAGATGCTGCAAATGTCCCTCTGATAATCCCTGAGGGGAATCAAAACAGGGATATGTAAATTCCTCTTCATAATCCCCCTGCTGGCTGTGGGGTTTCTGGTATGAGCCTATCTATGCACTATGTCAGTCAAAAGTTGACATTCATTTCTTAGTTCTATATGGTACAGGGAAGTCTGTTGTTTAAAGAGAAGATGTGTTTCTTCCTCATCCAAGAAAAGACTCTGATGTTTTCCCCTTTAACTTCTCCTGTGCATTTATAGGGATGAAAAGACTTTGAAATTGTGAACGTCAGAACCTTTCCTTAGATTGTGAAAGGCAGGTAGATGTTATAGCCATAGATAAAATCAGATAAAATTGCACACTGGCCTTAAATTTTCTTATATATGCCCTTGTATCTTGCATGTTAATGTTTGGATTACTGGGTACATGTTGCAACCTGCCCTGCTACATACACTTGCTAGACAAGTGTATATTAGTACAATAGCCATAAGTTCTTCATTCTTAATAATGTTTTTGATAAAGTTCATCTCATAAAAATTTCACTAATTCAGGAAAATATTACATTTTTTCCAGTGAAGATTTCCCAGAGGCTTCCTAAGACTCTTAGATGATAGAGCCTAAGAATTGTTTTTTCTCTAACTGGTACATTTCATATAATTTAATGTTACCACCATATGATTCTTAACTCAAAATTATATAGCATGTGGTTCTTTTTGGCTTTCAGGGTTCTGACTCAAAGGAAATGAATTCTTTTGTTGCATGTACTGTATGTTTAGAAGTAACCAGTTAGTTCTGTACTCACTATGATTTTATTGTGCCTTACAACAAAGAGCGAATCTATACAGAATGTATATTATGGTATGGGATAACAATAAGTCTTTACTGCACTGTTAGGTGATGGCACACAGAGCATGTCACAGAACATTTCTGTGCTTAATTACCCAACCAAAGAGATCTAAGGTATGTATGTTGTACTGTAATAAGGGTTTATGCCTGGACAATTAAGTGTTTTATTTGTATTCTGAAATGATGTGAACTTATTTTTCTAAATACTATGCTGAATAAACTTTATATTTATACATATTGTGTTGGAAAAAAGTTATTTGTACTAGCTATGTATTAAACAAGAAAAAAATACAATCAGAAATTCAGACTTATCTAAGAGACTCATTTATGGTCTCAACAAGACCAGGAGGCTGTGGCAAAGGAAATGGTAGTCATGAGAGGCAGGATTGCATTGTAAATGGAGAGCTGGGTTTGGAGTCAAGGTAACCTAAGTTTACATCCCACCTCTAACACAAAATGGCTGTGAGACCTGGGAAGGCATTTAATCTCTCTGTGGCCTGAGCAACTCTCTAAAATGAGAAGTTTCAGAAAAGTTGTTTATTTGCACTGGTAGATGGAATTTTTTCCCTTGAGAATGCCCTAACTGAATTGAAAACAGGTGTAATAAATGTGCTGTCCAATCTTTTTAATTACAAGGGTCACTCTAACAAAATTTCACAGATTCTCACATGACAATAGTTGAACTAATGGTATATTTTAATTGGGAAAATATATAATTACAGAAAACTAATATGAATTTCATACTGCTTTTAAGTGAATTTGTACTTTATTATTAATACTTGCATCTACATACATTTAGGTAGCAGCTAGCTGATAGAGTATTGTACTTATAGACAGAAAGAAATCCTGCTTCTGACACTAACTATATATAAACCTGGGCAAGTTATTTAACCTCATCCTCGGGTTCATGTATGACCCTCTTGACCAGGTCTATTTCTATGTGGAGGTGAGGGGGACCATATACTATAGACTCGATCACTTTTCATCCTATGCTATATAGCTAATTAAACTTCTTTTTGTTAACCATTGAATGACCCATGGAAATCTTCCAATATCAGACCTAAACCACCAGGAAACTCATAGGAGTCAGATCCAATCTACCATTCCATTGATGCAGTTAATGTCTGAAGTAGGATTCCTGACTCTCAGTCTATTGCTCTATTTATTACATCGCTCATTGTGGCAAACCCCAAATGCAGTGCCTTAGGCACCCTATTCTCAAATATGGGGCTCCAAGAATAGCTACAGGCACAAGGTACTCAGTAGATCCATAGTCATTCAAAATGATAGTTCACAAGCCCCCAATTATGTGTATACTTTTTTCTCTAGTCAGGTGGAGCATGCAATTAGTTCAAAGTAAAGTCATTTAATGAAATAGTGTGGCAAAAGGATTGTAATAAATCATCCTCTCCCTGTAAATCTACAGGCATGCTCTCACAAATATACAAATCATAGGGGAAAGTACACACAAGGACTGCAAGGGATTAGGGTGGAGGGAAGAAATATATGTAGAGAGCCAATTCATATCTTTGATGCTACAGGACCACCATAGACATCTACATCTTGGTGATGTGATCACCCTGCTCTCACTGGACCTGCTTCCCTTTGGCTTTGGAATCTTTGCTTGGTATGTTCCATTAGGCTTATGGTGTTTGCTGTTTGGGTACTCTTGGCTAGTGTATTGCTCTGATATTCTCATAGTCTCTGTTGAATGTTGCTCTGGTAGCTTCTAGGGACATCAGCTCTGCAGAAAATTGGTCCCTGCTACCAAACTCTGGGCTCACCTCTTCAGGGTCACCCAAATATCTCAACTTTAGTCAATTAGTTTATAACAACTACTCCCTGATAAGGACAACCTGACAGCTTTTTAGTCATAGACACCAAACTATACCAAACTAACAAAAACCAAGAAGTTACTCAACCTGAGATTAGATCTTTCCTACCTCCTATTTTTCTGGGGAGATCAAAGCTTCCTATTAAAAGATTATTATCTAAATTTGACTTAGATACTTCTTAGTTACTGTCCTGATCCTTTCAGGCTTAACATGCAAATGAATTAGAGACAGAACTAAGAAAATTAAATTTAACCACTTGAGATGATCACAAATTTTGTCTAAGTAAGTAGATACAGGAACTGAACCATAGGGAGGTCACATTTCATAACTTTAAAAAACAAATAAACAACTAGGTGAGAGTATTATCTAAAACATGAAAGTTGTATTAATCTCCATTGTAGTTTTTTTTTCTTGGAGAATATGCAGATAGAATTATGTACTTATTTGATTCCTTCCTTCTTTGCCAAGTGTGATGACAGTGTATTCAAATCCATTCTCTAGGAACAGAGACTATTCAGAAATTATGTATGCTGAGATTTAGGTTTGTATTACACTATTTCCAGAATCTAGCAGAGTCATGTTTAAGATTTATACATGGTGTTTTCTGTCCTTAAAGTCCTACTCCAATTCCTTATGATGGAGTATCTGGGTTCTAAAAATCTAGAGCAGTGGAGTTCAAGTTCTGTCAATCTTCAGGTAACAAGCCTGATGGCAAACTGCTGTCCAAGAATTAGCATGGGTAAACAAGAAGGGGCTTATCATCAGAAAGTTGACTATCTGTGATACGGTTGGTGAAATAACAGGTCCTGACCAAAATAGTCTCATGTATAGATGCTGATAATGTTGCTTCAGATGACCTTAAAACACTCATCTTTTTTTTCTTTTTTGCTTTTTGGAGGGGCAATTAGGGTTAACTGACTTGGCCAAGGTCACACGGCTAGTTTTTTATGTTAAGTGTCTGAGGCCATATTTGAACTCAGGTCCTCCCAGCTCCAAGGCCAGTGCTCACACATCTTTTTCTAAGGTACTGATTTTCAGGTAAGTCTTATTTATTAAGATAACTGGGAACTTAGAAGGGAAATACTCTGGTTATGAGTTATTTGACAATGTGCACAAAAATAACACATGGTGTGACTATATGTATTGCATTTTTTTTTTTTTTGCTTTTTTGAGGGCAATTGGGGTTAAGTGACTTGCCCGAGGTCACATGGATAGTTTTTGTGTTAAGTGTCTGAGGCCGGATTTGAACTCAGGTCCTCCTGACTTCAGGGCCGGTGCTAGCCACCCCTATTGCATTTTTTTTTTTTGAGAAAAAAGTACAACACTGTATGTCCCTTGCACAATCAATCTGAATTGCTTCCGTACTATCTACCTGTGAATATGCTTAATCACTTGGACTCAGACCTTTCCATTAGAGTTACTTGTTTTAATCACTAATAATCAGGCACTACTAATGGAGCTTTGAGCCATAGAGGCACCAAGTTCTTTGGGCCCCACTAGGTCCTAGGCACTGCAGTGATACATATGAGCCCTGGAATCTGGTTTGGTGACATATTTATTTCCTTCTTTCAGGACATAGCTACTATTAACTAGATGGTGCTAGAGTGAACAAGAGCTCTCTCTCCTTTTTTCCCATAAAGCTCCTCATCTAAATAGAGACAGGTAGCCTAACAAATATTTCTATATATCATCATTCAAAGCCTAGGAGAAAGTTTTCTTTAGATTGAGTCAATCCTATGTGAAAAATACTAAAAAGGTAAAAAAACATTTTAAACTTTATTATGAAAAGTACCACATGCCTAAACTTGCATCAATTTGATACATTTTGGCTCAATTTGCAGATGACAAATGGAAATGTATTCCCCCCTTATTTTCACTTGTTTTGTATTGGGTAAAGACCATTTTTAACCTTCCCCTTCCATTCACATTTTCCATTCCTTTTGAACCCTAATTTTTTCCCTGAATTTTTTGTCCCTAGCAAAATGGCCCAGAGTCCTCTGACATTCTAACCTTTCCATAGAGGCCATAGTAATAGGAAAGGTGGCTATGGGGGGCAAAGAACCACAGCTCTTAGACAATTTGCAAACTTTAATATGGCACTTAAAATGTTCAGTCTTGTTCAGTGAACAATGAATTTACATACTACTGGAGAAACTGAACTCAAATCATATAGACATTCTCACAATAAATGAGAAACCAGAAGCTATAATCAAAGGTTCTCAACCAGGAGTCCATGAATTTGTGTGGGTTTTAAAAAATATTTTGGAAACTACATTTCAGTATAATCAGTTTTCCTTGTAATTCTATGTATTTTATTTTATGCCTTCAAACACTTAATTTTGAGCAGTCCAAAGATTTCCCAGACTGCAAAGGGGTCCATTACCCAAAAAGTATAGAGGACTGGAAAAAAAAAACATGTTGGAAAATATAATACATAATCAAGAAATTAAAGATGCCAAAATCTTATGCACTGAAAAGAAGTTTTATGCCCATCCATTATGAATAAGAGAGATTGGTGGTGCTAGGTACAGTGAGCAATGGAGGGTATCATAAAAAATAAAAATGATTTTATATTAACGGACAGGAAGAAAAAGATTATAGACATAGTAGTCATTCTACAATCCATTCTCTGGGTGTAGTCAAATCATCTACTGGTTAGAAGAGTAAATGATGAATTAAAAAGATGAAAAGAAGATACAGTGTGTGATTATAGAGTCTTCAACCTCACCTACTTAAGAAACTTTGAAAGATTAGAAATGGAATAAAATCATTGCCTAGACCACTTTTCTTGGAGAAATTTAACTATGTTTTCCCCAAAGAGCAGTGGGAAAGGGTCATAAATTGCTTCAACAAGCAAACTCGATTACCCTCCCAGATGAACAGGCATAGTATCCAAGGACAATGACTGGTTTTGAGTATAATCTCATTTTTCAAATATCACACGTAGTAGGTGCTTAATAAGCATGGGTTAAATTGCACTCCTAAACATAGTCTTGCAATGGTAATGTAAATGGAAAGATCTTTCCCATCCATTAATATACCCATGTGACCTGCTTGAGTCACATGGAAGTTTGAGTCACATGAGTCTGTGGTGGGAGGAGCTTGCTGAGCAGGTAGAGCAGGAAGGGAGGGACCAGGAAGGGTGGAGCAGAGCCCAGAGGAAGTTGATCAGAGCAGTTAGAGCTGAGGGAGAGAGAGGAAGCAGACAGCAAGCTGTGAGTGTTCATTTGTGGGAAGGCCCTAGCAGAGGGAAGGCTTGGGGATGGTGGTGCCCTCTGCATTGTTATTGTGTATAGATTTCTTTGTTGCTATGATGGATCTGGTGTTGGGATTCAGCTTTCTGGCATTTGAATAAATGTTTTTGGTTTTGTCTTCCATGTGGAGAGTCTGTTATATTTTGCTATTCAAAATTATGCCAGCATATTCATAGCCACCATAGGCACTGTGAGTATTGTATAGGTGCTGCAAGTCTTCACCCTTTCATTCCTCTTTATTGTCATATCTGCTCTGATCTCACTTTCCTCCATTTATAGCTTTGATTCTATAGTTAGGTTATAGTTAGGCTAATCACCATCATGATTATGGTCTTCTACTGTTGACCTTTGCCCTACCATGATTCATGCCTGTGCCAACAATCAAGCCTGGGTTACCTATTCCATATACCCCCTCTCCCTCTGCTCCTACTCCCAAGCTCCTGACAATGCTGGAGGAAGTCATGAAAATGAGCCAACTAGTAGACCTCAGAGTCCATAACACTGACTAAAGTGGAGAGACTTTGGAGAAACTGAGGGGAGAATGTTTGAAGAGAAGTTTGAAAGAGAAGTTTGAGAGTGATCAAGTAATGGAAAAAAAGTCAAATTTTTGAATGACTGACTCGAGTTCCCAGAGCTGTGGACATATCAGGGAACAATATGTCCCTTGACACCCAACACCTATACTTTTAGAAACTGTTAAGAGCAGATTCTATTAGTGAGATTGTTTTCACCTTGATTGACTTGAGATTTAGTCTTACTTTTTTATTAATTTCTTTTTAGTTTTTACCATTCACTTCCACAAGATTTTGAATTCTAAGTTTTCTCTCCATCTCTCCCCTCCCCCACCCCAAGAGCACGCATTCTGATTACCCCTTCCCCTAAATTTGCCTTCCGTTCTGTCACCACTGCCCCTTATATTCTTCCCTTATATTTTCATGTAGGGCAAGACAGATTTTTTCTATACCCCATTGCTCATATATCTTATTTCCCAGTTGTGTTTAAAAAACAATTTTTAACATTTGTTTTTAAAACTGAGTCCTAGGCCAAGATGGCGGAGTAGAAGCACGACCCTCCTGCGGCTCCGGCTTCCACCCTCCCCAATCCATGTAAAAAGGGGACTCTAAACAAACTTTGGAGCTGCAGAACCCACAAAATGACACAGAGAAGCTAACCTCCCGCTGAGAACAGCCCGGCAGGCCGGCAGGAATCGGCCAGCACAACGCTCTGGGAGCCGAGCCCAGCACCACACCGAGGCTTTAGCCCCAGGGTGGGTCTGACTAGCTACTGGCCTGAGGGACTCCAGATCAGCAGCAGCTGTGGCCGTTTACAGATTTATCAATACATAGATGTGAAGGACAAGGTGAGAGGCCAGTGCATTCTGGACTTTGGGACCCAGTAAGTGGAAGTGCGTGGCTTTTACCCCTGGGGCGAGAAACCCCTGAGACGCCAGCACAGCCTGCCAGCGCCATGTGGCGGCTTCAGCTCCTGGCCTGCAGAGTGCAGGGGGACCAAGCACCAGTCTGAGGGGTAATCGCTCTTGCTTTAACCTGCTTGGATCTGGATTACAGTCTAGGGTGGAGGTCCTGGGGTGTGTGTCCAGCTTGCCAGAGCGTGTGGAGACCTCAGAGAGGCCACCCATCTAATACCTCCGGCAGCTGAGAAAACCCCAGCGTTTGGGACGAAAACTCCCCTGTCTGGTGGCAGAGTCTTACTGTGGCAAAAAGCCTAAAAGTCAAATCATTGAGTGGCAAAATGAGCAGGCAGAGGAAACAAAGCAGACAGAAGATTCCAACATTACACTCCTATTTTGGGGATAAGAAGGAGCAAGGCATGGAACAGGAGGAAAACAGTGAAGTCAGAACTCCTGCACCAAAAGCTTCAAAGGAAAATACAAGCTGGTTACAGGCCATAGAGGACCTTAAGAAGCAGATAAGAGAAGTGGAGGAAAAATTGGGAAGAGAAATGAGAACAGTGCAAGAAAATTATGAAATGAGAGTCAACAGCCTGACTGAAGAAAATAATACCTTAAAAAACAGACTGACTCAAATGGCAAAGGAGGCTCAAAAAGGCAATGAGGAGAAGAATGCCTTAAAAAGTCGAATTTGCCA
>NW_027185809.1:23030333-23049912 GCF_028583685.1 Petaurus breviceps papuanus
ACACACACACACACACACACACACACTCCCTCCAACTGCCCTAATACTAAGAAAGATCTCATGAGTTAGAAATATCATCTTACCTTGTAGGGATGTAAACAGTTCAACTTTAATAAGTCCCTTGTGATTTCTCTTTCCTGTTTACCTTTTCATGCTTCCCTTCAATCTTGTATTTGAAAGTCAAATTTTCCATTCAACTCTGGTTTTTTGAGCAAGAATGCTTGAAAGTCCTCTATTTCATTGAATATCCATTTTTTCCCCTGAAGTATTATACTCAGTTGATTCTTGGTTTTAATCACTCAGGTGATTCTTGGTTTTAATCCTAGCTCCTTTGACCTCCAGAATATCATATTCTAGGCCCTCCAATCCCTTGATGTAGAAGCTGCTAAATCTTGTATTATCCTGATTGTGCTTCCACAATACTTGAATTGTTTCTTTCTGTCTGCTTGCAATATTTTCTCCTTGACCTGGGAACTCTGGAATTTGGCTACAATATTCCTAGGAATTTTCCTTTTGGAATCTTTTTCATGAGGTAATCAGTGAATTCTTTCCATTTCTATTTTACCCTCTGGTTCTAGAAAATCAAGGCAGTTTTCCTTGATAATTTCTTGAAAGATGATGTCTAGGCTCTTTCTGATCATGGCTTTCAGGTAGTCCAATCATTTTAAAATTATCTCTCTTGGATCTATTTTCCAGGTCAGTTGTTTTTTTTCCAGTGAGATATCTCACATTGTCTTCTATTTTCTCATTCTTTTGGTTTTGTTTTACAATTTCTTGATTTCTCATAGAGTCATTAGCTTCCATTTGCTGCATTCTAATTTTGAAGGAATTATTTTCTTCGGTGAGCTTTTGGACCTCCTTTTCCATTTGTTCAATTTTTCTTTTTAAGACATTCTTCTCATTGACTTTTTGGACCTCTTTCCTCATTTGGGTTAGTCTATTTTTTAAGGTATTATTTTCTTCAGCATTTTTTTTACTCACCTTTAGCAAGGTGTTGACTCGTTTTTCATTTTTTTCTTGTATCACTCTCATTCCTCTACCCAATTTTTCCTCTACTTCTCCTTCTTGATTTTCAAAATCCTTTTTGAGCTCTTCCATGACCTGCAACCAATTCATATTTTTCTTGGAGGCTCTGGATGTAGGAACTTTGACTTTGTTGTCTTCTTTTCATTGTATGTTTTATCTTCCTTGTCAACAAGGTAAGATTCTATAGTCTGATTTTTTCCCCACTGCTTGCTCATTTTTTCCAGCCAATTTCTTGACTATTTGCCTCTTTGTTAAAGTAGGACTCTGCTTTCAGAGTGGAGAGTGCACTGTCCCAGGTTTCAGAGGTTTTGCATAGCTGTTTTCAGAGATATGTCTAGGGACCTGTAAATTTTTAGTTCTTCCAAGATGACATGATCAAAGGAGAGGTGTTTACTCTTCTCCTGATTTGTGCTCTGGTCTGTGAGTGACCACAAGCACTCTTTTCTGCCTTGGAACCGTGAGAAAGATTCCTTTTCACTGCCACCACAAGCTCTGCCACACCAGCACTTCTCCTTATCCCAGATCACCACCCAAGACTGTGACCCAGATTCAAGGAAGGGCAAAGCAAAAGAATCTTATCTCATAGCCAATAAAGAGATCCCTGCAATCCCACTCAATCAGTCACTCAATCCCCACACCATCTGTGGATAAGAGCTCTGGAAGCAGCCACTGCTGATGCCACCACCACCACCCTGGGTCTGGGTCTGGGGCTAGACCATGCTCCTCTCTCACCCAGATCCCATAGATCTTTCCTACTGACCTTCTAAGTTGACTTTGGTGTTTGTCAGTTGAGAAGTGTGGAAATTGCCACAGCTGCCAGTGATTCAGTCCCCTGAGTCCTACTCCAGGTATTGCTGGGGCCCAGTCTGTGCCAGTGGTGCCACTGCGGCCCCACACTGGACTGTGTTCCTCTTCCAGCCCAGTGCAACAGACCTTTCCTGTCAACCTTCCAGGTTGTTTTGGGCTAAAAATTTGTTTCACTTTGTCATTTTGTGGGTTCTGCTGCTCTAGAATTTGTTTAGAATCATTTTTTACAGGTATTTGGAGGGGTTTGGGGGAGAGCTCAAGAAAATCCCTGCTTTCACTCTGCCTAATCTAATTTTTTTTTCAAGTTGTTATGCTAGAACTGAGTGTACATTGAAAAGGTGCAGCATGTCTATTTTTTCACTCTCTTTCCTTGATGGCTCCAAGTGAGGAACTCTACTTTAATCTGTCAGATAGGGACAGAGCATCGTAAAGATGGTTAAGAGAGAAGTATGGACTCTGACCTCTAGAAAGACATTGATTGACCTTCAGAGCCCAGTAGAGTTATACCAAAAAGAACTTAATGAGAATTCTACAAAGGATGAAGAAGATCTCTAGAGTTAGCAGTTTGGAGTTATCTTTTTGCTACATGTTTTCTAAATGTGTGTCTCATTGCTGTATGTGGCCCAGGGAAGTTAAGTGATTTGCCAAGATCTCACAAGTGACTTGAAGCTAAGTCCTCTGACTCCAAATTCCAAATGCTCGTGGTGTTGTAGCATGAAGTTTCATCCATGTATGAGTTGGACTAGATGTCCTCTAAAGTTTATTGTAGCTTTAAAATTATATGATTCTTTTTACAAATACAAGGCTTCAAAAATTACAAGTTGTATTTCCTTAGTAAAAGGCATGGAAAGGATATGTGTTGAGTCCATACGGAATCAATAGACTCCCTTTCTTCATCTGGTTGGTCACCCTCCTCCAGAGATCTGCAGGGTCACCAGCAAAGAAAGAGGTCACTCCCTATCTGTCTTTTGCAGCGCATTGTTCTTTTCCTTGTAGATCTCCTCCTGTCTTTGTTCTCTCTACCGCCTTTTTGCTACTTCATTGTCATTGCTCTCTTTTTTTTTTTATCTTTCTCTGTTTCTCTAGCTTATCAATGTCTTTCCTAAAATGTGAATGCAATACTCCAGATATAGTCTGACGGGGATGGAGCTCAGCAGACCTATAACCTCCCTCATCTTCAACTAAGAAATATTGAGGCCACCCTCTTCTCACCTACACCTCATCTTAAATCTCTTCTATACAACTACCAAGCCTCTCATCCTCTGACCCAGTCTCTCAGGAAGGGCTAGTCCCTCTGCTTCTAATCTAATCCATAGTTTAGATATTTTATTTTTTCCAGTTACATGTAAAAAACAATTTTTTAGCATTCATTTTTAAAAATTTTTGAGTTTCAAATTCTCTTTCTCCCTTTTTCTCTCCTTCCCAACACCCTCTCTGAGATACCAAACAATTTGATATAGATTATACATGTGCAGTCATATAAAACATATTTCCATATTAGTCATGTTGTGAAAAAAAACACAGAACCCCCCCCCCCAAAAAAAAAAATCCATGAAAGAAATAAAGTAAAAAATAGTGCGCTTCAATCTGCATTCAGACTCCATCAGTTTTTTCTCTGGAGATAGATAGCATTTTTCATCATAAATCCTTCAGAATTGTCTTGGGTCATTTTATTACTGAGAATATCTAAGCCATACAAAAGTAGCTGTTACAAATATTTTCATATAAATAAATCCTTTTTTTAAAAAAATTCTTTTGGATACAAATCTAGTAATAGTATTGTTAGATTATATGATGTGTCCTTTAGGCATAGTTCCAAATTGTTCTCCAAAATGATTCGATCAGCTCACAACTCCACCAATAGTGCATTATTGTCCCAATTTTTCCACATTCCCTCCAGCATCTATCATTTTCCTTTTCTGTCATATTAGCTAATCTGATAGGTGTGAGTTGGTACCTCTGAGTTGTTTTAATTTGTATTTTTCTAATCAATAGTGATTTATAGCATTTTTAAATGTGACTATAGGTAGCTTTGATTTCTTAGTCTGAAAACTGCCTGTTCATATTCTTTATCAATTGGGAAATGACTTGTATTTTCTTACAAATATGACTCAGTTCTCTATATATTTGAGATATGAGGTGTTTAGTAGAGAAACTTGCTGTCAATTTTTTTTCACATTTATGATTACTATCTATTTCCTTCTATCCTATTTTCCCCTGTTTCTCTCTCTCTCTCTCTCTCTCTCTCTCTCTCTCTCTCTCTCTCTCTCTCATCTCTCTCTCTCTCTCTCTCTCTCTCTCTCTCTCTCTCTCTCTCTCTTTTCTCCCCTCTCTCTCTCTCTCTCTCTCTCTCTCTCTCTCTCTCTCTCTCTCTCTCCTTTCATCCTGTCCCTCTTCAAAAATGTTTTGTTTCTGACCACTGCCTCCCCCAATCCATCCTCCCTTCTTATTACAACTCTTTTATGTCCTTCCCCTCCTACTTCCCTGTAGGATAAAATAGATTTCTAAACCCAACCGAGTACGTATGTTATTACCTCTTTGAGTCAATTCCAATGAGATTAAGTTCAAGTCTTGCTCACCCCTCCCCCATCTTCCCCTCTATTGTACAAGCTCTTTCTTGCTTCTTTTATGTGAGATGATTTATCCCATGCTATGCCTCCCTTCCCCCTTCTCCAGGCGGCTCCCTCTTTCTCACTTGTTGATTTAATTTTTTAGATATCATCCCATCATAGCCAATTTATACCCATGCCCTCTGGCTATGTATACTCCTCCTAACTGCCATAATAATGATTAAGCTCTTAGGAGTCACAAGCATCATCTTCCCATATAGGAATGTAAACAATTTAATATTATTAAATCTGTTATGATTTTCCTTTCTTGTTTACCTTTTTATGCTTCTCTTGAGACTTGTATTTGCTTGGAAGTTCTCTATTTTGTTAAATATTCATTTTTTCCTGAAAGGATTATACTAAATTTTGCAGTGTAGATTATTCTTGGTTGTAATCCTAACCTCTGGAATATCATATTCCAAGCCCTCAGATCCTTTAATGTAAAAGCTGCTAAGTCTTGAATTATTTTTACTATGACTTCATGATATTTTATTTTTTCCCCCTGGATGTTCACAGTATATTCTCCTTGATCTGGGAGCTCTGGAATTTGGCTAGACTATTCCTATGAATTTTCCTTTTGGGATATCTTTCAGGAGGTGATGGATGGATTCTTTCAATTTCTATTTTTTTACTCTAGATCAAGGCAGTTTTCCATGATAATTTCTGGAAATGATGTTTAGGTTCCTTTTTTTTTTTTATCATGGCTTTCAGGTAGTTTAATAATTTCAAGATTATTTCTCCTGGATCTATTTTCCAGGTCAATTGTTTTTCCAATGAGATATTTCATATTTCCTTTTATTTTTTCATGCTTTGATTTTGTTTTATTGTTTCTTGGTATCACATGAACTCATTAGCTTCCACTTGCCCAAGTCTAATTTTTAAGGAATTATTTTCTTCAGTGAGCTTTTGAATCTCCTTTTCCATTTGACCAATTCTACTTTTTAAGGAGTTCTTTTCTTCAATGAATTTTTGTACATATTTTTCCATTTGACCAATTATGCTTTTTAAGGAATTCTTCTCTTCAGTGAATTTTTGTGCCCCTATTACTATTTTCCCTATTCTGTTTTTTCAAGGGGTTATTTTCTTCAACAATTTTTTGTTTCTCCTTTACCAAGCTATTGACTTTTTCCCATGATTTTCTTTCATCTCTTTCATTTCTTTTACCAAGTGTTCCCCTACCTCTTTTATTTGATTTTAAAAATCCTTTTTGAACTCAAGACCAATTCACATTTTTCTTTGGGGTTTTGGATGTAGTAGTTTTGACTTTGTTGCCTTCTTCTGAGTTTGTGTTTTGATCTTACCTGTCAACATGTAACTTTCTAGGGTCAGGTTTTTTAAAATTTTTTGTTCATTTTCCAGTCTATTTCTCGACTTTAACTTTATGTTAAAGTTGGGGTCTGCTCCGGGGGTGAATGGGGCACTGTGCCAAGCTTCAGGCCTCTCTTGCTACTGTTTTCATAGCTAATTCTAGGAGTCTATAAGTTTTTCATTCTTCCAAGGTGATATGATCTGAAGAGAGGTATGGTCACTGCTCTCTTAGATTGTGCTCTGGTCTGTGAGAAACTATAAGCACTCTTTTCTGCCCTGTGGCAAAGGTCCCTCCTCCCCTGCAGCTGTATGTTCTAGTATCCTAAGACTCCCCCTCACCCTGGGACTGTGACCCAGAACCATGGAATAGCAGTACAACAGAGTCCTGTCTCCTGTGCCAGCAAAAGGTCTCCTATAATCTCCTTCTGACCAGTTGTCCAGTCCCCTTACTGTCTATGGGCTGAGAGCTCTGGAAGCCACTGCTGCTGATCTAGTCACCCCGAGGCCTGCTGCCATACTATGCTCATTCTAACTCCAGTGAGATAAACCTTTTCTGCCAAAGTTCTATGTTGTCCTGAGCTAGAAAATTGTTTCACCCCATCCTTTTGTTGATTCTGCCACTCCAGAATTCATTTTGAGGCATTATTTTAAAGATGTCTGGAGGGGAATTTGGGAGAGCTCAGATGAGTCCCTGTCTTTATTCCACCATCTTGGCGCTGCGTCCCTCCTAATCTAATCTAACAGACATTTATTAAATGTCTATTGTATATAGCTCACAGCATAGGTGCTGGGGATACAAAGACAGAATCAATGAACAACAAAGATATATTGATAGAACTAGCAAGACTAAACAACTGACTGGATATGGGAATGGCAGATAGAGGAGAATTGAGAATGATACTGAGGTTATGAACCTTGATTATTCCACTTACAGATGTTACCATGCCCTACAGTCTGCTCTCCTAATTGGTATGTCCCTGGATAAATTTCCCATTTCCTGAAAAGCCATACACATATTTACTTCACGCCCAGCTCAACCCACTCTCTGAACCTATCTCATAATCAGCAAACCTGTTCCTATATGGATACCCTCTTTGCCCCACCCATTTTTCAGTTGTCCTTTATGTTTTTCTTTATATCTTTCTTTATTAGAATGGAAGCTCCTTGTTGCAGAGACCATCTTGTTTTCTTGTACCCAGCACATAGCACAGTACCTGGCACATGGTAAATGCCCTATCTATCTATCTATCTATCTGTCTGTCTGTCTATCTGTCTGTCTGTCGGTCGGTCGGTCTGTCTGTCTGTCTGTCGGTCGGTCTGTCTGTCTGTCGGTCGGTCTGTCTGTCTATCTATCTATCTATCTTCACTTAGTATATGTAGATTTAAGTATGCTTGTCTTTTTTTTCCAGAAGATATAAAATTAGAATAATATCCCATTTATAGGATTATTGTCAATGAATGAAGAACTCCATTTCCCATCATAAATCTTCTTTCTTTGCTTTTTGTTAAAATGCATTTTCTTTTTATTGTATTTTGTCCTCCTATACCCCTTCTCCATGTGCAAACTGTAAACAAAACATAATTTCCTCAGTACATAGCTACAATCTGATAAAACAAATGCCTACATTAGCTATGTAAAATAATGTTTCTTTCTACATTTTAAGTTTATTGCCCCTCTATCAAGAGGTGAGTGGCATGTTTCATCTTCATTATTGTTGGATTCATGGTTTATCATTGGACTGATTGGCATTCTAAATTCTTTTGAAGTTGTCTTTTTTCTAATATGTTATCATTGTATAGATGTTCTCTTAGTTCTTAGCTCACTTCACCTTTTACTTAGAGGTCTTTCCAGTTTCCTTTGAAATTGTATACTTCATCATTTCTTATGGTATAGCAGTATTCTATTATATTCAGATAGCACAATTTGTTCAGCCATTTACCAACAGGAGAACCCCATGGGTAAATTTTCCTGATAAATGAAAGCTATCTTTGATAAATATTAAAACTATTTTTATTTTGACCACTTTAATGTGAATTTTCTCAAATATATTCCCATGTAACCCTTGTGTCAGAGGCTTCCTCCTATTTACCACTGTATTCTTGATAATTAAAATCAGTATATGCTTCATAGCTCAAAATAAGGAATATTTGTGTACTGGGGCTTAAAAGCTAATAAAAATGTTAATATACTATGAGAAGTACTAAATGAAAATAAATTTGTACTCATCTGAATGTAGCAGACTTTTGAGATGAAGTCTGTGTGATTTCTGGGAGATATAGTTTGAAGGAAATAGCATCATCTTCTTCCTACCCTGGAAGAGACCCAAGAATGCTCAAAAGAGTTCAGAGACAGTATTGAACTGAGTGGGATAACAGCTGTGGCTGGCCACAGCAGCAGCAGCAGTGGCAATGGTGGTTGATCATGGGGAGAGAACAGCTAGAAAGCACTACGGTCGCTAATGCCTTCATTCACCGAGGCTGGAGTATGAATAGCGGACAAACTTTGGTGAATTTTGCCATGAACAAAATTCCTGATGGTAAGTGAAGTCACTTTCCTTTTCCCAACGCCTTCCCTTTCTCTCTCAGAATATAGAAAATAACCTAGAGTTTTCTGGTTTTTGTTTTAAAGTGGTTTATTTCTGATTTTAAGTAGTACTTTTTGAGGCTGATTCACTGTATGTAAAAATATGATCTATTTTAACTGGTTTGTATATTCTCTTGTTGAAAACATGGGCTACAAGAAATGGGAACAACACTTGGTTTTGTTATGCAGAGATATATAAAGGACCAAAGTTCAAGCCTTGAATTTTTACAAAGTTTTCTCCGGGCTTAGGGCAGAATTAAATCAATAGAGAATTTTGTGATTCTGATTATTAAATATTCCTTCCTAAAGTTCACAAAGGCAGGACCAGGTTTCTTTTTCCTTTGCCTAGGCTAAAACAAACAAGTCAGAGCACCGTTTTGCTATATGGAACAAAGTAGGTTCTTGTGTCATATATGATATTTACTTTACTTCCCTTTCCCTATTCTGATTCATGGAGTCAAAGAGGGTGCTTACAGAGTAGGAATTACTCAGTAGGAGACGGAAATGTATAGTTGGATCTGGCTAATAAGATGAGGCCATCTCAAAGGGAATAGTTCTTTACCTTCCTCAAAATTTAGATCCAGACAGACATAAGAGGCTGTGTAAAAGCATAATAATTATAGAGATGCAATTTGGCATTAAGACTATAGAATCAGTTGGGGCAGCTAGGTGGTGCAGTGAATAGAGTACTGGTCCTGGAGTCAGGAGGACCTGAGTTCAAATCCAGCCTTGGACACTTAACACAAAAAACTATCCATGTGACCTTGGGCAAGTCACTTAACCCCAATTGCCCTACCTTCCCCCTCCAAAAAAGCACCAAAAAAAAAAAAAGAATATAGAGTCAGCATTGGAGTTAGGAAATACTGAGTTCTGACTTAAACTTCTGACACAAACTGACTGTGTGACCTTGGGCAAGTAACCTAACTTCTCATTGTGTCAGTCAACTTTCAAATGTTTCAAGTTGAAGATAAGTTCCATGCCTATACTCTTCCCCATCATGATTCCTTGGTGAACCAAGCCTTTGCTTGGATTACTTCCATCATCTGCTTGTCTTTACTCCTATTAACATGCTGCTGAATGGACTGGAGAAAACCACAAAACCATTTTAACTTGAGTTGACTACAAATTTAGGCTACATATCCTCAACCGGGCTCTCATTTCTGCAAGGGAATCCTTTTATACCTTCCTAAGCATTTCACTATCTCATCACAGTGACTTTTCCAAACCTTTTTATCCCTCCTCAAACCTCCCACATTTTCCCCTCCCCCAGCTGAGAAATTTACCTTCTGGTTCACTGAAAAAATTGAGGTCATTTGCCAAGAGCTCCATTGTATGACATCTTTCTCATCTCACATCTCCTAGATATCTTCCTTTTGTTTTTTTTGGAGGGGGGAAGGCAGGGCAATTGAGGTCAAGTGACTTGCCCAAGGTCACATGGCTAGTTTTTTGTGTTAAGTTTCTGAGGTTGGATTTGAATTCAGGTCCTCCTGACTCCAGGGCCAGTGCTCTATTCACTGTGCTGCCCAGACACCCCCAGATATCTTCTCTCATTATCTTTTTCATCCTGTCAGTCTAACCTCTTTACATGCACAAGTGATCCCACTCCAATCTTCTACAGTAGACTGCCCTCCTATCATCCCTGATCTCTCATTAATCTTTAATCACTCCCTATCTACTGGTTGCTTCTATACTATCTACAAACATACATGTCTCCCCATTCTCAAAAAGACCTCACTTGAGCCATCTATTCCCTTTGACTAGCATCCCATATTCCTCCTCTTTTTTGTGGCTAAACTTGTTGAAAAGTCTGTTTATAATCAATGCCTTCACTTCCTTTCCTTTCACTCTCTTCTTAACTCTCTGAACAGAGATCTGACTTCCAGTCTCATTCAACTGAAACTTCTCCCTCCAAAGTTACACTTAATTGCCCAAATCTAATGATTTTTCTCAAACTTCATCTTTCTTGACCTCTCTGCAGCCTTTAACACAATCAATCACACACTTCTCTTTGATACTTTTTTCTCTCTAGTCACCTAGTCTCCTATCTGACCACTCCTCATTCACCTTTGCTGGATCTTCATCCAGGTCATGCTCACTAAGAATTGGTGGTCAGAATACTCTATACTATTTTACTTGGTGATCTTATCAGCTCCTGTGGATTCAATTATAATCTTTATGTCAATGATTCGCAGATCTACTTAGCCAGCACTAATCTCTCCTGATCTCACATTTTCCACTGGCTATTAGACATCTCAAACCAGATACCCTACAGACATCTTAAACTCAACATGTCTAAAATTGAACTGATTATCTTCCCCTCCTTCCCCTTTTGTTGTATTGCCTATTATACCATTGGCCTCCCAATGACCCAGTCTTGAACCCTAGGTGTCATCCTTGACTCTTCACTGTTTCTCACTCCCCATATCACTTCTATTGCCAAGTCACATACCCTCTTTTTTCCCTCATGTATGAAGGTCCCTGTAGCGGCAAGCACCCCAAGCGTCCTCAGAGTTGCTGCCAGCACAGGTTCTTGGATCTGCTTTGATAAAGGAGAGCAACTCAAAACGGGTTAACAAGCTTACTTTAATCAGTCAGACACATATCATCTACCTTGTTCAGGGGAAAAGGTCAGTACCCCAAACTTCAAAGTACACAGACAGAATTATCAAGACAGAAACAGATCCAGTAGACAGATTTCAAACTGTCCAAACATTACATCCATACCCAGTCAACATCTGGGTTTCAACATCTGGGTTCTTTCAAAGCCGGGGGGCTCAGGACAACGGCCTCCCAGAATCCATATCAAATCACAGAACACTTCTCAAAGTGAGCCCCAAAACAAAGCTACACATCAGGGCTTGTATAGCCTTCTCCTGGCTCAGAGAATGTAACAACCTTATTGACTCACTGGCCAATCAAGAAGTATCTACTGAAAAACAAGCCTCCCACCCCAGGCTTCAGGTGCACTTTAGCCTAGGGGCAGGGAAGATCTTCCAAGTCTGCATTCCCATTACAGTCCCACACACGGAGAATACCTGTTGAGGGGCACCTCATACCTCTGATTCTATAGGACCAGTGATATCACTGTGTGTGTCTTCTTAAGGTAACATCACACAGCTCTCACTGAACCCACTCCCTGCCAGATGTGGCACCCCTGCTCATGGGTTGCTCTGCTGTTCTCTTGCCTTGCTTTTGTAGCTTCTGAGCATAGGTTCTGTTTACCATTTCTCCCTGGTTCTATCTTCTGGATCTTCTCTTCAGGACCACCCAAACCATTTCAACTTCAGCCTGTTATGGTATTGAGATTAGAATCTCTTCCTGATAAGAGCAGACTCACAGCTATTTATGAGCATAGACCATTATACCCAACTAATAAATGCCAGGCAGAATTTCCCCAAAGTAAGACTAGGTTTTTGATTTTCAAAATCAGGATGGTCAAAAAAGCCTTCTATTACAGACCTATCTAGCCGAGCGTTGTATTTCTTTAGATTCTCCCAACATCCTCTTTGGTTTAGCATACAAATGAATCTGAGCAAGAAACAACAGTAAGTTAAGGAGGAAAGAGCTTTTTTTTTTCCTCCTATCTACCTCACCCTTATTCCTCTTTGTTATATGTATCTGTTAGCAGCAAAATCTGATTACTTTAGTGCTATATTTTTAACCAGTGAAAAGCTCAGTCTCCCTGTACTTACATATGTTCATGTTGTTTTCCCCAATATAATGTAAAGTCCTTAAGGTAAAGAATTATTTCATTTTTTATATCCTCATCTTCTAGTAAGGTTTCTGGCACATAATAAATGTTTAATAAATGCTTGTTAATTAATTAGTTAATTTGAACCATATCTTGCATACACTTAGTCTCATCTAAATTGAGAAAACAGATATAATAAATTGGCAATGTGTGGCATATCTGTCAAAAGTAGCATGTGAGATTATTTTGAGATGTATGGTCACACCCTGTCCATACTTAATCCATCTGTATGATCTCATAATCCTTGTTGCTGTCATCTACTAACCCACCAAGTTACTTTCCCAACTTTGCCAAAGACTTTAATACCTGTCTCATTGTCTGTCCTTGGAGAATTTAAGAACCATGTTGATGCCACCAATCCAACATCCTGACCATGTGATTTCTCATTCTTCACCTCCAGCCGTGTTCTTTTCACATATTGACATGATCATATGTTAGACCTCAATATTTCCTGTAACTACCACATCAAAGATTTAGACATTTGAAATTCTGCTCTCTGAACATGATCTTCTATCCTTTCATCTCTTCTACTTTCTTATTCATTTACCAGTTCACTCCATTCAGAATTCTCAATTCCTTGACTGCTTTCTAGTCTCCTAATGCTTCTCACTTATCTGGTTTCATTAGCTTCCATGTCCTAGAATCACAGAATTTCAGATATGGTAGGGACCCTAGAGGTTTTGTGGAGCACTGCCTTTCTCAATGCAAGAATGTCTCCTTTAACATAATTGAAGAGTGGTCTCTTTATCTTGCTTAAGTGAACTGAATTTTCTAGCTCAATGAATATGCTATTCCCTTCCTCCCATCCTTTGAATTATAGGCTTAAAATTTTAAAAGAAACAAAGAATTATTTTTGTTAGTTCAATTCAAGGAGTCAAATATTTAAGTAGGAGAGAATTAGTGTAAGTCAAGAACTTCAGCCTGAGTGACAAATGAAGAATGTCAAGTTCCTTGAAGGAAATTAGGTATTTAGAGCTTTTTACTCACCCATCTTATCCAGGCAGAGGCCCCATGAATTACAGGGATGTTAATAGTTATAAAAACAAGTGGCTTGACGTGGGTTGTCTAGACAAAGTCTGTCAAGCTCAAGTCAAAATAAATCTTATTAAATCCCTCTCCCCCTTTGGGGAGGGGGTGGGAAGAAGGAATCCCTACTATTTCATCACTGTGAGTAACTTGTCTATAACTTATAGTCTTAGAGTTGATTGGGTCTCTGAATGGTTAAATTATTGACCCATGGTCACATGAGTAGTATGTGACAGAGACAGATCTTGATGTCAGCTCTTCCTGACTCCAAGTTGGCCTTCTATCTATTATGCTACTCTCTTATACTACATCTCTTATCCTAGGGATTATTATATAAAGCTGTACCAGCTATTAAATAAGATTGTGTAATGGCGCTTTGATGCTTGCCCAGATCACCTAAAATGAAGGTACCCAAATGGGATTCCAAAGACCTGTTTCTGTGATAAGACATACTGTGTTCCCCTGCCACATGAATGGAAGCAGCCTCTTTCCCCTGTATATGTGCCAGTACTAGCTGCATTTAAAAAATGGTCAGACTGGAATAGTCTGTCTGTCTGTCTCTTTCTCCATTGACATCTAGGATAGTCACAGTCTCCTGTAGCATGGGCAACATGCACTAAACTAGGAGGGAAAAGAGCTACCTTCCAGTTCCCCTTAGGCCTTGTGGCCCCGAGGAATGGACTTAATGTTTTGGTCCTATTTCATTTTTCTTTTTCTGATCAATTCTCATCACCCCTAGACACCACCAGAAAGAGAAAGTCTAATAGTTTTAAAGATGTAATTAGTTCATGCTACACAATAAATGTAAAGAGACTTCTCCCACCATATGGTGGGGAACACAGAATGTCTTCTAGAAACAGGTCCCTGGAATCTCCCACATGGGTACCTTCATCTTAGGTGATCTGGGTATGCATCAAAGTTTATGTTTGTAAATGCATCCTTCCCTGGCTTCTTTTGCTCGTGGATTAAAGGATATGCTCTCACATAGTGAAAACAAAGCTGATTTATCAGTGGGATAAATGAAGTGGGATTAAACATTCAGTTCTACCCCTTTTTTACATTAAAATTATTTAGGGAGGAATCTGGTATGTTTCATCTTATAATATCCTTGATAGAATTTCCATTGCCCCCTTGATATCAATTAAAGTCTTTAACTAATACACAACTAATCCTAGTTATACTAAATTCCCATACCTGGATTATAATTTTGAAAAGCATCTTCCAAATGTAGTTTCCTTTTGTGGGAGTGCCATACACCAATAAAATTACCAGTTCCATCTCTATAGTTGTTACTAATAATGCAAATGAAAAACAAAAACAAGATTGAAAGTATAAAGTATTTCAGAAAAGAAACTATTCTGTAGAACGGGTTCAAACACATTGGAAGTATCCATTTTCATACATGCCATTGATGTATTAATTATAAATTATTCTTATCTACTTGTTATAGCTAATCTCCTGATGACTTAAATTAATAAAACAGACTCTGGAGCTACTCTCCCAAATGCCACTTGCATTACTTGGTTGAATCCCTATATTACAGCTGCTATAGCTCCTCTCCTCCAGTCCTGAGGGGGAGTGTGAATGTTTTTCTAATGCACTATCTCAAGAACTCCTACTAATATGCTCCTACCCCATGAAAATAAGTTGATATCAATCAAATAGACTTAAATTAACTTTTAGAAACTAGCATTTACCAAGATAGTATAGTAAGAAAAGCTCTCTCTCCAACTCTGTTACATTCTTCCACAAGTACATATAGTCTAAAGGAAAGTGGGTTCAAGTTTAGTGAGCACATGTAGCAAAGCAAAACTCACAACTCTAGATTGCCAGAATTTCTTTTCTCTCTCTTATGGTATCTTAAGAAGTTCACTCGAAGCATGGTATAGCTTCTTCACTGAGCTCCTTCTGGAATTTCGAAGCTATCTTTCTTCATGGAATTCTGTCTGTTCTCAGTCCCCAAGGCAGACACTGCTTTAGCTACTCCAAAAATGCAGCTAGAACTAGGATACTGACTTTAAAAAAATTCATGTTATCCAGTCTTCTAAAGTTCTTGATGTGTATCTCCAACCAAGGCAGAGGAAAGGATGCCAAGATGTTCTTTCCTTCCCTATTCCCCAAGCAATTCCTTCATAGGAGCTTGCTGGAGGTTGGTAATATTAAGCAGCTAGATGTTTAAACCTCACAGGTTCTGGACTTGTTTACTATTTTATAGAAAACCCACAGAACATTCCAATTGGATCTAGTAGGAATGCCTTTTGATTAATTGATTGACTGATGGCCAGGTCTTGTTCATACCTAGTTCACAAGTCTCACTGATTGTTTTAACTGAGATGTGTTTTCACCTGACAAAGGCATTGATTTAGAGTCCTCAGGTGGAGTAATTGTCTAGGCTGACTCCTACCCTTAAACTAGACAACAGGTTCCTGGCCCAATTTGTATTGCTCTAGGTTCCTGGAAGCAATAAAAGGACCTTGCTTTAACTCTTCTTTCTTATATATGCCATTGGTGTGCTAATTATAAACTATATATTACAGCTGATCTCTAAATTACCTTTACTAGGTAATATAATTTTTGACTCATTTAAGTAGTTCTAGAAGCAATAAGACTTCCTTGCTTTATTTTATGTTTCATAATTCATACTTTTCACTAATTTAGGCTCATCTTCCTTTCCATTGGTCAAAATTAGTAAAGCTTTGATATATTTTTATTTTGTTTTTTTTTAGGGCAATTGGGATTAAGTAACTTGCCCAATGTCACATGGTTAGTTTTTGTTTTAAGTGTCTCAGGCCAGATTTGAACTCAGGTCCTCCTAACTCCAGGGCCGGTGCTCTATTCACTGCACCACCTAGCCGTCCCTAAAGCTCTGATATTAAAAAATGCCCCAAAATGCATGTTCTCAACAACACTAATAGTAACTCATCTATATATAGCATTTCAGAAATTGGAGTGACAAAAAAGTTATAAATTTTTTTAAATTTATTTTTATTTTTCAACATTCATTTCCACAAGATTTTGAGTTACACATTTTCTCCCCATCTTTCCCCACCCCCACCCCAAGATAGAAAGCATGCTGAATACCCTTTGCCCCAATCTTCTTTCTCTTATATCTTCCCCCATTCTCCCTCTAAATTTCTAGTAGGGCAAGATGGATTTCTATACCCCAGTGCCTGTATATCTTATTTCCCAGTTGCATGTAAAAAACAATTTTTTTAACATTTGTTTTTAAAACTTTGATTTCCAGATTCTTTCCCTTCTTCCCTCCTCATCCACCCCCACTGGGAAGATAAGCAATTCAATATAGGTTGTAGTTATTATAAATTCATACAATTAGATTCAAGTACATTCACAATGAAAAAGAAATAAGCAAGTGTAATTTCAGCTGTGGTAGCCTAGATTTTATCATATTACTTCACATGGCTAAAGTGAAATTTATTATAATCCCTTGAGGTCTTGGCAAATATGAATAAGTTGTTTTCTCATTTATTCTCACTGATGTGAAGAATCTGACTGAAGCAAATGCAAGAGCTATTCAAAATTGGTCTGAATTTTCATGTTCCAAAGGGATGAAAAGTTCAAATCTTGGCAATGTTTATGTGTCTACCTTAAAAACAGTCCTGCTATCTTCACTGATGCTTTTGTGTGATTTCTCCTCGGTCCCTTTCACTGCCTGCCTTGTGTTTATAGCAATCTGTTTATGTTTGGACAATCATCACAGTTTCTGAAAAACTGAAGTTCAGGATCACTCAAGGAACAGCAGAGAAACCTATGGTGAGTGTAAAGTGACTGCAATGCATTACAAATGAGGAATCACATGGGCATGGCAGTGTAAAGGTGGACATTAAAGAAATGTTTGACTGGTGTAAAAAAAAAGATTGAGTCTTTTTTACATAATGAAGTCAAGGGACCTTACTTGGTGCAGAACCCACAAAATGACACAGAGAAGCTAACTTCCCACTGAGGACATCCTGGCAGGCCAGCAACAAGCGGCCAGCCCAGTGCTCTGGGAGCCCAGCCCAGCCCCACCTGAGGCTTTAGCCCCAGGGTGGGTCTGACTAGCCACTGGCCTGAGGGACTCCAGATCAGCAGCAGCTGTGGCTGGTTCCAGATTTATCAACACACAGATGTGAAGGACAAAGTGAGAGGTCAGTGCAGTCTGGAGTTTGGGACCCAGTAAGTGGGAGTGCCTGGCTTTTACCCCCAGGCGAAAAGCCGCTGAGATGCTTGCATAGCCAGCCAGGCCACATGGCAGCTTCAGCTCCTGGCCTGCAGACTGTAGGGGGACCAAGCGACCAGTCTGAGGGGTATTTGCTCTTGCTTTAACCTGCTTAGATCTAGATTGGAGTCTAGGGTGGAGGTCCTGGGGTGTGTGTCCAGCTTGCCAGAGCGTGTGGAGACCTCAGAGAGGGCACCTGTCTAATAACTCTGGCAGCTGAGAAAACCCAGCATTTGGGATGAAAACTCCCCTGTCTGGTGGCAGAGTCCTACTGTGGTAAAAAGCTCAAAAGTCAAGTGACTGAGGGGTGACATGACCAGGCAAAGGAAACAAAGCAGACAGAAGATTCCAACATTACACTCCTGTTTTGGGGACAAAAAGGAGCAAAGCATGGAACAGGAGGAAGTCAGTGAAATCAGAACTCCTGCACCAAAAGCTTCAAAGGAAAATATGAGCTGGTTACAGGCCATAGAGGACCTCAAGAAGCAGATAAGAGAAGTGGAGGAAAAATTGGGAAGAGAAATGAGAACTATGCAAGAAAATTACAAAATGAGAGTCAACCACCTGACTGAGGAAAATCATACCTTAAAAAATAGACTAACTCAAATGGCAAAAGAGGTTCCAAAAGGCAACGAGGAGAAGAATGCCTTAAAAAGCCAAATTTTGCCAGATGGAAAAAGAATCTCAAAAGCTCATGGAGGAGAATCAATTCTTCATAATTAGAATGGAGCAAATGGAAGCTAATGACTTTATGAGAAATCCAGGTGCTGTTAAACAGATCCAAACAAATGAAAGAATAGAAGGCAATGTGAAATACCTCATGGGAAAAACTACTGACCTGGAAAATAGATCCAGAAGAGATCATTTAAAAATTATTGGACTACCTGAAAGCCATGATCAAAGTAAGAACCTAGAAATCATCCTCCAGGAAGTTCTCAACGAAAACTGCCCTGATGTTTTAGAACCAGAGGGGAAAATAGAGGTTGAAAGAATCCACTGATCACCTACTGAAAAAGATCCCCAAAAGAAAACTCCTAGGAATATTATAGCCAAGTTCCAGAATTCCCAGATTAAGGAGAGAATATTACAAGCAGCCAGGAAGAAACAATTTGAATATTGTGGAAACACAATCAGGATAACCCAGGATCTGGCAGCTTCTACACGGAGGGATCGAAGGGCTTGGAATATGATATTCCAGAGGTCAAAGGAGCTGGGATTAAAACCAAGAATCACCTACCCAGCAAAACTGAGTATCATGTTTCAGGGGAAAATATGGTCATTCAGTGGAATAGAGGACTTTCAAGCATTCTTACTGAAAAAACCAGAGTTGAATAGAAAATTTGACATTCAGATACAAGAAGCAAGAGAAGGTAAACAGGGAAAAGAAAGCATAAGGAAATTATCAAAGTAGAACTATTAACATTCCTACATGGAAAAACAATAATTGTAACTGATGAAACTTTTCTCAGTAGTTGAAGGGAATAGAAATTATATATATATTTCTATATATGAGGGTATATGGGCATATGAATACATATGTGAATGTGTGTATATATGTTTACAGGTATACATGGATAGAGTGCACAGGACCAATTTAACAGGAAGGGATGATACCTACAAGGTGAAATTAAGAGGCGAGAGAGGAATATAATGAGAGGAGATGGGGAGAGACAGAATGGGGTCAACTATCTCATATAGAAGAGCCAAGGGAAAATGGTTACAGTGGAGGGGAAGAAGAGGAAGGCAAAAGGGAATGGGTCAACCTTATTCCCATTGAATTTGGCTTGAGGAGGGAATGAAATACACACTAAATAGGGTATCTCACCCTCCAGGAGAGGTAGGGGGGAAGGGGATGAGAGGGGGAATGTTGGAAGGGAGGGCAGGCTGGGGAGAGGGAAGTTGGAAGCACCCACTTTTGAAAAGGGACAGGATCAAAGTAGAGAATAGAACAAGTGGGAGGTGGGATAGGAGGGAGGGAAATATGTCAGTCTTTTACAATATATCTACTATGTTATTGTTTTGCATTAGCTACACATGTACAACCTATAGTGAACTGCTTATCTTCCCAGTAAGGGTGGGTGACAAGGGAGGAAGGAAATGAATGTGGAATTCAAAGTTTTAAAATCAAATAAACACACACACACACACAAACACACACACACACACACACACACACACATATATATATATATATATACTATTATTAATACTATTTTACATGTTATTGGGCAATAAGATATACAGGCACTGGG
>NW_027185809.1:23050012-23130900 GCF_028583685.1 Petaurus breviceps papuanus
ACACACACACATATATATATATATATATACTATTATTAATACTATTTTACATGTAATTGGGAAATAAGATATACAGGCACTGGGGCATAGAGATCCACTGGAAAAGTCAAAAGGGGGTATGGGAGAAAATATGGGAGAGAGCAGATTGGAGGAGGGGATATCCCATGGGACTGCTATTTTGGGGCGGTGGGTAGGGGAAAAATGGGGAGAAAATTTGTAACTCAAAATCTGGCAGAAATGAATGATGTAAATCAGAAGTTAATAAAGCATTTGAAAAATTAAAAAAAAAACAAATAAGATTCTAAAAAATAAGGGACCCTACTTGTTTCTCTGGTAGTTACTCAATTTCAAGAGACCCCAAAGAAGACCCTCAGCACATTGGGTAGACTCCCTATCATGGATTTATGGGAGAATATGGACAAGAGTCACAAAAGAAGTTCAGGTTTGTATGACTTGGATAGAATATCTACATAAATGAACTTCTCTAGATCAATTGAGAAAGGATTTCATCTTCTTATTTAGTTCCCTGAAGCCAGGGATTAGTTCATTTTTTGAACTAACATAGAGCAAGGGTGTAATAAATGTTTGTTGTATTGAATTGAATTCTACTTCTAAGGTAAGTTTGGGGTATTCAAACACATTTTTGCAAAAGACTATATATTTCCAGTCCCTAGAAATGCCATTACTAAAAATGGGTGAGTTCCAAGTATAACAATGTGTTTTTGTGGTGGCAAAGAAATGGAAATTGAGGGTATGCCCATCAATTGGGGAATGGCTGAACAAGTTATGGTATGTGAATTTAATAGAATACTATTGTTCTATAAGAAATGATCAGCAGGCAGATTTAAGAAAAACCTGGAAAGACTTAACATGACCTGATGATGAGTAAAGCGAGAAGAACCTGGAGAACATTGTACACAGTAACAGCAATATGGTGTAATGATCAACTTACAACTGACTTAGCTTTTCTCAGAAATACAACGATACAAAGTAATTCCAAAAGACTCATGATGGAAAATGCTATCCACATCCAGAGAACGAACTACGGAGTTTCTTGTGGTTTTTCCCCTTTTGTTCTGTTTCTTCTTTCACAACATGACAAATGTGGAAATATGTTTAACATGATTGCACATGTATAACTTATATAAGATTGCTTACTCTCTTGGGGAGTGGGGAAAGAAAGGAGGGAGAAAAATTTGGAACTCAAAATCTTGTAAAAATGAATGTTGAAAACTATCTTTACATGTAAGTGGGGGAAAAAGCTATTGAAAAAAAAAAACAAATAGAATCAAGTATATAGAAGTCTAGCTCCCTACTCTGCCTATAGTAAACCTGGCTCTCAATGATACATCTCCAGGGTACCTCTAGGATACCTCCAAAAGTATGAATGATAACTCATACCAGTTAGGTTGACTCTGCTTTGAGGAATGCTGCCAAAACAGATTCAAGAGTTAGTAACTTATAACTGTGGAAGGTGATAATTCCTTATTTGTTGACCTTACAAATAGTGTTTGAAATTTTAAAGAAGATTTTTAGATATCAGTGTTTCCACCTGGTCAAATGAATCTTTAATGTGGAAATTTGGGGTTCAAATATGGAGATATTTGGGGTCATGGTATCCCTCAAATAATAATAACAAAAAGCTAACCTTTATATAACCCCTGTTATATGTCAGGCACTGTGCTAAGTAATTTATAATTATTGTCTCATTTGATCCTCAGACCAACCCTAGGAGATAGGTGCTATTATTACCCCCACTTTGCAGATGAGGAAAACAGGTTACATGATTTATTCAGGGTCACATAACTAGTAAGTATCTGAGCCTGGATTTGAACTTGGGTCTTCCTGATTTGAGGCCTAGTCACATGTTACTATATAGATGGCTCTCTGCCTTTCTCATTTGTAAACTTCATCCCATTGCCCGGATTCTATGTTTTTTTCCTCCCCTTTAAAGGACAAGTAAGCTCTCTGCTGCTCCAAAAATCCCTTTTATTACTCTGGACCATTAGAAGCATCTAAATGATTTTTAAGTTATTTTATTCTTTGAGAGAGGCAAAGTAAAATTGCAAGTTTAGACCATCCCTTGAAAACATTCTTTTTTTTCCCTACAAATTCCTTCTTGGAAGGAATTCCTTCCCAGAAGAACCTTGTTAACCTGAGTGCTGAACTGTGCTGCTGAGAACTCAATGTCTCCTGATGACTAGTTCTCCTAGCCATTCTGGAAACATCAATGTTTCCAGCCATGTTTTGAATTTGGAAAAGGAGAGGCAAACATTGATTTCCAAGACATAGATCCTGGCTGCACAGTCTTCCCCCAACTTAATTTAATTACATAAAAAAAATTAATTTGACAAATGTGTATTACACTGCTACTACCCATAAATGTTTTAGGTGCCACTTTGCCTTCAAGGCAACTGAAACACTCATTCAGAATTACTACTATCAGTCCATTGATTTGAATTTGCTGGTGGAGATTAATTCCAAAGGACCAGACTCTTTAGATAGCTTTCTTCCTAGTGGGACAGAACCCAGGTTTATTGGTCTTTACAGCACAATACAAAAATCTACTTGTTTGCTTTGGCCTGCCATGATGGACAATGAGACTCATTTGCATTTGTCTTCTATTTGATTCGCCAATTTTATTGTTTATTTTAGTCATTATGTATACATGCTTAGTCATCTTTAATAGACTCTTTCCTTAAAAAAAAAAAAACTTCAGAAAAAATAAAACTGTTTTCCTTTGCCTCATACTTTGTTTCCTATAAACGTATCAAAGTCTCCTACAAAAGCTATATTCTGATGTCATAAAATATGAAATCAAATATGGAAATAGTCACAATACTCTAAGGAAATAGACTTTACAGAATCTTAGAGTTGCAAAGAAACTGAAAGGACATCTAGTCTAACTCATACCTGTTCAGGAATCTTTTCTATAATATCTTGACAAGTGTTCATAGAACCTCTGCTGGAAGTTTCCCTCTATTAACACTCCTAGTAATGAGGACATCACTGCCTCCCACAGCAGCATCCTCCCCACTTTGGACAATTCTAATTCCAAATATAATAGGTAGCATTTATACAGTGTTTTAAGGTTTTTTATCTCATCTGATACCTCACAACAACCCTGGGAGGTAGGTGCTATTATTATGCCCATTTTACAGATGAGGAAACTGCCTATCAGAAAGATTCTCTAGATATGGAGCTGAAATTTGCCTACATAACTTCCACCTTTTATTCCTAGTTCTTCCTTCTGGGATCAATCAGAGTAAGTCTAATGCCTGTGCCATAGAATAGCCCTTGAAATACTTAGACACAGCTCTCATGTCTCTCTTAAGCCTCTTCTTCTCTAGGGAAACCATCTGTATATTTCCTTCAACTGTTCTTTTCATAGTCTAGCTGGGAGTTCTCTGTCTACTCTGGTCATCCTTATCTAAACACACTTCAATTTGTCAATATTCATCCTAAAATATGGCATACAAAATCGAACACAATATTCTAGATATGTCTTAAATAGGGCTGGACTTTAACTCACTTGTTCTGGATACTTGGTCTATTAATACATCCCAAGTTCTCATTTGGTTGCCGCATCACATTGCTGAATCATGTGGAGCTGGCAGTTCACTAAAATGGTTGAGACATATTCCCATGAACTGTTGTCTGTATAATTAGATCTCAGGACCATAGATTTAGAACTGGAAAGGACCTCAGAGGTCCTCTAGTGCAAACTAGATGAAGAAATTGAGGGCAAGAGAGGCTAAGTAATTTGTCTAAAGACACAAAGGTTGTAAGTGAAATAGCCAAGGTTTGAAGTGAGCTCCCCTGACTCCAAATCAAAGTGGTTTTTTTTTGGGGGGGGGTTCCCATTGTACCACACCACTGTCTCTATCCTCTTCTTAAATAGTTTATTGTTTGGACCCAATTGTGAGAGTTTACATGCATCTCTATTAAATGTTATCTTGTTAGATTTAGCCTGGGGCAGGTAGGTGGTGAACAGATAGAGTGCTGGGCCTGGAATCAGGAAAATATATCTGCCAGAGTTCAAATCTGGCCTTAGACCCTTCCTAGCTATGTGACCCTGGGCAATCTCTTAACCTTTAGTTTGCCTTAGTTTCCTCATCTGTAAAATGAGCTGGAGAAGGAAATAGCAAACCACTCCAGTATCATTGCCAAGAAAATCTCAAGTGGGGTCACAAGGAGTCAGGCATGACTGAAAAATTACTAAACAACAAAATTCAGCCCGTAGTTCCAGCTTGTCAATAACCTTTTGGTTGGAGTGTATAGAGTAATAAGGGAAAGCTAGAGCCTTTGGTGTGAGGTCTTGCTGAGCCCCTTTCAGGGCTGTTTATCCACTTTTGACGTTCACCTTTACCCAACTCTCACCTGTGGCTCTAAGAACCTGTAATATGCTTAGAGGTTACACCCTAGTAAAATTGTCTCAACAGATAGGCTAAACCAGGTTGATGGTAACCAACAGGCCTCAAACCTATTGGTGAGTTAGAGGGATGTCTACTCCAAGCATTTGGAGATTTCCCCTAGCAGAATGGGCAGATGAGAACAATTTATTCCAATAGCTATGAAGGTGGCTGAAGCAGGTACTGTGGAGCACTTAGAGTTTGTTCAGACATCAAAAGTGCCAATGTCATCCACTGCATCCCAGGCCATCACCAGTCCTCTTGACTTTTGTCCTCCCCCTGGACTTAGATGATTCTGGAAGGAAGAGTGAGACTGATGACTTTGCACCTCAGACAAGGTAAGATATCACCTGTGATGTCACTAGTCCTCTTTAAAATTAAGGACAAACAGCAATAACCTTTCAGGCTCCATCATGTAGTTCAGGGTATCCTACCGCCCCTGCCCAGCTTCTGACGTAATTGATAGAGAGCTACTACTGAATCCAGGAAGACCTGATTTAAAGTTTCATCTCTAACATACACTAGTTATTTGACTGTGGTGAGACATTTAACCTCTAAGATTATAAATTAAAGAGAAGGTACTGACCTACATAGGAAGAGGTAATTTCCTCCTATACCAATGAAATTACCAGTCCACCTTATATCCCTATCCTATGCATTTATGCATGGCATTGATTGTTTTAACTGTTCAATAGAACAGAATATAGGACAGAGCCCTGTGGCACTCCACTAAAGACATCTACCCAAGTTGACAGTGATCTATTAAATACCTTTACTTGGGTGTATTATTCATCCATCTTCAAATTTAATTTACTTCTGTCTATTCTTCCCAAGTATATCACAAAATACTTTGTTATATGACTTGCTGAGGTCCAGGTATACTATATCTATGACAATCCCATGATCTACTAGTCTAGTATCCCTATAAAGAATAGGAAATTATTTTATTCTGCTGTAGGCTTTTTTTTAATTCTTGGGATCCTTATCCTAATTGACACTCTCTTGAGGCAGCTAGGTGTCACAGTGACTAGAGCACCCCGGCCCTGGAGTCAGGAAGACCTGAGTTCCAATGTGGCCTGAAACACTTAACACACTTACGAGCTGTGTGACCTTGGGCAAGTCACTTAACCCCAATTGCCTTGCCTTCCCCCCTCCAAACAACAACAAAAACCCCAACTAATTCACGCTCTCACTGATGAGTGGGGTTCAACTAAATCTCCCTCTCAGTGTCCTAGGGAAGCCCCTGAGGAGCTGTGGTTGCCTTTCTTTAATGTAATTGGATAGAGTTCCCAGTCTAGTATATTCCTCCTTCAATTAATGCCCCCCCAATAGAACTCCAGTTTAATTTAATCAATGAATATAAATTAGCTTTTAGAAAGTGCTATTACTGAGAATATATATAGCAAGAAGAGAAGTACATATCAAAACCCTCTCCAACACTGGGGATCACAGTCTTCCTTATACTATCTTGGTTCCTAGGAAGAGTGGGCTTTGATTTAAAGCACTTTCCACAAAGCATCCATTTCACCAAATTTAGATTTAAATTCAGGATCACTTGGCTCAGTGGATAGAGCACCAGGGCTAGAGGTAAGAACACCTGAGTTCAAGTTTCTGATCTCAGACATTTATTAGTTATGTGGGCAAGTCATTAACCTCTACCTCAGTTTCCTCATCTGTAAAATAAGAATCATAATAGCATCTCTCTTCTAGGAGGTAAGGACCAAATGAGATTATAATTGTAAAGTTCTTAGTACAGTGCCTGGCACATAGTTAGCATTATAGAATTGTTAACTATTATTATGTTTAGCTATTAGAAGAGCTGGCCAGGTCCATTTACTGCTGGACTGGCTCTTATTCCTTAGGGCTGAAAAAATACCTCATCTGGCTTGGCTGGCAAGCAATTCTGGCATGGATTCCAACTCCTGAACTCTGGGTGTTCTGCTGACTTTTTTTTTTTTTTTGCCTTTTGGAGGGCAATTGGGGTTAAGTAACTTGCCCAAGGTTACATGGCTAGTTTCTTTGTGTGGGTGTGAAGTGTCTGAGGCCAGAACCAAACTCGGGTCCTCCTGACTCCAGGGACGGCACTTTACTCACTGCGCCACCTAGCCCCTCTGCTGACTTTTCAAAGGTCACAGGATTGTGGCTTTCTCCAAAAGTCCTTTACCTGCCAGCAAGAAAAAAAAAAAACCAAATGAAAGGAGACAAAGAACAGAGAGTCACATGTCAGGAGGACCAGTTGCCTCTCCCCATCCAAAGACTTACAGTATGTCTTTCTTACTCAAACCAGCAAGGCAGAAAAGTGGGGGAGTTACTGTCCCTCCCCCAAAGTCTCATCTGCCTCTCAGTTCTGATTTAGCAGCAAAACAAGAGAGTCCTTCTTCATCAGGAGATAAGTGAGAGAGAAACAGAATATCTGTGCAGGATCAGAATCAGGGAACAGATCTCTTTCATCTTGAATTTCCAGAAGCAAGCTCTCCAATTTCTCCTAAGTGGGATGTCTTTAGGGAGAGCATATTGGGCCTGTTCTAGAAATGGGGCTCCAATTGACCAGCTTCCATGTTGTGCTGATATGATTTATTCTTGAAGAATCCACCACAGCTCTTAATAACATTTTTTTTACTAAGTACATTTCTTCCTCATTTGAACCAACAAAGTAGGAAAGAGGGCACAAGTTGTCCCCTCAGGATTCTTCTGTCTGCCTCTCAGTTCTGGCTCCATGGGCTGACTAAGAAATGTGTTTCTTCACCGTGTGATTACTGGATTGGAAACAGTCATCCCTTCCCATGCTCTGAAGTGGAGAGACAAGTCCCTTGCTTCCATATCATCAAATACTTCCCACAGCAGGCTCACTAAACTAAAACTCTCCTGGGATCCAATGTCCAGACCCCTGTTTAAAAAGTTTACCATCCTCAAGAGATCTACTGGAGTGTGCTTGAAGGTGTATTTTTGGAGGCAGGTGCTCCATTGTACAGTGCGCTGGAGTCAAGAAGATCTGAGTTCAAATTTGACCTCAGATGTTAGTAGCTGCGTGACTTTGGGTAAATCATTAACTAATGTCTGCCTCAGTTTACTGTAAAATGGGGGTTATAAAAGCATCTGCCTCAAAGAGTTGTCATGAGGATTGAATGAGATAATATTTCTAAAGCAACTGAATGGCATGTTCTCTCCTGGCACCCTCCCTATACAGCTCATTAGAAGTTCTACATCCCCAGTGACTTGTACCCAAAGGGTCCACTTGGTACAATTCTTAAGCAAATCGAGTAATTAACATTCCTCTAGACTTCCATACACATGATGATACAATTTAAAGTGAATACCTTTTTCAAAAGCAAATTTCTAATAGGTAATGCTGTCTTGTTGCTTATTAAGAAAGGGGCAGGATCCTCTCATGTTCTGCTATGCACACAGCATACTATTTTTTTCTTTCTAACTTTGTATTTAAGTTCCAGTATTTAAGTTTATGATATGTTTTTGTTTCTTTTCTCCGTTCTGGATTTGTGTTTTGGCATTCGGAGTCTAAGATAAAATTTTAAAAAAAGAAAGGGAAGAGTACCTTTCCCAACCCAGAAAACAAAGGAGAGAAACACAGGAAAAGAAAGTTAAGCATTCCTTCTTACAGAGGAAGCCAGGTCTCTCTTCAATCAATCTGAGCACATGAGGTTTTCCCCACAAGTATTAAGGGTTGGCTAAGAATCACACCCTTAGCCTTCAGGTGAGAAATCAAACTAAATGTGTAATAACACTGGTCTTTTGGCTCTGGGTGGTGCTAGGGTCCTTGCTCTCTCTCTCTGATGGAGGAACCTCTTTGCCAGAACAAAGTAGTACGGGGTGCAGAGAGAGAAAGGCACTTTGCCCTCTCCATTTCCCACTAAAATAACCTTCTATTCTGTACTGCCCCTCACTACACAGGCCAAGTTTAATAATTGACTAACTTAGAAAGGAAAAAAAAATCAAGCTTCCTATCTCAAAAGGAAAACTTAATCACTACAGAAATCCCAGAGCACATGGCATTCTTCCCATAGGAATAAGGAACCTGCCAGTGGACTGGAAGTCACTCCCTCACTCTCAGGTAAGAAACCTAATTCGTCCTAGGTAAATATTTCCCATGGTTCCTTCAGCACACAAAGCCATTCAACTGAGGTTGGACAAAATTTCTATTTTTTTTTTCTCAAATAGAGGACATATCAAAGTTTTTCTAGTTTTCTGAACTAGAGGTAAACCTTTAGAAGTTCAGGCACAGTTCCTGTGGGACCTTCTACCAAAAGGCCCCTGTAATTTCTCCCAGTGAATCTCTACTACTACATGGGCAGTGCTACTAGAATTGTAAACACACCAGATAATTGGACAATTAGCCTTAGAGACAAAATAAAACCAAATCGGTTAAACCCTGAACAGGCCACATGTTAGCCCACCTAGAGGCTAGTAGCATATCTTCCTCACTTGGACCAGCAAGGCAGGAAAAAGGGAGAGTTGCTCTTTTGAGAGGGCAGGTCAGGAGCCCCCATAGGGGACTGGCAGCAGGTAGACAATACTGTACATACTCTGGGGATGGGGCTCCCATTGGTCAGTCCTGTTTTTGCCAGTGTGGCTTATTCTTGAGGAACTCATACCAGTTCTTACCACTTTCTAAGTGTTCACAAATTTAATGTTATATTCTTGAATTTCTACCAGGGATTAAAACTTGTCAACCTAGAGTTTGAAGAATCCAGGCTCTTTGAAAATCAAAACACTTGTCAGTCTTCAGAACGGATATAGTAGCCACTCTTATTCTCTAATAACATTTTCTGGCATCACTGATAGTGACTTAGAATTCATATCCATACACTTTTTCAATACCCTGGCATTCATCTGGACCTGATGGTTTGAACTCACTGTGGATAGCCACCTGCTCTCTACTTCTCCAGTTACTGTCTTTCTATTTCATGTTAACTGTGTTCTATCCTTATTCTACAGATCATTATTATAGAAAATAAAAAAATAACTAGTTCTGCTTTTCTTTATCATCACTACATCATCTCATTAAAAAAAATCTTTATATCAAATTTGTCACATAAGAGTTTAGTATCCAATATATGTGGACAGCTAACAGAAACATATTAGACCAAAGGTGGTTCCCTAATGGATAAATGATCAAAAACCATGAACAGTTCTCAAAGGAAGAATTGAAAATCATTAACAACATTAAAAAAAACTCTCTAAATCATTAATAATAAGAGAAGTGTAAATGAAACAACTTTGTGGTTTCACTTCACATCCTGCAAATTGTCAAAGATGACAAAAGATGGAAATAGTTTATATTGGAGGGGTTCTAGGAAGACAAGACACACTAATCCATTATTGATGAAGCTATAAATCAGTTTGAATCTCCATCTATTTTGGAAAACTATTTTTAATAATGAAATAAAGTAACAAAAATGTCCATACCCTTTGACCCAGAGATTCATTCCATGGCTAGGCATATACCTCAAGGAGAGCATTGATGAAAGATCATTTGATTTTTAAAAAGGCTATACTATATACCAAATACTTTATATATAAAATAGATGTAATATATCTATTTTATATATATAATATATATACTATACATACTATATACTTTATATATATAATATATATAATATACATACTATATACTTTATATACTAAAATATTTGTAGACACATTTTTTGTGTCTGCAAAAAAGTTGTAAATAAAGTAGATGCTCAACAATTAGGGAATGACTAAATCATCTGTGACGCATAAATGGAATAGAATATTATAGTACTATGAGAAATGGGGAAGATGAGTACAAAGACTTAAGTGATCAATGCAGAGTGAAGTAAACAGAGTCAAGAAAACAATATACAGAATGATTACATTATCGTAATAAGAAAGAACAACCAAACACACACATATCAAAAGTGAACATAGCAAAAGTATAAAAATCAAGCATAACTCAAAAAAGATAGGATATTTCCAAACCACCCTTTCATGAAGCTGAGGGGTCCAAAGTTGTTGCATGTTGCACATGTTTTCATACTTTTTCCATACATGTTGTGCTGATTTTTTCCTCATCTTTTTCTTTTTTTTTTCCTTTAAAAATACTATTTGTTATATAGTTCTTTGGGATGGGAAGGAGGAGGGAGGGATACTGGGGAAAACTATGAAGATGTAAAAAAAAAGATGTTAATAAAAAAATTTTTTTTAAATGAATGTTTAAAAATTGCAAAGGATAGGCATGGCTTCAGAGAACTATGCAGATACATTTCACAACTCCTTTGAAGAGATTGGGAGGGGGCATCTGTAGCCATGAAACTTTTCATAATATATCAAATTTTGGGGGGCATATTAATAGGTTTTGTTGATCTTTTTCTCTTTTGTCTCTTTTTTTTTGGAGGGGGAAAGGCAGGGCAATTGGGGTTAAGTGACTTGCTCAAGGTCACACAGCTAATACGTGTGTTAAGTGTTTCAGGCCACATTTGAACTCAGGTCCTCCTGACTCCAGAGACAGTGCTCTATTCACTATGCCACCTAGTCGCCCCTTGTCTCTTTTTTCTTAAAACAAAACAAAACAAAACCGAGCAGGCCTAAAGATATTTATATTTTTTTCTTTTTTGTTTTTTAAGAAAAAAGAGACAAGGGACAGCTGGGTGGCTCAGTGAATAGAGTACTGGCCCTGGAGTCAGGAGGACCTGAGTTCAAATTCAACCTCAGACACTTAACACTTACTAGCCTTGTGACTTTGGGCAAGTCACTTAACCCCAATTGCCCTGCCCCTCCAAAAAGCAAACAAACAAAAAAAACCCCTTTGCTATAATGAGATAGTTTTCTGAGAGAGGCAAGGGAAGAGAAACAAGAGAAAAATTAAACAATGTTAAAATAAAAGCTTTTAGAAATTCATTTTCCCACTCACCCCTAAGCAGTGGTCCTATGTTTTCCTTGATCTAAAAAGTTAATCTATCTTTGTTTTTTTAGCATTCATTATAATCCTTAACTATCCTTGGCATGATTATAGTCTAGGTCCATGCTTTTCCTATTGTATGCATTCAGTTACCTCACTTCACTTCTATCATTTGTACATTACAGAATCTTAGAGTTAGAAAGAAATTCATAGGTCAGCTCATACATGTTCAGAAAGCTCCTAGGTAATAGCCTCAGAAGTATCCCCTTGAAGACTATTTGTGGTCAGGAGAGGGAGCAACTCCCTCCCCCTGAGGCAGTTCATTTCAGTTTTTCACTACTCTCACTGGGATTTTTCCTTAAGTAGAGGCAAAATCTGTCTACTTGCAATTTCTGCCCATTCCACTCCTCTCTCTGAGGCCAAGTACAGGTAGACTCTCCTTCTATGAAATATTCCTTCAAATACTTGAAAACAGGAATCATGTTGCCTGTAAATCATCTCTTCTCCAACCTAAACTGATCCAATGCCTTCAAATAATTCTCTTATGAAATAATTTCCAATCTTTGCCGCACTTTTCCCCTAGACACACTTCAATTTGTCAATTTCTTTCCTAAAATGTAGTACCCAAAATTGGACATAATATTCTAGATGTGGTCTACCCAGGGAAAAGAACATTAGGATGATCGTGAACCTAGTCCTAGACTCTGTTTCTCTACTAAGGCCACCTAAATGAAGTGGTATGTGAGTATGGCTGTGAGGTGCACCTGAAACCCCTCAATGGCTTGCCTCTCTGTTTTCTTTTTCTAGGTTTCTCTCTCTCTCTCTCTCTCTCTCTCTCTCTCTGTCTCTGTCTCTGTCTCTCTCTCTCTCTCTCTCTCTCTGTCTCTCTCTCTCTCTCTCTCCCTCCCTCCCTCTTTCTTTCTCTCTCTCCTTCCCTACCCTCTCATGTCTTCCCTCCCCCCTCTCATTAGTTCAAGCCCCCATGTTTCGCCACAGGCTTCCCTCTGTCTTGACCACCTTAAATCATAGGACTTGACAAGTCAATATTAATGGTCTTATGATTTATTAACAGTATCAAATAGCATAGAAAATACAAAGACACATTAAAACAATCCATAGCAGACTGCTAGAGGGTTGCAGCCAGTGTTGAATTTTTCTTTTTTTTCTCACCTCTCCTCCTAGAAGGTTTGAAGTGCATGAAGGAAAAGGGATTGAGATTTAAACCCTGGGGGGAAATTTCCCTAGTACTTCACTCTGGGGAAGGAAGGGGAAGAAAGAAGCTGTGGACTGGATTTCTCTCATTCTCACTAACAGTCTCAGTAACACGGAATTACTGACTTGGCTTCATCCTGAGCTTGGGCCACTCTTCTCCTCCAGCTCTCTCCAGCCCACTCCTAGTCCAGTCTGCACCTTACTTACCTTTCTACTGGACTTCCAGTCTTTTTGCTTCCTCTGCTTGGCTCCAGACCTTTAGTGGTCTAATCAGCACTTTATTCCCTCTGCTCGCCATTGCCTGTAGTTGATCAGTAACACCAAACCTACCCTTGTAGCACTCTTTGTTGAGTGTCTAAAAAAACGCGGAGTCGCAAACTGTATTTCCTTTAGATTTCTTTTTCTGCTCATGTGGCCTCCTAGGCAGATGTCCCCTAAATGCCAAAAGGAAGCTGAAAAAAAATATCATTACCCAGGCCACTGAAAAAAACTTGTTGAATAGAAAAAAAAATGAAGAACATGTCCATGGGTGCACGCTACTAGATATCTCCCTTAAGGTTTACAATTATCATTGACCATTGGGGTATGTTATTCAACAAATTGCATATGCCATCATGTAGCCCATATCCTCTATTTTGTTTGTGTTTTTTATTTTTTGATGAGGCAATTAGGGTTAAGTGACTTGCCCAGGGTCACACAGCTAGTAAGTGTCAAGTGTCTGGTCAGAAGTGGGATCTGAACTCAGGTCCTCCTGACTTCAGGACAGGTACTCTATCCACTTCTCCACCTAGCTGCCCCCAACAAACTATTTTGTCCACAAGAATATGAAAAATTTTGTCAAATGCCTTGCTGAAATACAGGTATACCCAGTCAGTGACATTTCATTAAGTAAATAGTCTAGAAACTATGTTTAAAAAAAAGGAAACAAGTTTAGTCTTATATGACCTTTTTTTCATAAACCCATGCTCTCTCTCTTAGTGATAAATTTTTCCCTAAATACTCATAAATCATTATTTAATAAGATACCCTAGAATTTTCCAAGTGTTGACATCAAGCTCAATGGCCTATGGTTTGAAGACACCACAATCTTTTCTTTTTTTTTTCTTTTTTAAAACTCAAGAAAACATTTATATATTTCCATGCTTGTAGCACTTTGTTTCTTTTCCATGTTTTCTCATAGATTATTTTTTTTAAATAAAGCAATAGGGGTTAAGTAGCTTGCTCAAGGTTACACGGCCAATTATTTCTGGGTGTGGTGCTGAGTATCCGAGCCCAGATTTGATCCAGGTCATCCCAACACTGGAGCCGGTGCTCTCACTCGCTGAGCCACCTGGCCGTCCCTTTTTCTCATAGATTATTAACAATACCTGAGCAATCACATCCATCATTTTTTTTAGTTTTTTGCTATTCCTTAGTTGTGTCCAACTTCAGGACCCCATTTAGTATTTTTTTTGGCAGAGATACTGCAGTGATTTGCCATTCCTTCTCCAGCTCATTGTATAGATGAGGAAACTGAGGCAAACAAGGTTAAGTGACTTGCTTAGGGTCACTCAGCTAGACAGTTTCTGAGGCCAGATTTGAAGTCATGAAGATGTGTCTTCCTGATTCCAGGCCTGGAGCTTTATCCACTTGGCCATCTATCTGCCCCTCAGTTCCTTGGGATGTACCATGTTTCCCCGATAATAAGACCTATCCCGAAAATAAGCCCTCCCCTTACTGTGTAAGATTCCTCTAAAATAAGCCCTCCCCCGAAAATAAGCCCTATTGAGATTGCTACCGTAGTGAAGGTGATCCCTTGCACTACACGCTACATTGTGGTACCCTCTGTATGCACCGTCCCCCCCCCCCCGGGTGAAACTCACGCCGCGTTCCGAGCTGCATCCAATCAGAGCTGCAGCAGTGAGCGCGTCATCCTGTTCTTCCCCAGTGATTTGCTTGCTGGCGCCATTGAGAGCAGTGCCGTGGAGGAGAGCTGAGGCAGGACAACATAAGCCCTCCCCTGAAAATAAGCCCTCTGGTGTTTTTCTTTCCAAAAAAATTAATAAGACAGTGTCTTATTATCGGGGAAACACGGTAGTTTATCTAAGACTGATGACTAGAATGCAGTGAAGTTGCTAAGGCACTATCTAGTATTCACTTATCTAGCATTAACTTTTCCCTTTTACCTTTCAGATTCTAAAGATCGTCCTCTTTGATGGATAAAATGATGTGTAGCATCCCCTCCAGAGCATCCTCCCACCCTTACACCCATAAGTGCCTTGGGTTCTAATTATTCTGTGGGCCCATACTCCCAGAGGGAAACCCCACCGGGATGTTTATTTCAAATCTAGTCTGATAGAAGACACAATTGGCTCAAAGAAAAGGTATTTACTGACATGCCACAATAAGAACAATAGCAACCACATATTTCACCCATAAACTTGTGGCACACTCACAAAACCATCAATGTCAGTGCAAGGACTTCACAAGTAGAGGAATCGGTTGGTTGGCTATTACAGTCTTTTCTGAAAAGGACCAAAATGACATCGCTATGTGAGGGGTCAAGGTACAGTGTATCTGACTGACTGACTGATCAGACCAAAAGAAGTTCCGAAGGCTCTACCACTGATCAGGCACAAATAATCCATGTGAACATTTGGAGTGGGGGTATCTAAATCACATTTCTTTTAAGCTCCTGCAATCCTGTAGTGGAGAAATACAAATATAGAAAATACAAATGGACAAGGTATGTGGGCAGAAAGGCAACTTGAACAAAATAGACTTGAAAGTACAGATACTACAAAATTACAGGATGCTGATGTCTTGAAGTTGTTCCCATTCTCTTAGGCTCACATTCTCTGCTAGTGCTTTGCCAATGGACTCTGCTCCATTGGACCCTGTTGTATGCTGCTTTAATGAATGCTACTTTTGCCACTTGGCTATAGTCACTTTTAACTCTAGCCTTGGGCTTGGCCAACATCACATCCTAGGGCCAGCAGGAGTTTTGGCTCTAGCCTGCCATCTCTCAAGCAGCATCCTGGTTCCAAACATTAGACTCTAACCTACTCTACATCTTTAGACCTGCTGTGTGTTTTCTGCTGCAAGATGCCATTGTTCATAATATGGAGGACAGGGGTGGGGTGGGGAAAGAAGAGGAGAGAGAAATACTTTCTACCCTTGCTATGTTCCACTAGAAGCTGTCTTATTCTTTGGCTTTTAATCTCTTACCAAACCTATTCCAGAGACACGTTCCTGTTTCTGCCAACCCTTAGTCAAGTTTTCTGGATCTTTCATATGCAAATAGGCTACTCTAAGTCAGAAAACAGCATACCATTAAATTTCTTTACATGTCCCAGTTATAAACTTAAGTTTTGTAATTTCATTAAGTGGTTCTGGGACTCTCTAATTACCCTCCCCTCCCCCAAATAAAACAGGAATTAAATATTTCATCTTTGCCATCCATTAACATCATCCCTTAGAATATTAATTCCTATCCTTTCTTTTTTCTTTCTCTTGTCCCTAACATAGCTTTCTTTAAAAGCCCTTTTTGTTATCCTTAGCATTGGGCAGCAGGAAAATCTGATTCTTTTATATTCATCCTAAATTACTTGTTCTTGCTTCAATCTTCTAAAAGTCTTATTAAATTTTAATTTGGTTGATGCACATTTGCCTATTTAGAGAGTTCTGCATTTTCTTCCTCTTTGTAATTATTTCTGTTTGTGTTATTAGAGCATTCTTGAGAACACTCTGTCCTTCTTGTGCTATTAAATTTTATGGCATGGAACCCACCACATATTTCTGAACTCTTTAAAATGGACTCTCCTGAAATCTAGGATGCATTATAAAGGGTATCCCGAAAGTCTTAGTGCCATTTTAAGTTATTAAAGTTTATGCCGTTAGGTATTTAGTAAATGTACTAAAGCTTAAAACTACATTAAGACTTTGGGGATATTCTATGATGTCTCTTGTTCTCTTTATCTATTATGAACTCTGTGATGAAGTATTCACTTCCTCCTCCAGTTCCTTACTCCAGCAACTATTTCCTTCTTTGTGTCCAGAATTGGGTTCAGATAATAATTTCTTCTTCCAAGTTTAGAAGAACATGATCATTAAGACAAGTCAAGAGTTTATCAGCTGTTTTTCATTTGGCAGAGAAGCATGTTGGCAGAGATGTAGGTAACTGAATTCCCCCATCACTGCCATATTATGACTTCAGTATAGGTTTTTGATCTATTTCCTGAATTCATCATCCATTTCCTCCTTTTATCTTAGATGATCTCTATTATATTCCTGGAAGTCTATTGCCTCTATTTCTATTTACACTGATTAGAACCTAAAAATTCTTTGTTATGTTTTTCCCTTGTTCATGGATTTCCTTACATGTTATCTTCAATATAGAATGCTGCTCCATTGCCCCTTTTGTCTAACCTGCTCCTTTAAAGAGGTCAATATTTCCAAATCTGTTTTACAGCCATCCAAGCCAATCTATTTCTTTATTTATATTTTATATTTATTTATATATTGAAAACAAAATCTTATTTGTTTAATGAGTTCCTTCTTTCTAGTTCAATCACTAGACAGCTCCCTCTTTTCTTCCTCATTGGAATAGCTTGTATTTGTGTCATCAACATTTCATTAAATGGTGATGATGAATCCATCTGTATCAGCAATGCCATATTCACAATGCCTATAGAGATTACAAATATGCTGATATAATTATCCATTAGAAAATACGTCATGTTTGCCATATGAGGAAATAAACTAGAAAATTTATTAAGATACCAAAAGACTGAGTCCCAAAACCAGAAAGTGAAAGCCATCAGAGTAGTTATGACATTGGCACAGGTAGATAAAGTAGAAAGCACCCACATTTTCAAGCCTTTAAAACAGAACAGGCTACCTCAGGCAAAGGTCCTCCTCTCCCCACGCACAGCAACCACCCAGCGTCCTGGAAGCGCACTCCCAGCAGCTCCGGCCCCTGGCAGTCCTCAGCAGGAGTCCTTAGCAGAAAGTCCTTAGCAGTTCTAACTCAAAAAGGGCTTCGCGCTGCCACTGCCTCTGCTGCTGCCGCCGTCACCACCACCGCCAGCCACCGAAAGAAGACTAGCTTGGCTTCCGCTTCCTCTTGCTCCGCCCCTTCCTGCTACGTCAGCAAGTCCAACGGGGCATGGAAGATCTTTTAATCCCATAACCCTTACACCATCTTGAGCTGAATTCCCTAAGAATCTTAAACTATGAGATTTATCGCTTGGTACCATTGCTGAATACCCTTGTTCTAGGAAATGGAAATTGGGAATAAAGTCACCAAGCATATAGGTAGCTCTGGGATGAATCTGTCCTACAGATTCATTACTGCTTACTCCGCCACTTTTAACTGGAATCTCAAAACTGTTTGGCATTAGGGAAGTGGGTCAAACCTATTTAATATCTAGCTAGCCAAGATGGAAAATGTACTAACAAGTCACCATAAGTTGAGGTGAGGTCTCTCACCAAGGATGTTAAGTCCTATACCAGAATGAATTTTGGAAAGGAAAGACTAAACCTAAGAGTTTAGCTTTCCAAGATGACCCTGTTCTTGATCTCCTGCTTGGGAGGTGGCAAGGCTGAGACTTTGATGAACCAGAGCTGGGGATGCTTCTGTCCATCCTAGAATAAGAGTTCTCCTTTTTCTGAAAGAGTACAGCAATATTCATTCCCAAAATTGCAACTAAGTCAAAAGCCAGAAGCAGTGGAGACTATAGCTTCCCACAAAGGAAAAAAAAGTACTGAAGAAATCCAGTTCAGAGATCTGACTATCAGAAACACTGTGCTTCTCAAGGACCAAGCCCAACTTGGAACTGAAGTGCCGGAATACCCAGAGAAGTGGAAATACTTGACAGATGATGAGTTCATTAAAACTCATTAAACAGCATCTAAGGCACAAGTAGACTTAGCCATGTGTTTCCTAAGTGTGTGTCTTTCTAATAGTGCTCTTTTTAATAGAGTATTCTAAGTGATTACTTTTCCTACTAGGACAAAGTATATTTATGAGAGGGTGTACCCCAGGTCAGGGTGGAAATGTTTTATAGCTACTATTCTTAATATGCCATATCAGGAAATGTCTTTGCTTTGAGCTAACTTTGTTCTTTGGATAACTAATGAAGATAAATGCACTTTCTGGAGTTTATGGGGTTTTCAGAATAAGAGTCCATAGCACACCTTGAACCTGGGGTAGTTGCCCCTTGGTCATCTTTATCCAAATAAGTTCCTCAGTCTCATATCTTTACTAAGTACAAAATACTCCACTCAAATCTGATAAAGACTTACCCCTTGAAAGGTACAATTCAATCTGAATAGGGTTCTTCCTTTCATTTTGTTGTATTTTTAAAAAAAAATTAACTTACAGAAAGACTTGTGTGAAACAATGAAAAGTGAAATGAGCAGTAACAGAAATATTGTCCTAAGAACAACTTTGATGACTAATTCATCTTGAGTTTCCTAAATACTCAAATCAACTACAAAGGACCTATGAAAGAAGATGCTATCCACCTCCAGAGAAAGAACTGACAAATAGAAGTATGTATAGTATGGTTACATATACACATAATTAGAGCCTTCTCTAGGGTGGGGTGGGGAGGAAGGAGAAAAAAATAGAAAATACACATCAGAGAATAAAAGAAAACTTAGAAGGAAGCACAGAAAAGCAGGATAACTTTGAAAACAATGTGTAATATTTATTACATAGCTGGGTTTTTTTTTAAGTAAATAGTCTGAAATGAAAATTCATGGTTTTATATTGAATTCTCTTTGTTGTACTGTGTACATGGAAATGCTCTTTCTTTGTCTTTTTGTATTTAAGTTAAAAATGATAGAATCTTTTAAAAAAATTAAATTAAATTATTAAAAAAGAAAAAAATTAACTTGTCCCTTGTATCTTGTGAATTTCCCAAAGTTGGAAAGGAACAATCGCTTACATTAGATGAGCCCCAAGGAAGATATGATGATCCAAGTTAAATAGCCATTAGTAGTACAACTGAGATTAGAACTCAAATCTTCTGACTCCCAATCCTCCACTCTTTTCAACTTATTATACCAGTTCATTATACTTTGCACAATGGAGTTCTCTAGAATCCATGCAAACTATTACCATTTTCTCAATTACTGGCATCAAGCAATCAAAAGCATTCATTAAGTACCTAGTGTGGGCAGAAATAAGAAATAGTGTGGAGGAAATAACATAGATTAAAAAGGGTATCTGTCTTCATGGAACTTGATTCTGAAAGTAGTAGGGAATCACTAAGTATTTAATTCAGTAGGGGATAAAACCCTAATATATATAGCTATAATATGTGATATTACATGAAAAATACAGTATACAATTTTTAAATGAAGTGGTGTATAGGGAACTAGGAGGATAATATCCATATCCTAAGGCAATCATGTAGGACTTCAAGATGGTGACATTGGAGACTTTTTTCTAAAATATTTATTTATTTCATTTTGGTTTTCAACATTTGCTTTTGTAAGATTTTGAGTTTTAAACTTTCTCCTCCTCCTTCTCCCTAAGACACTGTGCAATCTGATATAGGCTATACATGTACAATCATATTAAACAAATTTCCATATTAGTCATATTGTAAAGAAGAATTAGAGCCAAAAGGAAAAACCATGAGAAAGGAAAAAAAAAAACCAAAGGAAAAAAAGAGAGAAAATAGTATGTTTTGATCTCCATTCAGACTCAATAGTTCTTTCTCTGGATGTGGATAGCATTTTCCATCATGAGTCTTTTGGAATTGTCTCGTTGCATCACTAAGAAGAGCTAAGTCTATCCACATTGGTGATAGTATAATGTTGCTGTTACTGTATACAGTGTTTCCTGGTTGTTTTCTTTACTCAGCATCAACTCATTCAAATCTCTTAGGTTTTTCTGAAGTCAGCCTGCTCATCATTTCTTATTGAGCAACAGTATTCCATCACATTCATATACCACAACTTGTTTAGCCATTCCCCAATTGATAGGCATTCCCCTCGATTTCCAATTATTGACTACCACATAAGGAGCTGTTATAAATATTTTTGTACATGTGAGTCCTTTTCCCATTTGTATGGTCTCTTTGGGATACAGACCATAAGTGGTATTGCTGGATCAAAGGGTATGCACACATTTTAGCCCTTTGGGCATCATTTCAAATTGTTCTCCAGAATGTTTGGATCAGTTCACAACTCCACCAACAATGCACCTAGCATCCTAGTTTTCCCACATTTTTGGAGATGTTTTTAAGGAATGTATTTGAGATAAGCAGATGAAAATAGGAAAGGAGGGCATCTGGGCATTAAAAATAATGTGAACAGAAAAGAATAGCCTTTTTAAAAAAAAACAATTAATTTTACATACGTAATTTATACATCCTACTACCTCCTACTGAACAACCAAAAAAAGCAAACAAAAATAAAACTTTCATCACAAACATGCATAGTCTAGCAAAACAGGCAATTAATATTTCTTCAATTATTTGTATGCCTTATTTTTGTAAAGAGTATTTTACAGTTGTATTCACATAGTTCCGAGGTGCATATTGATATATGTTTTATATCTTTTTTACATCTTATATCTTTATATATTAAAAAACACTTGTATGTTTCATAGTTTTTGCAGCTGTTATGGAATTTCCCTTTCCATATTTTCTATGTTTTGTTGGCATAGGAATGCTAATTATTTGTGTAGATTTATTTTATATGCTGTAGTTTTCATGAATTTATTGTTTCAATTAATTTTTTAGTTAACTCTAGGGTTTTCTAAGTTAAAGCATCTTTTATCTGCAAAAAGCAATAATTTTATTTCCTCTTTGCCTATGCTTATTCCCTCAGTTTCTCCATCTTGATTTTATTGTTACATCTAGTATTTCTATCAAATAGTAGTACTAGTAATGGGCATCCTTACTTTATCCCTAATCTTACTTTGAAAGGCCTGTAACTTTGTTCCATTACATATAAGTTTTGCTCTTGGATTTAGGTATGTATTTAGTAAATGTTATTGACTATATTAAATATTACTATATTAAATAAAGGTCCACTTCATGTTATACTCTTCAGAATTTTTAAAAATAGAAACAGGTGCCATATTTTGTCCAAAGTCTTTTTGGCAGCTGTTGATATAATCTTATGTCTTTTAAAATTATTTATGCTATTACATTTACAGTATTGAACCAACTTTGTTTTCCTGATATAATGTATGCTTTGTATAATGGTGTACATATTGCATAATCTTTCTAATATGTTGTATTTTACTTTCTAATATTTAGAATTTTGTGTATCAGTGATAATTTCTGATAATTATCAATATGGTCTTGATTAAACCAGGAAGAGATAATGCAGAAAAATAAAACTACATATCATAGAAAGAGACTGAAAGGATTTCTTTTTTTCTTATTATTACAAACAGCTTATATAATATTGAACTTGCTCTTTGAATGTTTGATAAGAAATCACTTGTTAATCTATCTGGTCTTGGGTTTTTTCTTTTGTAGTTCATTAATGGCTAGTTCGTTTTCTGTTTCTGTTACTGGGTTATTTAAATGGTCTTTTTAAAAAAAGATAACCTGGGTATTTTAAATATTTGTAAATGTTTATTCATTTTCTATGAGTTATAAGTTTTGTGAATATACAATTAGACAAAAAAGATTCTGATAATTTCCTTTATTTTCTCTTCAGTTGTTATGAGTTCTCCTTTTTAAAAAAAAATAAACAATTTGGTTTCCTTCTCCCTTTTTAATAAATCAGCTTAGCTAACTGTTACTAGTTTAAAAAAAACCCAGCTTCTGAGCACTTTACAAAATACAACAATATGGAAAAAACAACTTTGAAAGAGTTAGGAACACTAATTAACATAATGACCAACCACAACTCCAGAAGACCAATGATGAAACCTGATACCCACCTCCTGATAGAAAAGTGAAGGATACAGAGTGTAGAATGAGGCATTTTGGGGGCCATGGTCAATGCAGAATTTTGTTTTGCTGGAATATACATATTTTTTAACAGGGATTTTGTTTTTTTTTCATTCTCAAGGGGAGGGTTGAGATGAAAGGGAAAAAGGGTAGATTTTTACTGATAAAAAAATAAGATAATTTAAAAAAATAAGCCCCTAGTTTTATTTATCAATTTAATGGCCTTTTGCTTTTAATTTTTACAGATCTCTTCTTTAGTTTTCAGAATTTCTCTTCTGTTTCTTAGCTGGGGATTTTTTTTTCTTGCCATTCAAGTTTTTTGTTTTAGTTGTGTGCCAGATTCATTGATTTGTTCTCTCTCTTTTGTAAATGAAAATTGGGGGGAGGATATAAAATTTCCATTAAGAAATGCTTTTGATAGGAGCAGCTAGGTGGCAAAGTGAATGGAGCACTGGCCCTGGAGTCAGGAGGACATGAGTTCAAACCTGGCCTCAGACACTTAACACAAAAACTAGCCATATGACCTTGGGCAAGTCACTTAACCCTAATTGCCCTATGTTCCCCCTCTAAAAAGCAGAGAGAGAAAGAGAGAGAGAGAGAGAGAGAGAGAGAGAGAGAGAGAGAGAGATAAAAGAAATACTTTTGCTGCATCACATCAATTGTGATATACTGTCTCATTAATGCAATTTTCTTTTATGAAATTTTCTATTGTTTCTATAATTTTGATCTACTAGTTCTTTAGAATTATGTTAAACTCCAAATACTTTCAATTCTTTTTTAAGGGTTCTTCATTGAATATACTTTTTGTTTCACTGTAACCAATAAATAATATGCTTAGCATTTCTGCTTTTCTCTATTTTTGAGGGCTCTTTGTAACCCAATAAATGGTCAGCTGTTGTAAAAGTGTCACGTACAGCTTAGAAGTATGTTAATTTCAGTTTTGGTTATTGCCAGAAATTTATTATCTATAATTTTTCTGAATTTCTAATTATGTTCTTCTTTCTTATTTGTCTTTTAATTTTATTTGTCTAAGTCTGAAAGGTGAATGTTAAGGTCCCTTACTATTACAGTAGCATCTATTTCTCCCTCTAATTTGTTTAACTTTTTTTCTTTCTTTTTTTCCCCCACTTTTTGGAGGGGGGAAGGCAGGGCAATTGGGGTTAAGTGATTTCCCCAAGGTCACATGGCTAGTGTTATATGTCTGAGGCCAGATTTGAACTCAGGTCTTCCTGACTCCAGGTCCAGTGCTCTATTCACTGTGCCACCTAGTCTCCACATTGTTTAACTTTTCTTTTAAGTATTTAGATGTTATGGTATTTAATGCATATATATGTATATATACATATGTGTATATATATGAATGAAGAATTGATGTTGACACATTGTCTCTAGTGCTTATAAGTATAATGGAATTTCTCTGGTTATCTCTTATATTTATATTTACTATGGCCTTATCTAAAATTGTGATTTGTTGCCCTTGCTTTTTTGAGTTCAGTTAAAGCCTAATAGATTTGCCAGAACCCCTCATTTCAAGTCTGTGTGAATCTTTATGATTCAAGTGTGTTTTTTCTTTTTTTTTTTTTTGGATGGGGGAATGCAGGGTAATTGGGGTTAAGTGACTTGCCCAAAGTCACACGACTAGTAAGTGTTAGTAAGGTCAAATTTGAACTCAGGTCCTCCTGATTCCAGGGTCAGTGCTCTGTTCACTGTGCCACCTAGCCACCCCTCAAGTGCGTTTTTTCTAAGCAAAATATTGTCAGATTCTGTTTTCTAACCCATTCTGCTATCTTTATTTTATGAGTAAGATCTTCCCATTTAGATTCAACATAATTGTCACATATGTACTTTCCATTCTGTCCTCTTATATTTCTTTGTCTCTTTGCTCCCACCTCCCTCTTTACAAATAAGATGGTAAAGGAGGAGTTTGACTGATACTTGTGATCAGTAGATAAAATAGCTTGTTTCAGTCCTATTGCAACCCTACCCCTGCTGCCAGATTTTATCTTTTCTTCCTTTCCTTTTGATTCCTCATTTATATACCTTTCTCCAATATTCAAGTTTGTTTTGCTTATGTTTAGTTTGTTACCTATCCTGCCCTCCCTCTTAGATCCCTCTGTTTCCCTCCTTTATCTCTGTCCTCTCCTATTTCCCTTTTGAATTTAATGTATTTCTGTACTGAAATCTATGTGTTTGTGTAATTGTGTTCCATGACCTTTTATTTGATTCAGGTAAAAATACAGTTATTGGGATTCTCATTCCTTCCTACCATTTCCTCCATGATATATATATATATACTTTTCATTATTATGTGATAGTGATTTCCCATCTTTTTCTCCTCTTTTCTTTCTTTGTTTTATGTACCTCATACTTTTGTATTCTCCTAAGATGATTAAAAAAAACAAAATCACCTACACTCTGTCACTTTTAATTTTCTCTATGACACTAGGAGATATTCCAATTATGAAAAGACATTTGTTTCTTATCCCCCTATTAACATGTAAATGATCAATCTCCACATATGTCCATTAAACAACCATTATGTTAAACAAATTCACATGTTTCTCTTAGATGCTCGCATTTTAATTTCAAATTTTATTGTCAGTTCTAGCCTTTTCACCTGGAATACTTCAAAGTCTTCTATACCATAAGATGGATAGCTGGATAGATAGACAGATCATTTATTTAGCATTTACTGTGAGGCAGGCAGTGTGCTAAGCACTGTGGAAAAATTCAGTCAGCTTTTGTATGAGAAATGGACCCCCTACCTTGGAAATCTCAGCTGGAATAGAATCAGCACCAGATGCTTTGCCACATGAAAGGAGACTAATGGCATTCAAAACCTCTTCTTCACTTGGAGCTTTAGCTAGGGAGGAATTGACTTCAACCTGAGGTAAATGGTCAATGGCCTCAGCATTGATGATGATCTGTTGAGAACGCTATGAAACCATTCAACCCATCTCTTTAGGATCATGTCCTTATCACTAATCAATGTGAATCCATCAGTACTGAGTAGTTGAGATGCCCCATAGGTCTTCCATCCATAAATAGCCTTCAGGGCACCATAAAAGCACTTTGGATTGTTACTATCAGCATAAAACTGAATTTCATCTGCCTTCTTACTGAGTCATAAATCCTGCATCTCTCTAAGTTTTGCTTGTACTTTACTTTTGACGGAATTAAATGCTGCCTTCTTAGAGATGGATGCGCTATCCTGCTGGTAAGTCCTGTGGAGTTTTCATCTTTCATTTAGCAGCTTCTGAATTTCCACATCATTTTCATCAAACCAGTCTTGGTGTTTGTGAGTGGTCTGACCCAGATGAGCAATGTGGTGCTATATACCAGATCTCTGAAAGCTGCCCACTCCTTTTCTGCTCCATTGTTGGAAAACTGTGTGTTAACTCAACTTTCCTTCCCAGTTAGCAACAAACTGTTTCCACTCAGAGAAGAGCTTTAATTTGTTGACATTAATTCTTCTGATAATCATTTTGCCTTGGGGGCACCACTTCTGATAAATTTGAACATTTACCTTGGAAAGGATAAGTCTATGATCAGTCCAACACTCTGCACCACACATTGCCTTCGTCACTCTCACATCTTGTCTATCTCTTCTTCTTACAGTCACATAGGTTATTAGATACCAATGTTTGCTATAAGGGTGCTGTAATGGGAATGTAAATTTTAAAGATCTTCCCTGCCCCTAGGCTAAAGTGCACCTGGAGCCTGGGGTGGGAGGCTTGTTTTTCAGTAGATACTTTTTGATTGGCCAGTGGGTCAATAAGGTTGTTACATTCTCTGAGCCAGGAGAAGGCTATATAAGCCCTGATGTGAGGCTTTGTTTTGGGGCTCACTTTGAGAAGTGTTCTGTCATTTGATCTGGATTCTGGGAAGCTGTTGTTGAGAGCCCCTCCTCAGCTTTGAAAAAACCCAGATGTTGAAACCCAGATGTTGATTGAGTATGGATGTAATGGTTGGACAGTTTGAAATCTGTCTACTTGATCTGTTTCTGTCTTGATAATTCTGTCTGTATATTCTGAAGTTCAGGGTGCTGACCTCTTTCCCTTGAACTAGGTAAACGATACATGTTTGACTGATTAAAGTAAGCTTGTTAACTCATTTTGAGTTGCTTTCCTTTATCAAAGCAGATCCAAGAACCTGTGTTGGCAGTGACTCTGAGGACGCTTGGGGTGCTTGCTGCTACAGGTGCATCCATGAAGTTTTATTGCATTTAGGTAAATGGAAGACAGTGTTGGTGATGAGAAGGTCATGAGATGCACAAGTCTTCAGTAGTAAGTGGCCATTACTGTTGCTGTTTCCAACTCCATTCCTCCTTAGGACTCCCTGTCAAGTCTGGTAGTCTGAGCCCACTCTAGCATTAAAGTCACCTAGAATCATAAGCTTGTTCTCTTTCAGAACATTGATGATAAGGGTCTCTAGGTCTTCATAAAATTTTTCTTTGACCTCATCAGGGTTTGTCATGGGTGGAGCACAGGCGCTGATGATGGTGGCATGATATTTTCCTATAAAGTGGCAATCTCATTGTCATGACCCTGTCATTCATTCTTTTTGGCTGGCAAACCAACTTGTTGACTAGATTAGTTTTGATGGATACAAATAAAAGCAAGGAAAGTCAATCTGCACCCTTAACTTACACTCTAATGGGGGAAGACAATATATGAATAAGAGTTGGAAAGTAGGAGTGTGGAGGATGGTACAGAGGAGAACAAGGTGATGAAATATTGGAAGTCAGGAAAGATATGAGTATGCATGAACTAGCCTTCGTGGTGCTGGTCAGGAACTCACCTATCAAAGGATGAGTCCATTTTTTCCCTTGTAGATTATACTTAGTTTTGTTGAATAGTTTATCCTAGATTGTAAGCCTTTATCTTTTGATTTTTTGAATCTCATATTCCAAGCTCATGGAGGAACAGTGTTGAAAACATAGTGTATATTTGGGGAGGATCATAAAGTACTTGGTGGACAGATTCTCTTGGGGCCTTTTGAAAACCAAGCAAAAGAGCTTCAACTTTAATCAAGAGGCAGTATGGAACCACTGTCAGTTTTGGAGCAACAAAATTACAAGCAACTTGGTGTAGGGGTTAGACAGCCATCCTTAAATCTGTTAAGACTTGGGTTCAAATCCCACTTCTGACATATATTTGTTATGTGACCCTGGGCAAGTTGCTTAACCTCATTGCTCTGGACAACTCTGTAAGATACTAAAGTTGTAGAGAAAGTGACAGTATGCATTAGCAGAGACAGTTTCCTCACCTGGAAGTTCTTTGTAGGAATGAATCACAGGTCACTTCCCTTTCCCTAAAATGACACAACCAGATCTTTGTGGAATAAAAATTATTCTGTTAACAGTGTGAAGGAAAGATGGGAAGGAGGATGAGTAGAATAAAAAAGACTTGTAAGAAGGCTATTGCAATAGTCTAAGGGGGTGTAATGTAATGCCAAAAGAAAGGCAACTTCCCAGGTTCAAAATACCAGCATAGGTGCTCTCTATTTTATTCAGTAACAAACCCAGAACAGAGAAGATCAAAACATGACATCATTCAAAATACAGCATTTACTAAGTGTGATTAAATAATCTCCAAGGACTACCCCACCCCAGGACCTTCCAATCATTCAATCAATTACAAAGTCTCTGTTCTAAATACTTCTCCACCCCTAGGCTATACCTTAATTAAGTCCACCACAAAGCCCCTCTTCTCAAATGGAGATTAGTTTCCAAACATAAGGTCAAAAGTTCCCCACCCCCTGGATCACAATTGAATCTACCCCAGAGTTACATCAAGTTTAAACACAGCACTTAATACCCAAATGGAGCTCTTTTCTTCATCTTGACAGGAGGCAAGTTCTCAGCAATCTTAGTTCCTGGGGAGACGAGGCTTATCAAGGCCATAAGATACATTGCCAGTCCCTTCATGAATTCATCCTCTGTCTGTAGAACAGTCCTAGAACCCCTGAACACATTAGCAAAGCCCTCTCCCAGGATTTCTGTAAACATACAACAAGAAAATCCTTCTTCAGGGCTTCTGAACCAACAGAAAGGCTCCCAGACCCCTGCAACAACAGCACTGTCCTTCACCAGTGGACAGTATTCATTCTGTCTGCAGGACAGTCTCCAGACCCCTGCAACAACAGTACTGTCCCTCATCAGTGGACAGTATTCACTCTCTGTCTGCAGGACAGTCTCAGGGCTTCTTAGCGAACAGCCAGGTTCCAGGACTTCTTCAACAAAAGGACAGTCTTTCACCAGTGGACAAATCTGGCAAAACAACATCAAAACAGACAGACAAAGTACCAGCAAAACAGCCATGTCTCCTCAGTCCTTGGCAGCTCAGGGGGCAGGTCTCAAAAGTCCAGGGCAATTCAAAGCGGCCACCAGCAATTCTCTTAGTCTCTCTCTCTCCACGAGGTGCTGCTTCCAAAAAGATCTTCCGCCTCTCTCTAGTGTCTCTCCAAATCTACGTCACCAGCTCCTCCCAGTTCAGGACTTTCTTTTCACATCAACAAGTCCATCCCACAGGTGGGATTAACAAGCTCTGGGTTTTAACACAATCAATTTGAAAACCAAGCCAATACAGGGGAATCTTTAATTGCCATTACTATCACAGGGGGGTGATAATAAAGAGGAGGGCCAGATGCTAAAGCTATTATAGAAATTGAATAGATAGGACCTAGCAAGTTTTTATAAGGGAGAGCTAAGGTAAAGTTATATGCAAACATGGGAGACTGGGTGAATGGTGACATAGACTAGTAAATTCAAAAGAAAGATCAGGTCTAGAGTGAAAACAAAGAGCTTGGTTTTGTAGAGGTTTTGAGTTGTCTTTGAGATATCCTGGTAGATATGTCTTGGAGGCAGTTAAAATTAGAGGAATTAGAATATGAAAAGATCTTGCAATTCAATCACAAATCCACATTTTATGGATTAAGAAACTGAGGCTAAGCAAGAAACTTACCCAAGGTTATATAAATAGTAGTAAAAAGAGCTGGGAGCAAGTCCAAGTTCTCTGATTTCAAGTCCAGTATCCTTTCCATTGCTCCATGCTACCTCTAATGGGGATGCATGTCAGGAGCTCAGAAAAGAGATAGTGATTTGGAACTCATCTGTATAAAGATGGTAGTTAAAGGGGCGGCAAGGTGGCCAAGTGAATAGAGCATGGCCCTGGAGACAGGAAGACCTGGCTTCAAATGCGACCTCAGACACTTAACACAAAAACTAGCCATGTGACCTTGGGCAAGTCACTTAACCCCAATTGCCCTACCCTCCCACCTCCAAAAAAAAAAAGAAAAAAGAAGAAAAAAATGAAAAAAAAAGATGGTAGTTAAAATATGGAGTTAAGGAGAGAAAGTAGAGGAAGAAGAAAAGAGGTCTAAAGACAAAATCTTTGGGAACACCAATACTAAAGGATTAGAAAGAGGAGATGAACATTGTTTACTCCATTGGTTATAACCCTTCTTTACAACTTGACTAATGTTTAATGTGAAGGTATTTGTAGAACCTATATTTGATTGCATGCCACCATGAGTGGGGGAGGGAAGAGGAGAGGGAGGAAATTTGGAACTCAAGGATTTCTAGAACGGAATGTTGCAAACTAAAAGTAAATAAATAAATTTTAAATAAGAAAGAAAGATGATATGAAGTCAGTGAGAGACAGAGAAAGTGATATTATAGAGGCAGGATGAGAACAAAGATATTGTAACATTTCTGAAGCTAAGGGAGCAGTAAACACATGGAAGTGATACTCAATGGTGTCAGACATTGAAGGGAGGTAAAGATGATAAGCCCCAATAAAAAGGCCATTGGATTTGATTATTGGAAGTTAGAGAAAGTTAGTTTTGGTCAGACGGTGGAACATCAAGAGGCTGTGGAGAGAGTCTCAGATTCTCATAATGAGGTTTGTTAGTGAGGAAGAGGAGACCTTGGGTGTAGACAACTTTTTCAAGGGGACAGCTAGGTAGTCCAGTGTATAGAGCACTGGGCTTGGAATCATCTTCATTGAAATTCAGCCTCAAACACTTACTAGCTGTGACCCTGGGCAAGTCACTTAACCCTATTTGCCTTAGTTCCTCATCTGTAAAATGAGCTGGAGAAGAAAATAGCAAAAAACTCTAGTATCTTTGCCAAGAAAACCCAAATGGGGTCATGAAGAGTCAGATACCGTGTTTCCCCGATAATAAGACACTGTCTTATTAATTTTTTTGGACAGAAAAACACCAGAGGGCTTATTTTCAGGGGAAGGCTTATTTTAATGAACATTGACAGCAATTTTAATAAACAGGTAAATGTGAACAAAAAAATGTACCTTTATTCAATAATGAATTCAATAAAGAACAGGATGATGTGCTCACTGCTGCAGCTCTGATTGGATGCAGCTCGGAGTGCGGCGTGCGTTTCACGGGGGGGGGGTGGACGGTGCATACAGAGGGCACCGTAATGTAGCGTGTAGCGCAGGGGATCACCTTCACTACAGTAGCAATCTCAATAGGGCTTATTTTCGGGGGAGGGCTTATTTTAGAGGAATCTTACACAGTAAGGGGAGGGCTTATTTTCGGGATAGGTCTTATTATCGGGGAAACACAGTACAACTGAAACAACTCAACAACTTTTTCAAGTTTAGCACTGAGAGGAAGGAAAAATGGGACAGTAATTAAATGGACTAGAAGGGTCAAGGAGTATTTTTCATTGTTTTGCTTTGTTTTTATTTTGTTGGAGTTGAGGAGACCCAAGTATGTGTTATAAGATAATTAGAAGGAGTCCATAAGAGGGCGGCTAGGTGGTGCAGTGAATAGAGCACCACCCCTGGAGTAAGGAGGACCTGAATTCAAATCCAGCCTCAGACACTTAACACAAAACTACCTGTGTGACCTTGGGAAAGTCACTTGACTCCAATTGCCCTACCTTCCCCCCTCCAAAAAGACAAAAAAAAAAAGAGTCCATGATGGAGAAGGTAAATGAGGAGTAGACAATGACCATTGGAACCAGATTGATAACTCACATGGTCATAAGGCATAAACCTATTCTCTGCCTATACTGACTAAAATTTGTATTGGAGTGTTTCCTACTTGCAATGGTATTTTTAGAAATATTTAAGGGGGGAGGAGGCTAGGTGGTGCAGTGAATAGAGCACTGGCCCTGGAGTCAGGAGGACCTAAGTTCAAATCTGGCCTTAGACACTTAACACAAAAACTAGCCGTATGACCTTGGGCAAGTCACTTAACCTCAAATTGCCCTCCAAAAAGCAAAAAAAGAAAAGAAAAGAAATATTTAAGGGGCAGCTAGGTGGTGCAGTGAATGGAGCACTGGTCCTGGAGTCAGGAGGATCTGAGTTCAAATCTGGCCTCAGACACTTGATACACTTACTAGCTGTGTGACTTTGGGCAAGTAGTAACCCCAACTGCCCTGCAAAAAAAAAAAAAAGAAAGAAATATTTAAGTTATCTTAACTACACAAATATTCTCACAAAACATTTCTAGCACAAAGAAGAAATAAAATATTTGGCATTTGAATGGATTAATAGAGTATTTCTTTCTGACAAAATGGTTGAAATAGGTAGTTCTAATTGAAAGTTGAAATATTTTTTGACTAAGAAAATGGATCCACAAAACAAATGCTTTGATGGTCAGGATATTGCCAAATGATCCTTTGGAAACAAGTATATCAATAAACATTTATCAAGTACCTACTATGTCCTAGGTACTATGCTAAGCACTGAGGACACAAAAAGAGGCTAAAGACTCTCTCACAGAGCTTACAGTCGAATGGGGCAGACAACATACAAATAAGTGTCTAAAAAGCAAGATGTATACAGGATAAATAGGAATAATGAACAGAGGGAAGGTACTGGAATTAAAAGGGGTCATGAAAGGCTTCTGTGGAAGGTGAAATTTCAGTAGAGGAGGGAAAGTATTCCAGGCATAGACAATAGCAAGAGAAAATCCCTGGAACCAAGAAATGTCTTGTTGGTGGAACAGCCAGGGGGCTAGTGTTACTGTATTGAAGAGTATATGTCATGAGTAAGGTGTAAGAAGACTGGAGAGGCAAAAAGGAGCTAGGTATGAAGGGCTTTGAATGCCAAAATGAATCATTTTGTATTTGATTTTGGGAGAAGTAGGAAGCCACTGGAGTTTACTTTGAATATGGTTGTAAATGTTGACATACTGTATAATCTAAATGAAATGAAATTTAGGTGTCAGATTTAACAAAAGTGAAGGCTGACAAATAGGCAAGTAGGCATGGTTATTTTGTCACTTAAAGGATTCCTCTTGTTTGAATTGTTAATTCCTAATTGCTCATAACTACAGTTCTGAGCTCAGATGAACTCTGTGAAATTCATGGAAAAGCTTAGTTATGTTAAAATTTGGCAGCATGCCACAATTAAAAGAGTATTAGATTTAGTCACCACAAGATTCTAACTCTAAACTTCCTGATTGCAAAGGGCCAGAAGATGACCCTGGGTGGCGTAGAGGCCCAGATGCTTCTGCACGCAGAGGCCTGATCAACCTGGTGGCAAGTTGAGCCACCAACCACAAGGGCCACTGCCATGCCTATCACTGCAGGGCTGGGACTGGATGGAGCAGGGTAAGAGTCAAATGCAGGGTCCCTGCCAGGGGCAGCAACTACTCCTGGGACTACCAATCCACAGCCTACAAATTTAAAAAGCCCCTATCTGGACTTCCAGGGACCAGGATGGCAGAGTGAACCCCAGATACTCCAATCCCCCCCCTACTCTGAAAACAAAGTAATTATTGCCCCAAGGCAAAACTTTAAACAGTAAAGCCTTGGGAACCCTAGAGGGCATTGCTAGGACCCTGCCTTAAAATGGGTAAAAAGCAGATTGCAAAGACAAAGATTCTGGAGTTCTACTATATTGAGAGGGAGGAACCAAATTCAGAAGGAGACAATGATGACCTCACACCCACAGCTGAAGCCTCAACAGGGAACTGGTTTCAGGCACAGAAAGCTTTCTTTCTTTTTTTCAAGATGAACTCAAAAGGAACTTTGAAAAACAAATGAGAGAGAGAGAGAGAAGATAAAATGAATAATCCTTTTAAAATCAAAATTGCAAAATTAGAAAAACATTACATGAAGAAAAGAGCTCCTTAAAAAGAAAAATGTGTGATATGGAAAAGGAGCTCCAAAAACTAACCGAGGAAAATAATTCACTAAAAACTAGAATCAACCAAATTAGAATTAGTCAAACAATACATCAAGAATGAAAAACTAGAAAAAGAGGTAAAATATCTCAATGGAAAAATAACTGACCTGGAAAACAGATCCAGGAGAGATAATCTGAGAATCATAGGCCTACCAGAAAAACATGATGAAAAAATGAGCCTGGACAACATCTTCCAAGAGCTCATCAAGGAAAACTGCCCTGCGATACTAGAACCAGAGGGTAAAATAGAAATCAAGAGAATCTACCATTCACCTCCTGAAAGAGATCCCAAATTGAAAAGTCCTCAAAATGTTGTGGCCAAACTCCAGAACTGCCAGGTAAAGGAGAAGATACTATAAGTGGGCAGAAGGAAACAATTCAAATATCTCGGAACCACAGTGAGGATTGCACAGCCTCTACACTGAAAGATCGGAGGCAGTGGAATACGATTTTCCACAAGGCAAAAGAGCTTGGGTTACAACCAAGGATCACCTACCCAGTGAGACTGAGCATGTTCTTCCAGGCAAGGAGATGGTCATTCAACAATATAATGGATTTCCAGACCTTCCTGAGGAAAAAGCCGGAGCTCAATGAAAAATTCAACCTCCAGTTACAAGATGCAAGAAAGACAAAGAAAGGTAAACAAGGAAAACACACACACACCCTATTATGAAATAAGAGCAAATTGTTTATAGACAAGTAGAGGGTATGGGTATAAATTACACAAAATGATTATTTAAAAAAACCTTATTAAGGGCTACAAAGGCACTGCAGTGGAAGAAGAGGAAAGAATGAAGTGGAAAAGGGTAAACTATACCAGACAAAGGGGCATAAAAACACTATAATAGAGAGAAAGAAGGGAGGGGGATGAGTATTATATGAGATTTTCCATCATTGGTTCTGCTGCAAGGAGGAAATAACACGACCAGTTAAGCATAGGACTCTATCAAGAAGAGACACAAAATGTATCATAATAGAGGGAAAGAGGGGAGGGAGAGAAGTTTTACATGAGATCTGTTTTTGACTATCTTGGTTTGAGGAAGAAATAACACACTACATTATGTATAAAAATCTATCATATCCTACAGGTAGTAGGAGGGGGGGAAGTGCTAAGGAAGAGGGGGGGGTTAGAAGGGTGGGAAGAAGTAAGGAGGAAGGGGAGGAAAAGGGAGGGGGATTGGTAAGAAGAGAATACTGAGGGAGGTGGTGGTCAAAAGGAAAACTCTTAAGGAGGGGAAGGGAGAAGGGAAGAAAAATAAAAGCATAAACAGGGGAGGGAATAGGATGGAAGGAAAGAAATAGATAATAATCATAACTGTAAATGTGAATGAAATGAACTCCCCCATAAAATGGAGGTGGATAGCAGAACGGATTAAAAATCACAATCCTACAATATGCTGTTTACAAGAAACACATCTCAAACAGAGGGATACACACAGGGTAAAGGTAAAAGGCGGGAGTAAAATATATGTCTAAGCTAAAGTAAAAAAAGCAGGGGTAGCAATCCTTATCTCAGATAAAACAAAAGCAAAAATTGATCTAATTAAAAGAGATAAGGAAGGAAACTATATCCTTCTAAAAGGCACCATCGAGAATGAAGCTATATCATTACTTAACATATATGCACCAAGTGGTATTAGCATTCAAATTCCTGGAAAGAGAAGGTAAGGGAATTAGAGGAAGAAATTGATAGCAAAACTATACTACTGGGGGCCCTTAATCTCCCCCTCTCTGAACCTGATAAATCCAACCTCAAAATAAACAAGAAAGAAGTTAAGGAGGTGAATAGAATTTTAGAGAGGGTAGGCATGATAGATCTCTGGAGAAAAATGAATGGGGAATAAAAAGAAATATACCTTCTTCTCAGCAGTACATGGCACATACACAAAAATCGACGATATTCTAGCACATAAAAACCTCACAATTCAGTGTAAAAAGACAGAAATACAAATGCATCATCCTCACATCATGATGCAATAAAAATTATATGTAATAAAGGGCCATGGAAAGATAGACTAAAAACTAATTGGAAACTAAACAATGAGTGGGTCAAACAAGAAATTATAGAAACAATCAGTAACTTCATTCAAGAGAATGACAATAATGAGACAACATACCAAAATTTGTGGGATGCAGCAAAGGCTGTTCTTAGGGGAAGTTTTATATCCCTGAGTGCATACATGGATAAATTAGAGAAAAGGGAGATCAATGAATTGGGCATGCACTTGAAAAAGCTGGAAAAAGAACAAATTGAAAATCCCCAATTAAATACTAAATTAAAAATAATGTAAACCAAAGGAGAGATTGATAAAAATTGAAATTAAGAAAAAAATTGAATTAATAAATAAAACTAAGAACTGGTTTTATGAAAAAAAAAACCCAATATAATTGATAGACCCTTAGCCAATATGATAAAAAAAGAAGGAAGAAAACCAAATTATGAGTATCAAAAATGAAAAGGGTGAATCTACCTCCAATGAGGAGGAAATTAAAATAATAATTAGGAATTATTTTGCCAAATTATATGCACATAAATTTGATAATCTTAGTGAAATGGATGAATATTTACAAAAATATAAGTTGCTCAGATTAATTGAAGAAGTAAATTACTTAAATAACCCCATCTCAGAAAAATAAATTGAACAAGCCATCAGTGAACTCCCTAGGAAAAAATCTCCAGGGCCAGATGGATTTCCTAGCAAATTCTATAAAACATTTAAAGAACAATTGATTCCAATACTCTACAAACTATTTGGGAAAATTAGTGAAGGAGTCCTATCAAATTCTTTTTATGACACAAACATGGTACTGATACCTAAATCAGGAAGAGATAAAATGGAGAAAGAAAATTATAGACCAATTTCCCTCATGAATATAGATGTAAAAATTTTAAATAAAATATTAGCAAAAATACTACAGCAAGGGGTGGCTAAGTGGCACAGTTAGTAAAGTTCCAGCCCCAGAGTCAGGAGGACCCTAGTTTGGTTCCAGACTCAGACACTTAACACCCACCCAAAAAAACTAGCCATGTAACCTTGGGCAAGCTACTTAATGTATCATGAAAATAATATACTTTGATCAGGTAGGATTTATTCCAGGAATGCAAGGATGGTTTAATATTAGGAAAACCATCATTATAATAAAACTAGCAGAAACCACATGATTATCTCAATAGATGCAGAAAAGGCTTTTGTCGTACAAAAAAAAAAGTTCTTTGTCGTACAACATGCATTCCTACTAAAAACACTAGAAAGTATAGGAATAAATGGAGCCTTCGTTAAAATAATAAGGAGCATCTATTTAAAGCCATCAGCAAGTATTACATGTAATGGGGATAAGCTAGAAGCATTTCTAATAAGATCAGAGGTGAAACAATGGTGTCCACTATCACCCCTCTTATTCAATCTGGTACTAGAAATGTTAGCAGTAGCAATTAGAGAAGAAAAAGAAATCAAAGGAATCAAATTAGGCAAAGAAGAGACCAAAGTATTGCTCTCTGCAGATAATATGATGATATACTTAGAGAATCCTAAAGAATCAAGTAAAAAACTACTTGAGACAATAAATAAATTTGGCAAAGTTGCAAGATATAAAATAAAGCCACATAAATCCTCGGCATTCCTGTATATTTCTAATGAAACCCAACAGCAAGAGATAGAAAGAGAAATCCCATTTAAAGTTACTGTAGACATTATAAAATATTTGAGAATCTACCTGCCAAAACAAACCCAGGACCTATATGAACACAACTACAAAACACTTTTCACACAAATAAAGTCAGATCTAACTAATTGGAAAAACCTCAATTGCTCATAGCTGGGTCAAGCTAATATAATAAAAACGACAATTTTACCTAAATTAAATTACAAATTTAGTGCCATACCAATCAAATTACCAAAAAATTACTTTATAGAAGTACCAAAAGTAGTAACAATATTCATTTGGAAGAACCAAAGGCTCAGAATATCAAGGGAATTAATGAAAAAAAAAATGCTAGGGAAGGTGGCCTAGCTATACCAAATTTTAATCTGTATTATAAAGCAGCAGTCATCAAAACTGCTTGGTACTGGGGGGCGGAGTCAAGATGGTGCAGAAGAAGCAGGACCTCTGAGCTGCTCTGACTTCCACCTTCCCCAGTCAAGGTAAAAAGGGGACTCTGAACCAGTTTTGGAGCTGCAGAACCCACAACATGACACAGAGAAGCTAACCCCCCCACTGAGGACAGCCAGGCAGGTCGGCAGGTATCTGCGAGTGCAGCACTCTGGAAGCCCAGGCCTGTGAGAACAAGAGGTTTTAGCCCCAGGGTGGGTCTGACCAGCCACTGGCCTGAGGGACTCCAGATCAGCAGCAGCTGTGGACGTTTCCAGAATTATCAACACATAGATGTGAAGGACAAAGTGAGAGGTCATTGCAGTCTGGAGTTTGGGACCCAGCAAGTGAGAGTGCGTCGGCTTTTGCCCTTGGGGTGAGAAGCCACTAAGACACCTGGCACAGCCAGCCAGTGCCATGTGACAGCTTCAGCTCCTGGCCTGCAGACTGTAGGGGGACCAAGTGACCAGTCTGAGGGGTATTCACTCTTTCTTTAACCTGCTTGGATCTGGATTGCAGTCTAGGGTGGAGGTCCTGGGGTATGTGTCCAGCTTGCCAGAGGGTGTGGAGGCCTCAGAGAGGGCACCTGTCTAATACCTCTGGCATCTGAGAAAACCCCAGAATTTTGGATGAAAACTCCCCTGTCTGGTGGCAGAGTGCTACTGTGCTAAAAAGCCCAACAGTCAAGTAACTGAGGGGCGACATGACCAGGCAAAGGAAACAAAGCAGACAGAAGATTCCAACATTAGACTCCTGTTTTGGGGACAAAAAGGAGCAAAGCATGGAACAGGAGCAAGACAGTGAAGTCAGAACTCCTGCACCAAAAGCTTCAAAGGAAAATATGAGCTGGTTACAGGCCATAGAGGACCTTAAGAAGCAGATAAGAGAAGTGGAGGAAAAATTGGGAAGAGAAATGAGAACGATGCAAGAAAATTATGAAATGAGAGTCAACCACCTGACTGAGGAAAATAACATCTTAAAAAACAGACTAACTCAAATGGCAAAAGAGGCTCCAAAAGGCAATGAGGAGAAGAATGCCTTAAAAAGCCAAATTTGCCAGATGGAAAAAGAATCTCAAAAGCTCAATGAGTAGAATCATTGCTTCAGAATTAGAGTGGAGCAAATGGAAGCTGATGACTTTATGAGAAATCAAGATGCTGTTAAACAGATCCAAACAAATGAAAGAATAGAAGGCAATGTGAAGTATCTTATGGGAAAAACCACTGACCTGGAAAAAAATCCAGGAGAGATCATTTGAAAATTATTGGACTACCTGAAAGCCATGATCAAAGTAAGAACCTAGAAATCATCCTCCAGGAAGTTCTCAAAGAAAACTGCCCTGATGTTTTATAGAACCAGAGGGCAAAATAGAGGTTGAAAGAATCCACCAGTTACCTCCTGAAAAAAGATCCCCAAAAGAAAACTCCTAGGAATATTATAGCCAGGTTCCAGAATTCCCAGATTAAGGAGAGAATATTACAAGCAGCCAGGAAGAAACAATTTGAACATTGTAGAAAGAAAATCAGGATAACCCAGGATCTGGCAACTTCTACACTGAGGGATCGAAGGGCTTGGAATATGGTATTCTGGAGGTCAAAGGAGCTAAGATTAAAACCAAGAGTCACCTACCCAGCAAAACTGAGTATCATGTTTCAGGGGAAAATATGGTCATTCAGTGGAATAGAGGACTTTCAAGCATTCTTGCTGAAAAAACCAGAGTTGAATAGAAAATCTGACATTCAGATACAAGAAGCAAGAGAAGCATGAGAAGGTAAACAGGGAAAAGAAATCATAAGGAACTTAACAAAGTTGAACTATTAACATTCCTACATGGAAAAACAATATTTGTAACTGATGAAACTTTTCTCAGTATGAAAATAGTTGAAGGCAATAGAATTATATATATGTCTATATATGAGGGTATATGGGCATATGAATACATATATGAATGTGTGTATATATGTTTACAGGTATACACAGATAGAGGGCACAGGACCAATTTAATAGGAAGGGATGATACTCAAAAGGTGAAATTAAGAGGTGAGAGAGGAATATAATGAGAGGAGATGGGAAGAGACAGAATGGGGTAAACTATCTCATATAGAAGAGGCAAGGGAAAATGGTTACAATGGAGGGGAAGAATAGGAAGGCAAAAGGGAATGGGTCAACCTTATTCTCATTGAATTTGGCTTGGGGAGGGAATGAAATACACACTAAATAGAGTATCTCACCCTCCGGGAGAGTAGGGGGGAAGGGGATGAGAGGGGGGATGATGGAAGGGAGGGCAGGCTGGGGGGGAGGGAAGTTAGAAGCACCCACTTTTGAAAAGGGACGGGATCAAAGTAGAGAATAGAACAAGTGGGAGGTGGGATAGGAGAGAGGGAAATATAGTCATTCTTTTACAATATGTCTACTATGTTATTGTTTTGCATTAGCCACACATGTACAACCTATACTGAACTGCTTATCTTCCCAGTAAGGGAGGGTGACAAGGGAGGAAGGGAATGAATCTGGAATTCAAAGTTTTAAAATCAAATGTTTAAATATATATATATACATACATACATACATACATACATACATATATATATATACTATTATCAATACTATTTCACATGTAATTGGGAAATAAGATATACAGGCACTGGGGCATAGGCTCTACTGGAAAAGTCGAAAGGGGTATGGGAGAAAATATGGGAGAGAGCATATTGGAGGAGGGGGTATCCTGTGGGCCTGCTATTTTGGGGCGGTGGGTAGGGGAAAAACGGGGAGAAAATTTGTAACTCAAAATCTGGTGGAAATGAATTATGTAAATCAGAAGTTAATAAAGTATTTGAAAAATGGAAAAAAATTATAATAAAAAATATCTAGTTCTTACACTAAAAAAAACTGCTTGTTACTGGCTGAAGAATAGAGCAGTGGATCAATGGAATAGATTGGGTACACAAGACTCAGCAGTCAATCACTATAATAATCTACTCTTTGATACACTGAAAGACCCCAGTTTTGGGCATAAGAACTCACTATTTGACAAAAACTGCTGGGCAAACTGAAATATAGTATTGCAGAAACTAGGCATAGATCATTATCTAACACTATATACTAAAATTAAGTCTAAATGTGTGCATGATATAGGTATAAAGGATGATACTGTAAGTAATCTGGGAAAGCAAGGAATAGTTTACCTGTCAAATTTATGGGGAGGGGAATACTTCATGACCCAACAAGAATTAGAAAGCATTATAAAATGCAAAACGGATAACTTTGATTACACAAAATTCAAAAGTTTCTGTACAAAGAAAGCCAATGTAACCAAGATTAAGAGGGAAGTGCAATGTCTCTGATAAAGGCCTCATTTCTAAAATATACAGAGAATTGAATAAAATCTATAAGAATACAAATCACTCTCCAATTGATAAATGGTCAAAGGATATGAACAGTCAATTCTCAGAGGAAGAAATTATAGATATCTATAAGCATATGAAAAAATGATCTAAATCAGTATTGATTAGAGAAATGCAAATCAAAACAACTCTGAGGTACCACCTCTCACTGGTCAGATTGCCTAAGATGGCAAAACAGGAAAATGATAAATGGTGGAGAGGATGTGGAAAAATTGGAACACTAATACATTTCAGGTGGAGTTGTGAACTGATCCAACCATTTTGGAGAGTAATCTGGAACTATGCCTAAAGTGCTATAAGTAACTTCATATCCTTTGATCCAGCAATACCACTTTTAGGGTTGTATCCCAAAGAGATCATAGAAGTGGGAAGAAGACCCATATGTACAAAAATATTTATATCAGCTCTTTTTGTGGTGGCAAAGAATTGGAAATTGGAAATTAAATTGGTGGATGCCCATCAATTGGGGAATGTTTAAACAAGTTATAGTATATTAATATAATGGAATACTATTGTGCCATTAGAAATGAAGAGCAGATGGACTTCATATTTACCTGGAGAGGATTTTATGAACTAATGCTGAGTGAGGAGAGCAGAACTAGGAAAAATTTGTACACAATTACAGATACAACATATGTGTGATGACCAACTTTGATAGACTGAACTATTCTCAGAAATGCAGGGCTATAAGTAAACTCCAAAAGACTCATGATGGAGAGAGATATCTACTTTCAGAGAAAGAAGTAGAAAGAACAGAGTTTGAATGCGGATTGAAGCAAATTACCTGCTCTCTTTCTTTTTCTTGTTTGGTTTTGTTTCCTTTTTCCCATTGTTCATTCCATCCAATACAGTCCTTCTTTATAACCTTACCAATGGCTAACGTTAAAATATCTTCAGATCCTATACCTGAATGTATGCTGCCATGGGGGGGGAGGGGGCCTAGGGAGAGAGGAGGGAAGGGAAGAAAATTTGAAACTCAAAGAAATGGGAAACTGAATCTTGTAAACTAAAAGTAAATGAACAAATTAATAAAGACAAAAAAAAAAGAAAGAAACTTCCTGACTGTGATTGTGGGCAAGTCATTTAACCCCTCTAAACCTCAGATTCCTCATCTGTAGAATGCGGAGAATATTGCTTATATAACTTACCTCCAAGAATTGTGGTGAGAAAAGAGCATTGTAAATCTTAAAGTGCCACTTAACATGTGAATTCTTCTTGCCAGATTACTTTAATAATCTATAACTTCACCATCATAAATGGTGAATATGCTTCAACAAAGAAGTAGAAGTAGTAGAGGGATGATTTTGAGTCTGGATTTAGATTCAAAAACCTGCTTCTGCCATTTATTGGGCAAATAGCTTCATCTCTCTGCATCTCAGTTTCCTAACTTGAAACAAGGGCATTGGATTCAGAGACCTCTGTGGTATAAGCACTATATCTGTCATATAGTCTAGGTTAGGTTTTCCTTAAAAGACAATGGAATTGAGCACTGATCCTGACGTTAGGAGGACTTGAGTTCAAATCCTGCCTCAGACACTTGACACTTAACTAGCTGTGAGACCTTGGGCACGTTACTTAACCTCAATTGCCTTGCCTTCCCCCCTCCAAAAAAAAATGCAATGAAATTATCCTCAAGACTTAATTGTGGGGGCGGCCAGGTAGCACAGCGAGTAAGAGCACCGGCTCCAGTATCGGGATGACCTGGGGATCAAATCTGGGCTACTTAGCACCACACCCAGAAATAACTGGCTGTGTAACCTTGAGCAAGTTACTTAACCCCTATTGCTTTAAAAAAAAAAAAAACTTAATTGGCCCAGGGGACTAATTGATTGGTATAGCTTCCTGGTAGTCTAAGTATAACAAAAAGCATTGGAAATTAGGAACTCCTGCTTGAAGCTTCTAACTGGCAGACTAGCATGGGGAACACTGAGGCAAGGAATCAATGCTGTATCTTTGCTGATTGTCCTTTATCTACGATGGCCAAGGAAACCACATTTTTGTTTGTTTGTTTGTTTTTGCTTTTTGGAAGGGGGAAGGCAAGGCAATTGGGGTTAAGTGACTTGCCCAAGGTCACACAGGTAGTTTTGTGTTAAGTGTCTAAGGCTGGATTTTAACTCAGGTCCTCCTGACTCCAGGGTCAGTGCCCTATTCACTGCACTACTTAGCCACCCTGAAACCAAAATGCTTCCTTTCATTCCAATCTTGAACCTGAACTGCCAGACTTGTGTCAGTCAGGCCTGACCTAGAACAAGGTTCCTCTAAGGTACCTTCCAGTCCTAAATCTGTGGTCTTATTAACTTTAAAAGTATTGTAGACCAGGCCTGACTCATACCAATTTGGTGGTTCAGCTTTGGGACTGGAATGAATCAGAACATTTGTAGACTATCCAAACAAAGCTGTTCACTTAGCCATAACATCAAATGGATATTCAACAAGAACACAGCATAGAGGAAACCCCTGGTAACCTCTTTTATCCCTATGTGGAAATGAGTTTGGTCAGTAGGATGTGTTGGGACAGGCATTTGTGTTCCTTGTGGGCTAACTTTTTATGCCCTAAATGACCTGGAAGATTCAAGCCTTAGCCCTTTGGACCAATTAAGCCTCAGTGATGGCTTTCCTTCCTTTAGGATCCCCCCCTCCCACCAATAATTACTCTAACCTAAATGGCAGGGATAACAAGGAAAGAAAGCCCTGTTTTTTTTTTAGTACAAAATCAGTGAATTAGGAGAACAAAAACCGGCAACTTCAGATGTTCTTCCAGATTTGCCAGTCTTTCCACATTTTCACATCTTAAAAGCCACAGATGACTATGCTTGTACAAGACATTTAATATTGTGATCATCTTCACATCAGTGTATTGTCAAATTTGCATGATGTAACTTAAAAGTTTTGCATACTGTTTCATCATGACCCTATAAACAATGAAGCATTTCTAGTGATAGGGGCATTCCATATCCTTTAGAAATCAAGCTAGCTTTGTTTGTACTTGTTACAGGGAGGGGGCTTTCTATGTTGAGAAATTGAAAGTAGTGAGTAATGATAGTAATGAAAAAAAGAAGAAAAGACCTCCAACCAAACATTTTAAAAATACACAGAAGACGACAGAAGGGGACACGGACCAAAAAGGTAGTTTTGTTACTATGGTGTTAAATTTAGTATATACTTTTAAACACAAACTACTTAACAGAAGTACACAGTTTCATGGAAAATCTTCTTTTCTCCTTTGTATATTGAAACGATCATATTTGCTTTTGTTTGTTAATTTCATAATAAAACATTTAAAAGAAATTAAGCTCAGATTTCTATAACAATTAGAAGAAAACTCAATGAGAAACACTCAACCTACTGGCCATTTCATGACATTTAAAAATTTAATCTAGGTAATGATTTTTTTTGTGTTGAAATCAATATTAACAGTTTAACAATAGCTAACCCAATTACTAATGATCCCACAATTAACACAAGTACACAAATCATTGACTTCAAGTACATATTAAGTTGGTTTTAGGAAGTCATTCCTTCTTTCTGTTCTTTGAGGCTATTGATCAAGTCTATCATAATTTCTTCCCAAATGGAATTCCGGCTTTTATGTTAGAACAAGGAAGTAAAAACATCTCCTAAAAGAGATATCAAGCCTCATTGACTAGATTAAAAGGTCAATACAAAAGTGGAAAAGAAAATTGAAGTCATATCAAAAGGTCAGATGGGAAACTGGATAAAGTAACCATCCTTTATTTTGGTCTCTCTAGTATTTTTATGAGAGAGGCATTGTGGTATAGAGGGACTAGCCTTAAAACCTGGATTCATGTCTTGCCTGTGACACATACTAGATGGGTGACCTTGAACAAATCATTTAGATTTTCAGTGTTTTAGGCAACTCTTTCTAGGACTGTAAGTTGCAGGGAAAGTGTTGACTGGTATTGGCAGAAGTTTTCTCACCCATGAGTTTTCTACACCATTGGATTCACAGGCTGAATCCTTATCCCTAATATTTTTGTCTCTACAATATTTTTCATGTTTGATTCTCAGATCCAGGTCTGAAAATGACAGATACTATGTTGAACAAAAAGTAAATTATGATTCTCATCAGCATGGTGCTGTGGTCAAGATTTATCTGCATAATGGTAAACCCAGCTAAACTTAGGATCTGTTGAAAAGCTTGAACAGACCTCACTGTCAGCAATGTCAGCAGCCTTTAAAGCCAATGATAACTTTATAAGCAAAGAGGGGGAAAACTATGGAATTTTATAGTTAGCTAATACATTGAATATTAAGGACATAATTAGTCCTTTGTGATCAATTCAATTCAGGCCCTTATTAAGTACCTATGATGTGCCAGTTACTGTTATAGGTGCTGGAGATATTGAAAAAAATCCCTGCTCTCAAGGATCTTATATATAGGGGCAAGGAGGATATACACATGGAAAGATATAATACACACACATTGAAAGGTAAGTAAATACAAAATGTATACAACTTAGATGCAAATTAAGTTTTGGAGGAAGTACTAACAACTAGAAACTCAAAAAAGGCCTCTTGTAAGTGACATCTTGAAAAGAGAATTGAGGGGCAGCTAGGTGATGCTGTCAATAGAGTCAGGAGGACCTGAGTTCAAATCTGACCTCAGACACTTGATACTTACTGTGTGACCTTGGGCAAGTCACTTAACCCCAATTGCCCTGCTTTCTCCCCTCCAAAAAAAACCCAACAAACCCCCAGAAAAACCAGAAAAGAGACTTGAAGAGTGCTAGGGATTCCAAAAAGGGGAAGAGAGGAGGAAGAACATTCTAGACATGGAGGATAGTCTATCCTAACAGAGGTGTGACATAGAATGTAAGTCAGTCATTAAACATTTATTAAGCACCTATTACACCTTCTACAGTACTACTGCACCTAGCACAGTACCAGGCACTGTACTAAGTTCTGACTGAGGATACAAAGAAAGAAAAAAGACAGTCCCCATCCTTGAAGGGGTTCACGATCTAAAAGGGGAGACAACAGGCAAACAATTATGTAGACACTATAGACAGAATAAATAGAAAATAATCAGCAGAAAGAAGGCAGTAGCATTAAGAGGGATTGGGAAAGACTTCCTACAGAAGGTGAGATTTTTAACTGGGACCTGACGTAATTCAAAAAAGGCAGGAGGCAGAGATGAAGAGGGAAACAATTTCAAACATGGGAGACAGCCAGTGAAAATGCCAGAGTTGGGAAATGGAGTATCTTGTTCCAGAAATAGTAAGGAGTCCAGCATCATTGGATCAAAAAGTAAGTGGAGGTTGGGAGTGTAAGGTATAAGCAAACCTTAGAGATATCAGGGAGCCAGATTATAAATGGCTTTGGATGTCAAACAGGATTTTAAAAACTTGATCCTTGAGGTAATAGCCACTGGAATTTATTGAGTGGTGGGGCATGAGTGATATGGTCAGACTAGTGTTTTAGGAAAATCAGTTTGGTGGCTCAATGGAGGATGGACTAGATTGAATAGGGAGAGACTAATGTGGTAGGCAGTCACATCGGCAGGTTATTGTAATGATCTGGTTATGAGGAGATATTGAGGGAGCAGCAAGTATGGAGATTTGACTGGAATGCAGCATTGTGAGGTGGCAGTAATGTGGAATAAGTGTAGAAAAATAAATAAATAAAATCTAAGAAATTGGCTGGAGCCAGATTGTGAAAAAATTTTAAATGCCAGACAGAACACTTCTTATTTTATTTTAGAAGCAAAAGGGAGATGCTGGGTGTTCTTAAGTAGGGGAATTACATCATCAGAGCTGCTCTTTATGAATGTCACCTTAACTGCCTGGAGAATGGATTGGAGAGGTAAGAGGCTGGAGTCAGGGGAACCAGTTAATAAGATCATTTTAACATTCTGGGTGAGAGGTGATGAGGGTTTAAACTATGGTGATCACCATGCAAGTAAAGAGAAGGAGATAAGTGTGAGATGTGAAGAAGAATGATGAAGCAAGAATGTCTGTGAAGTCAAAAACTTAGGGGACTGGAAGGAGGGTGGTGCTCTCAGTAGAAATAGGAATATCGGGAGAAAGGTTTTGTACATGTTAAGTTTGAAATACATATGAGAAATCAGTAAGGGTATGGTATAGGAAATAGAATGCTGGACTTAAGAGTTTGGAAGATCTGGGTTTAAATCCTTCTTCTGACATTTGTGTATTTGTGTGACCCTGGGCAAGTCACTTAACTTCTTGGAGCCTCAATTTCCTTATCTGTAAAATTAGGAAGGCTAAATGTACTAGGTAACCTTTAAGGTCCCTTATGGAAAGGGAATTTTAGTCCAAGGCAGCAATGTGATAAGGGAGCATTGAACTTCTTCTACCACCCTATTGCTTCCTTGGAGCAAAGTTACCTTTCCCTAATTTGAGGTTTGGTATATTATGCCTCATGGGGGCAGGAAGGTGGTGTAGTGGATGGAGCTTCAGCCCTGGAGTCCAGAAGACCTAAGTTGAAATCAGGCCTCAGACACTTACTAGCTGTGTGATCCTGGGCAAGTCACTTAATCCCATTTGCCTCAGTTTTCCCATCTGTAAAATGAGCCGGAGAAGGAAATGGCAAAGCACTCCAATATCTCTATTAAGAAAACCCCAAAAGGGGACACAAAGAGTTAGACATGACTGAAAATGACTAAACAACAAAAAATATTATATCTCATAAGTAATGTATACTATAGTGTGAATTTATGTCAGGGTCTTTTCTGAGAAAAGGTTTTGATGGGACAAGAGGTAGAAAGAGCATGGGGCAAGTGACTGGAGGAGGGAAAAAAACTATCAAAGAAAGAGCATAATTCAAAACCATAGGCTCCTGATGACAAATTTCCCTTACTTCATAAAATCCTCAACCACAGAATCACAAAAGTATGAACCTGTTAGTTTTAAATGACTTATAGTGTTGAATTTCAAACGTAGCATGGTGTAATCAATCAACAATGACAAAAAGCCTACTATGTGCTAGATGTTATGCTAGTCAAAGACAAGAATGATACCATCCCTACCTTCAAGTAGTTTGCATTCAATCAATAATGAAAAAGAGTGCTAGAGAATGGTGTAACATTAAGAATTGTTGCAGGATCTCCAAGGACTTCGGTATTGTACCCAGGCATGATTTATTTAGTTCTTCCTGGTTTCTGATGGGAGGGCATTAGGATCTCTGTTCTCTCACTCTTGTCTATATTCTCTATCCTGGTGGGACAAATTTATTTATAGCTTAGGCTATGGCTCATGTCTAGGATTTCCTCCCAAAAAGGGAAAGTAAAAAGGTACTCAATGTATAATGTGAATCAGCCATGGGATAAATAATCTATTCCTACACACAACGTAAATGCTAAATATAAACTCACAGAGCACATTAACAGAGTGACTTGAAATAGGATTTGGTAACTTAACTCATAATCGTTGTTATAATCTGCTAATATTTAAAGCTCATCAAAACATAAAGCAGATGGCAGAACTACTAATTAAGTATTTTACATTTTGGGGCTTGGGGTGGCTAGGTGGCGCAGTGAGTAAAGTGCTGGCCCTGGAGTCAGAAGGACCCGAGTTTGGTTCCAGCCTCAGACACTTAGCACACGAGGAGAAAAAAAACCACTAGCTGTGTAACCTTGGGCAAGTTACTTAACCCCAATTGCCCTCCAAAAAGGCAAAAAAAAAAAAAAGGTATTTTACATTTTTACCCTTCACATTACAGTCCAAACAGTGATAGTACTTGTCTGCTGGCAAACTGTCCAGGTTTGGGCCAATCTGGATTTCCTCTTCAAATTGGTGGGTACCCCTCTTTTAATACTGCTTAGCTCTGACACGATGAGACCTAAGACCTCTGGACCTCTTGAACTCACATAGTGGCCCCTAGCCCTAGACATGACCATCTTGGGATAGATATTTGTTTATCTTGCTGTACCTTGAATAACGCAAGACCCAAGTAACAATTTTAGAATGGACCTTTTTATTAAAACGCTATGTTGGCTGATCAGGCCACATGGCAGGCTGAGCAGGTACCTTCCCCACCCCCCCAGGTACAGCAGTATCAGCAGCAGCCAGCAACAGCAACGATCTCAGGTAAAACCTCAGTTTATAAAGGGAGCCCACTCGGCCAACAGTTAGGTATTACGTAAGCAGAAACTTGCAGAGGCTAAAACAGTGATTGGTCAGTACACACCTTGAAATTCCCTCGCCTGACCCAGAAGCCTGCCCACCTCTATGCAGGTGAGCTGACTGGGAAAGGGCGGAGACCCAGTGGGAGAGGGCGGAGCTAACCGGCCAGTCTGCTCACTTCTTTGAGGTAGGGGGATGGAGAAAACCCGGTACAACTATCTGAGATCAAAAAAGAATAAAAACAAAAGTAGAAAAGTCAGTCAGGGACTTGGATGTAAACATGGCCACCATTTAATTCCAGTTTCATTAATTGCCACGTGCCAGCTGTCATGATGCTGCAGAGAGGGCCAGCTTCTCTCCATTTTTCAATGTGAAGAAAGAGAATTTATGACAGACATTGTTTTTTCTTTTTTATCGACAGAGCATTCTATAAACAACCCCCTCACCTTCCCACTCCCACCATAGGGTAGAAGAGCAAGTGATGCCAGAGAGGCATTCACTATATCTGGATAAAACCCTTCACCTGATACATAGTTATGGGACTATGGGCAGGCCACTTCACACTTCTCTAAGCTTCAGGTTCTTTCTCTTTAAAACAGGGATAATAATACCAGTAAGTGCTTACCTCATAGAGACATCATGTCCAATGAGATGATATACATACAGTGCTTTGGAAACATTTAAGAAGTCATGCATGCAATTATTATTATTTCCTCAGAATTTTATTATGCTTTTTTTAAAAAAGAGAGAGATTTGATATTAAAAAATATACTAAGTATTTATATGTCAGATCCCAAAGCTAGATAAGAAAATGGACCAGAGTGAGAAAGGTGTTTACAATCCTTGGCAGCTTCCGCAGGATCCTGGTATATGAGAAGATTTGCTTAGACCTCTAATCAATCCAGAAATCAACAAACATTCATTAAGCACTTGCTCTGTACTAAGCACAGTATTAACCATTGGGGATTCAAAGCTAAAAGTTAAATAGACCTTGCCCTTAATGGGAAGGACAACATGTGAATATATAAGAATATTCAAATTATATACAAGTTAAACTTGTACATAGAATACATACAAGTGTACAAAATGAATACAAGTTAATTGGGGCAGGGGGCAAGAACATCAGTACCTTAGGTAATTGGAATGCTGTATGTGAGGAATAGCAAATAGGTCCATGTGGTTGGATAGGAGAATCTGCTGAAGGGAGTAATATTTAAGAAGATTAGAAAGGAGGAAAAATCCAGGGCTTTCAATGCCAAACACAGGAGTTTATATTTGATCTTAGAGGCAATAAAGACCCACTGGAAAACTCCATTTTGCTGAGTCAAAGGTGGAGATGAAACTGTGTTTTGAGACAGTCATTTTGGTGGCTGTGTGAAGGATGGATTGGCATGGAAAATGACTTGAAGCAGGGAGACTAAGAGGTAATTTTATTTGTTTATTTATTTATTTGTTGTGCAAAGAGGCTATTGCAGTAGGTCTAGACAAAAAGTGATAAAGGACTGAATTGGGGTCACAGCTATGTGAAAAGAGAGAAAGGTAATGTATGCGAGATGCTGTGGAGACAGAAGCAACAAGATTTGGGAACTGGTCGGATGTGTGGGGTGAGTAAGCCTAAGGAGTCAAGGATAATACTGAGATTGTGAATCTGAATGACTCATAGAATGGTGGCCCTTGAGAGTGCTGAGGAATTTTGGAAGAAGGTAAAAAAAAATAGGTTTTGGTAAAAAGATAATGGATTTTTTGTTGGACATATTGAGTTTAAAAGGCCAACAGGTTATCCATTTTGATGTATCTAAAGGGCAATTGGTGATTTAGAACTGGTATTCAGATGAAAAACTAAGACTAGATGTAGAGGTTTGGAGATCATTCGCAGAGAGATGATAATTGAGGTCATGGGAACTGATGAGGTCATCAAGTGAAGATTGAAGTGATGGGAACTGAAAGAGTATAGAAAAGAGAAACCAGGTTAGAACCATGTGTCATATTGGGTATAACATGGATAAGCCATGAAAAGAAGACTGAGAAGGAGTTGCCAGGCAAATAGGAAAAGAACAAGGAGAGAGCAATGTAAAGAAAATCCAGAAATGAGACAATATGCAGGAGGGTGTGATCTACCAAGGGCAAACAGATTAGTTGCTTCTGATCTGTGGGATCTGGGGTAACTTCTGGTGGGCTATGTGTGTTCTGGTCCAGTGTCAAAGGTTTTAAATAGCTGTCCTATCCCTGATTTACTTTAGAATGACAGAAAATCCTTGTTCTCCTTCATTCTGTATGAGTGGGAGGGTTGCATCAAAGCTGAGTTAGAAAGGCTTGGTCACTGAGCCAGGAAAAGATACCTATCTATCAAGTAGACCTAAAAAGGAGTGTCTCTGCCCTCTGGGCTCTTTTTTCCTATTTACCTTCCAATCATATAGTATATGACAGCAATCTCTGTCTCTGTCTATCTATCTCTCTGTTTTCTTCCCAACCCTCAGCTTAAATGGTAACTGCTTGCATGTAGAATTTAGATTAGAGGCTCAGCTAGGTAAGCTTGAGTCTAGGCCTTAGGTCTTCAGTTGCTTCATCTGGTTTATATTTATTTCCTTGAGCATAGATGATTAAATGATAATCCTGAGTCTTGTGAGTTTAAGAAGTTTTGAGTTCTTGGGTCACTCAGCCAGCACGCCATAGGAGGTGCCTGCCAATGACGATAGCACTTTTGGAAGGGAGAAATGACCCCTTCAAGACAGGAGAAGAAGCCCAACCCCTGGCCTGACTTACCAGAAGATGTGGATCCTGAGAGAGACACTGTAGAGATGAACTGAAGCTAAAATGGTGATTCAGCAGTCCAGGAAAATGCTTCTTGTTCTGATGTTTTAAGTATTAACCTCTCAGAGATATTAAGAATACTTTCAAGTTACTGCTGAATGTTTAAAAAACATATTTATGAGTCTTTTCTTGTTTTTGACTTTTATTTTATGTGGAGGAAATAAATAGCTGTCCTATACCCGATTTACTATATGTTAAATACTGTCCTACTCCCTTTTGGGGAAATCCAGACATAAACTATACCTAAGCTTTAAGCTCCAGAGTGGGCTCATAAAAAGCTAGAGTTGGAAGAAAAAGAACTTGACCCTTCTGAGTCTAGCAACAATTCTATCTTGTTACAAGTGTTAAATACTGCAAAGAGGTCTAGAAGGATGAAGACAGAGAAGAGGTATTAATTTTGGCACTTAAGAGGTCATCAGAAATTTTGAAGGGAACAGTATCATTTTAGTGATTAAGTCAAAGCTAGATTACAGAGGGCTTAGAAACAATGACAGGACAGGGAAGTGGAGGCATCAAGTGTAACTGGCTACTTCAAGGAGTATGATTGAGGAAGAGATTTATCTAGCAGGAATGGTACAATATTTTTAAAGATGGAGGAGACTTGCTTAAGCTTATAGGCAACTAGGGAAGGGAGCAAGTACATGGGGAGAGATTGAAGATTAGACAGAGAAGGGATGATATTGGGAATCATCTGCTGAAGAAGATGGGAGAGAATGAGGTCAAGAGTACATGTAGAGTAGCTGGTCTTGTTGAGAACAAGGAGTATCTCTTTTTCAGAGTCTAGAATAGTAATAGTAAGCATTTATATAAGCACCTACTGAGTGCTAGGGAACTGTGCTAAGATGTTATATTAATGTCTTCATTTTACAATTGATTGGAAGGGGGAGTGTTTCTTCATGTGTAAAATCAACTGGAGAAGGAAATGGCAAACCACTCCAGTATTTTTACCAAGAAAATCCCAAATGGGGTCATGAAGACTCAGACATGATTGAAAAAAAATGAACAATAACTTTACAATTGAGGAAACTGAGACAAACAGAAATTAAGAGACTTGCCCAAGGTCACATAGCTACTAAGTGTGTAAGGCCAGATTTTAATTGAGATCCTCTTGATTCTAGGCCCAGGGCTTTTATTCACTTAACCACCTACACCTGGAATAAAGGAGGCAATAGTGGGGAATAAGGCAAAGTGGATGTTTCTCTCACAATCTGTCCTACTTGTACCCAAATCTTGATTTTAAGTGCTACAGACAGATAATTGGGGTACAGTACTCTATGCAGACTCATTTTTTGTGATGGAATATTGTATTCCACATAACAGTACAGTTGTTAATTGGTTTAATTCCATCTTCTATGTTAGGAAGGTTTCCCTCCTTATAATGTTTTCTGGCATGTCTCAATGGATAAAGTTGTTTTTTTGCTTTTCCCATATCTTCAGATGTTTTTGAAACTTAGACTTGCAGTCTCCTTTGTGATACAACATTCTTTAAACCATAGAGAATTATGTAAATATGTCATGTATCATTTGTTCCTTCTCATATCAAATTTTGGGGATGCTAGTTTCATCCCTAACTAGCTGTGTGACTGGGAAAAAGTCTATGCTTTAGTTAACCTATGTTAACATTTCCCCCCCCTTTTTTTTGTTTTTGGAGGGCAATTGGGGTTGTGACTTGCCCAAGGTCACAGGGCTAGTTTTTGTCTTAAGTGTCTGAGGCTGGATCCGAACCCAGGTCCTCCTGACTCCAGGGCCAGTACTCTATTCACTGAGCCACCTAGCCACCCAACATTTTCTTATCTGTAAAATAGGGATGGTATCTCTTGTCATGAAAATATCCATCAAAAACTTATTATGTGCTAGGCAATGTGTAAAATTATGGGGATACAAAGAAGGGTGAAAACAGTTCCTGCCCTCAAGGAACTTACAAAATCTAAGAAAAACAAAGCCATCAAATTCCATTGACATGTCATTTCCCATCAAGTTTTTGCACCTTTGCTTCATATTGATGTTAGATTTCATCCTGTCATTTATTTGAGGATTCTGAATCTCATATACTAAAACAGTCCAATAATGCTTAAGCCTGAAGCCGGCCAACAAAATATGGAGAGGATTTTGAGAATATCTAGCCACAAGACATCGCTTCACTCTTACAAACCAACCAACTACTATAGCTATGTAACAGAGATATTTAAAAGTAGAAGGATCAGAGTAGGATAGGAAACCAGTGGTAAATAGTGCTCTGGAAAAAAAAATACTTTGGTGAGAGGGAAAAGAATTAACTACCCTAACTATAGTAGAAATAAATGAACACCACCGGGATCTATGAATTGGTTTGAACATTTCTACCCTGTCAAAAATCATTTTCTCAATGGGTCAGCCACATGCTTATAAAGCAGTTTGGAAGATAATCCTCTCTCTCAGTTTTATTTTTTTTAATTAAATGTTTTATTAAAGACGATATGAAACATCAATACAACCAACTAAACTTGCATAATAAGTATTCACATTTCATTTAGTTAATTTCAATGCACAAAGTATCATTACTTTTTTTTTCTTTATTAATTTGTTGGTTCATTTTGAGTTTACAAGATTAGGTTCGCCGGTTCTTTGAGTTTCAAATTTTCTCCCCTTCCCCCCCCCCCCCCCCCCCCCCATGGCAGCATACAATCAGGTATAGGATCTGCAGATACTTTCACTCTCAGTTTTAATAAAAGCTCATGGCAATATGTGGTCTCATGAGATAACTAACTCCCACTATTTGTCTTATTTGACTTCTAGGACTGAAAAGCACAAGACACTATAGAAAAGGTAAGGTATTATCACTATTATCATGTGTAGTCCTGTTAAATATTTTCATTAACCAGATCTTTTTTTTTTTTTGCTGCTCAATCCCAAATAACTTGTCATCCTAGATATCATTTTCTTATTCTTTCTGGTGAATAAAAACAATCTGAATGAAAACCTTCTGTGCTATATTCTATACTCTGTACTCAGTTATATCTGTCCAATTCAGCACAATAAGCACTTATTAAGTATCCACTAAATGTAAGACCTGACCTGTAATTTTGCTGGTAATACGGGAGAACTCCCTTTACCAATGCAAATCAGTAATGGCTCTGGAATTTATAGTTTTAGAGAGTTCAGAGCCTAGGAGGTGAGGGGGAAAAAGGATGGAGATACAGAGAGGCCATGTGACTTGTTTAGGGTAACTCAGGCAGTATGGGTCAAAGGCAGGACTTGAACCCAGCTTTTCCTGCCTCTAAGGTCATCACATGTACCAAAATTAATAAGGCACTGGCAATATGCAGACAAAACAAAAAAAAACAGCCATTGTTTTCAAAGAATTTATTTTCTTATTGGCAGCTAGAAGGTGGAGTGGATAAAGCACTAAGCCTGGAGTCAGGAACACCCAAGTTCAAATTTGACCTTAGATACTTCCTAGCTGTGTGACCCTGGGCAAGTCACTTAACCTCTGTTTGTCTATTTCCAAATCTGTAAAATGGGCATAATAATAGCATCTACCTCTCAAGGTTGTTGTGAGGCCCCAGTGAGATGATAATTTAAAAGCATTTACTATAGTACCTGGCACAAAGTAAGCCTTACATTAATGTTAGTTATGATTAATATTATTATTATCACTGTGGATTTAACATATGAGCAGATAAGTGAAAATGTAATCATATGTATTTGAGGAGGGAGAGTTCATTGATGACTTAGGGGAATCAGGAAAGGATCCCTCATAGGAGGTGGCACATAAGCTGAATCGGGAAGGAAGTCAGAAATTTTAAGAAGTGGAAATAAAGGGGCAGCTAGGTGGCACAGTGAATAGAGCACTGGCCCTGGAGTCAGGAGGACCAGAGTTCAAATCCAACCTCAGACACTTAACACTAGCTGTGTGATCTTGGGCAAGTCACTTAACCCCAACTGCCCTGCCATTCCCCCTCCAAAAAGCAAAACAAACAAACAAACAAACAAAAAAACAGAAGTAGAAATAAGGAGAGAATGAATTTCATGCATAGGAGAAAACCTGTGCAAAGGTAGGAGATGAAATGCCAAGCTCAGCAAGAAGTTGGGTGATTTGGTTGGAAAGTAGAACATGTTGTAGGATAGTAATATGAAATACACCAGAAAAGGTAGGCTGGGAAGGGTTTTAAGTGTCAAGAAGAGCCTATATTGGGGCGGCCAGGTAGCACATCGAGTAAGAGCACCGGCTCCAGTGTTGAGAAGACCTGGAGATCAAATCCCAGGCTCAGACACTTAGCACCCACCCAGAAACACCTGGGCCATGTAACCTTGAGCAAGTTACTTAACCCCAATTTCTTAGGGGCAGCCAGGTGGCTCAGAGAGTAAGAGCACCGGCTCCAGTGTTGGGATGACCTGGAGATCAAATCTGGGCTCAGATACTCAGCGCTACACCCAGAAATAACTGGCTGTGTAACCTTGAGCAAGTTACTTAACCCCGATTGCTTAAAAAAAAAAAAAGAGTGTATATTTTAAGCTAGAGGTGATAAGGATCCATTGAAGGCTCTTCACTGGGGTGAGTGATGTAGTCATGTTGGTATTGGCTTATAGTCTTTTTTTTCTTCTTAACCCATCTCTTTGTCTCTACAACTGTAGCTCATGGTGTTTATAGTAAGTTAAGGTTTGTAACAATCCTGTGGGGATACACAGTTCAAGTATCATTATTGTTATTTTTATTATCATTTCGGGAGACTTCTCTCTATGTCACAGAGTTTGTAAGTGACAGAACTAAGAATATCAACCATGTCCCTCTTGACTCTAAGTCCTGTACTTTTCTTCCTGCCCTGTGGTACAAAGATACAGTAGAGATAGTATCCCTCCATTTACTTAAGAATAATAGGGTTCCAAAGATCACTCCTTGAGAAGAACAATGTGTTTGCCATTTTGTGGACAAACATCAAGTCATTTTGGCTTTAAGGTTTGTCACTGTTGAAAAGTGCAGCCTCCTAGGCAGCTGCTTTGGCTACTGTCCCCAATTAACTTAGCCTAGTCTCAAAAATAGAAGGCAGCCTCTGTTCTGTTATATAATAAACAGTTCTTTATTTGAAATGACAATATTTACTTTTCCTATAGTGAACTCCAGCAGCCTAGTAGGCAGTGGGCAAACAGTAGAACAGCCTAAAATGGAAACTTGAGAAGGCAGTTTAGCTGGTACAGTTTACTCTTAACTTTCTATTTGACCTACAAGTAATTAGAAGATCCCCTCAAAGTTCTTCTCACTCTCTATCTAACTTATACAGTATAGTGGATGTCATCTGTCTTCCATCCTCTAGGAATAGTGATTTGGGCTCCCCATCCATGTCTGGGCCTTCTTATTCTGGAATCTGAGAAATAAAAGGACCAGAAATCATCTAGTCTACTCCCTTGCTTCTAGTAAGTCTATTCCTAACCAATCTTAATTATTTAAGTGTGGAATTTATATTTTTAATATTTGAAATATTGAGTGGTGGGAGAAGAAAGGGAATAAAGATAAATTATACTTACATAGAGCTTTAAGGTTCACAGAGTACTTTTCTCATAACAACTGTATGTGGTATGTGATGACATTAAATGACTTGCCCAGGGTCACAGAAGCAACAGGTGCCAGGGCCAGGATCCAAAACCAAGTTCCTTCATTCCAGACCACAATATTTTTTAATTTATGGAATAAAAGAAGCATTTCCATAAGATAGTATAAAAAAACTAAAAAAAGATGATTGCACATGAAACTGAAAATCTATTATGTATAACTTGCTATACCTTTTAAATATATAATAAAGTTATCGTGTAAATTTCTTTTTTTCTTCTCTCCTCTCCCCCCACCCTAGAGATGCCTACTGTTAGACACAAATATATATATACGCACATATACAAGTACATATACATAATTATTCTATTTATACTTCTATTTATCAGTTCTTTTTCTGGATGCAGACAACATCTTCATATGTCCTACAGTGTTAATCTGGATATATACATATATATATATATATATATATAATAGACAAAATGACTTATTCATTCAAAGTCGTTCTTAAAACAATGTAGCCATTACTGTAAACAATGTTCTCTTGATTCTGCTCATTTTGCTGTTTATTATTTCATGCAAGTCTTTCCATGTTTTTTCAAGATTATTGAGTTCATCATTTCTCATAGCATAGTAGTATTCCATCACAATCATATACTGCAACTTGTTTAGCCATTTCCCAAATAATTGGCATCCCTGTAATTTCACAGTATTTTAAAAACAGACCTCAACAGTAATCTTTTCTAGAATTAAACCACTTTTACAATCAAGTTTTTTTATTGTTCTGTCCTGTCGAGAAATAGAAAATAATGACACTCATTCATATTAAAAATAGTTATTAATTCCTTTCCCTTCCCAGGTTAAATAGTTCTGTTTAACTTTTATTGCTAGATTCCATTTTCTATCCCTTAAATCATCTTGTTGCTCATCCATCATTTCACAAATAATAAGCTTAATCTAAATTAAATAATAAATTAAAAGAGATCTAATCATTGGCAGGGGCAGCTAGGTAGCACAGTAGATAAAGCACTGGACTTGGAATCAGGAAGACTCATCTTCATGAGTTTAAATCCAGATTCACACATTTACTAGTTTTGTGACCTTGGACAAGTCACTTAACCCTCTTTGCCTTAGCTTCCTCATTGAGAAAATGAGCTGGAGAAGGAAATGGCAAACCATTCCAGTGTCTTTGCCAAGAAAACCCCAAATGGGGTCATGAAGAATCAGACATGACTCAACAACAACAACAGCAAAAAACCATTGGTAAGTACAGTTCAATGATAAATTTCTGAACATCCAGCAGTCAATGTCTTATCTTCTGTTTATGACCTATATCCACTCTGATTCATGTGACTTGCTTAGTTCTTATAAGTGGTGCTTGAGTTCTCATCAGAAGTTTTTTTAAGTCTTGCTGCCATGAGCATCTACATATGCTAATGCACTTTCTCTAATCTGTAAAATCAGTTTAGATGCAGCAATCATGTCATTAAATTAAGACAATTTGTGGACAATTTCTTTCTAGGTAAATACTGAAATCCCAGAGTTGTTCAGAGGCTCAGAGACTCTTTCCTACTTAAGAAATAAACAGTAAAAGCTTTTTTTTTGAAAGCAGAGCAAAGATAAACAAGTTAGAAAATTAAACTTCATAGTGAATACTGTACATTCTTCTTTTTTATGTGTCAGCCTAAGAGGTACAAACTCTATTAATAAATGTTCTCTTTTGTCACAACATACTACCAATCTGGTATTTTATAACCCTTCTTGTCCTTTCATCTCCTTATTCCTTTCCCTCCCTCCTTCCAATATTTTCTAAACCAAAGGAAATTTTGAGTACATTCAGAAAGGTCAATGTACCTGAAAACTTGTGTCATTATATTGTAATAATATTTATTAACAGCTAATAGCTTCTTTCTAGGACAGGTAAGCTATAGTAATTACCCTGCAGTATTAAGATCTTTGTATTTCCCCCCACATGGTGCTTTCTACCATCTATATCTTGTTACTAGACAGAATGGAGACTATACAAATATAATACTAAATGGATTTATACCACACCATGTTACTTTCTCTATTCCTTAATGATTTAAATAGTAATAGCTTAACACAGTTATCTTATTAGATGTTCCCACCAATTTGGAGGCATGTAGTCCAAAGGTTATTGTCCTAGTTTTATAGATGAGAAAATAGTTCTGTTTAACTCGGAGAGAGGTTGATCAACTTGTCCTAGGTCATGCAGTTAGAAAATTCTGGAACTCAGCTCAAATCCTAATCTTCCTCTAAATCTGGTTTTCTTTCCACTATACCTTGGCAGCCTTTAAAGGCATTTTTTTTGTGGTGTCACAAATCTTAACTTTGAATTATAAATAATGTATAACTCAGAAAGGATAAGAAATTTATAAGGATCCACTAAATCCTTCTCTAATGAGCCCCATGTAAACAATTGATTCCTACTGTTTACAACAATTGCAAAGCAGTCAAACTTACAAGATTCTACCCACCCTCTTGCCTCTACTGTTTATTTCCACGGGCAAATTACTATATATCTTGGCTATGTATTTGTTATAAGGACAATATTACTTGCTACTTCATTACTGTGTAGATTAGTTCATGCTTATAAAAGTTCAAAGTTCATTCTTAAAGGTTGTTATAAGAAGACCAAATTATTAGTATTCCTTTTATGGGTGCTTAATTAGTTACCCGGTTGTCAGTGATGAATTGAGTTTTCTGAAATGCTTTTTATTCTTGCAGACTTGCTGCATGATACTCCTTCTGGACCAAGTCCTCATTTAATCTATTTGGAAATTTTTAAAAAGATTCAAAAGCTTTTTTATGTTTGTACATTTTAAAAAAATCATCAGTGCCACTACTCTCCTTTTTCTTTTTATACCAGCACACACATCTCAAGACTACAGAATCCATCCTTATTTAGTAAGATCCCTACCTACTAAATCTACTGGACATACTCTCCATTTGGATCATCAAAAATGTCAAGTGCTTTGTGATGTCTGTAGTCCCACAAAGTCCACTAACTCATTAGCAGCCAGCCTTAATGTAGGAAAAGTGTTTGGATATGAATTATTTAGGTAATGTCATGCTTGGTGGTAGAATCATTGTAGTCTGTCCCACTGGCCAATACACACATATGGCTCCATTTGGTAGGCATTTAATAAATCCTTGATGAAAAAAATTAAATTAGAATAAAGGATTCTGAAATCCTTGCTTGAAATGAAGGAAAAATGGACACTATCTAAATATCACCTATTACGTGATAAATTTTTTTTTAAAAACACATCTTGTTGGTCCAATACATGTGTTGGAAAACTGTTATAATATTGAATCACTTATCATTCATTTTAAATAAAAGGAAACAAATATTTTTCCAGACAATCTTTTCCATCTGATATTGTGTTTGTATATAATTTAACAGATTTTTTTGTCTCATTTCTAAAGGTAAGCATCTTTTTAAAATTACTTTGTATATTGGATAATATGAATGGAATATAGCCCTTTATTGTAAAAAGCAGTTAAAATTGAATAAAAATGAAAATTAGTTTTATAACTAAAAATAGATAAATAGATTGATGGATATGAAGAAAATTACAGGAGGAAAGTATGAAATACCTTAGCTGAAACTATTCCTCTAGGACTATATGGAAAAAAAGTCCTCTATAAAAAATATGTCAGTAGCAAACAGTCACAGCTTATGTCTTTTATTTTTGTATATTGAAATGTTTGTTTTTATTGAAGATGGAGTTCACAATAAAAATATTTTTAAAAGAAAAATCCTCTAAAGTTTAGTAACTGACAACTCAATGATGAGAAATTTATTTTAGAGTTACATAAAAAAATGTATTTACTAAATTTCTAAGTGACTGTGAAGGAACCTAAGAATTGTGCAGTGGCTTGGGCTTTGGTTGGTTTCACTTTTTCAACAACTTTGAGGATTAGCTGTTCACAAATGTTCTTAATATTTCTAAGCAAGAAAGTACTTCATTAAAACTAAAAAGAAAATTATGGCCATCACATCTGTCAGTAATCCTCAACATTATAGAATAGTAAATGTATTCTGATCTGGAGGTTTGTTCCACATGGAGAAAATAAGTCGTGAAATTTCAATAACCAGAATGAAATTCTGAGCGTTGTCCAGGAAGTTTCAGACAAAGAACCTTTATTACGCATGGAAGTATTAAAAGTTTTGAAGGGCCACTAAATGATCTAGTGTACAACAGTGAGGTCTAATTTACCCACTCAGAATGGAAACCCTATATCCTGCATGTCTGGTTCATGTATGCAGATAGACAGATAGACTTAATTTCTCCCGGGAAGCTGAGTTATAAAAAGGTATCATTCAGAACAGACAGTTTTATGATTGCATAAAAGGAAAAAAGATGATAGCATTGCTGGGGGTAAGGATGATCCCTTTCAGTGTGTTAGAATCTATAATTAAAAATAAATTCAAGAGATGAAATGCACAAAACAGCTAAAACATTGCAAACTAAATGAGGAATAAAAGTTGTGCAGCAGTTTGAAGCATATGGACACCCACACAGTTTGCAACAAGAGCACTGGGAACCCCCAGACTTTAGCTTATTAAAGATGACCTTTACCCTCTCTAAAATTTCAAAGCTGACGTTTCACGGGCTGAACAGACTGTGCGCCATATGTAACATGACCTCAGCTCCACTTTGCCAAAGCACCGATGGCATCACTAATGAGAGGTGAAAGGTCCTTTTCTTGCAGCTTTTTCAGAAACCCACCAACTCTGTGTTGTAAGGATTCTCCCTCCTTCACACACACATACTTGTTTTTTTTTTCTAGGCTAATTGCATTTAATACACAGCTTCAAAACACTTTTATTACAGGTCATTTTGCATATTGCTCCAGTCAAATGGCAGGATGTACAATCAAATGATATAGGAGAACAAACTCTAATTCAAAAGGTAAAGGGATTAGCAGAGTATTATATTAAACTTGTCTTTCTGCAGAGGCTCTATTCAACTTATTTCTTCCTGGTTTACAAAATATATCAAAGACTGAGCCAACCAGGTGTGTATTTCTTTCTTAAAGGGATAAAAAAAAAAAAAAAAGCTTCATTTGGATAGAAAAGTGTTCGTGACAAAGCGATTCCTGGTAGCTTCACTGCCTTTTACATAACAGCTTGACATAGGACATGTGCTGGGGAAATATAATAAACGTCCTCTAAAGCAAACTCCTTGTATCTTTTTCACGTATTTGAAATGGTATCGAGATAACTTTTGCAGTTACTTCATGGCACCAACAATTTTCTTCCTAAAGAAATATTTAGAGTGATCATTAAGAAATTAGAAAAATAGATGACTAGAAACAGACTTTCTCACAAGAGAGTCATTGTAAAAGGTAGAGGGGAGGTCCTTGCAGGCAGAGCTGTAGAACACATTCCCTTCAAACGTGGAAGTGAGGGTCTTTACTGGAGACAACACTGAGGAATCAAGATTTTTCAGGAAATGTGAATATTAAAAATATGTGGGTAGCGTGCGCTGGTAGTTATTGTGTACAAAGATCTGAGTTACTACTATATGTATTAAATCTTGAACTTCCTATTTATAAATCAAGTTGGATGACTCCAACCCGGTTTTTCCCCCCTTTCTTTTTTTTTGGATGAAATAGGGCATATTCTACCTTTTTTTTGGGGGGGGGGGGTTGTCTCAAGATGAGCTCATTTATGATGGGGGATATTTTTCCCTAGTTAAAACCCATCCTTTCGGGGGAAGGGATTAACGGTAAATATTATTTGCATGATATTAGGGTGTGTCTGTATGGACTTAAGTATGAGTGAGTCCGTGACCTTATACAAACATATATATTTATATAAACCTTTACAATTCTTCCTGGGTGAGGCAATAACCAAACCAGATGAAGGTATTTCTTCTCTCGTCTTTCTGATATGGATACACTGGGTGTGTTCAGGATCTGTATAAATATGAGGCAGGGATTTCTTGCCTTTGCGCCCCAGTGAACCTAGGAGGGTGCTGGGTGCTCTGTTTCTAAGTAGGGCAGTAAAAACAGGTGCTATGGGGGACTCGCCTCTCACTCACCCCTCAGCTGTCACCTCCCCTCACCCTCGTCGGGGCAGATCACCAACAAGTAGAAATTTGTGCTCCACATTCCTTTCTCCGAATTAGATCCAAAAGCCTTCGCTTCTTATACGGAGGGAAGTATTACAAGAGAAGAGGGAAGGGGGGGGGGAGGAGAAAGAGACTGTGGGGGAGGAGAAAGAGACTGTAGGGGAGTTGAAAGGAAGAGAGGGTCCTTTCCTGTATCTTCCCGGCTGCAGGAGTCGGAGTTGAGCCAAGCTTCTGGGGCTCAAGAAGGAGAAGTGGGATCCAGTAGGCAGAAAAGCTCTGGATCTTCAGCCTGTCAGATTTCCGGAGGTTGGAGGAGAGTGAGTCCTATCGCATCCGAACCTCTCCCCGCCGCGACACCACCTCCTTCTTTTCCCACCTCCCCACCCCCATTTGTGTTCCAGGGCAAGATTTTCCAAGTTTTGATCTGACTGGCCTGACCTGGTTCTTTCTGCCAGTAAGAGAGCGCCCTCTTCCTCTCTCTCTCCTCTTCCCGCTTTATTGTTCAGGTTGCTGGCTTCTCCCTCAAAGCTCCTTCCCCCAGCCCCGGCCCCAGCCCTCTCCCAGTCTTACCTTCCAGCTTTTCAACCTCGTAGAATGGCCTCCGTCCTTCACCTCCACTGCCCCCTCCCCCTACTCCACCCACGGATCGTCTTTCTGTCTCTCTGCCCCTTAGCTAACCATGCTTCTTTCTTCTTAGTCCAGACCAATCTCCCCAAAGGGGAAAGCAAGAAGTCGCTTCTCCTTCCCCACTCCTATCCTAGGTCTAACTCTCTGCAGAGCCAACGACCTCGTAGAGGCCAGGATGAGTCTATAAAACAGTAACTTGGGAGGCATTGGGACTGCTGGCTTCTAGCCCCTAAGATCAAGTTGGGGTCTTAGGTTTGCTTAGTGGTGAGGCCTCTTTCCAGAAGGCTGGAATTGAGGATCCGAGGCCTGAGCTGAGATTAACAAAAGTAAGAGAGGGGGCGGCTAGGTGGTACAGTGGGTAGAGCACGGCCCTGGAGTCAGGAGGACCTGAGTTCAAATCCGACCTCAGACAATTAACACTTACTAGCCGTGTGACCTTGGGCAAGTCACTTAACCCCAATTGCCCTCCCCTCCCCCCTGCAAAAAAAAAAAATCAGAGAGGAGCGGTGGAATGACCCGCCTTGTAGAAGAAGGGGGCTGGTGTTTATGTGGGGTATGGGGGGTTTTCCTGTACCAAATGGGAAGAGAGAGCTTGATGGCTGCCAATGATGCTTTAGGTGAAGAAAAACTCTTTGGCTTCCAGGACTCTAGTTGTTGCAGAACTGAGGTTCTGAGAATGCCATTTGTTAGTTCACATTTGTTTCAAATTTTGTTCCAAATTCCATGGAGAGAGTTAGCTGAATGAAAGTAGATGGGGTGGAGTGAGTGGCAGGAGTATGCCACCCCAACCTATTCTCAACCAGGACCCCAGAGGTACCTGGTTGTAGCCTTGACCGTGCATTCTGCTGGGAATTTCCCACATATACTATGAGGATGCATGATACCCTGAATCCAAAGCCAAGGACCACTGAAAATCCAATTTATTTGGAGTATGTTCAAATATTGCACCTTGGGGGTGTAGGAAAGGTTCCAAATACGGCGAAGGAATATGTATGGGACACATAGAAAACACTAGAGGGGTACTCACTACCTCCGAACCCAGCCTCTCCACACCATCAAGGTTTCTATCTGCTTTAGCTGACACCACTGGATAGTGAAGGCCGGCCTCTGAAATGCACTAATTGAGTCACATAACGCTGAGAGCCCTCTGTTTTAGCAGCCCATAGCCTGATTTGTCTGCAGCACTTTCTTCCGCAATTCAGATACATTATCTCATTTGAAAAGTATTGGAGGCAGAGACGCTGCAATTACCATTGTCTCCGGTTATGCTAAATGGCATTATGCTGAGAAATGGAAGAATACAAATGCTTTGAACGAATGGATCTTACTGGCCTGGCCTGGCCTATGCTGGGTGCAGAAACAGGCAGGCTGTGAAATGCTCTGTCTGAGAGCAGGTACAATCTGACACAGGATTCAGCCGCTAGATATTCTGAGGGAAACTCGGGAGAGCAGGCTCTTTCTGAGCCGTGGTTTGGTTTTTGTCCCTGGCATTGAATTAGGGGTTCATAATGTGATGTTCAATGAAAATTTAAATATGCATATGTGTGTATAACTTTCAATATATTTTGTTTCTTTTTTGACGTACGTATTTCATTTTAATGCATTTAAAAGCATTATCTGAGATGGGATCTATGGAGAAAGAGTTCACCAGACTGCCAGAGGTGTCACTGACACACAAAAAAAGTTAAGAATCCCTGCACTAAAGGTTTTGAAAGAAAAGTCAATGGTCAGTGATATTTCATAGCCACGGGACTTCTGGGAAGGCATATCAAATCCCCAAATGAAATCTTCTCTTATCTGGGATACTATTTGGGCGTTTTGACTTTTTGGTTGAGGTGAAAGAAAGAATGAAAATTACATCTTTAGTTGGTGTATACTTCCCTAAGAAAAGAACAAGAGTCTCTAGTAAAGATAGGGAAGAGAGATCCCCCTAGAAGGGAGTGGGGTGAGTTTCCATCATTCTGGAACTTTAAGCATGCCCTGTGGAAAAGGTTCTTTAAGTTGGATAGAGTGAAAGTAGGCTGCAGAAATGAGTGGGCCCTGGAGAAATGGCTTAGATCCATTTGAAAATGGCAGGACCTGACTTGCTAGAGTTGTAGATGCCCACCTATTGTTGATGGTGGGTCAACAAAAGTCTCTTCGAAGGGAGAACTCACTCAGAAAATGCAACCCTGTCGAAGAGGAAAGGAGTGGGAATGGAAGAAAGGGATGGAGAAAGAGGGAAGAGAAAAAAGAAGAGAGTTGTTCAAAGATGTCAGGGCCACAGTGTTTAAATGGCTACCTATTCTAGCCCGTTCCTGATTGTACAGTGGCCGGCACACTGTGCTTATGAGCGTGTCTCTCTCCTTTTGCTCAAACTAGACCTCCACATCTTGAAGTAATCAGCAGCTGAGAAGGGACTCGTTCCCCTGGCATCTCAGGTTAAAGAAGGAGGTCCAGGAAAATGTGGTAGAGCCATTACAAGAAACCTGAGATGCATTCATCAGGGACTCCAATTGCCATCGCATTAGGATTGATTAGAGACCATCGGTACCGTAATGACCCGGAAAGAGGGGCAGCCAGGGATTATTAATATCAGAACGTTGGGGGTTGGGGAAAGAGAAGTTTTATGTTACTAGGATTTATATATGAGTGCAGGTTTACCTAAGGAAACTGGATAGTCAGTGAATCACACAAACAATAAATCTAATTGAATCTAAAATTTCATGGAGCCTTATTTAAAGGGAAAAAAGTGGGAGGGGCGTAGAGAATAAAAATTTAACTGTGATTAAAATACAGGTCACAAGGAAATCCAGCCCATCATTTATCTCAGACTTTATAACCAAAGTTTGCTGTGGACAAAGACTGTGGAAAGTAAGGAACAGATGGAGTGAATGACTGAATAATTTAGTTTCCTAGCCATTAGGACCCAAAGAAGGATTTTCCCCTTCAGTCACTACATTTTCACTTTAGGATACATTTTTCTAACTTTCTTTTCTTTGCTCTGTGCCTTAGGGGTAACAGGGTGTGAATTTGGGGACAGTCTGGTGGGCAGAGGCACTGAACATTCTGAAATCTAGTTTTTATGAAAGATGTGATACCCTGGTTAGGATTGTTGGGAGTTTTTAAATTTTTATTTCTTGGCATCCCATTAAAAAAAAAAGACGTTAAAGACTGGGATCCCAAAGAGACAAGGAGAGAGTGGTTCGTCTCCTTCCTCGAACTATGAGCCAAAACAAATCGGCCCCTGATGGTCTAGGTTTAAATGCAGCTCACTGGATAATTAACTCCATCTTTCCAGCCCAACTTAACTGTTTATTTAGTGTCACCCTGTATTATCATCACTAGCACTTTCCTCTGAGAAGGAGGAGCTGCAGGCTTTCACCTCCAAAAAGGAAATTCTTTTTAGCTTAGACAGATTCAGAGTGCAGGAAGTATAATAGTTTAAAAAAATTTTTTTAATTGGAAACTGTGGAAGATAAAGACATGTGAAAAGTTTCATTTTGCAAACTTGCCAACCTGGGAAGCGGCAGGAGCTGCGGGGTGGGGTGCGGAGAAAGGGAAGGGTAAGGAAGAGAGAGAAGTGCAATAAAGTCCGACTCATAGTGTCTCTAATCCTTGGGAAATTATTCCCGTAAACTAACTCGAGAAAGGGCCCTTTGTATTTAAATGTGTAGAATGGTCAACCAGGTCAAAACCTAGCACTTCATGAATGGGCAAGATCTTTACTAATCTCCTCTAAAGTCCGTCCTTCCCTTCTCTTCATTTTCATTTCCAGTTGGAGAACTTCAGGGGAACGCGACCTTTTTCCTTCCCTAGTTGGTGTAGTATAGCGGAAAGAGATCTGTGTTTGGATTCAAAGAGTAAAAAATCCCAGCTTAGTCGCTACCTGTATAACCTTGGACAAGTCACGTTACTTCTCTGGGCCACAGTTTTCTCAGGAGAGAGTCCCATAGGCTTTGGGATTAGGGTTCATTCACGATGAGAAGTTTGAACTATATGACATCTAACGTCCCTTCTAGATCCAAATCTTTGATCCTATAGATCTTCCTTCGCTAGAACAGCCCAGCCTACCTAATTGGAAGCAACATTCCCCAACTAGAAAGCAATACTAAAGCAGGAGCCTTCATCTCAAACCTAGGAGCTCAAACCTAGCACCAGCCATTCCCCTGACTCCTCGCCGAAGTACTTAACACAGGTACACATACTCGTGACCCGGATAGGTAAAACAGCAACCTAATATCAAAAAGGAAAGAAGACTTTTTAAAAGCCAAGTTTAAAAAACAGCACCCGCATATAGACACCCAGAAGCCTCTTTCTTTTCCAACTCTCAGGAATCTATCTTTCCTTCAACTTCTCTCTTCCTTGTTAAGTTTTTTTTTTTTTTCTGGTGCCTCGAAGTGTATCCAAGACAAAGGGTAGAGACCATATTTTCAGGAGACAAACCTAGCAGATTTAAAGAATCTCTCCGCCCCTCCTAGATGCTTCTCAAACCAGCTTTGTTTTTACAGGTGTGGGGGGGGGGGAAGGGGGAGCAATTCATAGGAGGAATTAAATGCCTCCAGGGGGTCTTGGTGCCCGGAGGCTGTTTATTTGCACCTAGGAAGTAGGCTTGCTCTAGTCCTCTTCCGGTTCCTCCAGGTTGGGGAACTGGGCTATTTTAGAAGAAAATACAAATACAAATCCTTATTGTTTAGAAATAAACCGAGGAAGCTGGCCGGCTCCCCTATGCCCTGCAGTGGGAGGGAGAGCTGAGCAGATCCGGTGTCACGTTGCAGATTCCCACTAAAGATAACGAAATGTGATCTATTTTTTTCAGAACAGCAAGTAGATGGGAAAGAACCTTTACAACACAAAACTCATTTACTAATGGACTGGTTTCGGGTTTCCCCACTCACTGTAAAAAATCTCTTTGACTGAGGGTTCATCTTATTCATACCTCTGAGAGCTCCTTTCCAGAGAGAAGAATCTAAGTTTTGGACCTAACTTGTCTGTGACAGTTTTGCCATGAGGTTTGCTGCAGTGTTTGGTCGTGGTTTTATTCTAGAATGATAGAATTGAGGGGACCCTGTATAACCACATAAAGTAGACTAGAGAAGAAGCGTCTGACTTGACCCCCTCTAACCTCAAAATAATTCCATACAGTAGGGTGCCTCTCTGAGGATCTGTAGCATGGAGTAGTTAGTCTGGATGGCAGAGACATAACGAACCTAGTCCTTCAAAAACGATATCAGCATCTCTCCGTAGAGGAGATTGAAATTATTTACTGCATAGTGAAAGGCTTTTATGTCAACATTTCAAACATCTGTCGACATTTCCTTCCATTCCTGCGCCCCAGTATTCATTTTCCACCTCTGCAAATAGTAAAGGACACGATCAATTACCTGCATAGATGAGCTGAAACTGGAGTTAATGCACGATAGCCATATTAATCCATTTTGCCTGCGCCTCCCACAAAGCCTTTACAGCAACGGGGGAGGGAGTCGGAAAGAAACAGTTTTTCCTTCTTTAAATGCAAAAACAAAAACTCAACCCAAAATGTATCTAATTTGTGATTTGCATTGACAGGAAAGGTTTTGTGTTACCAGAACAGAGAAGACCTTTCTCTGTGAGTTAAAATAGATAATTTGGTTTACGTGGTTGGTAAATTCATGATATTTTACCTCTTTTAGTGGTTTAAAGTGAAAGGTTCCATTTTGGGAAACCTTATATATCCGGGCCAATAATGAACATTGTTATAACAATTGGTTCCCTTTTCCGGGATCGAAATAGCAGGTATCCTCTCTGTTACAGAGCAAAACCATTTTTTTTTCTTTTCCATTTATGCAACTTTGTGTATTATATAGCAGAAGAGCAGTTAGTTGGGACTGGGGCTTTGAAGTGTTTAGTAGTGAATGCTGGATCCTTCTGGTAAGATTCGGTGCCAATGGCAACATCTTCAGTGCTATCTTCTTCCTTGTAGACCCCTTTCGGTATGCTCCGCTTGGAAGAGATGGGGGTCGGAGGTGGGGAGAGAAGCAGAGAGGGAGGAGAAAGAAGAGAATATAAGAAACATGAAAAAAAGATGGTGGCATTAATCTAAATTGATATTTCTGCTCAGCTCCCTCTTAATCTATATCTGCTTTTATGTATAAGAGCTCTCCCTCACCTCCTCATGTAAATTAATTAGTTCAAAAGCCTTCACTTAGTAAACGAGTATTCGAATGCAAACATTCTATTTTAAGAGACCCTCCCTAGCAGTTTCGACCCACGTTCTGTCCCCCCCCCCGCCCCCATACACATTATAATTATGCGCACTTGCTCCAGACTTTAGGGTATTAGTTGATTTTTAGACCTGGCTTTAAGACTCCGTTCCGGTCCCCACACAGCTGCCTTGTCAATAAGGATCTGTTCCAAGTAGACACATTCCTTCTGGCAGGACATTGCAGCTCTTTAAGACTTCATCTGAAACATCATAAGTACTAAAATAAAATGGCTAGGGAAAATTACCAGACACATGGTCATGGGATGCAAAAGTGCCAGGCATCCAGTTTAGAAAATAAGTCATTGTACAGACTACGTGGCAATGGCTTATTTTAAATTGCACATATTCATTAAAAACATTTTTAAAACCTAAAGGTAAGACAATCTCAACATCTGCTCCCAGTATTTAATTGCATGTGTAAAAGATACAGAGGAGTCTTGGGGATGCAAAATGTATAGAGAACTAGACTAGAAATTCTCAGAGAACTGGGAGATTCAACCAGTTCTTCAAAGCAGGATGATAATTCTTAGAGTATCTGAGGTAGTAATTAGTGTGTATATTGTTAGTTTATAAAGAAAATAAGAGAAATCCACACACATTCAATTCCCTCTCACAGTGGCTGTTATTTAAATTTAAACATCTGAGCAGTTTAGTTCTGGTGGGTCATTTACCTGAATGAACTAAGACATGTTTAATGAAGACAAGCAGGTTCTAATGAACCTTGGGATCTCCTAAGCGTCCACTAAGAGGGTTCACTTAAATCAAAAGCATTTTTGAAGTGTACTTAAAATTCTGTTTTGAACTTATCTAATCAAAGATAAGCATAGTCATAAAGTTACTCCCATTCCACCATTCCATTTCCCTTATCTCAACTTATTGTTCTTATCATTGGCCTTGTCCCAGCTACTGTCAATAGATTATCTTTGTTTAGGAAGGCTAATTGTTTTCAAAAATCTTTTTAATAATTGCTTCAGCTCAAGGTGTGCAAATGAGGATTAAGATAATTATAGTTTCGTTTGTGCAATTTGTTCAAGCATTCCCCACACCTACAAGAAAAAGTAAAGGAGGGACTTTAAATTGCAGAACACTTCTCAATTCCACTAGCAGTAAAAGCAAGCTTGCATTACAGTCTACACACACACACACACACACACACACACACACACACACACAAACCCACCACTCCATATTTAATCTTCTTGGAGCCGCTACCGTTCTAGTTTTGAGAGAAATGTCCTTCGCATAGCTGGGCAAGGATTATATTACACCCGGCCGGTTATTGGAGATGGGTACAGTTTTATTTAATTTACACCCCTCTAGTGCCTTTCATCTGAGGTCTCCAAAGCATTTTTGTTAACATCAATTAAATAAATTTCTCATCATTCCTTGGTAGGAAGGTATTAGTAAGAAACTATGAGCAAAAAAGTACATTGAGTCCCTAAGGGTCAACCTAAGCCACCTAGGGATAAGCCTAGTCAGAAATTAACCCCGGCTGCCCCACCCCCATCTTGGACTAACTAACTCTTCTTCTCTGCACATAACATTTACCTACTCCAAAGTTAAATTGCTTCTACCCTCTAAAGCAGAAGAATGTCGTGGCTGAAGTCTCCAGAGTGAGTAGTAGGGTAGAGGGACAGGCTTAGTGCAGCCCATACATGAAGGCCGGAGAGCGAAGCTTCGGCACCATCAGCAGCATGGAATTATGGTTCTCCTCTTGTATTATTTATCGTTCTTCATAAGCTATTCATCAAACCATTATTTATTCATCCCAATGTTAATGTAATTAAATATGAGCTCACCGGCAAAGGGCAGGTCTGGAAGGGACAGAGGAGATGGGGGGGGGGGGGCGGTGGTTTAAAAGGTCTGTAATAATTGATTTGTACAGAGATGAGCCTGGTTCCCCTTAGCTGACACTTGAGAAGGGGCTCAAGTTGCAGGGTCTTGAAGTGTCTCCCCACCCCCCCACCTCTGGGCCAAGGAGTCAGTCTCACTCTCGCGCGCCCTCCCTTCCCATCTCTCTCTTTCATCCCTCCCTTTCCCTCCTCTCTCTTCTTTCTTCCCCTCTCTCCCTACTCTTTTTTTTCTTCCCCCTCTCTTCCTCCTCTTCCCTCCTTCTCATTCTCCACTCCTCCTCCTCCCCCTCTTCTCCTTTCCAACCCCCCAGTCCCGGCCTCTCTTCCCCTGCAGAGGAGGCTCGGCCTCCCAGCACCCCTGTCTTGCCTGGCCGAGCTCTGAGGCTGGCTAGATTGGGATAGGCGCCACAGGCAGCCAATCAGCGCGCCCTGTCCGCTCCGCGCTTTAAGGCTGGTTGCAGGGAGAACAGAAACCAAGTTCCCCAGCAACAATCAGCATCCACCCGGAGAGAGCCCGGGGAGGCTGCTCCACGCCGGCGGCTCTGTGCCCGGCGCTCCCACCCATCCACCCCACCTTCTCTCCCTCCTCCTCCTTTTCCTTCTCCTTGCCCATCCTTCTTCCTATCCGCTCAAAACTCCTCGGCTGAGCTCCCCCTACACCCCATCATCTGCAACTGAGAAAGAAAGAGAACTTCTAGAAGAGGGAGGGGGTCGGAAGCCTCCCCTCCACCCCCTATCTCTAGCTCTGGTTGCTCCCCCCTCCCCCATTTTCCGTTTCGCTCTCCACTGTGCCCCAGGTTGCTCACTCGGGCCAAGCGCCAGCCATGTCTATGTTGCCGTCTTTTGGCTTCACCCAGGAGCAAGTGGCCTGCGTTTGCGAGGTTCTCCAGCAAGGGGGGAACTTGGAGCGATTGGGGAGGTTTCTCTGGTCCCTTCCTGCCTGCGACCATCTGCACAAGAACGAGAGCGTCCTCAAGGCCAAGGCCGTGGTCGCCTTCCACCGGGGCAATTTCCGTGAGCTCTACAAGATTTTGGAGAGTCATCAGTTCTCTCCCCACAACCACCCGAAGCTGCAGCAGCTGTGGCTAAAGGCTCACTACGTGGAAGCAGAGAAGCTTCGGGGCCGACCCCTCGGGGCAGTGGGGAAGTACCGGGTCCGCCGAAAATTCCCTCTGCCGAGGACCATTTGGGACGGGGAAGAGACGAGCTATTGCTTCAAAGAAAAGTCTCGAGGTGTACTGCGAGAGTGGTACGCACACAACCCTTATCCCTCACCACGGGAGAAGCGGGAGCTTGCTGAGGCTACTGGGCTGACCACCACACAGGTCAGCAACTGGTTTAAAAACCGGAGGCAAAGAGACAGAGCAGCGGAAGCCAAGGAAAGGTACACAGGGCGTTTCTCTTTGCTCTTTTAACCCTTCTGCCCTCTTCAACCCCGCTCAGCCCCTACCCTTACACCCTTTTGTCAGAGCATTGCTGTCAGGAACCTCATTCTCCGAGCTGAGGTAGATAAAAAAAAGTTCATGAACTTGCATTTAGCCTGCCGCGTAGTCAAGAAGGAGACAGACTAATTTTAGCTGTTTTTCCTCTGCAAGATTGTGTTCAGTGGGTGTGAGTCTCAGGAATTATTTGCGGCCAGTTTGCTTCTCTCACCCCTGACCCACTCTCCTCTCATCCCCTTGTGAATGAGTGGCTGGAGTGTGTCTGGGAGAAGAGTCGAGAAGATAAGGGAAATGAAAGGAAAGGACAGAGAGAGAACTAGAAAGGGAGTGTATTTTTTTTTTTTCAAGATTAGTAATAAGGAGAGAGCCAGAGATTTGGGAGGAGGGGGTGTTTTACTGAGTGGCAGAGACCCCTGGTACTACTACCTTTTCCTCTTCCCTTCCTTGTTGAATGGGGCTGACTTCTTGGGTCCCTATGTCTTCACTTTCACACAATCCCATTAAGACCATTCAGTCTCCAGTAAGTTCTTTGGGGGAAAGGTCGGGCGGTTTCATATCACACTTGTAAATTTCTAGATGTTAGGAGGGTGGAGCTTTAAAACAAATCCTGAGAGAGCTATGTGGAAAGTCGGAGTCCACTCTAATCACAACCCAGAAACAAAGCTGCATCCTTCCTTTCGCACTTCCACAGCCAGGGAAGCTGTGTATCTGTCGGCACCGCCATTCGGAGACTACGAGCTCAGCAGTCTCACTCTGTGCTTGAGCCAGAGAGCAGAAACGCGTTTTTTATGGTCTTCCCGCAACTGCCCCCCCGCCAATACCACTCACCCCCTGACCTCTTTCCCTCATCCTTTCTTTTCGGAGTTTCGAGCTGAGCTTCAGAACTGGGAGGCAGCCGGAATAACTCCGACCTGGAGCAGAGAGTTTAGTGAGCCTTCAGTATTTTTTAGGAAACCAGATCACTTCGACTGGTTATTTTTCTTTGTAGAAGCAATATAAGTTCAGTTGGAAGAGGTCAGCAGGGCAGGAAGAAGGAGGAAATAAAGGGGGGGGGGGGGGGAACACCAGAAAGTCGGAAGTGAGAGGAAGCAGTGAAATAATGAACTTAAACAAGCTTATAAACAGGACTTGGGACAGGTCCACCCATCGCACACTGAAGTCACACAGGTCTTGATTCTCGATTCTTAGTGATGACTTCTTGACATGACCTCTCTGGTTTTCTTGAGGGATGAGAGAGGAAGGATTGAGAATTTTCAGTGGGGCCTGAGGGAGATGGCATGGGGACAAAAACTCTGTGATTCCAGTTAGGCTGAAGTTACAAAATCCTCTAAGTCAGGCCTCAGGGCCCACTCCCTGATGAAATCAGCAATACTGGCCTGGGTCCCTTTGTTTACTCAGGTCACTGAAGTGCCTTGGGCACTACTTCCCCATGACCTGTCCCTTTTAATGACAATCACCAGAAAGGAATACTAAAAGTAGTTATTTAGTAATATACATCTCTCTTCTGCACTATGGAAAATGGGTATCTGACTTTACCAACAAACCTTTCTTGGGTTATAGGTTCTCTATTTTTTTCTTTCTTTCCCTTCTAACTTTGAAAGGCTTAAAATTGTTTAAGTTAAGCGTTATTTAAATGTGGTACCAGTGAGTGTTTATTTCAGAAGATCAGCTTGTGATAGACTTTTTTTTAAAGTTTTTTTTTTAATCTACACAAATATTTTCCTTCTGAAATCTGCAAGATTTGGAAAGCAAGGGCTATGTAGGGCCTTGTAGGGTATTCGAATTGTTCTTACATCTCTGATTCCACTATGTTTTTCCTCTTGTTTCTTTCATGACTTCTGATAAGGGGTGGGTGAAGGAAGACCTCCTTTATGCAATTATTCTTTTTCTTTTTCATATTCTCTTTCTGCATTCCCTTTGGTTCCCTTCCCTTCCTTTCCTTTCCCTCTTCTTGTTCCTTTCCTCTTTCATTTTTCATTCTTTTCCTTTCTCCATCTTTCTATCTAACCACATGCTACTGTTTTCTGTTTCTCAGGGAGAACACTGAAAACAATAACACTTCTTCCAACAAGCAGAATCAGCTCTCTCCCCTGGATGGGGGAAAGCCACTCATGTCCAGCTCAGAAGAGGAATTCTCACCTCCCCAAAGTCCAGATCAGAACTCAGTGCTCCTACTCCAAGGCAACCTGAGCCATGCCAGAAGCTCAAACTATTCCTTGACCGGCTTAACTGCTTCTCAGACAGCCCACAGCCTCCAGGGGCACCAGCATCAGCTCCAGGACTCCCTGCTCGGACCCCTCACCTCTAGCCTGGTGGACTTAGGCTCCTAAAGCAAAAGTAGTTCTGGCCCATGGAGAACTAGTTGAAGCATCCACTGATCAGCAACTAGAGATGTTTGTAAATATAGAACAGGAACAATTTTACAGTGCATATCTGGGGAACTTAATGCATCAAGGAAACATGGACTTTCACAAATACCCTTTTTAAAAAGGGTAACAGAAACAACACTGCTTTCAAGAAATGATCTCTCCTTCCTGATTCTTATTACTTTTACCTTTACCTCCTTGTCCCTAAGTGCCGGTGCAAACCCCCAAACTAACAAAACTTCAATGACCTACCAGTTTATGCTACTGATTCCATCATCTTAAATTAAGTTAAAAAAAACCACAGGAATTACAAACTAGTTGGATTTCAATTCTTTAATTTATTTATGATTCATTTTCAAAGGAGAGAGGAAAAAGACAAGTCTGAGGCAAACAAGAGTCTCTACCTTTGGGGGAATTTGGTTGAATTCTTAAGCTGAATAGAGGGGAAAAAATACTCAAAACCTTTTTTTTTGAGGGAGGAAATTAAGTTTACATTTTTCATATCTAGTGTTAAATGATTTCTATTTAGTTTAAAATAAAAAAAAAGTATTAGAAAATCAAGTGCCTAAATGTCTTAATGCACATATACAAGGCAGTTAGAAATAGAAAGTGACCATTGCATTTTTGTTGGACTTTTAGGTATTTGGGGGGGGGGGGAGTTGCTGATTTTCTTTCTTTTTTGATGGACTTTTGAAATGCATCTATGTGAAGTATCACAGTTTTCTGGATGTTTCTTCTTATACTTTCAATGCTTTCATATCTAGTAGTATACTCTTGCTAAATGTTTCTCCTATTCCTAGTTTTTAGCTTGCAAAAGTATTCCCATAAATCTGGTGACCTGGTATTTGTTACCCAAAATGGCATGTGTTTTTCAGGGTTCTTTTCTATTGTACCTAAAGCAGCCTAAATTAAAACGTAGCAGAGCATCAGGAGTATGGTTCTCTTTTTCAAAGGTGAGTTTCTGTGTTGCTGTCATCCTAATTTTTAACATACAATTTTTGCCTTTCTTACTCCTGATTGTTTGGATTGTAGAGCACTTTAAAGGTCATTATCTGAAGCAGTTGTAGGGTCTGGTTTTGTCATATGACAGAAAAAAAGGTAAACATAGCTTTTTAGATAGTCTATTTAAAGTATTTGGAAATAATGCTTCTGGAGTGCTCTTCTTGAGAATATTCATGTGTTAATGCAGCCACTTTTTGTCAACAGACCTGTTGGCAAGACTGACAGTACCAAAATTTATCCGACAAAATTAAGAAATCAATCTGTATGAAATATCATGTATCTACTAAGAATGGTATGCAAGTTCACTGAGCAGAAACCTTTTTGCGCTTACTATAAGACTATGCTTGGAAAAATACCAGTAATTATATAGGCTCTTGATTATTTTTATTTGGAGGAAAAATGATACAGCCTTTATACTGTTTTAAATTTTAGTGAGTGGCATTATTTATTAAAATTATCCTCAAGATTACTGGATTGGCTGGTTCTTGATTTGTAAAATATTGTTCTTCAAGGACTGCCTATTTGTTCTCTGACCTGAGTTTCATAATCTCAATCCCCCCTTCCATAAACAATACCATTTACATATTCATTTAGTATGTTTTCTTCCCGACTTTGAGGGCAATCCAAGGGAGTAGCAGAACAGTGAATGGAGGGAATGCTAAATTTGCAGTCAGAGAACCTGGCTTTAACTCCAGACTCTACTGTTCTCTTAACTGTATCATTTGGGGCACCCAGTTTGACCCCTCTGTCTTTCATCTCTAAAATGAAGGGATGGAAGGATATGAACTTTAAGATTCTGTCTAGCTCTAGATCTATACTCCTATGAATTTGGGGAAATGAAAAATGAAAGCTTCTTATTCTAACTAGTTCTTTGGAAGCTGAAAATGATTTATTTGTAGTTGAGGAAAAGGGTCTTTCTTAATCGTTTCATGTTATAGTAACTTTTATCTATGAAATCATTTTTCTATTACAGATCCATAGTTTATTCATAGAGGTTCATTCGGATCGGAAGCTCCTGGTCCCAATATCCCTTGTTAGCGTTTTGGATCATTAAGTTACTGTTTATTTAAGTCACTAGGGTGTTTATTCTCCAGGTCTTGGGCCACGGAGAAATGCCACCCTCTTCAGGAGGGACTCTAACAAGGACATCTCCCTATATTCTTTACATTCACCCCCCGAAAAAAACAAATACCCAGCACAAAGATAGCTTTAAATGACCCAGACCAACTTCAAAGGACACCGCGGAAATCTCCCTGGAAAATAAGGAAGGGCTAATTACTTTAATTTTTTACATGCCCTTTCCTCCGCCTCTCCTCCTGCTTCTCCCACTTTCTTTCAGCTTAGCTCGGTATAATTTTAGTAGCTGGGATGCTCCCTGTGACTTCTTGACAAACAGCTAAATGTTCGTCTTCTGCTCCCTCAGTTGGTGAGTCTTGGAAATGCCAGGCAATCTGCAGAGCAGTGGAGCTGCCCTGGTACTGTAAAAAGGCCCCGTGATTACTGCTTGTAAAGTCGTTAAAAGAGCAATTTTCTGTCACAGTCATAAACTCTCTGTAAAAAAATCCCTGGATCTTGGATGCGGCGCAAGCACATTCCAGATGTGTTTAAAAAGAAATTGCACAATCTCTCCCTGCTCCTCCTGGTGACAGGATGGGAAAGAAGGTGAGAATGCTGGAGATGTCTTTTGCTTTCTCCTCAATCATTTCCAAGAGCTCAGTCCTATCCAAGTGCTTTTTTCTTCGAGGGAAAATTCGGGAAGAGAACCCTTGAAGACTTCGAGGAGTGATTCCGTTCTCTTTTTCTTTATGTCTCGCTGCTTCGACTTATTTTCAAATTTCCTTTCGGTTCCCTTTACAGACTTAATTATGAAGGTTAAATTAATGAACAAAGGATCATCATTAATAACGTATTCTTAGGGGGAAAATACCTTAGAGGCTCTGCTAAGCGAAATAAGAAACTAGGGAGAAAATGGGGGGAAAACTTGGCCATTTTCTGGAAGTTTTAAATAGTATCCAGCTCTCTGAACTCTCTTACTTTAATTTTAATTTTAGAACTAAGGTTTCTGATGTTTTGGATAAGGGGACATTACAGACATTTTCTCAATTTCCAGTGAATGTGTTTGAGATAAACTTGGCCCAGTCACAGCATCCCTATACAGGGTGGGGAGAATTCTGAGGGCCACTGAGCACCACTAGCCTTGAGTTTCCTCAAAGTAGTCTCCTCAAAGTAATCCTTTCAGTTCGCAGTGGCTATATGGAAGCACTTGGGTATGAGGGGTCCTACGAAAGAGAAATCCATAGTTAGACCCTTTCCAAAGGCTCCAGAAATTCGAGAGAGGAGCGGATGTGCTACATGAGGCAGGCGGGCAAGCGCTTTACTGAGTCTGGTGAGCCTTGGGACTGGAGTGGAAGGGGGCCGATCGCAATGACCTTCTCAAGCTCTATGCGGCAGAGTTCACTCCTAGTTTTTACCTCCCCGCTATAGGATCTTTGGTGCTGCCTGTGGCCTCGGACCAGAGATTGGGGTTACGGATATATGCCACCATGTTTAAGGCCGGCAGGTCTCTGTACTTCTACGACTTCTCTGAAGAGCCCAGCGCCTAAGGAGGCCCCGGACTAGGTGAGGCGACTGAACAAGTCGAGTACTACCTGTCTTAAGTTCCTCTGACCCAACTCAGTCTCGGCTTCGGAAACGCGGCCTTAGTGTTGGGGAAAGGAGCCGCAGTAGTTCCGGAGCACTGGGGCTCCCCTACTCCTAGTTCCTGCTTTTCCCTGTCTCTGGTCTTCCCTGATGTCCCCAGCGAACTTTCTGAAGCCAGGAGTCGAGGCCGTCTTCGACACATCGAAAACAACCAGCTTCCCTGAAAGAGCCTTGGAAATCAGTCTGGGCAGGGAACTGTGACTAGAGCCATTCTGTGTCCGTGGTGACCCTTCTCAGGTGATCAGCCTGGTTGCAGGAGGGAGGTGGGGTTGGGTTCTTCCAGATATCTTCAGCATCCATGGTTTGGGGCCAGAAAACCTCTTGTCCGCTCTGTTGTGGCAGGTGCTGGAAGACTGTGGCTGGGTGGGAGAAGTATAACGTTCCCACCTTCTTACCCTGAGGGCAGGAAGACTTCTCGGCTGGAACCCGCTTCCCCGGGTGCCTGCCCTGATCCATTGCGTTTGCAGGGGGCCAGAAGGGGCAACGGAGATCTGGGTGAGAGCAGGAGACAGCTAAGTTTTCTTTGAGGGGCCTCTGCGTTTAGTTTCCTGCCACCCACCTTCAGTAGTTCCGATACCTTCTTAGAAGATGTTTCTTTTTAAGTAGGACTCCCCTCGGAACCAAATTGCTGACAGGCGGGGAAGAGCTGCAAGGTGATTTATCTGTGGCCTTTGGCGCTTGACAAAGAGTCGTGGAAGGTTCAATTTAAGGGGACAGAGTTTATGTGGCCTAATCTAGCACCAAGGGCACCCTCGGCAGCCTGAAGAAGTCCCAGGAAAACTCACACTGGGTTTGGAAATGGCTACTTTCTCTAGGCCTATCTAGGACCAGAGACTCCAGTCCTTAACTGAGGCCCTAAGGGGATACTGGGATCTTTTGGATGGTAGTGTTGAGCCTGTCCACTGCTGAATTCAGTGTATCAGAACCCAGAACAAAAGGTAGGCACCTTCCTATACACATCCTAACAAAACAAGCTGCTTTGCATAGTTGACCTGGTTGTACCGGGGTTGTTGTCTGAAAGTGTGTGTGTGTGTGTGTGTGTGTGTGTGTGTGTGTGTGTGTGTGTG
>NW_027185809.1:23130910-23140383 GCF_028583685.1 Petaurus breviceps papuanus
GTGTGTGTGTGTGTGTGTGTGTGTGTGTGTGTGTGTGTGTGTGTGTGCGCGCGCGCGCGCTCGCCAGCGCATGGGAAAACGCCAGCATTTTCTCCCTAGCCTAGCTGATCTTTTCTAATCCCAGGGCAAGCTAGAGTGACAATTGGCCCACTCCAGAGTCTGTCACATGGGATAAAAGATCTTTATTTTTTTCTTTAAAATAATACAAAAACAAAAACTGAAGCTAGTAGGAGCTGAGGTCACTTCTTGGACCGGATGATCGTTTCTTGTTGGTGCCCCAAACCCCAGATTCACAGCTGCTCAAAATTCTTATTAGAGGCCCCTCAAAGACTCAGCATAAAATCCATAAAATCTTCGGGTTCTGATTGGGACCAAGAACTTGACTAATATTGGAAGGAAAGAGTGACCTCAATATAGGAATATTTGCTAGTGTAATCAGTTGTCCAGGTGGGAAGGAAGGTCATCTAGGAGCAAAACAAAGTCAATACAAGGGCTAATTGAAGAACAAATTTTTATCCAGAAACGTACTACTCTGAAAAGGCTAGTTCTATTCCTAACATTTTAAAACTGAGCACACACTTCACTACAGCCCATGAAATAAGAAACCTGTTCCCCTACTGAGGATGACATTCAGTGTTTTCGAGGCGCTGGTCCTTCCAGACAGCGAGAAACAACACTGCAGTAGCATTTAAAAACAAAGGAAACTAGATTCAGGGAGGCGAGTGAACTGCCCTTCGCATCAGGGTTTTCACTTCCCTCTTTTTAACTTGTTAACGGAAATCTGAGAAGAGAGTTCCCAGTAGGTAGATTAGAACTACCTGAAGATTTGTTCTCTATTTTTGTTTCGCTACATGAGTATCTCTGACTATTTTCTCTCCCTTGAAAATTGTTCAGCGCCGACGTTTTTCTCTTTACTGAAAAGTTTAGACATTGTCAGAACGTGTGCTCTACTGTATCTTTAACTAGATTATTGGGGTGGGGGGAGACTCCTCCACAACTGCATTCTGTTCTGAGAGAGGAAAAGTTTACATTTAAATATTAAAATATATTTGAATTAGCGACTGAGCTGCATTGTATTAAATTAAATGGCACTAGCTTTTCTCTTCCACCCCACCCAGTAGGAGTCTTCATTAAAAAAAAAAATAAAAGGTAAACTACCCACGTCTTTTCCAAGTATAAATAGGGAAGTAAAAATGAAGTATTTTCTCCCTCTCTGGTTGGCACCACCCCAATTTCAACAATATGGAAATACACTTTTACTTTCTTGAAACAGACATATCCAAAATGGAACACAATGGATTTAGAAAATTGGATTTTAATTTGCAGGTTTTAATTATTTTAATCCAGGATTTTAAAATTAATTATTGCTTTAAAAGTTCCTGATCTCTTCTTAGCTGAAGATATTTTGCTCAAGGAATTTGCAAGAGTGGATAACTAAGGGTTGTGTATGGAGTCCCTTAAAATAATTTTAAAAAATGTCCTAGACTACATTTTCTTATGGTGATTAATTTCTACTGGGTCTTGTAAACAAAAACATCTTAAAATTCTTGGGGAAGGTCTTAAAGGAGAGCCTCACTAGGACTAGGAGAGAATGCTCTTTCTGCCAGTCTGTTACAACCTTAACTGTACCCATTTCTTTATATTGTCTATTGTGTTTCCACTTACAAAAACACTTTGCCTTTCCTTTCACTTTTTTATTTAAGGTATCCACATATTATTATAGCTACTTTGAAGAGGCTCTGTTCTAAATAGGATTGACAATTGTAGTAAATGTTCTAAACATCAGAGAGAGGCAATAAATTGATGGGGGTGGGGAGGGAGAGAAAATAGTTTTCAGCTAACAATGTACCATTGGTCATATTCATCCAAAAATTATATATATATGCATATATTTTATATTTATGTATATATATATATTGCTGTAAACATCTGCATGTCCTGATTTTCCCCCTTAACTTTTGGAGCTTAAGAAAAAGGAGAAACTTTCAATGTTATCAGAATACAAACTTTTAGTCTGAGGCTAACGAATCCATTTACAATCCAGAGAAACACTTGTGTGTCTGTGAACCATGGAAGTAGTACACTGAAGATTGCATTAAGATTTTATTCACATAGAATACACAGGACAGCACACACATAGGAAATGAATGACAAACAGGTCGAATGAAAATTAGGTTGTTTAGAAAAGTCAATATGCTTTAGTATTTATATAACAAAAGGAACATTTAAACAAGGGAGCCCTTGTCTGTCTACAGATATATGCCATGAATACTTTCTATGCATTACAGATGCTATATAAACATAGTATGCTTCCTCCTGAAGTCAAGCTCTTGATTTTAATTGAAAAATGATATTGCTTAAGATTCTACCTCTAAGTACAAATAGTTTGTCTAAAAAAAAATCCATTCTGGGAATCTGTAACCAGTGATTATTTTCAAAACAAACAGATGGATTTTTCATAAAGAAGTCAAGGAAGATTACATATAGAATCTCTTGATTTCTGCTCACAAGAAAACCTTTATGGAAAAACTAAAATGCAAAGAATGACAATAGTGGTCCCTCTTCTCTTCATTCTTCAACAACAACAAACAAACAAACAAACAAAACAATACAGAAAAATTTGATTCAAAAGCTGTTGTGGTTAACTGTTTGTTTCCCAACATCATCCATAGAAACAATCCTCAGTCATTTGCTTCTCTTTCTTCCATTCTTTCCTTCTTCCTTCCTTCTTTTCTAGTTGGAAAATCCAATCAAATTATAAACAAGACCCGGTTTTTAATTAGTTTTATAAAGTTCCATAAGTATTATTTAAGCAACCTTGAACAAATATACAAAACTCATTTATAGAACTTTCTCTGTTTTGAGGGAAAAAATCACCTCTGAGTTAATTTTGAATTGGATCATTAAAGCAGATTTCATGATGTTTTTAATTCCCTTGACTAAACCCCAGTGCCACTAAAGAGGACTCTTTTAACCCCCAACCTCTTGATTTTGACTACTATTCTCTTACTGGCTAAACCATCTGCATGAATACCTAGAAAATAGTGTTAGAACATGTCTCATGTTTGGGATCTTGTCTCACAAAGAGTCAGGAGACTCTAATTGGTGACCCATTGCAGTGGTTCTAATCTCTAGGCTAAAAAGTAAAATTCAATATGGATAATATGAAGTTGGACAGGTCCTTAGAGGTCACCTTGTCCAATTATTTTACAGATGAAGAAAGTTGGGCTGGGGAAGAAAAGGTTACACAGATAAAAAATGCCAAAGGTGAGGTTTGAACCCAGGTCCTCTGACTCAAAATCTAGGGCTTTTAACACTGTCCTTTCCTACTTTGCTTGGATAATTTTATCTGTAAGGGATATAAGGCTTTTAATTTAATTAAAAGGGAGGGAGAAGGGCTCGATTTTAATTTTAGTTCTCCTCAGAGGAAAGAAAGAGTTAATTTGTTTTCTGACAGGTTTCAGGCTCTGTGCAGGTCAGCCAAAAAAGGAGAACAGCCCCATGATTAATTCTACCTGTTTTTCCCATGAGCGATCACCTGCTCTAGGGGTCATGAATAGCAGGTAGCTCTCCCCTCCCAGGCTCTGAGAGGTTCGTTTGTTTGGTGACAGCTGAGTGACAAGGCCTGAAACCCGAGCCCACCGCCTGGCCTGATGTGGGGATAAAAACCCTGGATGTTCCCTCAAACATTTCAGGAAATGAAAGTTGTAATGCGATCCCTCCTGCGCCCACATCTCCCCCAGCCAACACAAAAGCTCAAAGGAGCCTTCTCGCATTGAATTCAGCCTGAAGTTAGTTGATGGAGGGAAAGCGGAGCCCAACCCATAGGGAGGGAGAAAGAGAGGGAGAAAGGGAGGAAGGGAGGGAGGGAGGGAGAGGCAGCAGACAGGCAGAGTCTGAGGCTGGCAGATGGAAGCAGGAGAAAAGGGCTGGTTCTCCCTGTCCCTCCCCACTAAGTTCTCTCTGCTTCCCCACTCCCACCCCCCACCCTGTCCCTCCTGAGCCTTAGTTCACCGAAGACAGAGTGGGCTGCTGGTGCCACCTCATTTGGTACTGTTTTGAGGGTCAGCCTGGGCTGCAGTAAAGAAGTGCCAACTTAGTAGACCCCCTGCTAATTTTGTAGCTCCAGATTAACTGCAACTGGGTGCAGGGGCCCAGTGATGTGAATTGCTTCCCAGTGCTAGGAGAGGGGGGTCTCTATTTTGGTTAGAGCAACATAGTCAGGAATAGGGGCTTTTGGGGGGGAGGGGTGAAGGAGGAGTGTCTCTTAGTGGGATTAATACAGTGACTTTGAACCTGGTCGATGTACTCTGTCCAGGCCTTCTGATTGGTGGGCTAGAGTACCCCAACCAAGACCTGTGGGTTGGGAGGATTTACTGTTTTGTCCCTATCTTAAACTTTCATTCTCCATTCCCTGTCCTTCTGACCTTTTTCCAGGTTTGAGGATTCACCATCCATTGATCCACACAGAATAAGTATTGTGAGGCAGAGCTGCAAGTGCCAAGAGGGTTCTGGGGGTAGACCTATCACATTGGTGAAGGGACCAAGTCCTGAGGGCTTACTCCAGCAGGAACTCCCATTGCTCTCAGGTCTTTGGTCATTCTAAAATTCAGCTAAAGAAGTGGACGGATATTAGCCAGAGGGAAGGGAAAGACATAAGGGAATTGTTGAAGTTTCTCCCAGGCTTCCATTATTCTTTGTTTATGGCTACTCTGGACCCATTTTCAACCATAGAAAAGCATGGAGGAAGAGGTTCTATGTCATCCTTAACCTCTCTTTCCTACATAGCCAATGCGTTCCTACATCACATAACTTCTTGCTCTACAATGCTTCTCTTATCAGCCATGGCCCTAGACCATCATCAACTTTCATTTGGACTTTTCTGTAGCCTTCTAATTGGATTCCCTGCCTTAAGGCTCCCCCCTCCAATCCATTTTCCACACAAGTTGCCAAAGAGATTTCCTCAAGGGAAGGCCTAATGTATCCATCTCTTAGTGAAGTCTCCCTATTAACCCAAGAATCAAATTTAAACTCTTCTGTTTAGCTTATAAAGCTCTTTACAACTTGACCCCTTCCCATCTTTCTGAGTCTTTAAGACTATTCTTATGGAGGGCCATGATCTCTATGGTCCAGCCATCCTAATGTTCCTCAAACAAGACACTCCATCTCCCAACTGTATGTATTTTCACTGACTGTCTTCCACACCTGGAATGATCTCCCTCTTTACCTCTGCCTTTTAGAATCCCTGATTCCCCTTTGAGACTCAGATCAAATGGTATTTCCTATAGGAAACTGATTGATCCCAAGTTGAAAGTTTTTGTCCTTAATCAAGTTATTGTCCATTACAGTCAAGGAATGGAGATGACCTCGAGTTTCTGAAGACTCTGGAATATAGTGCAAAGTCACTATTACTAAATATACAGAAGTTCAGCACCAGTAGGATGGCCAACAGGCAATGAATTCTTTGCCGTTAGTTAGCTACAAACAGCACTGCATTGCTCAGTCCTTAGGCTTCCCTCCCTCATTTTTTTTTCTTTCCCATGAGTTCATAAAGTTATTACAGACATTATTTAAAATACTTCTCCCTGGTGAATAGGGAGCTAAACAAGTAGTCATCTTGACTTACACAGGAAAGACACCTCAGAGAGACAACTAAGACTTACATTGGTGAGAAATGGGAAGATAGCTCAAGAAGTAGATTTAAAAAAAGCCCCATTAATTTTCAGGTGTGTCAGGTTAGGGCCAACTCTCCAACTCTTTCCCTTATCTCCTGGAAAAGTGCAAAAGTGCAGGTTATTCCCTAGGCACCTGGTAAGGTTTGATTATCCTCTGGGGATAGTCAACCCTGAAAAAGATTTAGTTGCAGATCTGAGGCTATAATCCACAATGTTATAACTAGGGATTTAATTCTGGAATGGTGGATAAACTCAACATGCTCATGGCAACCTCTTGTCTTCAAGCTAATTTGGATACATCTTCCTCACCTGACTTATGTTAGAAATATGTATGCATGTACACATATGTACATATAAACACATTCTACTATATATGCTCGTATGAATGGGCTTAAAGGCAGAATAGTATTAAGAGAGCATTAGAACACAAATCAGAAGTCTAGAGTTGGAGTCTCTGTCTTGGTACTTACTAGCATGGTAGTGTAGTGACTAGAACACTGAGTTTGGAGATAAGAAACCTAGGTTTAAATCCTGACTTTACTACTTGTTCGAATACCTTGGCTAAATAACTTTATCTTTTTGGACCTCAGTTTCCTTATCTGTAAAAAATAGGGAGGGAGAAGAGGTTGGACTAGATTATTTCTAAGGTCCCTTCTAGTTCTATATCTTTGACCCTAGTCACCTGATATGATCAAGTCAATTAACAACGAATTATCTCCCTTGTAAAGTGGGTCTATTAATACTGCTACCCATTCACTTATTTCACAGGTTTATTGTGAGGAAAGTATATGAGTTACTGCTACTGTTCAAAAGAGGCTACTTACTCAAAAAGAACCTGAAGCAGCTAGTTGGATGGTGTTTTCAGGACCAGTTTCAATAATCATAATCAGGAGGAACATTTAATATCTTAAGAACTAGAAACTCAGGGTGGCTAGGTGGTGAATAGAGCACCAGCCCTGGAGTCAGGAGGACCTGAGTTCAAGTCCGGCCTCAGACACTTAACACTTACTAGCTGTTTGACCTTGGGCAAGTCACTTAACCCCAATTGCCCTGCCTTCCCCCTCCAAAAAGAAAAGAAAATCCAAACTAGAAACTTTTAAGACTCACTAATACTAGGACAGCATTTTGCAACTAGTGGGCACTGAATAAATACTGATTAGTAGTGAATGAATAGACAGTTGAAATTACAGGAAGTTATTCAGGTAGAATGTAATTAGCAGAGTTGGAATTTAAATGAAGTCTCCTGTTTAACACCTCCTGTCTTGTGAAAATCCTTAATGACCACCAGGGACAAATACCTCATTTGGATATGTTCCCACATCTCCACTTATTTCATGGGCATTTAAATTTGGGTTTTGTGTATGGGGAATTTGCTTGAGGCAATACAGCAGAGCTGAATTTCCATCTCCTTCCAAAAAGATCAAAGCAGCTCTTGAAGTTATGTTGGGAAGTTTATTCAAGACTGATTCAGAATAGAGGTAGAGTCAGACTACAGGAATTTAGAAGGTCCTCTTTAAGGATAAATGCAGGAGCAGAGGAGTAGAATAGGAAACACTTCTGATAGCAGCCTTTATAAATGAATCAACATGGTCTATATCCCCTTCATGAAGATGGAGTAGGTTTGATAGAAAAACTAAAAACATGAAACTAGTAGACTAGGGGTTCAGAGACCAAGGCTCTAACCTAAGTTCTGGCACTTGGTGAGTGACTTTGGGTGAGTCATTTAAATTTTCTGGATCACAGTGTCTCCCCAGTGTAGAATGAGGGTGTCAGACTTAGGGGTTCTTAATATTTTTGTGTCATGGATCTCTGTGGCAGTCTGGGGAAGCCTATGGGATCCATTTCAGAAAAATGCTTTTAAATGAATAAAATAAAACACACAAGGTTATAAAGGATGCCAATTATATTGAAGTACAAATATTAAAATATATGTATGTATACACACACACATATAAGCAAGGTCATCATGTTAAGAATTCCTGTCTCATTTCTAAGGTCTCTTTCAGTCCTAATATTTGATTAAAATATTGTGGATATGATGGGGTTGTTTCCATTTGAAAGAACATATATTCAATTTTTAACTTCACTTCTCTACCTTCAGCTCTGCCCCTCCACTAGTATCTTCATTTCAATTCTTGAAAAATAGAAGATTTTAGTTGATTGTTATAGAAGCACAGACAAGACTTAAAACTATTACATATTAAGCATCCTTTTCTACAGATGATTTTTTCTGTAAGTGAGCAAGTACACACACACATACACACCATTGATTTTTTTTTTTTTTTTTTAGCAATCAGGGTTAAGTAATTTGCTCAAGGTTACACAGCCAGTTATTATTTCTGGGTGTGGTGCTGAGTATCTGAGCCCGGATTTGATCCAGGTCATCCCGACACTGGAGCCGGTGCTCTTACTCACTGAGCCACCTGGCCACCCCTAAGCAATTGGGGTTAAGTAACTTGCTCATGGTTACACGGCCAGGTGTTTCTGGGTGGGTGCTAAGTGTCTGAGCCCGGGATTCGATCTCCAGGTCTTCTCAACACTGGAGCCAGTGCTCTTACTCGCTGTGCTAGCTGGCCACCCCCACACCATTGATTTCTAATATTGTTAGGAAGTGGTGGGATGTTTATTAAGACATCACAGCTCTAGAGACGTACCAGAATTAAAAATAGGCTATCACATATACACTGTAAGATCAACAATTTGCACATATTGAAAGTGTTCCTGTGTGTATTTTTGTGAGTGTTCCGTTTTATTTCTTTTATTTATTTATTCATTCATTCATTTATTTATTTATTTATTTATTCACTTATTTATTTATTCATTCATTCATTCATTCATTCATTCATTTATTTATCTATCTATCTATCTACCTTATTTATTTATTCATTCATTCATTTATTTATTTATTTATTTATTTTTAAGTGATCGGGGTTAAGTAACTTGCTCAAGGTTACACGGCCAGTTATTTCTGGGTGTGGTGCTGAGTGTCTGAGCCCGGGATATTTCTTTTATTTAGGAAGACAAAAATTATTTTATATTTGGAACCAAAGTCCAATTCAGTCCAATACAATTAAATTCAATTCAAACAAATAAATAGAAAAAAGGAAAGTAAAGAGAGTGGGAAGGAGGCGGCTTGACTTTGGGTCCACAGGTTTTATAGAAAGTCTCTTATAATCAGGGACCAGATGGGGAAATTTTATAGGAATTGTTACTGCATTTCTGCTTAATAATTCACATATTCTTCAGTGATTTTCATACAACTAGAGTCAAGAAGTTCCAGAGCTGTTTCCCTGATGCCTTCCTTTGCTTTCTATTATTGCTAATAATAAAGAAATAATAAAACTTGAATAATAAAGAAACACTCAGTGCTTTTCCTTCTTGGTTATCCTGTATGTACATAAAAAAAAAGACAGAAAAAGAAGAAAGAGTTTTCTATTCAGAGGAAGTGTTTAATTTAAATTAGATGAAACTTTGCAGGTCTTTCAAGGTTTGGAGGCAGACCCCAAGCTGTAGCATATCAGTTAGGAAATGAAAAGCTTCAAGGGCATTCCAAGTACTCTAAATCAGCTTTCTATTAATTTCAAATGAAAAATATATGCCTGGACCTGTGGGTTCATCATGTTGTCCTTAGTTCTAACATGCTTAGAAACCTATTGGAGGGAGCATTGGTTTTGAAGTCAGAACACCTGGGTTCAAATTCTGGCTCTACCCCTTGTTACCAATGTGGCCTTGGGCAAGTCACTTTAACTGTTTGAAATTCAGTATCAGCAGCAGCAGCAGAAGAAGAAGAAGAAGAAG
>NW_027185809.1:23140483-23184078 GCF_028583685.1 Petaurus breviceps papuanus
AGAAGGAGGAGGAGGAGGAGGAGGAGAAGAAGGAGAAGAAGGAGAAGAAGAAGAAGAAGAAGAAAAAGAAGAAGAAGAAGAAGAAAGAAGAAGAAGAAGAAGAAGAAGAAGAAGAAGAAGAAGAAGAAGAAGAAGAAGAAGAAGAAGAAGAAGAAGAAGAAGAAGAAGAAGAAGAAGAAGAAGAAGAAGACTGGACTCTATGACTTCTAAAGTCTCTTCCAGCTCTAAATCTATGATCCTTTGATTCATGTGTCTTAGCTTTAGGAACTTTGTCAAAGATTTCTAGTATTCAACTGTTGAGTTATGGACTTTAGCTAATTAATTCTGCATCTATAAAACTGGCATAACCACTTCCACATTCATAAACCCACAAGCACACTAACCCACTTTCCTTTGGAAACTGGCTAAATACTTGGGAGATAAGATTCTACATAGAGTGGAAATGATGACATTTTAATTCCAAGAATATTTCAGATGGCTGGTAACACAATTACAAAACCTTTTTTTTTGCTTGATAAAGCCAAAGCATAGTGCTGCAATAAAGTTTTGTTTTTAGAGGATTTTGTTTTTCTAAACTTATTGTATATTTTGCTTAATTAAATTAATTCAACATGGAATAAAATGAAATATAATGAGCTCCATTCTCACAAGGTCATGTCTTCAGGATTGTAACCACAGGCAAATCCTTTAAAAGCTATACTTGATGCCTTTGCACTATACTTGAGCCCTGATACTGACCTTATAAGTCTTCAGGATAATGTAGGATTTGACTTGACTGTCATCTTCTATCCTGTTCCATGTTCTGAGTTTTTGGCACTATAAACATGAAAAAAGTGGTTAAGGAATTGCCAATCACTTTATTTTGAAGTATTGGTTACATTCAAATAGACATTTTTGCTCATGTTTGAATTTTCATTTTCTGGTGCTTTCAGTAACATTTCTTCAGAGAACTAAAGAATTGGTATAGTCTGACATACACCCAAGACATTGGGTTTAGAGAAAGAATAACTAGAATTGCTAGACTATTTTATGACTGAATCTGAAATTCTATGGCTGAAATTTCGGTAGTAGAAGTCAGCCAGAAAGGTCTGGGAACCTCTCCAAAATGAGATTCTGAAGACACAAAGAAATAATTCCAAGTTAAAGGGAAAGGAAGAGTTGTCCATAGAGATGCCCAAGGGACTCATTATTAACTTGGATTAAAAAAATCTATATCTACATCTGTATGTATAGGGGTGGCTAGGTGGCATGGTGAATAGAGCACCAGGAGTCAGGAGGACCTGAGTTCAAATCTGGCCTCAGACACTTAACACAAAAACTAGCCATGTGACCTTGGGCAAGTCACTTAACCTCAATAGCCCTACCTTCCCCCCTCCAAAAAGCAAAAAAAAAATACACACACACACATATATATATGTATGTATATATATATATATATATATATATATATATATATATACACACATACACACCCATACACAGAAGATGAATGCAAGTGCAGAGGAAAACTATGGAAACCTTGGATAGTAGTGTAAGAAGAGTTATCAGGAGGTCTTACAATATGGTAATGAGAATTAGGAGAGTTCAACACTTTTCCCAGTGGATGAACAAAGGTAGAGGCAAAATATTCATAAAAATCATATTTCAGATTGGATTTATCTGAAGTTATGTGGTACAAATCCAATGGTTTTATGCCGTTTCCTTGATTGAGTTCTAGAAAATTCAGCACACTTGAGTTAGGCCACAGTTGTGGAAAATAAGATACATTCATGAAATTAAGAGCTGTCATTGATAAAACAGTTTAAGGTTTGCAAAGTATCTTTAAAATATTATCTCATTTTATCCTCCCAATAAACTTGGCAGGTAGGTCCTTTTATTGTCCCCATTTTATAGATGAGGAAACTGAGGCAAATAGAAACTAAGAGACTTGTCCAGTTTCGTACAGACAATTCATTTCTTTTTTTTTAAGCAATCTACAGGGTTAAGGGTTAAGTAACTTGCTCAAGGTTACACGGCTAGTTATTTCTGGGTGTGGTGTTGAGTATCTGAGCCCGGATTTGATCCAGGTCATCCCGACACTGGAGCCGGTGCTCTTACTCACTGAGCCACCTGGCCGCCCCCAGACAATTAATTTTTGAAGCAGGATTTGAACTCAGATCTTCCTGACTTTAGGCTCTTTATACCTCTTTACAACTGAGGCATTTTTTTCCTTTGCAAGAAGCCTCTATGCCCAAGGCTCTATCCACTGTGCTACTAAGATAGATACTTCTAATTTAGAGCTAGAAGGAACCTTAGACACCATCTAGTCCAAATCCATTATTGTATAGATAAAGAAATAGACTCAGAGAGCACATGACTTGCCCAAAGTAATAGGGTGGTGACAGAGGGCAGAATTTGATCCTAGGTCCTCCGACTAGTGTTCTTTCCATTGTATTATATATGTATTACATATGAATAGATCCTATCTGATTTATTAAGTGTCCATTTTTTAGCAATTGCTTATACTACTGAGGAGGGTGGAAAGAACCAGACAATTATAGCACCCAGATAGTTAGGTTCTCTGTTCTCTGTTGCCTCCAGGATAAAATGCAGATTCCTCTGTTTAATATTTTGAAGCCATTCCTAATCTGACTCCAGTGTATTTTTGCATGCTGAATTCACATTACTCCTCCCTTGCAATCTACAATTGAGACTAACTTGGCCTCCTGTGACATTCCCAGTACATCATATTCCATTTTCCAATTCCATGCCTTTGCACAAGTAGCCTGTCCCTTAGCCTGGGATGGTCTCCCTCCTCATCTTTGCCTCTTTTAATTCAACAACTTAACAAGCATTTATTAAACACCTTCTGTGTGCAGGGCTAGGTACTGGGTTTACAAAAACAAAAATGAAAGTTCCTGTGCCCCAAAACCTTATATTTCCCTTTTGGAATCCCTCATTCCCTTCAAAACTTGACTCAGCATACAAGAGGATTTCAGTACTCCCCTAAAAACTCCTAGCATTTACTTTATATGTATTTTGCATTGACTTAATCAGGTTCAGGTTGTTTCCTCATTGATCCTGGAAGGCAGTGGTCATTTTTCAATTATGTCTTGTAGTATAGTTCCTTTTGGTTAGTTGGTATCTAGTAAGTTCGTACTGCATTGAATTGAATGGAGTTGAATTTTTCTCTCCCCCACTTCCTTCTCTGTATCTATTTAGAAAGGCTGAATTGAGACAGATTCACATTTGCAATTCCTGTTCAGAGTTAAGCCCATTTCAGCAAAGCTGCTACTGGTTTCCGTATCAAGGAACACGATGTTCTAAAATGCCTTATTTCTCAGATGAGAAATAAAACTGGCCTTCTGGTTGTTCAGTTCACTTTGAGATTCTTTTGTTCTCTTGGATATAGTGTCAACAGCCCTCGTGCTCTGGCTGAAATGCAGTTCAGGTGCCTCATTGGCAAACAACACATACACATTCTTGCCATAATTAAATCCTAAATTAATTAATTAATTAAAATTCTTTGTTTCTGTTGTAGGTTTCGGTATGGGATTCCTACAGGCATGACTAAACTGAAGAGTCACTCTTACCCAAGTTGGTCATATTTTAATTGTCAAAGAAATGGATCTGATCTTTCAGGGGATGCTCTGAGAGACTCTCAGTTATGTTCACTTTTAAGTGGTTTAAGATTTTGGCATTAAATGAACTAACAGGATGACCGAATTGTCAAAGAAAAAAACACAACCTATGTCTGAATCTTGGCTTTTCTTAATTAATAACAATAGCCTAGCATTTATATAGTGTTTTAAAGTTTGCAAAATGCTTAAAATAGGTTTTCTTATATGAATCTCATAATCGTGTGAGGTAGGTGTTGTTATTATTACCACATTTACTCCCCCCCCCTCCTTTTCAGATGAGGAAACTGAAGCTGAGGACTTTAAGTGACTCCAAAAGCAACCAATGAACTAAAGGATCTTATCAGATTTGTCACATCAGCAATAAGAAATCTCTGACCCATAGTTGCTGCTTTGGTTTTCTAATATTTTCTAATTTACAAAATAATTTTCTAATATTTAAAAGGGCTAAATAGCACTGACATTTGAACACTATATAAAACACATTTTTGTCTATGATATTCAAAGCACCTAAAACTTTAAATCAATTTGTATGAATTTTTTTTTTATGTTCTAAACACTTGTGTTCTATTTCATATTTTATTATGTGAGACATTGGGGATATCAAAAATAAAAGATTCCTGATGTTAAAAAAGTTATGTATCCAAAGTTATAAGAAGAAGGTGGTATGATTTTATGTTGCAATGTTTTATGTGTCATTCTCATCTTCTGTATGCCTAGCTATTCTCCTAAGAGTAAGAAATATGGATGAACAAAAAGTCAAGAATTCCACAGGGTTGTGTGCAAAAAGTGGTTACTAACACTGTCTTGTATCTCTAATGAGTAAGAGAAATGACTAATGCAGGGAGCTTTAGAATGCAGCACATTATTCTGACATCTGCAAAAGAGGGAGCTGAAATGGTAGGCATTTCCCTAGAGAGTGTGAATAACAAATTCAGACAGACCACTTTTGCTTTTGGGTCATCACAACATGGATAACTAGTATTTGAGGCAGGATTTGAACTCGTGTCTTCCTGACTTCAAATTCTGCTCTCTATTCACTTCACTATTTACTTGACTTAAGAGTATCATTTTCTCTCTCTGACCCTCAGTCTGTAAAAGGGGTAGAACTAGATGATTCCCCAAGATAATTTCTAGCTTGAAATTCTAGGAGCACACACACACATATATACACGTTTCATAAGTATGGGGAACTCCAATATAATCCTTTTCACTGATCACTCATGAAAATCACAAGGCCATATATTCAGTGACAGAAGACGTTTTAGAGGTTACCTAATCATCTAGCCTCAGACACTAGCTGTGTGACTCTGTTTGCCTCAGTTTCTTCATCTGTAAAAAGATCTGGAGAAGGAAATGGCAAACCATTCCAGTATCTCTGCCAAGAAAACTCCAAATGGGGTCATGAAGTGTCAGATGTGACTGAAAATGACTGAACAATCATAGGATCATAGATCCAAGACCCAGAGAGATTAATTAACTCTCCCAATTTCATACTGGTAGTAAGCAACAAAGACAGGATTGGCACTGAGGACTTCTGATGACAGCTATCTCATAACAGCAACTCTAATTTATCATTTTGGATAAAAAGCCTGGGAACTGGGGATAGCAAGAGACTTACCCAAGGTCATACAGAGTGTTTTTTTTTTTACTTGAGACAATGTTTTAATTTTAGATGAATTCTTGAAATGATAATAGTAATAGTTTAGAAGTAGACTGTTTCTCTATAAGACTACCTGATTTACTAGTCAATTTAATCAAACAGCCTTTAGATCTAGTGGGAGAAGTCAATCTCATTTTACATTTTACTGAATTGATGGTGAACTCTAGCTGCAGAAAGCTCACTTGGATCTCACCTTGACTTCAAAGAAAGGTCTCAGCTTAGATCAGTCTTTTTTTTTTTTTTTGAGACAGGAAACAAGACTTGCAGCAAAACACTAATGTCTGAGGTATTCAGTTACATGGTGTCAGTGAGTGATATCAGTGTAAACGGTATATCTGTCAGCATTTTGACAGACCTAGTTATTATCTTTCATAAAGTCACTGTGATATCTCCCGCTTTTCTACACCTATCCTCTCCTAACCATTTTGGATAGATTCAAGGAAAACTAAATATCCTGCTTGTACAAATGGAAATTAAATACAAGGTCTACTTATTGATTGATTAATGATGCCTAATTGTAATTTGCATTAAATGGAGGAGAGTAGGAATTTTACAGAAGAATGCTATTTATATCCCCTCTTGCTACTATAAAACTGTGCCTAAAAGGAACCAAACATTTGAATGAAACTTGAAACATTCAACCAGCTTTTTTTTTAAATTTGGCACCACAGAAATTTAGAGTTGTAAGGGATCTCATTCAGGAATTTCCTCTGTACTGTCCCTGGCAGGTGTTATATATCAGAGAATTAAAGAGCTTGAAGGGGGTGAATGATTGATTTAACTTTTCAGTTTTCATCTATGTATTTGGGCTTTTGGTTGGTATTGTATGACTGCTATAGTTAGTTACTCACAGCAAGGAAGTGTCAGAGAGCCAGGGGTCATGACAGAGTAGTGCAATAGCTTCCTCACAGACCTCCACTGATCATCATATGTTTCTACTCAGGAAATCATTGAATCTTATGGCTGGAAGGATTTTCAGGAGTCTTCTAGTTTCTTATCTGAAGAATGACGAGGGGAAATAAATAGCATTCTCCTGTAAAAATGGGTAGTCCTCCAACACTGAAAACCTACAGCAATGTGGAATTCACCTCCTACTAAGGTGGTTAATTTTTTTTGGTGGCTTCCAACTACTGTTCTTAGTTTTGCCCTCTGGGGTCAAGCAGGACAAGTTTTATTCTCACTTTTACATGTTGTTGTTCAGTCATTTTTCAGTCATTTCTGACTCTTTATGACCCCATTTTGATTTTCCTTGACAAAGATATTTGAATGACTTACCATTTTCTTCTCCAACTCTTTTTCCACATAAGGAAACTGAGGCAAACAGGTTGTGACTTGTCCAGGGTCACATAGCTAGGAAGTGTCTGAGGTGAAATTTGAGCTCAGATTCTCCTAAGTCCAGGCTTGATGCACTCTATCCACTATGCTACCTAGCTGCACACTTTTACATGACAAACCTTCAAATGTTGGAGATGGCAAAGACATTGAATCCCTACTAAATCCTTTTTTCTTTAGGTTAATTATCTCTAGTTCTTTCAGTTGCTCCACGTTTGGCATCACTCTGAGTTGCCTGGTCATCCTAATAGCCCTCCTCTGGACTCAGTTTAACTTTCCAGTTTCCCTACTAAAATCTTTTGCCTGGAACTGAACACAATTCTGTTGTGTTCTAATTAGGGCAGAGTACAGTAGGATTGGGACGGCTAGGTGTTGAAGTAGATAGAGGACTGGGCCTGGAATCAGGAAGGCTCATCTTCCAAAGTTTAAATCTGGCCTCAGAGACTTACTAGCTGTGTGACCCTGGGCAAGTCACTTAACCTTGTTTGCCTCAGTTTCTTCATCTGTAAAATGAGCTGGAGAAGGAAATGGCAAATGATTTCAGTATCTTTGCCCCCCCCAACCCAAACCAAAACAAAAAACAGCCCCCCAAAAGTCTCAAGTGGGGTCACAGGGGGTTGAACATGACTGATATTTGTGGCTAAGCATATCATATTCAAGCAACTATATTCAGTGGGTGGGCTTAAATCAGTAAACATCTGATAAAGTTTCAGACCCAATTTCTTTCTTCTCCGATTTTTTTATCTTTGTTGATGGGTCCAAGGGATGGGCTGGGAAAAATGTAGCTTTAGCTAGTAGAGGTGATTAGAGACTTCCTGCCCACCTAAAAATGTTGCCAGTAAGAAAGAAACCACCTTTATTAAAGGCTTTCCACCTTCCAGCAGCATGATTTAGAGCAGCTATCTCAGTTAAGAATCTGCACATGGTTGCTTTGTTAAATCCACAGAGTTGAGGTCACAATTACTTTGGAGAGCCCAGTAGTTACCTATAAAGAAAGCTCTGTCTCCTTAACAATCACTGGAGAATTGCAGTTTAAAATATTTTTCATAAACAATCTACAAAGTGGTTCTTGAGTCAAATGCAGTCTCACCAGTGGGGGGTTGGCCATGGCCCACATTTGCTGCAGTATATAGGATATAGCCTTATCTTGTACACAATCTCCCTTGATAAAATTGTGTTCATTGGAAACTAAAAACTGCTTTGATAGCTGAGACTGTCCTAAAGGAAAAAGAAATGGAGAAAAGCATTGCAAGAATTTTAGATTCTTTATGAGACACAGTATTGTCTCCCTCCTGCTCCTGCTTTAGAGAAAAATCAGAGGAAAAAAAGGGAGAATCATAGGAGTAAATGAAATCTGGTATCTTGTTTCTATTCTGGGGTTAGGATTGTGAGAGGCAAGGAAGATGTTTCCATTTTATAGATAAAGACACTGGAGTACTAGTGAAATTAGACTGTAGAATTGAATAGAATATAGTACTGAAATACAATGCATTCACATTGGAGACTGATATATGTTTCTGTTATGAGGATAAAAAAGGCGTTAGACTGTGGCTTTACACTAACATGATGTTCACTCAAAACCATCACACAAAATACTGTTAGAGCAACCCAGGAAGATGTTAAGATGTTAACAACAACAGCAACAACAGTATATGAAGTAATGAAAGAAAATTTTTTCTCATTGGATTTACTCCACTCACTGGTATTTGTGTATTAAGCCTGCGGGGTGGGGGGGGGAAAGGAGGGGGGAATCAGTAGCTTTGCATTTGAAACAAGCTCTGATGTGTTAGATAACAAGTATAAACTAGATTAAGCCTTGTTATTAAACCAGATTCTTCCTTATGCCCTAGGCCATGTTTCTAGTTGCCAAAATTGCTAGTCCATTCAATCAAAAAACAATTAAACTCATTATTTGTCAGCAAGCAAATTTTTAACCAGTTCTGTTAACACTTTTAATAGTCTCATTCATTCCTGAAGGAAGCAAAGAGCTCTTGGAGGTAACTGTTTGGTCTACTTATCTAAATATTAATAATAATAAATAATAGTCACCATCATCTATGAACCAAAACCCAATTTTCTGAAAACAAGAGTGTGCCTTAATAGCACCCAGTTTAATTTGGGAGTAATATATTTACAAGGCAAAGTGTGGCTTATATTACTTGTCAATATCTAAAGTTTTGACATCCATGTTAAAGCTACAAAGTAGCCCATTCAAAACAAATGACATTTAGGTTTCTTTTTCTTTAGAAAATCGGAATTATTACTTAATCTTTGATTTGCAGTTTTCTCAGTACTCACATTCTAGAGCTGCTTAATTCCATATTGTCACTATATATTCTTTGGGAAGAATATCCCACATTCATTATTTTATTTTATTTCATTGTTGTGTTACTTCCATATGATATTATTTATTATTATTATTTGCTTTTTGGAGGGCAATTGGGGTTAGGTGATTTGCCCAAGGTCACACTACTACAGTAGTCTTTGTGTTAAGTGGCTCAGTCTGGATTTGAACTCAGGTCCTCCTGACTCCAGGGCTGGTGCTCTATTCACTGTGCTGCCTAGCTGCCCCTCATATGGTTTTGTTATGCTCTTCCCAAATTCCTTCTGGTTGTAAATTGTCCAAGTTAACTGACAAAGAGATAGGAAGTGACTGGTTTAGTGGAAAGGTGTTCTAAGAAGTAAACAAAAATTGGGTTCAGCACATAAGGCAGCTCAGAGCTCTGTTTAGAGTTGAAAAAGATCTCACAGGTTCTCCACCCTTAAATGGAGTGGGACCAGGGAGATCTCACAGGTTCTCCACTTTTACACTGGAGTGGGACCAGGGAGATCTCACAGGTTCTCCATGTTTACACTGGAACCGGACCAGGGAGGTCTCAGAGGTTCTTCAGTCTTATTCCAGTGAATGAGATCAGGGAGATCCCACAGGTTCTACACTTTTACATTGGAGTGGGACCAGGGAGAATTGGGTGAGGACTCAGCATATAAAAATAGTGTTCTAAGCTCTTTTTTTCTTTCTTTTTCCCTCATGATTAAAGGCTTTCACTAGGGATGGCCAATAAACAATCTGGAGATAACATTTTTCCTCTGAATATGTAACAAGTAACTTTTTTTTTAAAGCAATTGGGGTTAAGTAACTTGCTCAAGGTTACATGGCCAGTTATTATTTCTGTGTGTGGTGCTGAGTATCTGAGCCCAGATTTGATCCAGGTCATCCTGACACTGGAGCCGGTGCTCTTACTCGATGAGCCATCTGGCTGTCCCAACAAGTAACTTTTGATGTGTCTTAGAGTATCAATTGTCCTGACAGTAGAATCTACCTACTCTATTCACTGTAAGTTACCAATGGAAACGTCTGTATGGGGGAGACAAAGAAAAAGTTTGTCCCTCTTTTGCTCTTCATTGTCCCTTTCGTGCCTTTTCCTCACTTGTATCTTACTCACTACTGAACCAAACTTTCCATTTTTTTCCCTTATATTTCATTTAACTTCCCACTCTCTTTCCAAAGAAAGTTTAAGTGGGGGATAGAAGGGAAAGGGAGAGACAGTTAAAGATACTGTGTAACCGTGAACAACTTTTCTCTCTTTCTAATAAGACCAACACAAAGGTATCAGAGAACAGACAGGAGAGATTTAGATTAGCTATTAAGAATGACTTTCTGGCTATAAGATTTTTTGGACATTGAAATTTCTTACTAATGGATGCTGGGAAATCTTTTTCAGAAAAGGATAGATACACATTCTTTTTTAAAAGATATTTTGTACTGTATAATTCCAAATGAAATTCACACACTAAGGAATCTGGGCCCTGTAGTCAGGAAGACCTGAGTTCAGTTTCTTCCTCAGATTTGTACTAGCTGTGTGACCCTGGGCAAGTCACTTAACTGCTGTCTGACTCAGGTTCCTCAACTGTAAAGTGGAGATAATAATAGCAGCCACCTCAAAAGGTTGCTGTGAGGATCAAAGGAAATAATCTTTCAACATGCTTGGCACGTAGTAGGTGTTTAATAAATGTTTGCTCCCCTGCCCCCTCCCTGCCCTTATAGGAGGTACATTTAATACTGTGTCTGCAAAATGCCCAAATATCCATCAGTCCTGTGGATGACAAAAAATTGGTTTTACTGAATTAACTCAGTGTCGTACCTATACAAGATGCAATGTGTTATAGTAGATAGAAATCTCCTACAAAACCAAGAAGAATTGGGTTCAAGTCTTGCACATACTGGCTGTGGGACCCTGGGCAAGTCACTTTCTCTCTGAGTGGTATAGGCAACTCCCTAAAGCTCCAAGCTGAGAAGATATGAATCTGAACTGGTAGAGGGAATTTCCTCATCTAGAAGCATCTTAAAATGAACAAAAAATAACTATTCTCTAACCTATTTGTATAAGTACCTTGAATCAATTAATTTTGCATGTGACATTTATTTGTGTAGCTATTCCTTTTTCATATCTCTCTTTTGAGAAGAAAATAAAGAAAAATGGATTTCTTATACAATTACCTTCTCCTTAAGCTACTCACTTCGTTTTTTCTTCCCGATTTCAAACAACAAACAAGACTGTAATCAATCAATTTCGCAGCTGGAGGCAATGATGATTTAGATAAGATTACTTGATTGAGGTTGAAGGGGAGGCTGTAGAGAATAAATCCTGGGAGATCTAGAGGCATATTGCTTTTCAATTGATTGACATATAACTTTTTGTATATCCCTATTCTTTTAAAAAAGTAGAGGTAATCTTATAAAGATTAATAGCTATTGGGGCGGCTAGGTGGCGCAGGGAATAAAGCCGGGGGGCGGAGTCAGGAGGACCCGCGTTCGGTTCCGACCTCAGACACTTAACACCCACACACACAAAACTAGCCGTGTAACCTTGGGCAAGTTACTTAACCCCAATTGCCCTTTAAAAGGCAAAAAATAAAAAAAAAAAATTAATAGCTATTGCTTGAAGGAAGGCAGTCCAGGAAGTTGGCAGGCAGATGTTTCTTTGGAATATTTCCCTCCTGTTCCTACTTGCATGGGGGGGGGGGGTTTCGGGGGGGTACGGGGGGGGGAAATCAGAAGGAAAAAAAGAGGAAGAATCATAGGAAGAAATGCAATCTTAGTATCTTCTTCTATGCTAAGACTGATAGGTAGGCAAGACAGGTGTTCCCATTTTATAGACAAAAAACGATGAGGCATTAGAGAAATTAGGTTGTTGAATAAAATTCCACACCCAAATATATATCCATATTCAAATATATTCAACCAGATAGCCAGGGTGCAAGGTGGTGGAGTTGATAATGACAATACAGAATTCAGACTCCTCCAGAGACTGGCAGTCTTTTTGTTTCGATCTCATTGCCTTCCTGCTGCAGAATCAGACTTATTGGAAGAATCATCGACTAGTTGGACAATGGGGCATTGCACCCCCTGGTGTCAGAAGCCAACTAATTTAATTGAAACCAATTCACAGTATCCTGAAAAATCGGGACTGGGTCTCTAGTGTATTATATTGATATTACTTTTTCCTAGACAAAACCATGTCTAAATTCCAAGTCACTTAGGAGGTCTGCCACAGGCTCTGACAAATGAGTAGCATTGACCTGGATTAAAAAAAAAAAATCAGAACCAAGAAAAACAAAAAACCTCTGTCCATGTTGTACCAGGCATATTTAAATAATTGTTCTGACCTTGTACCAGCATGTGATTGATTATGTGGGGCACCTGTAATATTTAAGCTTTCACTATAGATTCCTTTAAACCACATTAAAATATATTGTATATCTAGGGACAAAGAATTGTATACAGTGGTAACACCAATTTAATAAAAGTGTACATGGTTATTCAGATCTTTACTAGTTCAGGGATCTCATTAAATTCATTTTACTTACATTCCCCTCCCCCTTTCAGTGTGAATAGTGCAATTTTGTACTGTGAAGATACAATATTTTGAGCAAGTAAATGGGTGCTTAGATTTGATCTTAAAGATAATAGAAAGTACCTGCTGGTTCTTGAGCAGGTCTTAGTAACAAAAGCCTACTTACAATTTCTAAGCATTCTCAAATATCATCTCACTTGAGTGGATACATGTTGCATTAGGAAAATAACTTGATTTAAGGGGTGGCCAGCTAGCACAGCGAGTGGGAGCACCGGCCCCAGTGTCGGGATGATCTGGGGATCGAATCCGGGCTCAGATACTCAGCACCACACCCAGAAATAACTGGCCGTGTAACCTTGTGCAAGTTACTTAACCCCAATTGCTTTAAAAAAAAAAAAAGATAACTCGATTTGGAGTTGGGAAAGCTGGGTTCAAGTTCTAGCGCCCCTAATCATACCCTTTGTGGCTTTCAGCTTGTATGTACTTACTTTCCTCATCTACAAAATGAACCAGTTGGACTAGATGGGCTTTAAGGCTTAAATATTTAGCTCTAAATCCTAGAGTCCTATGAAAGATCATCTATGCGCAGTCATTTGACTTTGTTAGTATATGTGGGGAGGGGTGTAGAGAGTCTATAGTAGAGTCTCCTTTGATCATATTTTTGTCACTCCTGTTTGACCCTTCACACATTTGTTTTATGCGACTTTGGTTTATTGTCCTCTTTTCTCTATAGTATAGGAGTTGAAATTCTTCCTCACCATTAATGTTGATAGATTCTTAATCAATCAATCATGAATCAATAAGCATTTATTAAGTGCCTACTGTATATTAGACCCTTTACTAGGTTCTGGGGATACAAGTACAAAGAATGAAACAGTCTCTACTCATAAAGAGCTTATGTACTGATGGGAAAGGTAACATATATATATATATATATGTAAATATGTACCTCAAAAATATAAAGTGAATAAGTACAAATATACACAAGGTAACTAAATACAAGGAAATTTGGGAGGGAAGACACTAGCAGTTGACCTGATTAAGTAAGACTTCAAGCAGAAGACAATATTTAAGAAGATAATGCTTGGAAGAGAGAGAATGTGAGCAGAAGTAATGAGAAAAAGTAACCAGGCATGAGGGACATCCAGTTTAAAGGTATGGAAATGGGAGATAACAGGGAGTTCAGGAGATCAGATTGTTAAGATTTCAGTGTATTTACATCTGGGAAATCAGCAAATGCTATAAATCAAGGGGCAGCTAAATGGTACAGTGGTTAGAGTGCCAGGCCTAGAGTCAGGAAAACTCACCTCTCCAAGTTCAAGGCTTACCTCAAATATTTCCTAGTTGTGTGACCCTGGACAAGTCACTTAACTCAATTTCTTCATCTGTTAAATGAACCGGTGAAGGAAATGGCAAATCCCTGCAGTATCTTTGCCAAGAAAATCCCAGATAGGTTCACAAGGAGTTGGACATCAATGAACAACAACAAATAAATCTAGGCTTGATTTATTGTTTTGCTGATTATCTAGACTTAAGAAAGTGATGGAGAAAATGTTAATAATGCAGATTAAACTTGTGGGCACATTTCTTGCCCCCTCCCTGAGCCACTTGTTTAATATTTACCAGTTTATCATAGACACAATAGGAAGTCACTGGAATTTATTAAGGAGGGGAGTCACATGATCTGATTTGAGTTTAACGAACATTAATTTGACTGCAGATTGTAGGATGCTTTGGAGTGGTGGGATACTTGAGTTAGGGACACCAATTAGGAAGTTGCTGCAATAAGAAGTCACAAAGGCCTGAACTAGGGTGGTGGCAGGTAATTCAATCCAATTGTACTTGAGTTTATTTCTGACAAGTGGGATAATTATTCTTTTTTAGTTTGTTTTTTAAGGAGGAAGGGGGACTGGAGTTATCATTCAACACTTCAAGGATCTATAAATTCATTGGTGTGGGAGGGCCCTCCCCTGATACAAGTTTCAACTCCCTTTTGCCTTAATAGATGGTTGGTTCCTTGTCAATGGCTGTGGTTAACACAAACTTGTTACCAGAGAGCCAAGTTTCTGGTCATGATCCTCTTTGAGCTTAGGCTAATTCTAAGATAGCAGATACAATCACTGATGGATCCATACTCAGAGTCTTTCCATCTTGGTAGGAGCCTCCCTAGCTTGTGCTCTATGAATTTGGAAACTATGGACCACTTCCATTCTGATATAGCATCTTCAGTGGAGGGTTGATGTAGATAGACTACAGTAACTTATAAATATGAAATACAGTATAGAAATACTTAGCATTTATTTTTACTCACCCTTTCCCTTTGTGCTGCAATTGAAGGGCCTTTGTGAACCACGGAACAATAGCTGTAGCTTCTATTGCCATCTTAGGTGGTTCCGTTAGATTTCCAGCATGTTTTTTAAAAAAAATTTCCTGGGTCCCTTCTTCATTAAAAAAAACAACCCAGTTCTGTCTTGCTTTAGATTTTCCTTTGCCCCGTCCAGTCTCTTGTTATTAAAAATAGTCTTTGATTGTCTTTTGCATTCAAAAGATGTGTGTGTACTTGGGCCCATTAGATAATGTTGCAAGCAGTAAGGAGTCAGAAAGTTCTCTAAGTGTTCTCTTCAAGGAAACTTTTCTTTCCAATCCTGGATTATTTTCTGCAGAATGATATAAACTTACTGCTTGCACCCTATTTAGAAACCCCATTTCAGTAGGAACCAGGAACAGAATCCACAGATTTTTTTTTTCTGTGTTAAGCAAGGCATCTGTCCATTATTTGCTTTAAGCGCATTGAATCAATTTTTTTGTGAACAAATTTTTCCCATGCTTGTGATAGTCTGCAACCTTGCATGAGAGTGCCACCTGCTGGTTAGCTTTTTAAAAAATATTTAATTGTTTATTTTCAGTTTTCAACATTCACTTTTATAAGATTTTGGAGTGCAAATTTGCTCCCATTCCCTCCATTCCCTCCCCAAGATGGTGTTCAATCTGATATATAGTCTTTCTATTGTTTAATTATTTTTCATCTTGCATACTTTGGTTTGTAATTAGGATGGATTGCTTGGAGTTCTTACAAGGGGCAAATGCCCATGCACCTTTTAATTTCAGGCTATAAGCAGGAGTTTCATGTTTGATGTATAGTATGATCTTTGTAGAAGTGTTCAAACGTAGGAGAAAAACAATCAATGTGAAAAGTCGAACTTGTGTTCTTGTTTACAAAGCTCAGCAGGTTGAAGAATACAGTAAATAGTCCTGTGTTTATATTGTGTTTTTACATATATGTGGTTTGTACATAAGATGTGTAAGTAACTATATTGAGGTTTTGTATTTTATATCCTGTAGAGGAAGATGGCAGAAAACAGAATAAAATCATAGCCAAATGAAAGCAAAGCTCACAGGTTCTAATTGAAGAGGCAAATAAAGGAGTTGTTTTTATTGTGGGTCCAAAGGCTACAAGAAACACCATTTCATGGAATATTTGGTTATCTAGTATTGCAGTCCTCATCCATGATACATTTTTGCAATAAGACCACTGTGGAAATAATTGTAGCTTCTGTGTCAACATCAGTTATAAAGGATGCTACTGTAGAGAAACGCTATAGTTAACACAGCAAGACCCTCCAAACTAAGTCAGTTTATACTTTGAAACTTTGTTAACTTCAATGCAAAGTTGAGAATGTATAAACATAGTGAAAAGTATTAGAAAATATGGACCAGTAACAAATGAAGAGTAAAATTACATCGAAACCTCCTGTTTTAACATCATGAACACCTTCTTCTCTTGAGAAAAGAATCAGAAGCCTCTGGATTAGGCAAGCATAAATAATAATATAAAAAATGAAACTTATTTTATTTTAATGGAGAAGAAACGGATCATATGAGACTCATTCTAAATCAGTTATATGCATGTGATCAGATCACAAACTTCTTAGAAAAGGTAAAAATATTTTTCTTAGAAAAGAAAAAAAATTAATACAAAGATAGAATTAAGAAAGAATAAAGCCGAAAGAAAATATGATATCATTAAAACTCGACTTTTAAAAACAAGTTATTGACATTGAAGAATGGGAAGTGAATGGAGGAAAGGATGTTGACACTGATCATAGTAATTTCATATAGAAGTTTATGTGATAAAAATAAATTAGCAACATTAAGAGACCAAAGAATCTAAAATTACCTTAGTGAATAAAAACTTGCCAAGTGGAGAGGTATAGGAGCCAAGAGCAATGCAAATTTAGTATAAAAACTTGTTTGCAAAAATTTTACTAAGAAGACTGGTGGAATATTATGAGTAGAATTGCTTCATTTATCAGTAAATAGCAGTGGAGGAGAAAACCTGTTTAAAGAAAGCTTGATGAGAGGTCCAACTAAATGAAATTATCCCGAAGGTATTTAAAGGTTTTGGAAAGAGAACAATGGAGAGATGAAAGAAAAGATCTGCAAAGATTTTTTTAAATAACAAACTCTTTTTTGGCATAAAGGACAGTGGAATCACCACATTTGGATTTAAAATCATAGACCCAAATAAGTTTATAGAGGAAGCAGAAATGTTGCTGAGAAAACAAAGATGTGAAAAGTACTAAGATTAGACCAAGTATATCCAGAGGATGCCCTTTTGGAAATAAACTAATTTTGAAGGAACTGAAGAATTGATTCTTTCTTTTTTTTAAAGCAATCGGGGTTAAGTAACTTGCTCAAGGTTACACGGCCACTTATTTCTGGGTGTGGTGCTGAGTGTCTGAGCCCGGGATTCGATCTCCAGGTCATCCCGACACTGGAGCCGGTGCTCTTACTCGCTGAGCCACCTGGCCGCCCCTGAAGAATTGATTCTTAAAGTATATGAAGGAGGAAGAGAGATATGAGAAGTATGAACAGAATCTCAGACTTTATCATTACAAAAAAAAACAACTACCCATCCCCCAAACTCAATCCCGAACCCAAAACAAAAAGAAAGGCATCCAAGAAAACACCAGTGGGGCGGCCAGGTAGCACAGCGAGTAAGAGCACTGGCTCCAGTGTTGGGACGACCTGGAGATCGAATCCCGGGCTCAGACACTCAGCACCACACCCAGAAATAACTGGCCGTGTAACCTTGAGCAAGTTACTTAACCCTGATTGCTTAAAAAGAAAATTAAAATTAAAATTAAAATTAAAAAAAAAAAAAGAAAACACCAGTAACCCAAATGCCTACTTTTCTATCTGCATAACATTTTTTTTTGTAAATAAAATTTCATTTTTTCCAATTACATGTAAAGACAACTTTCAACATTCATTTTAATAAGATTTTGAATTTCAAATTTTCCTCCTTTCCATCTTCCTCTTTCCACTCCCCAAGATGGAAATTAATCTTATATAGGTTATACATGTATAGGTACAATCAAGTTAAACATATGTCTACATTAGTCATGTTGTGAAAGAAGAAACAGAACAAAAGAAAAAAACACAGAAAGTGAAAATAGTATGTTTTGATCTGTACTCGGACTCCATAAGTTTTTTTCTCTAGATGTGGATAGAATTTTCTCTTTTCTTTTTGAACTTTCTTTTTTTTAATTATTTTTTCCACTTAATAGTATTTTATTTTTTCCAATTACTTGTGAAGAAAATAGTATGCTACAATCTGCATTCAGACAACATAGCTTTTTCTCTGAGTATGGATAGCATTTTTTATCATGAGTCTTTTGCAATTGTCTTGGATCATTGAATTGCTGAGAAAAGACAAGTCAAATCAAAGCTGATCATCATACAACGATGCTGTTACTGTTGTACAATGTTGTCCTGGTTCTGCTCACTTCACTCAGCATCAGTTCATGTAAGTCTTTCCAGGTTTTCCTGAAATCTGTCTGCTTATCATATCTTATAGCACAATAGTATTTTATTTCATTCATATACCACAACTTGTTTAGCCATTCCCCAATTGAGACATCCCCTCAGTTTCCAATTCTTTGCCACCACAAAAGGGCTGCTATAAATATCTTTGTACATGTAGGTCCTTTTTCTTTTTTGTAATCTCTTTGAGATACAGACTTAGTAGTGATATTTCTTGATCAAAGGGTATATATAGTTTTATAGCCCTTTGGGCACAATTCTAAATTGCTCTCCAGGGTGGTTAGATCCATTTCTAACTCCACCAACAATGCATTAGTGTCCCAATTTTTCCACATCTTCTCCAACATTTATTATTTTCCTTTTCTGTCATATTAACCAATCAGATAGGTATGAGGTAGTACCTCAGAGTTGTTTTAATTTGTACTTCTTTAATCAATAGTGATTTAGAGCATTTTTTCATATGACTGTAGATAACTTTTAATTTCTCCTGAAAACTGCCTTTTCATATCCTTTGACCATTTATCAATTGTGGAATGACTTGTATTCTTATAAATTTGACTTGGAAGGGGTGGCTAGGTGGCACAGTGAGTAAAGCTCCAGCACTGGAGTCAGGAGGACCCGAGTTAGGTTCTGGCCTCAGACACTTAACACCCACACACACACACACACACACACACACAAAACTAGCGGTATAACCTTGGGCAAGTTACTTAACCCCAATTGCTCTCCAAAAAGAAAAAAAATTAAATTTGACTCAGTTCTCTATATATTTTAGAAATGAGGCCTTTATCAGAAATACTTGCTGTAAAAATTGCATAACATTTTTCAATAAGAATAATATACATGTGGATTAGTGATATCTCTGATGAGGATATTAGAAGGAAATAGAAAAGTTGTTCCCAAGTGATATTCCACAATATCTTTATTTTACTTTACACATACTTTAATTGCACACAATTGAAAGATATAGAGAATAAAAGATCTCACTGTGCTTGCTGTTGATTGATTCTAAAAATGTACTTTATTTGATAGAGTATATTTACCTTAAAAATTATTTTTTGACAAAGAATCAGCTTGCTTATGTCAAAATTATGCAAGATTCCTTGTTAAGATACAATAAAATATAATCTTTTTTCATAACCCTATGATCACTAATATCAATTAAGTTGTAGAACAAGGAGATGTATGCTCACCAAAGGTTGTAGGATCATTAAACCATAGATTTGGAGCAGTATCTTCCCAGAAGCCATCCAATTCAATCCCTTAATTTAAAAGTTTGGGAAAATGAGCGAGGCCCAGTGAGTGTAAGTGCCCAAGGTCATATAGTTAGTATGTATTACGAAGGGGATCCAGTATGAGGTCCAACCTGAGAAGGATTTTCCTTTAGATAAGGAAGTACTCCCTATGTTCCTATACAATAACATTGTGTTTATTTTTCTGGGACATAGCAGAGTCTCATGGATGAGTTCTTTAATTAGTCTAAAGAGTTTGCCTTAACTATCCACACAGCAAAAACCAACGGGATGAAAAATGTCTGTTGTTTTGACTATGATATTTAGTTGGATGAGAAGCCTATAAAAATCATTCCATCAATATATGTATCTTGGGGGCAGCTAGGTGGTACATGGGACAGGTAGGTGGCACAGTGAATAGAGCACCAGCCCTGGAGTCAGGAGGATCTGAGTGCAAATCTGGCCTCAGACAGTTGACACTTACGAGTTGTGTCACCTTGGGCAAGTGACAACCCCAATTACCTTGACTTCCCTGGTCCTCCCCCCCTAAATATACATCTTAGAAAGATACTGCAAAGGGAGAATAAGTTTGGCCTAGAATTCATCAGGAGGAGGAAAGCAGGCTGGATTGTCTTGGGGAAATTGCAAAATTCTTTTAACTCCTTCAGGTTTCTCCCTGAAACGGAGACCCAATTTTCTTTTCTTTTTCTTTTTTCCTATTTACAATATCTGTGATTTATTTATTTATTTTTTAGTTTTCAACATTCATTTCCACAAGGTTTTGAATTACAAATTTTCTCCCTGTCTCTCCCCTACCCCCACCCCAAGATAGTGAGTCTACTGAATTCCCCTTTCCCCAATCTGTTCTTTCTTATATCCTCCCCTCTTACCCCCAACTTTCTTGTATGGCAGGATGGATTTCTATACCCCATATCTTATTTCCCCCTTGCATGTAAAAACAATTTTTTTTAACATTTGTTTTTAAAACTTTGAGTTCCAGATTCTTTCCCTTCTTTCCTTTTCACCCACCCCCACTGGGAAGAAAAGCAATTCAATATAGGTTGTACATGTGTAGTTATGCAAAACACTTCCATAGTAGTTATATTGTGAAAGACCAACTATATTTCCCTCTATTCTTTATTCTATTTATTCTGTTTTCTCTTTTTACCCTGTCCCTTTTCGAAAGTGCTTGCTACTAACTACCCTCTCCCCCAATCTGCCCCTTCTTTTATCATCTTCTCTCTTATCCCCTTCCCCTCTACTTCCCTGTGGGGTAAGATACCCCGTTGAGTGTGTATGTTATTCCCTCCTTAAACCAAATCCAATGAGAGTAAGGTTGACTTACTCCCTTTCACCTTCCTGCTCTTCCCCTCCATTGTAACAGTTTCAGTGACCCACTTTTCAAATAATATTCTTTCAGAGCTATGTAACTTAGAGCTTTGGAATGCTAGTTTTTGAAGACTTAAAATTAAGACTTTTAAAAATGTTAATGGAGATGTACATGGTGGGTATGAGGAAGCTGAAACATTACATATTAGGAATTGTGAAGAACTGTTCTAAAGGCTGACATAAAAAATAACAAAAAATTATGAGGTTGTGATAATAGTGAGAGTGAGAGGTAGCCAATGGATGACTCATATGCTCTGTTTATCATCTTGTAGTATCAAGAGAAAGTGAGGAAGGATCCCATCATATTGGACTATGGGAGTAGATAGATAAGAGTAAAGTAAAATGGGTAGGCATGGATGGGTTTTGACCTGCATCACCAGTGGTACAATTACCCTCACTGATGAGATCACAGATCTATTGAATACTGAGAGGAAAAGAAAATTCTACATGTTCCCCTTGTGGCTAAGATCAGCAATGACTGTCTTGGCTCTGTACTTTGGTTCACGGATTTAAATATATCTCCTAGACTTTGAATTTTGAGTTTGGAATGAAACTTTTCCAAGGTGGCTTTTGGCTTGGGTCTAAATGATAGGACTTATGATTAAGTTTCTGTTTCTGTTTAGTCACTAGGGCTTTACTTCACCAGTGGCATTGGAAAAAGTCTAAGGCTGAGTGGATTGAGACTTAACAGGAGATGGTAGTCATCCCTTTATTTATAAGAAATGGACAAAATGCAACAAAAACTTTATAGCTGTTAACAGTGAATGCAATCTTCTGGCCAAGATGGCTTGACCTAAACCGAGGTATCTCACTCAACTCCCACATACTTACTCCAGCAAAATCCCCAAATTCGTTCCCGACGAAATAATGATCAAGATATCCAATGAGAAGTTATAATGAGGAGTATTTTCCGCCCCCAGAAGTGATCAGAATAAGAAAATAAATTTAAAATAACAAATTTACATGAGATTTGGTCCAGTAATAGTCACAGAAAGACTCTACCATTTCAAAGTTTATGATAAGTGGCTTTTTTTTTTTAAAGCAATCGGGGTTAAGTAACTTGCTCAAGGTTACACGGCCAGTTATTTCTGGGTGTGGTGCTGAGCGCCTGAGCCCAGATTTGATCCAGGTCATCCCGACACTGGAGCTGGTGCTCTTACTCGCTGAGCCACCTGGCCGCCCCTGATAAGTGGCTCTTGGAAATGATAGGAAAATGGGTAAAGATTCTGCAGCACAATTCATGCTCTATACACACTGGAGTGCTGCTGTGAGGCAGGCACATCAAAAGGTATAAAAGGAGGGTGGCAGTTAGCACCATCCCCCGAGAGAGTAACAATGCTAGGTGTTAAGTGAGATATAAAGTTTACAGGTAGTGTGATGTTATGTTAGCTCTTGCCATGAAACCAGGAGAGACCTGTGTTCAAATTCTGTTTTTAAGATTTACCATGTTTTTATCTTCCTGAGCTTCTGTTTTCTCATCTGTGAATTGATACTGATGATGATGATGATAATAATAATAAATAACTTTAGCTCAATATTTTGGCAACTTTTTAGGGCAGAGTCAGAGTTAGAGACTACCTGACCTCCTGGGGTTATCATGAGGCTATAATCAGAAAATGTATGTGAAATATTTCGCAAGTTTGTTTTAAAGATTAGGAAAGGTTGCATGTAAGTTGTGAAGTTCTGAGTTGTTTCTCACACTCTTGTCTCATCACTATCAGTCAACCTGCAACCAGCATTTATTAAGGACCCATTATGTGCCAGACACTATGCTAAACACCAAGGGATACAGAGAAAGACAGAAGCTGTTTCATGCTCTCGAGGATCTCCCAGCTAATGGGGGAGATAACATGTACACACAAGATATGGACATGACAAACTGGAGGTAATGTCAGATGTATGATTCTAACATTAAGAGGACCAGGAAAGACTTCTTATAGCAGGTGGGCCTTCAGTTGAGACCCGAAGGAAGCCAGGGAAGCCACGAGGTAGAGATAAGGACGGAGAGTAATCTAGGCATGAGGGACAGTTCGTGCAAATGCCCAAAGGTGGGAGATAAAGTATCATAAGCAAAGAACAGTAAGGAGGCTGGTGTGTAGAAGATTTCAAGGTGTAAAAAGAATGGAAAGTCAGATTATGAAGGACTTTGAAAGCTAAACAGGAGTTTATATTTGATCTTGGAGGTGATAGGCTGTCAATGAGTTTACTGATTAGAGGAATAATATGGTCAGATCGATGCCATGGGAAGATCAGTTTAATTAGCTGAGTGGAAGATAGATTGGGAGAGACTTGTGGCAAGAAGACAAACTTGTAAGCCACTGCAATAGTCCAAGTGATAAAGGCCTGCACCAAGGTGGTGGCAGTGTCAGAGGAGAGAAGGAGGAATCTATGAGAGATGTTATGAAAGTAGAAAAAAATAGGACTTGGCAATTGATTAGATTTGGGGAGAGAGAGACAGTCAGAGAAACAGAGACACAGAAAGATAGACACAGAGAAAGAGACAGAGGCAGAGAGAGAGGTAGAGAGAAAGATACAAAGGGAAAGAGACACAGAAAGACACAGAAATAGAGAAAGAGAGACACAGAGAGAAGAGAGATAGAGAGAGAGAATGAGAGGAAAAAAGAGACAGAGACAGAGAGACACAGAGAGAGATACAGAGACAGAGATTGAGGAGTTGAGGATGACACTGAGGTTTAGAGCCTGCATGACTGAGAATATGATGGTACTGTAAATGAGAAGTTAGGAAGAGGAGAGGGTTTTGGGGGAAAGATAATGAGTTCAGTTTTAGAGATACTATGTTTAAGATACCTATGAGACATCCAGTTCAAGATGTCCAAAAGGTAGTTGGGGATGCAAGACTGGAATTCTGTCCCAGGGTTACCTTAAGTATGCCCTTGAAATGATAAAAAATTATCTAGCTAATTCAGTTTTGTCATTTTAGTATTTTATAAAAACTGATGTTATGTATTTCTACTGACTTAGCTCCTTCTTTATGTATTCCCATCTCCTCAAAGACACACCATGGGTAATGTACAAAAGGTTCCTTCAGTCTTCATTACTCTTTTTTTCCCTAAAAGGTTAGTTAATGGACTCCTGTGGGCATATCTAAAAATATAAGCTATATTCAGATTTTAGAAGTGGAGGTTGAAGGGAGGGACAAGAAGGCATACAGAGCCTTTCATCTTGAGCAATAGCTTATTAACCTGTGGGTCATAGCAACAGGTAGGGGAGCATGTGGTTTCTGGTTAGAAAGCATTTCCAGGTGACAGGGTATCCATTCTATAACAAACACTATGATATTTGGTATGAAATCTTTTCCAACAGAAAAGCCAAGATCAGAACATAAAATAGTGACCAAACTTCTCTCACACATGGTCACTACATAGCCTACCCATGACATTAAGCTGTGTAATTTTGCTTGCATTTTCTGATTTTGAATTAACTTTACTTACACTTCCTGGTTTGTCTCAGTTTTGTAAGTTAGAAAGACGGGAGAAAATGTGAAATACACCTCCACATCATTACTGACCTCTTGAGTCATCTATGGTAATTGTTTATGGGGGAAAGAATCCCCATTTAAGGTTTTCTTGGCAGAGATACTGGAGTGGTTTGACATTTCCTTCTGTAACTCATTTCACATGATGAGGAAACTGGGGCAAACAGGGTTAAGTGACTTGCAAAAGATCACACAGCTAATAAAGTGTCTGAGGTTGGGTTTGAATTCAGGTGTCCCTGACTCCAGGCCAGGTGCTCTATCCATAGTGCCTTCTTGCTGCCATAGTGTTAGCACAATTCTAATATTTCTGCTCTTATGCTGCTTAGAACTTCTCTTCTCATTGTCCCAACTGCTTTATCTCCACATTGCTGCATTCCATTACAGAACTACTTTAAGCAGATGCTTGGATTTTGTGAGTTGTGTTCAGTGTGAACTCTTTTAGATAAGCCTAAGACCTCTTCTTGCTTTTGTGCTGTGTGAAATTGAATGACTTTATCTGTTTCAGAAACTCAGAGAAGATTACTGTGACTTTTGATTTTAAACTCATGCAGAAAAGAAGGGAAAATTCCCTAGAAGAATGGACTGTGATCACTATTACTATTGACTTATAGTCAAAGACTGATTATTTGGAAAAAAAATGCACCTCTTCCCTAGCTACCACTATTACTTCCATGTCCTCATCCCAACCCTCTCCTTCCGCACCATGGTGCTTTCTGGATTTCTGTTCTTGTTAATAACCTTCCCTTAGTAATAAATATCTTCCTCTCACACTCCTTCCTTCTTTCTTTAATTGTAATACTAGTAGATGATGGACAAGGCTATTCCAGTATTAAATACTTTCTGCTTTCTCCCTCTTATTTCCTTTCAGGATATTTAATAAGCCACACCCCATTGTAACAATTAGCTCTATTTTCAGCCTAAGGGAAATAGTAAAAGGAACTATAATGGCCACTTGTAACTATTCTGCTGTTTTGTGGAGTTTATATCAGATGAAAAGTAATATAATCACAATAGTTCAGAGCCCCCCGTTAGGAAAATCCCCAATATTCAGGTAGAGGTTTATCACCGTGCCTTAATTTTTTAAATTTTATTTTTATAAGATTTTTTTTAATACATTTTTTTTGGTCTTTGTACCTTAATTTTTGAAAGCACATATTGCAAGGTTTGTTGCTGGACAGGCATAGGGAGGGGAAGTTGGGGAATGAACAGATTTTTTTTTTTGTTTTGAGTTTTCTTTAGTTCTTGAAGAGGTGGGCAAAATTGGTAGTTACCTCAGTCTTTTGCTCCAAGATGACTGTGGGGAGCTGTCGTTCTTACATTTTCTTCTTTTAGTTTTTCTTTTTACCATTGTACTGCCAATTATTTCCAGCTCAGCTCGTTGTTTTGGGTGAGGTGTGGGATCTTATTTTTCCATTGTTGTTGTTGCTCAATTGTTGAAGTGCAAGCTTTAAAAAAATTTTTTTTGGGGGGAGCCAATCAAGGTTAAATGACTTGCCCAGTCACATAGTTAGTGTCTGACATTGGATTTGAATTCAGGTCCTCCTGACTTCAGGGCCGGTGTTCTATCTACTGTGCCACCTAGCTGCCCTGAAGTATAGACTCTTTCTTCTTATTGAGTGTTGACTGACTTTAGGTCCTGCCTTGCAGACACTCTCTCTCTCTCTCTCTCTCTCTCTCTCTCTCTCTCTCTGCACCTTTTAGAACTCCTGGGCATGACTCAAGTTTACCTTCCAGCTCAAAGGTCATCCTACATTGTTCTTAATGCTGAGAAGAGAGAATGATAGGCTTATTGCTCTGAAATACAAGTCCCAAGATTCTGAGCAGTACTTATAAACCTATTACTTAGTAATGGAAGCTAGACTACTCCTAAAAGACCCTGCATCCCCCACCACCTCCTGTACCATATACCCCTCCACTCATGGCCCCTGACACTTTGGAACAATATGAAGAAAAAACATATTCCTTACTCCTTGATGGTGACTCTATACCTTCCTGTTACTGCTATAACTAAACAATCTCTTTGAAGATTTCTTCTATCACATATACCACTTTATAATGGTCCACTTAATAATGCCCACAGGCCATTTTCTGAAGGAATTCACTATCTGACTCAGTCTTCCTCTCTACCTCAACCTTTTATTTATAATTGGGGATACTGTTTGGTGTTCCTTTGAATACCCTGGCTTCCCAGTTCATCATCTTCCTCATCTTCAACCACCTGTGCTTTCACTTCACTTTATTTTTTTCAGTTAATTTATTTGTTTTTTAGTTTCCACCATCCACTTCCATAAGTTTTAAATTTTTTCCCCCTCTCTCCTCCTCCCTCCCCAAGACAGCATGCAGTCTGATATGGGCTCTACATATACATTTCCTGTTAGACGTTCCTATTTTCATATTAGTCATGTTATATGGAAGAATTATAACAAATGGGAGAAACCATGAGAAAGAAAAAACAAAACAAAACAGAAAAAGAAAATGGTCTGTTTCAAAGAACTCCATAGCTCTTTCTCTGGATGTGGATGGCATTTTCCATCATGAATCCTCTGGAATTGTTTTATGTCCTTGCATTGCTGAGAAGGGCTAAGTCTATCAGAGTTTGTCATTGCACACTGTGGTTGTTACTGTGCACAATGTTCTCCTGGTTTTGATCACTCCACTCAGCATCAGTTCATAGAAGTTTTTCCAGGTTTTTCTGAAGTTCATCATTTCTTATAGCACAATAGTATTCCATTACAGTCATATACCACAACTTGTTCAGCTACTCCCCAATTGATGGGTATCCCCTCAATTTCCAGTTGTTGGCCTTTCACTTCACTTTAACCACAGACAGCGATGTGTCTCCCTCTCTGTCTTTGTCTTTCTCCTGAGTACCAGTCCCAAAACTGCTTTTTGGATATCTCCACCCATTATATTCCATAGATATCATGAATGTAATATGTCTAAAATGAAACTTGTTCCTTTCCATGAAAACCCACTCCTTTTCATAACTTCCCTTTGATTTTAAGGGCTTTGTCATCCTTCCAATTACCCAACTTCATAACCTCATAATTATCTTTAACTCTTCACTGTCTCTCACTTCCCTCCCCCCATTCCCTATCCAGTCAGTTACTGAGGCTGGTTAATTCTACTATATGACATTTATCCACTTCTTTCCATGTACATACTCATCACCCCATCACCTCTTATTCTCTTGCATGAACTATTGCAACATACTTCTAATTGATTTCTCTGCTTCCAACATTTTCCCCTTCGTTTATTTTTTTGCACACCTGTCAAACTGATATTCCTAAAGCACACACCTAACCATATCAATCTTCTGCTCAAGAAGTTTTAGTGACTTGTGATCCCCTACAGGAAAATCTAGAAACTTTTTTTAGTCTTTAAGTTTCTTCACAATCTGCCTTCAATTTATCTTTGTAGATTGATTTCACAATTTTTCAAAATTTTCACATTTATCCTTCACAAACTAAATTTTTAATTGCTAACTTTAATAACCTTTTCTCAGTTCCTATCTTTCTTGATCTCTCTGCAATATTCAACATTATTGACCACCCCATCCTTACTGATACTCTCTCCTCCCTAGGTTTCCATGATACTGTATGCCCATGGCTGGACATTTCAGTGAAATTGGCATACATGTTGCTTCCCATATGTGGTACGCCCCCTGCCAATTCCATGACTTTGCACAGGTCATTTCCCCATGCCTGGAATATGTTCTCCCTCTTTACTGTTGATTTTTAGAATCCTTAGACCTCATAAAGAACCTGCTTAGGTGCCACCTCATAAAGAGACCTTTCCTTATTCTTACAGTGGCTAGTGTTCTCTTCTCCCCCAAATTATATATATATGATATACATCATATTCATGTATGCATGTGTATATATGTATGTATATACATATAGATATGTAGATAGAGATGTAGATGATATAGATATAGATACACATAGTCTAAAAAGTCTCAGAATATCTAAATACCTCTGGAACACTTACTGTAGATGTCCTAAACAACCATCTATGTTCTCCCATAGGCTAACTTACTCTATTGGACCCAAACAAAAATAAGGCAAAAGTAAACGAAAAATTGGCAACACTCCTTGCTTGAAGGTGTACTTCTAGAAGTCCCTACATCACATTCTAAAGTCTGACAATAAACTTTTTTTTGGTATTTTTTTTCATTTTTTCAAATGCCTTATTAACTTCTGATTTACATCATTAATTTCGGCCAGATTTTGAGTTACAAATTTTCTCCACATTTTTTTTCCTCTACCCACCACCCCAAAATAGCAATCCCACAGGATATCCCTTCCTCCAATCTGCTCTCCCACATATCTTCTCTCATACCCCCTTTGACTTTTCCAATAGGGCATGGTGGATCTCTATGCCCCAGTGCCTGTATATCTTCTTTCCCAATGACATGTAAAATAGTATTAATAATAGCATACATATATAATTTTAAACATTTGAATTCCAGATTCATTCCCTTCCTCCCTTGCCACCCACCCTTACTGGGAAGATAAGCACTTCAGTATAGGTTGTACACGTGTAGCTAATGCAAAACATTAACATAGAAGATATATTGTAAAAGACTGACTATATTTCCCTCCCTCCTTTTCCACCACCCACTTGTTCTATTCTCTACTTTGATCCCAACCCTTTTCAAAAGTGGGTGCTTCCAACTTCCCTCCCCCCAGCCTGCCCTCCCTTCCATCATCCCCCCTCTCATCCCCTTCCCCCCTATTCTCTTGTAGGGTGAGATACCCTATTTAGTGTGTATATCATTCCCTCCCTAAGCCAAATTCAATGAGAATAAGGTTGACACATTCCCTTTTGCCTTCCTATTCTTCCCCTCCATTGTAACCATTTTCCTTTGCCTCTTCTATATGAGATAGTTTACCCTATTCTGTCTCTTTCCATCTCCTCTCATTATATTCCTCTCTCACCTCTTAATATCACCTTTTAAGTATCAACCCTTCCTATTAACTTGGTCCTGTGCCCTCTATCTATGTATACCTATAAACATATATACACACATTCACATATGTATTCATACTCCTGTATACCCTCCAATATAGACATTATATATATATATATATATATATATTTCTACTCCCTTCAACTATTTTCCTACTGAGAAAAGTTTCATCAGTTACAATTATCGTTTTTCCATGTAGGAATGTTAATAGTTCAACTTTGATAAGTGGCTTATGATTTCTTTTCCCTGTTTAGCTTCTCATGCTTCTTGTATCTGAATGTCAAATTTTCTATTCAACTCTGGTTTTTTCAGCAAGAATGCTTGAAAGTCCTCTATTCCACTGAATGACCATATTTTCCCCTGAAACATGATACTCAGTTTTTCTGGGTAGGTGATTCTTGGTTTTAATCCCAGCTCCTCTGCCCTCCGGAATATCATATTCCAAACCCTTCGATCCCTCAGTGTAGAAGCTGCCTGATCCTATGCTATCCTGATTTTATTTCCACAATATTCAAATTGTTTCTTCCTGGCTGCTCATAATATTCTCTCCTTGATCTGGGAATTCTGGAACCTGGCTAAAATATTCCTAGGAGTTTTCTTTTTGGGATCTTTTTCAGGAGGTGATCAGTGGATTCTTTCAATCTCTATTTTGCCTTCTGGTTCTAAAATATCAGGGCAATTTTCCTCAAGAATTTCTTGGAGGATGAATTCTAGATTCTTTCTTTGATCATGGCTTTCAGGTAGTCCAATAATTTTAAAATTATCTCTCCTGGATCTATTTTCCAGGTCAATGGTTTTTCTCATGACATATTTCACATTGCCTTCTGTTCTTTCATTTGTTTGGATCTGTTTAACATCATCTTGATTTCTCATAAAGTTACCAGATTCCCTTTGCTCCATTCTAAATCTGAGGGAATGATTCTCCTCATTGAGCTTTTGAGCTTCTTTTTCCATCTGGCAAATTTGGCTTTTTAAGGCATTCCTCTCCCCCTTTGTCTTTTTGAGCCTCTTTTGCCATTTGAGTTAGTTTTTTAAGGTGTGATTTTCCTCAGTCAGGCTGTTGACTCTCATTTTGTAATTTTCTTGCATCGTTCTCATTTCTTTTCCCAATTTTTCTTCCACTTCTCTTATCTGCTTCTTAAGGTCCTCTATGGCCTGTAACCAGCTCGTATTTTCCTTTGAAGCTTTTGGTTCAGGAGTTCTGACTTCACTGTCTTCCTCCTGTTCCATGCTTTGCTCCTTTTTGTCCCCAAATAGGAGTCTAATGTTGGAATCTTCTGTCTGCTTTGTTTCCTTTGCCTGATCATGTCACTCCTCAGTCACCTGACCCCTGTGCTTTTTGTCACAGTAGGACTCTGCCACCAGACAGGGGCACCTTCGTCCAAAATGCGGGGGTTTTCTCAGCTGCTGGAGGTATTAGTCGGGTGCCCTCTCTGAAGCCTCCACACACTCTGGCAAGCTGGTCACATACCCCAGGACCTCCACCCTACACTGCCATCCAGATCCAAGCAGGTTAAAGCAAGAGTGAATACCCCTCAGACTGGCCACTTGGTCCCCCTACAGTCTGCAGGCCAGGAGCTGAAGCTGCTACGTGGCACTGGCTGGCTGTGCCAGGCATCTCAGTGGCTTCTTGCCCTGGGGGCAAAAGCCAATGCTCTCTTGACTACTGGTCCCAAAGTCCACACTGCACTAACCTCTCACTTTGTCCTTAGCATCTATATGTTGATAATTCTGGATTGCCACAGCTGCTCGAGATCTGGAGTCCCTCTGGCAAGGGGCTGGTCAGGCCTGCCTTGGGGCTAAAACCTCCAGCTCAGGCAGGCCTGGGTTTGGCTCCCAGAGCACTGTGCTAGCCAATTCCTGCCGGCCTGCTGGGATGTCTTCAGTGGGAGATTAGCTTCTCTGTGTCATTTTGTGAGTTCTGCCACTCCAAAGTTTGTTCAGAATCCCCTTTTTACATGGATTGGGGAAGGTGGAAGCTGGAGCCACCTGGTGGTCCTGCTTTTTCTCCACCATCTTGACTCAGCGCCCCCCCTCCTCCCCCCTGCCCCGACAATAAACTTTTAAAGTAGAAATATTCTAAATTAAACTTGAACTATTCTGTACTCTAATAACAAAATAGAGAATTTATGATTTTATATATATGTATGTATTCTTATTTCCTTGTTTGTGCATGTGTTGCTTTCCTCCCAGTAAACGTTTTGAGACCAAGTACTGTTTTGCTTTTGTCTTTGTATCAACAGTGCCTGGTACATGGTAGATGATTAATAAATGCTTGTTAAATTGAATTGTTGAAATAATATAATAGATTCACCAGATTTTTGAAAATGTTAGGACCAAGTCAGGAATGGAATTGCAAACCTCAGTAGGTTCTTAGTATTTCTTCACAAAGTTTTGTGGTAAAACTGAGATGAAACCACAAACTTCACTGCCAGCCAGCCTAGCAATGGGAGAACGATTGATTTCAAGGTTAGCCAAGGTCAGGCAGAAACTTGGCTTGTTTTAGCTCCCTCTTCAAACCCCAAATCTACTGAGTTTTTCATGGTTTGGGTTTTCCAAAACAGAAAACTTTTCCAAGACGTGGGCCAAAGTTGAGGCCTGGGGGATCAGGGGAAAGGGGAAGTTATGTTGCTTTGGTTTATGACTTAGTAATTTGGGTGGGGGAGAATATAATTTTTCAGAGTTATCAATCAGATTTAGGCAATTTAAATATTTGTTTGAAAATTAACAAGAGCTAAGTATAGAAATGCAACCAGGTTTTCTACCTAATACACAGGTTTCATGGCTCCTAATTCTTTAGTTTATTCTCCTCTCATCTTTTCATCATTCTACTCCCCCATTCTCTCTGTAGTTATAGCTAATTTTATTTTTGAAGAATTTCATGGCTGCTGCTCAGTGGGATTGTGAGGCTGTGTCCAATTGTTTCAGTTTAACATTTTGGCAACTTGTCAGGGTAGAGCCAGAGGTAGCAAGATTCTCTAGACTGAAGGAACTGGATCTGGCCCAATAGTCTGAAAGAAGCATATGGCTGAAATGGTAAACCTATGCTTAGCTGGATTATTTTAAAGTGAAAATTTGAGGAAAGCAATAAAAGGAGTATACTAATCATTGAGTCCTGGATTTCATATGCAAGTGGCTTTAATTTATATCTCTTTTCTTCTTCTTCTTTTTTTTGAAAGCAATCAGGGTTAAGTAACTTGCTCAAGGTTACATGGCCAGTTATTTCTGGGTGTCGTGTTAAATATCTGTGCCCGGATTTGATCCCCAGGTCATCCTGACACTGGAGCCGGTACTCTTACTTGCTGAGCCACCTGGCCACCCCTAAGCAATTAGGGTTAAGTAACTTGCTCAAGGTTACATGGCCAGGTGTTTCTGGGTGGGTGCTAAGTGTCAGAGCCCAGATTCGATCCCCAGGTCGTCCTGACACTGGAGCCGGTGCTCTTACTTTCTGTGCTACCTGGCCACCCCTAATTTATATCTCTTAAAAATGTATATTGATGCCTTTTGTATTTATACCATATTCATCTTCCAGTATGCTCTCATATACAATGAACCTGAACTTGTATCATAGAAAACCAGGTAACCAAAACCAGTTGGTATAACAACTGGGTCTGCAGCATTCCAGATTCTTGTGTCTCCCCCTTCTCCTGTATCTCTTTGCAGAAAGTAGGGTAGTATTTCCTCATTTATCCTTTAGGACCAAGGTGGTCATTATAACTAATTAAAATTTGGCTACTTTTCAATGTTATTATAATTTACATTTCTGCAGTCATTGTAGACACAATTTTCCTAGTTCTACCTTTTTTTTTTGCATCAGTTCATGTAGATCTTCCCATGCTTCTCTGAATTTCTTATTGATGTTGTTTTGTATGATGCAAAAGTATTCCATTATACTCATATGCTCCAATTTATTCAATTTATTGGCTCTTGTTGTATTTCCAGTTTTAGCAGCTAGGTGGCACAGAGGATAGAACATTAGAACTGGTGTCAGGAACACCAGTTCAAATCCAGGCTCAGATACTCTTAGTGTGACCCTGGGCAAGCCACTTAACTTGTGTATGTCTTAGTTTTCTCATCTGTAAAATGGGGGAATAATAGCACCTACCTCCCAGGATTATTGTGAAGACAAAACAAGATAGTATTTTTAAAGTGCTTTGTAAATATTAAAGTAAATTAGGTAAATGCTTGCTAGCTATTATCATTACTGTTAAAGTGGGTGCAATATCTAAAGAACACAAAAGACCTAATTTAATGTAGTTTCATTTGGAAAAGAGATAAAAGTAAGGAATATATGGAGGAATTGGTCTCCTAATAGCATCTTCAGGACTTATTTTTGTTGTTGCTTTTAGATTCTGAAGGAAATGATAACAGTCTTCTAACATTATAAGCCCTAGTGTTAGGGAAAAGAGATTACATTCCTTCTCATTGGCCCCAGACACCATAACTAGAAGCAACAGGTGAAAATTGCAGAGAGTCTGCATTTTTGTCACTACAATCGAAAACTTCTTAATAATTGTTGTTGTTCAGTTGTTTCAGTTGTGCTTGACTCTTTGTGACCCCATTTGGATTTTTTTTTGTGGGGGCAAAGAGACTGTAGTGGTTTGCCATTTCTTTCCCTAGTTTATTTTACAGATGAGGATCTGAGGCAAACAGGATTAAGTGACTTGCCCAGGGTCACACAGCTAGTGTCTGAGACTGGATTCGAACTCATGAAGATGAGTCTTCCTGATTCCAAGTCCAGTGCTCTATCTACTGTGTCATCTGGCTGTCCCCAAAATTAGAACTATCCAAATGGACAACTAGAACTGTTTGAAAGTAAGATGGAATGCATTGAAACGTAGTCTCCAAACACTTCAAGGTCTTTCAGCAAAGGTTGGATCATTATTTTGGGGTGATGTTATAGAGGGGGTTCCTACTTAGTCATGGGTTGGACCAGGAACTCTTAGGAATCCAAATTCCTTAGTGCTCACCAACAATAGGTAAGAGAAAAAACTATCACCAGAATTGAAATTCACAAATACTTTCTCATTTACAAAATCAGTGACCCAATCAGCATGTTTAATAGAAAGAGCAGTAGGATTTGGAACATGAGAAACTAATTATTTTTGAATCCTAACCTTTTTTTTTAAACTTACTTGCCATTTGAATTTGGACCTGCTATTTTACCTCTCTAGGTCTCAGTCTCATCATCTATGAGATGAGAAAATTGGAGCAGGATAATTTGTAAGATCTTTTCCAGTTCTAAATCCTATGACCTAAAGGCAAAAAATTTTCAAAAATAAAATTTAGTTTTGCATAGGTGAATTTGGGAAAAAAAGAGACAAAAGAGTAAACAAAATGTTCCAGAAGTAGGTTGCTTTGGTATGTAGAAAAATACTGCTATTGAGCTCAGTTGAAAAGCGCAAAAGAGGGTGCAGGCTTGATTGTTTTTGTATTTTATATCACCTTCATTTCTGAATGTATCCCTCCCCTCTCTTCTTGCCCAATGTGCCATCCCTTGTTACAAAGAATTTTAAAAGGAGGATGGGAAAAGGGAAGTTCAGTAGAATTAACTAATACATCAATTGAATGTTGACAACATATGCAATGTTCCATACTGATAAACTTCTGTTTCTACGTCTTCTCATCAGTTGTTCAGGTTCAATGCAAGCTTCATTTCCAAAGAGTCATTAAAACCAAATATATGAAGCAAAAGTTGCTGGGGAAAAAAGCAATAGAAAATCATTATAAGTACTCCTCCCATGGGAGACTTTACTATTCTTTTTATCTCTGATCTTTGTAACAAGGACTACTTTTTTTGTTTGTTTTGTTTTGTTTTCTCCTTACCACTTACTTAATAGTATTTTTTCCAATTACACGTGAAGATAATTTTCAACATTCACATTTATAGGATTTTGAATTCCAATTTTTTGTCCTTTTCTCCCTCCTTTCCCTTCTCCCGAAGACAGCAAGCAATCTGATGGAGATTATAAATATGTACAATCATATTAAACCTATTTCCACATTAGTCATGTTGTAAAAGAAGTATTAGAACAAAAGGGAAAAGCCAAGAGAAAGATTAAAAAAAATACAAATAGTGGGCTTTGATCTTCATTCAGACTTCATAGTTCTTTTTCTGGGTGTGGATAGCATTTTCCATCATGAGTCTTTTGGGAATTGTCTTGTATCATTGCATTGCTGAGAAGAGCTTAATCTATAATAGTTGATCATCGAACAATGTTGCTGTTGCTATGTACATTGTTCTTCTGGTTCTGCTCAATTCACTTATCATTAAGTGTAATGTTCATGTAAGTCTTTCTAGGTTTTTCTGAAGTTTGCCTGGTCATCATTTCTTTCTTTTTTTTTTTTTAAAAGCAATTGGGGTTAAGTAACTTGCTCAAGGTTACATGGCCAGTTATTTTGTGTGGGTGCTAAGTATCTGAGGCCAGAACCAATGCCAGGTCTCCCGACTCAGGGGCCAGCGCTCTTACTCGCTGTGCCACCTGACTGCCCCCATCATTTCTTATAGAACAATAGTATTCCATTACATTCATACATCACAACTTTTCAAGCATTCCTCAACTGATGAGTATCCCCTCAGTTTCCAATTTTTGCCACCACAAAAAGAGCTACTATAGATATTTTTGTACATGTGAGTCCTTCCCCCTTTTTTATGATCTCTTTGGGATACAGACCTAGCTGGATCAAAGAGTATGCACAGTTTTATTGTCCTTTAGGTATAGCTTCAAATTACTCTCCAAATGATTGGATCTCTTAACAACTCCACCAACAATGCATTAGTGTTCCAATTTTAAGGGCCACTCTTTTATCTGCTGCTTGTTTCAGGGCTGAAGAAGCATAGCTCATCTCACACATGCCTCAGTCAGACACCCAGAGAGACTTGTGAATGACTCCCCCATTAAGGGTCCACTGTGGTCTTTCCTCATCCACAAGAGCTGAGCAAAGATCAAGAACTGTGAGCAAGTCAACACACACTGAAAACCTGATAGCCAGCTGCACCCATGCCTGTCAAATCCCAGCCAAAAAAATCTCCTCTCAAGTAATTTGTGAAGGTAAAATACAAGAGAGGACGATTCAGAATCAAAGGTGAAAGGTGAGATTAGCAGTTGAAAATCAAACAGTTAGCTGGGGGTAGGGGAGAGGATTTCAGGGTTATTGCTAGGGGAAATAGACTGTGCCTTTGTATACCTCCTCTTCTATTCCCCCCCGCTCCCATATTCCATATAATATGATTACTGTAGCCTATTCCTCTACCACCCTGAAAGCCAAGCCCCAGTTGGCCAGATGGGCACAGATGTGTGAATTCTCATGTGTATCCCTTTACATTTCATTCCGAAAGCTATTACTTCCTTTGGGCATGAAGTCTGTTTGAAGGACAGGTGGGTGGGTGGCCCTTTTGGTTTTTCTCTTTCCTGGTGACATCTCTATTCCCCTCCCCCATCCCACCCTTCAGCATTCATATTTTCTTCTTTTTCATTTAGCCATCATCCTGCTGTTGCTTTGACCACCATTACTTCAGTAAATTTCTGTTGCTTACAGGCTGTGCATTCATTTATTGCCAGGTTATAAAGAAGAAAGTTTTTTCCTCATACTGACCCCTTTTGCCTCCTTTTTACAAAAAGCCAATGTTCTATGTTTATTGTTGCATTTATCTTAATTTATTCATCTCTTTTACTTTTAATTAATTAGGTGGGGCTCCATTTGTGGGCAAGAGGATTCAATAACTGTCCTTTCTTGGCCCTGAGAACTTTTCAGCATGTGCCCAGCTCTTGTAAAATATCTTATTTTCTTCAAGGGATGGTGCTCTGTTAATACACTTAATTTCTGTGTAGCAGTTGGAGATTTTATTTACTCTTGCCTCTTTCAAACTCAGAAGGATGTCTGAAGTATGATTAAAGCAGAGAGCAAGAGAATATCCTTTATCATCCAAAAGCAAATACACCTGTTTGGCAGATAAATCTCAGCTTGGCTTCCTGGACCAGGAAAACCGACGTTGTGTTTGGAGTTTAGCCAGTAAATTCGAGGGACCTGCACAGTCATGTTGGAGAAGGGCTGTGTTGAAAGAGAGGCCTATGGTTTGGCATTAGAAGTTAATGCTTGACTGCCATATTGTCTACACAGACTAAAGAAAAGTGATTCACAAAGGCCTGTGCTTGGCATTTAAAACCCTTCATAATCAGGTTCCAGCCCTTCTTTTTAGACTGTATGCACACTATTCCAATCAATTAACCAACCAACAGACCAAACAACTGACCGACAAACCCATAAACAATTATTTATCAAGTGGCTCCTAGGTATTAGGCACTGGGCTATAGTTTGGGAAAACAGACACATATGGAATAATCCCTGCTCTCAAAGCTCTTGCATTCTATTGGGGAAAATAATGTGTCTACATATAAGTATAAACAAACACTATTTCTCAGTGGTGAGTACTGATGTACCTGGTGATGACAAGATGGTGCTCCACACACACACACACACACACGTGCGCCCGTGTGCGCACGTGCTTATGCATGAGTGCATGTGTGTGTGTGTGTGTGTTTTAATCAGGGAGGCACTAGTAATTGGTGGGAAGAAGGGCAGAGGGGATAAAAAAATAACCTTATGTAAGAAATGGCATTTGAGCTAAACTTTGAAGAAAAGTAGAAATTTCCTTCCTAAGAGAGAGAGGTGAGGAAGGAGTGAATTCCAGGCATGGAGTACTTTCAGTGTAAAGACTTGGAGATGAAATGTCATTTGTGAAGAACAGAAAGAAGACCAGTTTGACTGGACTTTAGAGTATATGTGTGGGGAGGGCATGAGTAGGATTGTGATTTCATTGGTAAGGGGAACTCCTGGATAAGGAAAATCTCTCCATCAATGAAAGTTAGTACCTTCTCTGCCACTTAGAGAGTTGTAGAGAGGACTAAGGGGTTAGTAACCATACAAGTAGCATATAGGAGAGGGAAGATGAACCAAGGCCTTCCTGGATAACTCTCTATACATAACACCATGCTGCCTGGGATAAAGTATAGTAAGCCTTGAGAAATAGGTTGGAGTTGAGTTCTGGAGTGCTTTACATGCTAAACAGAGGCCATTGTGTTTACCTCTAATCATAGAAGTAATAGGGAGCCGCTGGAATTTAGGAATATTACTTCCCCCTTTCACCAGAGCTACAGTGCTTTAAATCTGGAAAACAAAGTAAAGTGTATGGCACGAATGAAGGAGATGCTATGTGCGTAGGATGGAGGAGAAGAGACTTGAGGAAGTGACCAATTAGGAGGCTGTTGAAATAGTCCTGGTGTATGAGTTCAGGACCTGAACTAGGTGGTGACTGTGCTAGTCAAAAGGTGGGGAGAGATGTAGGCGATGTGGTAGAAGAATTGACAAGATTTAGCAACTAGTTAAATATATGGAATGAGGGAGAGGGAGGAGTCAAGGATGATTCCAAGGCTGTAAACCTTCATGGAGAGATGTTGGTGCCCTTGACAGGAATAGGGCAGTTCGGAAGAGTGGCGGGTCCTACTTGCTATTTCCTGCCACTACACCTTTGCAGAGGCTGTCCCCTCAGGCCTCTTCATCTTTCAGTCTCTTGCAGCCTTCAAGGGTCAGCCTCGGTGTCCCCTTGAAGAGGCCTTTGTTCACCATCACCCCAGCCCTTAAATACTTCTCCCTGTATGTATGTAGTTTCCCCCAGGAGAATATAAGCTCCATCAGGCCAAGGACTGTTTCATTTTAAATTTTCATATCCCCAGCAATTGGCATATTAAAAGGACATACTTTTTTTTTTAAGCAACTGGGGTTAAGTAACTTGCTCAAGGTTAAACGGCCAGTTATTTCTGGGTGTGGTGATAAGTATCTGAGCCCAGATTCAATACCCAGGTCATCCCGACACTGGGGCCGGTGCTCTTACTCACTGTGCTACCTGGCCGCTCCTAAAAGGACATAATTGATGTTTGTTGAATTCAGCTGAGTCAAATGCACTGTAGTGATGTACCAATCACCAATACATACTTTACTGCATGGTGGAGGGTTGCATAGTCTCTGGGGAATGTGAATGCATTGAGAAGCCAGTAAGAGAAAAGCAAAGACCTCTCTCCTGTTCTTCCCTATCCCCTACATCACAACCCCCACAAATAGGGGTCCTTGAAAAGAAGCAGCTCAGTGTACCAAAAAATAGAACAATGATGGATTGTCAGGGCCTACCTCTGACTGTCATGGGAGAAGAGCAGTTGCCTAAAGAAAGTCATGAGTATTCAAATCCCCATTTCAGCTTGGTAGAGGTACACACTGAAGGCTCTGTTTCAGAGAGGCTTGCTGCCCACTTTGGCTGTTATGATTTTTTTTTCAAAGTTCTTTGTGTGAAGTTTTCCTCTCTTTAGCAAGGTTGCTTCTTTCACTTTTTAGGAATGTAGGGTAGCTCCACCCCTTGGTATACCCAAATAGATTCTCCAGAAACCATTCTCTTACAGGGAGTACTTTGTTTTCCAGATTGAAAACACTGTAGCTCTGGTGAAAAGGGGAAGTCTTGAGAACCTTGGAGACTAAAGCTAGTCATGCGTCTGTTGGATTGTGCTGTCAGAGCCAAATGAGGGCCTTGTCTGACTCCCAGGTACCGAGCTGCATAGTGTGACAGATACTCCTTTCTGGGCCCCAGGGCAGCTGTACCTCTGAAATACAGCAGCTGTGCTATTGCTGGATCTTTGATTAAGAAGGAGAGGCCGTGTGACATAATAGATAGAATGCTGGAACTAGGAGTTAGGAAGACCTGAGTTCAGATCCCATTTCTGATAGATGTTTGACTATGGGCAAATCACTCACTCCTCCCAAACCTTGGTTTTTTCATCTGTAAAATAGTCATAATAATACCTGTAGCACCCACCTGCTAGGTTTGTTGAGAGACTCAATTGAAATAATGCACGTAAAGTATTTTGCGAAAGATCTCTATTAATAATTTGCTGTTTAAATAGATAGGAAGATCCCTATATTCTTCCATTCCCATAAACTTATTTTTCCTTTACTGTATCTCCTTCACTGTATCATGCCTTCAGATGACAATAAATACTTAGCATCACAGATCTGGAACCAGAAGGCCTTCTATCTAGTCCAATCCCCTCTTTTTAAAGGTGAGGAAATGGACGCCCACAGAAGTGATGTGATTTGCCCAAAGTTAGGTAACAAATATCAAAGTAGGAGCTGAGCCCAGGTCCTCTGACTCCAGCTCTATACAGTGGTCTTATTTTCCTTCCTTTATACAGGGTGTCCCAAAAATCTTAATGCTGTTTTATGTTTTAATAGCTTAAACCTACACTAAAACTTTTTGGGACACCCTGTATTTGGGGAGACCTGGCATTTGCCAGATTCTTAGTAACACATAAATGATCAAATAATTTTTGATTGCTTCCTTCACTCACTTTCTCATTCATTCAGATATTGGTGTCTTTAAATATTTGTAAGTGCCTACGATGTTCTGGGTGTTGTACTAGGAGTGTAAGCCTATGCAAAAATTTCCCTGCCCTTGCAGACCTTACCATATATAGTAGTAACAATAATAATTGTCAGGTTGGCCTAGCCACTGTTGCTGGTTGGTGAGAGGGCAGGCTCCTGAGGGTTCTGACTCATAGTCTTGGTCAGAGAATAAATCCATGATGGAAAGGGGAATGTAAGCAAGAAGGACTGAGAAAGGAGAACAGAATAGCTCACTGAATCTAAACTAAAGTCATTTAGCCAGAGATCTGTCTTTAACCATATAGAGAGGGATCATGGGTTAGGAGTATGGAGAAAGGAGTAAACCATTGATTAACCAAGTGAGGGTCCAGTTTACATAGGAATTCAGTGGGACTGAATTGGGTGCATTCTGTAGAAATCACAGAAGAATAGGAATAACTGATCTTTCAGTTCTGTTTTGCTTGTGTGGAGAAGAGCAGAAAATGACTATCCAGGGGGTGCTGTCAATAATAGCTTATATGATTGTGATGGAGTCCTATTGTGCCATAAGAAATGATGCACAGGATGATTTCAAAACAACCTGGAAAGACTTACATGAACTTATGCAAAGTGAAGTGAGCAGAAGCAGAGAATATTGCACAAAATAACAGCAATATTGCACAATGATGGCTTAGCTCTTTTCAACAATACAATGATCAAAGACAGCTCTAAAGGACTCATGATGAAAAATGCTATTCACCTCCAGAGAAAGAACTGACAGAGTCTGAATGCAGATCTAAGCATACTTTTTCTTACTTTATTTTTCTTTTCTTTTTTTTTTGTCTGTGTTTTCTTTTGCAACATGGCTAATGTGGAAATATGTTTTGTATGACAGTATATATATGCATACACACACACACACACATATATATATATAAAATCTATACCAAATTGATTGCCTTCTCAAGGAGGGGGTAGAAGAGGGAGAGAATTTGGAACTCAAAATTTTTAAAAAAGAATGTTAAAATTGCTTTCACATGTAATTTGAAAAAATAGCATATATAAAATCAAAATGAATTAATAGCTAGCATTTATATAATATTTACTACGTGCCAGGTACTACATTAAGAACTTTATAATTATCATCTCACTTGATCCTTACAACTTTAGGAGGTAGATACTATTATTATTTCCATTTTACAGATAAAGAATCTGAGGCAAACAGGGTTAAGTGACTTACCCAGGGTCACATAGCTAGTAAGTGTCTAAGGCCATATTTGAACCTTCCTGACTCCAGGCCCCCGAACAGAGCCTTCTCTCTTAACAAATAAGTACAACTAAACAAAATGCCACATGGTCTCTGTCTAGAAATGTATGCCTCATTCTACAGTCTACCTCCTCTCTGCCAAGATATCTGAGGTGTGCTGCATCCATTTTGATTAGAGTTCTGAAGCATCTCAGTGTTTTGTTTTGTTTTCTTTCCATCATTGTGTTCATAATTTCTCTCCAGATTGCCCTCTGGACTTTAGTGAGCAGCAGAAACATTTTCATTCTTGAAGCTCACTTGGCAGAAGAATGCACAAAGTGGAAATACCCTCCATATCTGTGGGACTCTCTCTGATTAGATGGTTCCTCCCAGAATCTCCATTTAAGGAGGGGCTCTCAAAGCCAGATCTGTTTGCATTTCTTTCCAGGCTTCACTCTGAACTTTCTTTGCCTTCTTCTCTCCCCTTCGGTTTTTCAGCTTCCTTTTATGTATTGTCTTCCTCTATTATAATGTAAGCTCCTTGAGGGCAGGGACTCTCTTTATGCTTGTATTTGTATTTCCAGTGCTTAGCGCACTGCTAAGTGTTTAATAAATGTTTCTTGACAGACTGACTGACTCATATATATATATATATATATATATATATTGTTCTCCTGGTTCTACTCCACTTTACATCACTTTATTCATGTTTCCCCAAGTTTCTCTAAATTATTCGTATTCATTATTTCTGATGGCATGATTATATTCTATTATATCCTCATCTCACTTTGTTCAGTCATTCATTAGTTGATGAGTTCCCATTTTTTTTTATCTAGCTCTTTGGTACTACAAAGTTATAAATTTTTTTTTGTATTATATGAAAGATGTTTGCCTTGAAGAATTTGCCTAGTAATACTTATAGCTGGATTGAAAGAGTATATGTACATTGGTGACATTTTTTAGTGTAATTCCAAATTATTTCCTAGAATAGTTGTACTATTTTGCAATTTTACCATTAGCATTAGTGTGCCTGCCTCCTCACAATTTCTCTAATCTGGTAAATATGTGCAATATTCAAATGTTCTGTATTGGAACATCAATCATTGTACCATGGGGCTCCTGTGATAATAATAAGTGGGACTAAAGGTGTTAGGAGGAGACTTTCAGATGAGATAACTGCCTCATCCCCCAGTGTCCCTCCATGTGAATCTGGTCAAGGGGAGGTTAGTTTAGAATAAATATTCCCCTTATGAGACTTACTCTGCTCAGGTTCTCATTTGCCTGAAGGGCTTATCTACATTAGGTCTAGGTGGATATAAATTATGGTATATGATTACAAACTCTCCTGTTTATGGAAAACTTGTGTTTGCCTAGGGGTAAGGGACATCTCTCATGCTTATGGGAAATCCCATTGAGATCAGCTTCCACTCCTCCCCTTAAATCTCAGTTCACAGGGATAATATCTTCTTTCTGTCTCCTTATTTAAGGGGATCAAAATCTCTTCTCAGATTTCTCTACACACTGACCTAAAACACGGGTGGAGGCTGCTTCCAGAGTTTTT
>NW_027185809.1:23184088-23200908 GCF_028583685.1 Petaurus breviceps papuanus
TTGGTTGCTTGGCTATGCATTTTTTCAAACAGACATTTCAGTTTGTGGTCAGGAGAATGACACTTTCCCTCAGGTCCTGAGGTTTTCTGAATCCTTCTGCTCCTTGATTTCCTATTCTTCTTGGGGGAGCTCACTCCCCCTCCTCCTCCCCCCACCCCAGCCTTCCCAACTCTCTGTTGTCTTGCTTTCTTCCCAGAATGTTTTACCTATTTTTACTTGTCTCCAGCATCTCACTTTATGTGAAACACCCACTTGGAAGGAAATGATTGTTTTTCAGTGGAGGAGGTTATGACTGATAATAGCAATAATAATAAAGATGATTACTTGCGTAGCATCAATAAGCTCCAACAGTGTCAAGTGAAAGGCAACATGCAGGCATAACCCTGGTCTGTTGATCTTTAGTGCCTATCTAGAGAGATCCCCTCTCTCCCCTATTCTTCATCCCCATTTTTCTTCCTCCTTCTCTCCCTTTCCCTCCTCTTCTCCTCTCTTTTACTATCTAACCATACTTGCCTGGCCTTCTTACATTAATGATAGTCATAATACTTGGTCTATCTAAAGAGAATCCAAAGAATATCAAGGGTGGGAACAAACTCATAGAATTATGGAATGTCAGAGCTGGGAGGGAACTTAAAAGAGTTCATCTAGTTCAGTTTAAGGCAGAAGTGGATGAAAATAGGAAAATGAAGTCAGGGAAAATTTCTCTCACTATTTGCATTTGTTGGTATAGCTGTTAATTTTATGCCTTTCCCACCCTCAAGAAGCATTCTGTGTCATGTGCATAATAGGTATTCAGCAAATGTTCCTGATTTACTACCTGCTTAAAACTATCAAGTTTTAAATGCAGTTTTGCTGGCTTTATGGTTAAAGAAATTCACCTTTGGATGGTTATATTTTGGTATTTATTCATGCCTTTACTAGACTTATAAGGCTCAAGTCATCAAATAAATCATCAGAATTGTTTTATATTTCAAATTGATCTAGAAAAGGTCATTGATACAGGAATTCAATTTAATTCAATGAATGTTCATTAAGCATCTACCATGTGTAAGTCACAGGAAGATAATCAATTTTAATGGAAGAGAGATCTCTCTCCCTCTCTTTTTCTCTCCTCAATTAACTATTTTGTCAGAGAACCTGGACCAGTGGCAGGCAATGCATCTAGAGGACATCCCAGAGACAAACACAGATAAACAAAGACATAGAATCTTCAAGGAGTATATATATCTCCTTGCTCTAGAAAAGAATGTTGCTTATTGGACCATGTATTCTCTACCAATATGCCTCACTACCATCATTTTAAGTCTTCTCTTCTCCTGGATTCTGTATTTATTTGTGGGAGAGACTGTTTTAGACTTTCAAGGGGTTGTACTGTGCCAAATATTCTTATTATACAACCTTAGTAAATATGCTATTCTAAAAATCTAAATGATGTGTAGTTGACTAATGTTAATGGGAAATGTACCACTGGGGGCTTGTGAGCAACAGTACCACAGTCTTCAGCCCTTCAGGGATGCTCCTATAATCCCAAGGGGAGAAGTGGTCAATTATCCTCTGGGGTTTTGTTTCACCAATGTGAGTTGCAGTTGGGGAAATGGCCCCAGAGAGAACGCCACACACACACACACACACACACACACACACACACACACACACACATTATTTAGTCCTAAGGGAGTGACAAATCATAGTAAAACTCAAAAAGAGCATCTTCAATGCAGAATGGGGTAGGCTGGTCAAAGCTCCTAAAGAAAATTTCCCATACCCTAGTTCTTCCCCTTCCCCCACCATATATCATTTAGGCTAAGTCTGCAATGTTTCTATACTTACTTGTTTCATTGGGATATAACTTATCCAGAGGTCAAAAGAAACTCAGGTAAATCATTTTGGAAAAAAACTCCAGAAAGATGTTTAAAAGTTTTAGGAATTATTTTTGCCACCTGGGCACTTGCTCTACAATGCTATAGAAACCACTTTGGCATTGAAGCTTACTCCAGCCATGGGCTTCTCTCTGCTGCTGTGATTTCTCCTTTTGATTAACTAGTTTCTCCCAGAACCTCCCTTAAGAAGGACTCAGGCCATGCATGTCTTCATTCCTTTCTATGATATACTCCTGACTGACCAGAATTTCTGTACCATGCCCCAATGCTGGGTACCTTCATCACCTCACCCATTTTTTTCAGTTTCTTTTTTATTTTTTGTCTTTCCCCCATTAGAATGTAAATTCTTTGAGGGCAGGGACTCTCTTTCTGTTTTGTTTTTGTATTCCCAGGGACTATTAGAACAGTGCCACATATATTTTGTTGTTGTTCAGTAATTTCTGACTCTTTATGACCCATTTGGGGTTTTCTTGGCATAGATACTAGAGTGGTTTGCCATTTTTCTTCTACAGCTCATTTTCTCTCTCTTTTTTTCTTTTCAAATGTTTTATTAACTTCTAGTTTATATTATCCATTTCTGCAAGATTTTGAGTTACAAATTTTCTCCCTGTTTTTTCCCCCGACCCACCACCACAAAATAGCGATCCCACTGGATATCCCCTCCAATCTGTTCTCTCTCATATATCTTATTTCCCAGTTACATGTTAAAGAATATTAATAATAGTATATATATTTTAAACATTTGATTTTAAAACTTTGAATTCCAGATTCATTCCCTTCTTCCCTTGTCACCCACTTTTACTGGGAAGATAAGCAATTCAATATAGGTTGTACATGTGTAGCTGTGCAAAACATTTCCATAGTGGCTATATTGTAAAAGACTGACTATATTTCCCTCCCTCCTATCCCACCTTCCACTTGTTCTATTCTCTTCTTTGATTCCGTCCCTTTTGAAAAGTGGGTGCTTCCAACTTCCCTCCCCCCATCCTGCCCTCTCTTCCATCATCTCCCCCCCACCCTGCTCATTCCCTTCCCCACTACTCTCCTGTAGGGTGAGATACCTTATTTGGTGTGTATGTCATTCCCTCCCTAAGCCAAATTCAACGAGAATAAGGTTGACCCATTCCCTTTTGCCTTCCTGTTCTTCCCTTCCATTGTGACCATTTCCCCTTGCCTCTTCTAATATGAGATAGATTGCCCCATTCTGTCTCTCCCCATCTCCTCTCATTATATTCCTCTCTCACCTCTTAATTTCACCTTTTAAGTATCATCCCTTCCTATTAAATTTTTCCTGTGCCCTCTATCTATGTATACCGGTAAACATATATACACACATTCACATATGTATTCATATGCCCATATACCCTCATTTCTGTCTATATAAGACATATGTATGTACATATATATGCACACACACATATATGTATATATATACACACATTGCTATTCCCTTCAACTATTCTCATACTGAGAAAAGTTTCATAAGTTACAATTATCGTTTTTCCATGTAGGGATGTAAATAGTTCAACTTTGATAAGTTCCTTATGATTTCTTTTCCCTGTTTACCTTCTCATGCTTCTCTTGCCTCTTGTATCTGAATGTCAAATTTTCTATTCAACTCTGGTTTTTTCATCAAGAATGCTTGGAAGTCCCTTCCTATTCTTCCCCTCCATTGTAACCATTTCCCCTTGCCTCTTCTATATGAGATAGTTTACCCCATTCTATCTCTTTTCATCTCCTCTCATTATATTCCTCTCTCACCTCTTAATTTCACCTTTTAAGTATCATCCCTTCCTATTAAATTGGTCTTGTGCCCTGTATCTATGTATACCCATAAACATATACACACATTCACATATGTATTATATGCCAGTATACCCTCCAATATAGACATATACATATACATATATATATATTTCTATTCTCTTCAACTATTTTCATACTGAGAAAAGTTTTATCAGTTACAATTATCATTTTTCCATGTAGGGATGTAAATAGTTCAACTTTGATAAGTTCCTTATGATTTCTTTTCCCTGTTTAGCTTCTCATACTTCTTGTATCTGAATGTTAAATTTTCTATTCAACTCTGTTTTTTTCATCAAGAATACTTGAAAGTCCTCTATTTCACTGAATGACTATATTTTCCCCTGAAACATGATACTCAGTTTTGCTGGGTAGGGGATTCTTGGTTTTAATCCCAGCTCCTTTGACCTCCAGAATATCATATTCCAAGTCCTTCAATCCCTCAGTGTAGAAGCTGCCAGATCCAGTTGTTATCCTGATTGTGTTTCCACAATATTCAAATTGTTTCTTCTTGAGTTCTTGTAATATTTTCTCCTTGATTTGGGAATTCCAGAACTTGGTTGTAATATTCCTAGGAGTTTTCTTTTTGGGAACTTTTTCAGGAGGTGATTGGTGGATTCTTTCAACCTCTATTTTGCCCTCTGGTTCTAAAACATCAGGGCAATTTTCCTTGAGAATTTCTTGAAGGATGATTTCTAGGTTCTTTTTTTCATCATGGCTTTCAGGTAGTTCAATAATTTTTAAATTATCTCTCCTGTGACCTTGGGCAAGTCACTTAACCCCAATTGCCTTACCCTCCCCCCTCCAAAAAGCAAAAATAAATAAATAAATAATCTCTCCTGGATCTATTTTCCAGGTCAGTGGTTTTCCAATGAGATATTTCACATTTCCTTCTACTTTTTCATTTATTTGGATCTGTTTAATAGTATTTTGGTTTCTTATAAAGTCACTAGCTTTCATTTGCTCCAATCTAATTCTGAAGGAATGATTCTCTTCAGTGAGCTTTTGAGATTCTTTTTCCATCTGGCAAATTTGGCTTTTTAAGACATTCTTCTCCTCATTGGCTTTTTTGAGCCTCTTTTGCCATTTGAGTTAGTCTATTTTTAAGGTGTTATTTTCTTCAGTCAGGTTTTTGACTCTCATTTCGTAATTTTCTTGCATTGTTCATATTTCTTTTCCCAATTTTTCCTCCACTTCTCTTATTTGGTTTTCAAAATCCTTCTTAAGGTCCTCTATGGCCTTTAACCAGCTCATATTTTTCTTGGAAGTTTTTGGTGCCGGAGTTCTGACTTCTCTGTCTTCTTCCTGTTCGATGCTTTGATCCTTTTTGTCCCCAAAATAGGAGTGTAAAGTTGGGTTGCTCTGTTTGCTTTGCTTCCTTTGCCTGCTCATGCTGCCACTCAATTACTTGACTTTTGGGCTTTTTGCCACAGTAGGATTCTGCCACCAGACAGGCGAGCTTCATTCCAAATGCTGGGGTTTTCTCAGCTGCCAAAGGTATTCGTTGGGTGCCCTTTCTGAAGCCTCCACATGCTCTCGCAAGCCTCCACACACTCTGGCACACCCTAGGACCTCCACCCTAAATACAATCCAGATCCAAGCGGGTTAAAGCAAGAGCGATTACTCTTCAGAGTGGTTGCTTGGTCTCCCTATAATCTGCAGAGCAGGAGCTCTGAAGCAGCCATCAGGCGAGTGCCACAGCACTTCAGTGGCTTCTTGCCGCAGGGGCAAAGGCCAATCGCACTCCTAAACTACCAGGTCCCAAAGTCCACACTGCACTGACCTCTCACTTTGTCTTTAGCATCTATGGGTTAATAATTCTGGAAACCGTCACAGCTGCTGGTGATCTGAAGTCTCTCCTGCTGGTGGCTGGTCAGGCCCGACACAAGGCTAAAACCTCTGGCTCCACCAAGCTGGGATCAGCTCCCAGAGCACTGCGCACTAGCTGATTCCTGCCAGCCTGCCAGGCTGTCCTCAGAAGGAGGTTAGCTTCTCTGTGTCATTTTGTGGGTCCTGTTTGTTCAGAGTTTGTTTGTCCAAAGTTTGTTCAGAGTCACCTTTCACATGAATTGGAGGAGGTGGGAGCCGGAGCCCTGAGGAAGTCCTGTTTCTGCTCTGCCATCTTGACTCTGCCCCCCTCCAGCTCATTTTCTAATTGATGAAACTGAGGCAAACAGGGTTAAGTGACTTGGCCAAGATCACACTGCTAGTAAATGTCTGGGGCCAGATTTGAACTCACATCCTCCTGACTCTAGGGCCAATGATCTATCCCCTGTGCCTCCTAGTTGCCTGATACAGAGTAGGAGCTTAATAAAGGCTGATTTGATTTGACATGGACAAGATAAGATATTTGATTCTTCAACTTTACTTGACTGTAGTGACTCCAGGCCTGGTACTCTATCCACTGAACTACCTGGCTGCTTCAAGTAAGTGTGAACATTCTTTTTTTCTGAGGTAGCTCAGTTGTCCTCTCTGTAATTTCTGCGAAGTTTTCCTAGTTTTGATCTCAGAGGAGGGGGAAGTTGCCAAGGTATTGCCTACTCCAGGCTAAACATCTGCTATTCCTCCAACTGATCTTCATGTGTCTCCTCCATCATCTTGGTTGGGCTGCTCTTGACCATTATCCAGATTATCAATATCCTTCCAAAAATAAGACTTCCAAAACTGAACATAAGACTTCAGGTCTGCAGACTGGTCAGCAAAGAACTTTTGTTTGTCTCCCAGATACTAGGCTTCTCTGAGTACAGCCTAAGGTTGTGATAACTTTTTTGATTGTCATAGTGTACAGTGGACTCTAATGAAGTATACAAGACATTAAAACCCTGTGACCTTTTTCAGAAAAATTCTACCTGGATGATGTTCAGCACATGCTTGCTTTTTCTTTCCTCTTCTGTACCCCGTTTCTCTCCTATTCTCCATCTCGCTTTTTCTTCCTCTTTCTCTCCCTTTCTCTTCTCTTGCATGTTGTATCACACCTGCCTGACTTTTTCATATTAATGGCAGTCATAATATTTTTGATTTCTCTATTACTTTTATTCTAGAAAGTACTTTCATATATATAATATTATTTGTCTTTAACATCTTTGTTAGTGAGTTAAGGATGTACAGGCACTATTATTTTCATTTTATTTATGGGTTACAGAGAAATCACTGAGTTAGTCTCTCAAATCCAGGACTAGAACACAGGCCTCTTGATTCCAGTCCTAGAGAGTAGGTTTTTTTTGTGGGGGGTGGGGTGGGGTAGTGGTGGTTAGGTGACTTGTTGTTTTTGGTCTAGATTAAAAGAGTTACTAGTCCATCTAAATTCTTGCCATCTCTCTGCCAGACTCTGTGACCTGTTCTCCAAAGGAAGTAAACACAGCTGTGAAGTTTTATAATTCACATACATTTAGGTACTCAGAAGCAACAGAGAGCATGAGTTAGGCAGTGTTCTTTATCTGGTTGCCTGTAAATTCAGAGTTCTGATATTCTTTCCACTCTGGGTACATGATGAAACTGAGATTATCAAAAATAGTTTTGCCTTTTGAACTCTGCAACCATGGAGTGATCTGTATTTTCATTCACATTGATTTCTTTTGCAAAATGACCCCATCTGTCAGGTGTGGGGAGAAACTAGAGTATGTCTGCAAAATCAACTGTAGTGTCACTAACAACAAACACACCTTTTCTTTCCCCTTACTTTTCATAATTGCCCAGGTGCATAAACAAATTTCTTTGGACCACAGGCATCACACCCAGGGATGGTGTGTGTGTGTGTGTGTGTGTATGTATATCAGATTCCCTTTGTCTTCTTCTTTGTCTCTTTCTCTGTCTCTCTCTGATACTTACATGTTAAATTTAATACACAGTTAAACCCAAAATGAATGAATACAACTATAATAATATTATTAACAAAATATATCAATATAGTATTTTCATAAAAATTTAATCAATAGTAAGAAAACAATAATATAATTAATTAAAATTAATATACAATTAAACCCAAATTGTACATAATAGAAGTTCATGGCCATGTATACAACCTTCCCTTGTCTTTTCCTTCATATATTGAAATATTCATGTTTGTTGATGTTCAAGTTGTTACAGTGAGGGTTCAGTTGAGATTAGACTATATATGCATATATATAGTATGTGTGTATATATATACACATATACATATATACATACATATATGTATATATGTGTGGATGTATGAATGTATATATTAAACACAGCCAGCATGATTGCTTGACTTCTTCTAGCTCTGCTCAGCAGCATATGAGTAGGCATGGAGAAGGTAGATGGTCAAAGTAACCCAAGGCTGGGGTTTGCCTAGGCGTGAATGGCAATATGACAAAGGAGTAGGGGATTTAGGCAGCAGATAGTATAGAGTTGAACTGGTTCACTGAAATTTTGAGATTGGAAAGGGAGGAGAGTGTAGCCAGAGCAAGTTTGATTGCCTATCAAAGTACTGAGGGGTAGAAGGAGTGTAGGTCCTAGTGAGGACACAGAATAAGTTTTGGGGAGATGGAATGATAGGAATTGTGATCTTGGTAATCCCATCAGCTTCCATGGGCTCAATTATCATCTCTATACATATGACTGCCATATATAATCTTATGTGTCTACATCTCTATCTCTGTGTCTCTGTCTCACTATCTGTCTCTGTCTCTGTCTCTGACTCTCTCTGTTTCTCCTTGTCTTTGTCTTTCTGTGTTTCTGTTTTTCCAGGATCAAAACATGCCAGACCAATCTCTGACAGGGCGAACAGACTCAGAAGTCAGAGAATGCTATGGATATGGTTTACCTAGATTTTAGAGGACCTCTTGACAAAGACTTTAATGTTATTCTTGTGGGTAAGATGATGAGATGTGGACTAGATAATAATATAGTTAAGTGTATTCAGAACTGATGGATCAGTTGGATCCTAAAAATCATTGTTAATTGTCTAATGTTACCTTGCTAGGAGATCTCTAGTGGGGCACCCCCAAAGTATTGTGCTTCCCCCTCCACTATTTAATCAGTGACCTCAAGAAGGGCACGAATAGAGAGAAGTGTGAAAAAGATCTGGAGGTTTTAGTAGACTGCAAGCTCAATTGTGTGATTTGGCAGCCAAAAAAAACCAAATACAGTATTAGGCTATGTTGAGAGGTAGTTTCCAAAAGTAGAGAGGTGAAGCCTGCTTTTCTCCTCCAGTTCAGATTATATCTAGAGAATTGTGTTCAGTTCAGTTCAGCATTTTAGAAAGGACAAAAACTGGAGGGTATCCCAAAAAGGATAGCCAGAATGGTGATAGATCTAGAGAAAACCACATAAGGACAAGTTGAAGGAACTAGGGATGTTGAACCCAGAGAAGAGAAGTCAGGATAGTTGTTTTTAAAGTATTTTAAGGGCTATGACACCTGTAATATACTCCCCTCTCATCTTCATCTTTTAAAATACCTTGTTTCCTTAAAGATTTGGTTCAAACACCATCTTCTGGTCATTGCACTGAACATAGTACTTAAGTCTTTCCATATATAAATTGTTCTGCTCACTTTATTCTGCATCGCTTCATACAAATTTTTCCAGGTTTCTAGGAATTTGGTATTTCTTAGTGAAATTGTATTTAACCATATTAATATAAATAATTTGCACAGTAATTCCTCACTTGACATTTTTGGCTATTTCCTAAGACAGTGTTGCTATAAATATTTTTTTATATATGTGTCTCTTCTTTCTACCATTGAATTTTTAAGGGCCTATCCTAGCAGGGCTATCCGTGAGGGAAAGGAGTTTCCCCAGTTGGATGACTGTTTTGGATATAGCTCCAAAATGCTTTCTAGAACAACTGAACAAATTCACAGCTCTCCTAACAGAGCACTAGTGTGCTTGTCCTCTCATAGTACCTTCTACAACAATCATTTTTAACAATCTGAGGTAGAATGTGAGGTAGAACCTCAGAATTCTTTTGATTTGTGATTTTTAAATTGTTACTGATTTGGAGCATTTTTAATGAAATTGTTGATAGCTAGCCTTTCTTCTTTGGAGAACTTCCTGTTCACGTGCATAGGGAATGAGAATCATTTCCCACTTTTATCTATTGGAGAAAAGTTCTTGTTCTTATAATTTATATAAATTTCTTATTTATCTAATCTGTTTTTCATTAATGGATTATACCTATAACACTTTATAAGACCTTAAAAAGAGCTACAGAATGGGGTGGCTAGGTAGTACAGTGAATAGAGCACTGGCCCTGGAGTCAGGAGAACCTGAGTTCAAATACAGCCTCGGACACTTAACACTTGCTTAGCTGTGTGACCTTGGGCAAGTCGCTTAACCCCAATTGTCCTCCAAAAAGTAAAAAAAAAAAGAGCTATAGAAATGTTATTATTATCTTCCACTTATAGAACTGAATTTAGTTTTTAGGTACCTATTCATACATTATAAATCTGATATTTGAAGAATCAAAAGCAACATTTTTTAGGGGACTTGTTTTCCAGCTCTAAGAAAGCTCTACTTTTTAGATCTCTTAAGCATCTACAAAGTCATCTTTCTTTTTGTGCTACTCTACTTGGAAAATTGGAAAAATACATTTTTCCAGAAGTGCTTGGATCCTGCTTTGGCTTGCTGTTAATCACCATGTAATTCTTTAAACTTTTGTGGGATATGGTGCTTTGCAGATTTGTTTTAAAAATTGGATCATGCTTTAAAATGGGAAAATAAATCAGCAAAGCAAAGAACAAAAGTGATTTCTGATGCTGGGATGGACAATAATGAGGCCCACACTTTGGGAAATTACACAATGCTTTTAACAACTTCAAGCATCTCTCCAAAACAAAGACTTAGCTTATTTTTATTATGAATATAACAAATGTAAACAATTTCTTATTCAAGGAGTAAGAAAAAAGATTATATGTAGTATTGTAAATCTCTGTTTATATATATATATATATATATATAGTTTGATTAAGGAAATATATTGAATTTAACATGATAATACCAATTCTGATCTGCAATTATACCATCATTTTGTGTCAGTTCATACAAATCTCCCAAAATTTCTCTGAATCTGTCTTTTATAATTTCTTATGATATAATAGTATTCTGTTACATTTATAAACTATGTATATTTTTAATCATTCTCCAATTGATGGGCATTCACTTTGTTTCCAGTTCTTTGCTGCAACCAAAATGTTGTTACAATTTTTTACATCCTTTTTCTCTGTTTTTGACCTCTTCAGGGTATATTCCTAGTAAAGTGTCTAAAGTGTATATATACTTTGAGGGAATTGAAAGATGGCCATGGCTGGATGATCACTTCCTCAACACGAGTTAGTGGTCTTTTGGGTTTAGTTTCATATGACTGAACCAGTACCTAATTACACTAACAGTGGATTAGTATGCTTGTTCTCTGACCCAGTCACTCTGACAACTGAGGCTGATCTTTAAAAAACAAACAAACAAACAAATCTTATACTACTGATGATGATTTATGACTACAAAGCATGAATACAACATTTTCAGAAGAATTAAATTTCAGATCACTCAAAGGGTCATGGAGATATTTCCAGCAAAGAATTTGTTGGGAAAAGTAGTATAAATATTATTATCAATGAAATATATCACTGAGAAAGAAGGTGGCATGGTCATGTGGTGAGAGCAAGGGATAACTGATGGACAGCCCACATGCTCTTTTAATACCCACTTATTGTCAAGAAATCCAGAAGAAAACCCTTGGAATGTTGGTCAGCAAAAATAGAACCCAGCCAAAGGGACTGAGCTGTCTTTTATTATCACTATGGGAACATCTGATGCATGCATTTGGGAGGATAATCCAGGATTAATTTGCCAGATCCTGAAGCCCATTGCTCTAGTTTCAGGAAACAGAGATAAGGTTGGAGTTGGAGGTCACTTAGGCCCTGATGATGGTAATAAAAGCCCTGACAACTGTTCCTGAGTCCCTTCCATGCATACCCAGGATTCTGTGCAGCTGTGATAGTAATGCTTAGAGACTGAAATTTTGCCTCAAACATTTGCTAACTGTGACCACAGGCGAGTCACTCAATTTCTCAGGGTATCAGACTCCTTATGTTTAAATTGGTGGGGGAACTGGACTCCATGGACCCTGAGTTTCCTTTCAGCTATTAATTTATAATCCTATAATAGGTTATCCTTCTGTGCTGGACAATGTATCTCTAGTGGTAATTATATTGCTGTTATTCTATGAAGAACATTTATATCATGACCCTTGACAATACATGCAGTATCTATATCTTTGTGAACTGAGTGAGAACTACCTATATTTGGGTTCTTTATAGTGAATTTGGAGTTTCCCAAGGAAGGTAAATGTATTAATGAGGTGGGCTTTGTGACTTTTGCTTGTCCACACATGGCAAATATTCTTAGAGTTTCAGCAGCGACTGGGGCCAACTCTAGCTTGTTCAAAGTACTGGTAGAACAATACTACAGGCAGTGAGCTGAAGTTGAGGACTTAAACTTTGTGAACTTATTCGTTCTCATTCATTTATTCATTTGTCTATTTATTTGTTCAGTTATTAACTTACTTAATCATCTATCTATCCATCATCTATCTATCTATCTATCTATCTATCTATCTATCTATCTATCTATCTATCTATCTATCTATCTATCTGTCTGTCTATTTGTCTATCTTTATAGACACTTGTAGGAAGATTAATGCCAGTTCTTATCCAGAACATTGACAAAGCACTGAATTGTACAACTCAAAAATGGTTCTAGAGAAGTTTGACTCTGAAGACTCTTCAGTAACTAGGGAAGAAATTTCTCAATAATGGTTTTGGAACATTGAGAGATGGAGAGCATCAAGAACCAACTAAAAACTGTTAGTAAAAAGCATCCCAACAGAGTTCCAAAGTCATTGTGCCTTACTCACACTTGTAATATGAAAAAAGAGTAGAAACAATTCTAGAGTATGTATTCAGTAGTTCAGGTAGATCAGCACACCATAAAATGATTCAAAATATCCAGAGCTGTCTGCCGGGCAAATTAGTTTTCAATTTTGGACCTTGTAGTGATTGCTCTAAGAACTTTAGGATAGAGAAAGATGTTAGTAGGAGGAATTTATGCAAGTCATTTACATTTTTTAAGATTTTAAATTTAATTTAATTTTGTTTTGTCTTTTTAATTTTTTTCAGTTATCAAGCATTTATCCCCTCTTCTTCTACCTCTACAACCACCAACACCTGATGAAAAAAACAACCTTTGGAAAAGATTTTTCATTCATTTTGCCCTTATAATCTGGCTATTAATCTGCTCTTAATTAACTCTATGTTTCAGGAACCACATCCATAGCTTATAGGAAGGAATGAAGGTTAACAAGCATTTATTAAACACCTATGTGACAGGCACAATGCTAAGTGCTTTACAAATATTATCTCATTTGATCCTCATAACAATTCTTTCTTTAAAATTTTATTTACTTATTTTTCGTTTTTAACATTCACTTCCATAAGTTGTAAATTTTCTCCCCCTGCCTCCCCAAGACAGCATGCAATCCAATATAGGCTCTCCAAATACATTCCTATTAAATATTCCTATTTTCACATTAGTCATGTTATATAGAAGAATTATAATGAATGGGAGAAACCATGAGACAGAAAAAACAAACCAAAATAAAACTAAACACAAAAAAATTAGTCTGCTTAGCTCTACATTCCAACTCCATGCTTCTTTCTCTAGAAGTAGATGGCATTTTTCCATCCCATGAGTCCTCTGGAATTGTTTTATGTCCTTGCATTGCTGAGAAGGGCTAAATTTATCAAAATTAGTCATTTCACACAATTGGTTCTTACTGGGTACAATGTTCTCCTGGTTCTGCTCACCTAACTCAGCATCAGTTCATATAAGTCTTTCCAGGTTTTTCTGAAGTCCATCTGTTCACTTCTTAAAGCATTACATTCATATACCACAACTTGTTCAGCCATTCCCCAATTGATGGGCATCCCCTCAATTTCCAGTTTTTGGCCACCGCAAAAAGAGATGCTATAAATATTTTTGTACATGTGGATCCTTTCCTCATAACAATTCTTTAGGAAGCTGCTATTATTACCCCATTTTACAGGTAAGGAAATTGAGGCAAATTGAAGTTAAGTGACTAGCCCAGAGTCATACAGCTGTAAGTGTTTGAGGCCAGATTTAAACTCAGGTCTTCCTGATTCCAGCCCTAGCCCTCTATCCATTGTACCACCTAGGCCTAGATGGCAAATATATTCAACCTCCTCCCTACCAAAAGGGGTTCTTTACACCATCCTCAGAGTTCCCAGTTGTGAGGTCAGCTGTATTTGCCCAGATACCACTGGGACTTTATTGACCTCCTGATAAAAATTTAACTCTTTGTCTGCCCAGGCCTATATTATAGTGTGGCATGGGGAGTCTGTAGTTAAAGCCTGATGCTACTCTAGTGGTACTTGGCTCATAAGGAGTCTAACTGTTACTAATGGTAACTAGTCATAAAGTGTGGGTTGTCAGTACAGACTGTCGTAGATCCAGTCTTCCAAAACCACTTCTTTTCTTTCTAAAACCTCCCAGCTCTCCTCCTCCCTTGGAGAACCAGGAAAACTGAATTAGTTCCCCAGATGGAGCTAATTTTTTGTGGCCCAGGTAGGCTTAACTCCCCATTTTATTCACCTAAAAAGGAACAAAGAACTGTCCTTATATAGAATCTCTAATTGATTCACCTGAAATTGTCTTCTGTAACCTTTCCCAGGTTATAGAGCTCTCTGCATTGGGCCTCACCGAGCACTGTTCTAATGGTGCATCTGGTAATTTTGTAAACTTAACCTGCAGCCTCCTAAGTTCCTTAGGAAGTTTTCCTTGGGAAAAGACTACTCACCTTCTGATTCTCTTCCTTTGCATTATCCTTCCCCAAATTCAACCATGAGATCAACTAACAAGGTCATTCATTTCATTTCTGCTGACTACTACAAATATTCTGGACCAAACTTAACTCATTCTAGTCCTGAGGTTCAGATACTTAATGGAACATAACATAACAAAAGGACGTTCACTTAATAATATCACAGAAAGAACATTCAGCAAGGATATGTCATTAATTCATTTGGTGAAATTGCCTCCTGCCTCAACATTTACGAAGACATCCTAGTCAGCATTGATGTCAAGCCTGTGGAACCAGTAACTGTTCATATGCTGCTCTTTTGTACTTGGGTAGCTAATTCATTGCCTCAAAGTCAGTTCCTTGAATCAATCTGAGTCTTGAGGATAACTTCATTGCCTTTTAGGGAAAATCAAGATTAGTCTATGAAGTCAGGGATCTTAGTAGATATTCCTACCATTCAAATCATCCTAAGTTTCTCTGCATTCTTCATATTTTTTTATTTGTTTCAGTCCATTAGTATTCTTTTCCATTCATATTCTACAATTTGTTCAATCATTCCTTAGCTGATAGGCAATCATCTTCTTCCCAACTCTTCATAAACCAGAGAGAGCACATATCCAATTTGGAGATAGTTAACACATTTTCATCTTTTTTAATCAGCTGTATTGTTGGGCATTACTGACAAAGCTCTACAAACTGTTTGTATTTATCTCTCCTAGGAGAGTGCAAGTTATTTGAGAGAGGAGCCCTATTCCTTTCTTTATTTCTTTCAATGGTTTACACACTTTAGTTCTAATAGATTGTACTGAAATAAACTAAATGTAGGATTTCTACGACGTAGATCTATCTCTTATCCCCATCTCCTACCTCTATTAAACGAGTTATAAGAAAAGTAGAGGTAGGCATAAACGCATTTCTTTGTCTGGTCTTATAAAGCTATAAACTCCCTTTAGGTCTTTTAAACCCAAGTTCCATTTTTTCTTCATACTTGTGAGTATATGGATTAAAATTTCTTATAAGGAAGTTTCACAGGATTTTGTAGATCATGAACTGGGAGAAACTTCAGGGATCATCCAGTCCAAATCCCACTCATTTTACAGAGAACATTAAACTCCAAAGAAATTAAGTTACTTGCCCAAGGTCACATATGTAGTAAATACTCAAGCCTAGATTGAAAACCTCTGATTCCAAACTCACTAGTATTTTCAACCATAGTGTGAACACAGAGAGAGAGAGACAGAGAGAGAGACAGAGAGAGAGAGAGAGAGAGAGAGAGAGAGAGAGAGAGAGAGAGAGAGAGAGAGAGCTGGTAACTCTGGGAGGATGTGGTATGTTTCTACTATACATGGTAAATGCATTTGGGAAATAGTTATCTCTATGAGAGCTAATTTTGATAATTCTAATATTGACACAAGGTGGCCGTGTGACCTTGGGCAAATCAATTAACCCCTCAGTTCCTCTAGGCAACTCTCTAAGACTATAATTTGCAGAAGAGATGCTTATCTGAGTTGATGGAGCAAGTTTCGCCTTTGGAAGTTACCTGCATAGGAAAAAAAATCACTGGCCCAGAACAACTGAAAAAAAGTATGGTGAGAAAGCATGCAAGGGTAAAAATGTGGTCAAGCAACTGGTGATTGAAGACTTCCAGGGTGGAGGAATCCACTACCTCCTGAGGCAGCTCATACCACTTTTGAATAATGCTAATTATTAGTAATAGATATCTCACCTCAAGCCTATGTTGTCTCTTTGCATCTCCCACCCATTGTTCTTGATTCTGTCTTATCAACAGAAAAAGTTTAATTCTCTTCCATATTACAGCCTTTCAAATACTTGTTGTTTCTCTAGGTTTCTCCCTGCCCCTTAGTCTTCTCTTCTCTAGGCTAAATAACCCCAGTCCCATCAACCAATCTTCAATCAATTCTTCAACCTAGTTGTTAAAGGGATGAACCTCCATTAAATCCAAATCTGTGGGCTGTTCACATGAAACCAAGACTATAGTGCATATGAACTGTTTTAGGCTAATTCAATAAATCAGATCAAATAAAATCAACAAATATGTGCTGTGGGTAAATTGTATGCAAAGTTATCATATTTGTGTTTATTTGCCAAATTTATTAGAAGTCATATTTTGAATAGAAGTATTCATTGGAAATGTGCAGCATGTAGCAATGTTTGTAGTAATTTTCCTTCTCTATGATGTGCCTTCAAGTAAAACTACATATATGTATGTATGCATGTGTGTATGTGTATGTGTGTGTGAGTGTGTGTGTGTGTGTGTGTGTGTGTGTGTGTGTGTGTGT
>NW_027185809.1:23200918-23261941 GCF_028583685.1 Petaurus breviceps papuanus
GTGTGTGTGTGTGTGTGTGTGTGTGTGTGTGTGTGTGTGTAAAATGCTAAAACAGCTTCCGGTCTTCAGCAATAATAACTTTTCCATATTTCCATTGCTTGGAAGAACTCATAAAATTATTTCTCCAGACTTCAAATGCCCTGTTTTCTTTCCTAAGAATGGATAACAAAAAAATTAATCTTGAGTAATTTTCATATAAAAAATTTTCTGGAAGACAAATATTGCACACCCCATGCATTCCAAGCATGAACTTTGTTATAAGATTCACTTTTCACACATGATACATAGCATATGCGTGAAATTATGGCACTCTCCTTGGGACACTGAGTACTTGGCTTTCTTCTGTGTTCTTTGTTGCCAATCGTTGGATTAAGAAACTTTAACAAGTTAACTTTAGGTTTTGGGGAGTACTGTAATATTTAATCAGGATTAAAAGAAGCTGGATAGAATAAATTGGAATTTACAATTGTATTTCAATTTAAAGTATTTTTAAGCTCTCACCATAGTAAAAGCACATTGAATAGATTATTGAGGGAGCAGTATTCCATTCCATATACTCCCTTCACCACTCACATCCCCCATATGCCAGCAATGTGATTTTATTATAACAAGCTTTCCTTTTTGAGTCTTGTTTTTTATCTTTTCAATTCAAAAGGAAATAATTTCTTTTCCATTGTAGTTTTCGTAAGGTAAAAGGGTGAAAAGAGCTATTAAAATATTTATTTTAGGGGCGGCTAGGTGGCACAGTGCTCAATAGAGCACCAGCCCTGGAGTCAGAAGAACCCGAGTTCAAATCCGGCCTCAGACACTTAACTAAAAAAAACTAGCCATATAACCTTGGGCAAGTTACTTAACCCCAATTGCCCTCCAAAAGGCCAAAAAAAAAAATTTCCACAGTCTAGGTAGACTTTCCTTTTTGTTGTTCTTCATATTAAATCCTCTCTCCCATCTCTATTCTTTTTCATGGGCTCTCCCCCATTCCTGGAAGGCACTCTTTTTTTTGTCTTTGCTTCCTAGAATTCATAGTTTCCTTCAAAACTCAACTCAAGCACCACCTTCTACCAGAGACCATCATTGATTTCCCCACACATTAGTGCCTCTCTACCCCTCCCCATGCTAAATTACCTTGTATTTATTTTGTATACACACATTTATTACATATGTACAGCTGGGTCCCCATTAGTGATAACAATGAATCCTATGAAAGGGTTGTATGTATTGCACTATTTGAAGTTATAATTATATAAACTATAGTAGTTGGTTCCCGTTCAATGGAAATATGTAAGGCTAATTCAAATAATGTGATCACTTCACAGAATTCCTGTTTGCACTAATCAGGACCTGATAGAATATAAGCTCCTCAATGTAAGAGACTGTTTCATTTTTGTCTTTGCATACTAAGCACCTAGTACAGCTCCTGGCACCTAGCAGGTAATTAGCAAACATTTCTTGATTGATTGATTATGTGAAGGTGCTCCTGGATTCTTGTGGGCGATTCCAATAGATTGTAAATTTTCACAGATCTTTCCAGGTTTGAAAGGTTTCAAATATATGTTTCTAAATGGGTCACAGTAGGTAAATTTGGAGAAATCTCCTCATTAGAATGTTGGCAAGTAGACAATGATTTCTTTTGGCCAAAACAACCCTCGAAGTAGCATCTACTAAGACTTGGATGGGGCTCCAATGTGCATTGGTGGAGAGAGCATCTTGATAAAATCACAGATATTATGAAGAACTAAAATAAGATAAAAACTTAGCTATCATGAATTAAAATTGCATCTCTGTCTTGTGTCATCTAGACTGAGATTTTCTGAATTCTATTTCTTCTTTTTTTTAGCCTGAAAAATGGAAATAGCCATATAAACAGACTTCTTGGGGAGGTTGTAAAGAATAACAAAATAAAAAAATTCACGAAGCATTTTGACACCTAGAGATGCCTTAAATTTGCCCACGGAATTCTAAGACAGACATTAACAGAAATGCAAAGGTAGTCCAGAATTGGTGCTGATGGAAAGAACATTATGTAAAAAAAAAAAAGCTCTGTGTACACTGACAAATACAGCAAGTCGTGCCAAGTTCAGTGTGTCTTCAATACAGCCTTCTGTCATGTATAATTGTGGATGCTCTCTTAAAAAGCCAACAGTACTGAATGCCTAACCAAGGAGAATTAGGCCTTGCAGACACAGCTGCATTCAAAGCCTTAATGTTTTCCTTTTATTCCCCCTTTTGAAATTCCAAAAAGAATCTAGTCTGCTCTGTAAGCTTTTAATTGGCACCTTTAAGAACAAAAATGATCCTACATTATAGAAGCATAGAAGGCCATACAACTAAATCTGAATCGATGTTCAGTTGTAAGGTGCATGGAATAAATGAAGTTCCTGATTGTCTCTGAGGAGGAAAGATATGAATTATATTTCAGCTTCAGGCTAGTTTTCACATTCTAAGAAATGATGAGCTCTTTAAATGAAAGTGTCTAAATTCTGATCAATACCAGAAACACCACACAGGTAGTTTTTGGCATTTCTTGGCACTGCAGATAATTAGTGTCTTCCAGGTAACTAATTATCAATCACCACTCTGTCATACTCCAGAGAGTAACACAGGAAACTGCTAAGAGGAATAATTAATAATAAAAGTAATGTTAGCTTAACATTTATAGTACTGATATACCAGGCACAGTGCTAATTATTTTATATATTTCATTTGATCCTTCAACCACCCTGTGAGGTGGGTGCTATTATTAGTCTCCATTTTACAGATAAGGAAACTGAGGTAAACAGAGGTAAAGTTGACTCACCCAGGGTCACATCAGTGACTAAGGCCGGATTTGAACTCAGATCTTCTTGACTTCAGGCCCAGCCCTCTACCCATTGTATCACACAGCTGCATAGGAATATTAGGCCTTCAGATAAGCTTCTATTATCTTTCCTCCTCTTCCCATGACTTCATTATCTTTTTCCCTCTTCATTTTCTCTTTACTCAAATAAGAAAAAAAATCCCAAAATTTATATTTTCCACCATCTCTTCTCTTTTGATACACTCTCTTAGAGATCTCATCAGTTCATATAGGTTTAATTATCAATTAATAAATTAAATCAATAATTTTCATGACTCCTAGATCTATATTTACAGTCCTGCTCTCTATCCCAAGCTGTAATACCACATCACTAAATCCCTATTGGACATTTTGAAATGGATGTTCCATAGATACAACATATCCCAAACTGAACTGATTATATTTTCCTGCAAACTCACCTCTGTACTAAATTTCCTTATTTCTATCAAACATACTACTGTCTTTCCAGTCATTCGGGTTTACAACCTTGGTTTCATCATTGACTCTTTGCTTTCATTCATCCCACATATCCAATCTGTTGCCAAATCTCCATTTCTACCTTCTTCCACAGCATCTTTTTTATTTGTCCTCTAAATACTCACATAGCCATCAACCTAATTTAGTCCCTCGTTACTTCTTGGCTAAACTGTTGAAACAGCTTATTATCTGGTCTCACCTCCTCAAGCTTCTCTCTTGATTCATCCTTCGTAGAGCTTGTTAAAGTGATTATTTTCTAAAGCACAGGTTTGATTATCTCACCACACTCCTCAATAAATGATAGACTTCCTTTTACTATCAAATTTCGTATTTTATTGGTTTGTGGTTGTTGAAGCCCTTCACAACTTGACCTCAACTTATGTCTTAGCCTTTACTCCTTACTACCAAGTACACTGTGGTCCAGCCAAAATGGCCTTCCTGCTGTTCCTCATATATGGCACTCTACCTTCCACTTCCATGATGTTGCATCAGTCATCTTCCTTATTTCTCTTTCAGAATTCCTAGTTTTCTTCAAGACTTATCTCAAGTGTCATCTTTTTCTATGAGGTCCTTACTGATCAACTCAGTTGTGGATTATCTCCCCTTTCCCTATACCAACACCTATCTATTTCATATTTATTTTGTATATACCTATATAAGATGGCTGACTCTAGCCCCACTCTCTCAAATCCAGGCATGTTCAATTTGTATTCTAAAGGACCTTGAAGAGGTCTTTCTCTTTTCTGCCAAACATCTTGAGACCCCATCAGCCCACCATTCAACATTTAGCTTTTAAAAAGAAATATTTATTTCAAAGATATAACAAGAACAAACACAAATATTTCCCTCCAATACCTTGGAGGCATAATCCCCTCAATACCCTCTCAGTCTCTGGGTAGGAGGGGGAAGAGGTTTACAACTGCTCAGTTCCTACATAACATCAAAGCTGGCATTGTTGCCACCTTCTGTTAGACTGAAATCTTAGGATTGTGTTCGTATAGTTCCTGGGTATGTTTTGACCTGTGGACTCCCAAGTATTTTATACTGTCTTCAGTTATTTTATTTTATTATTATTATTTTTAAAAGCAATCGGGGTTAAGTAACTTGCTCAAGGTTACACGGCCAGTTATTTCTGGGTGTGGTGCTGAGTATCTGAGGCCGGATTTGATCCAGGTCATCCCGACACTGGAGCCGGTGCTCTTACTCACTGAGCCACCTGGCCACCCCTTCTTCAGTTATTTTAAATGGAATGTCTTTCGTCTTTGCTCCTCAGGGTCTTGCTGCTGGACTGGCTACAACATCTAGCTTGGTTTCTTCACCTCTTAGTTGAAGCCCTTAGGTTTGATTGGAGACTATTCCATGTATCTAGAATGGAAAAGAATGAACGAAAAGGTCAAAGACCAGGCCTGCTTCTCAGGGGCCATATGGCCTCAGTTGGGGAATAAGGACATCTAAAGTTTCCCCAACCCTTTACCATATTGAATAGTGAAAAAGGCATCTGCCTCAATCTTAAATCCTACAAAAACCAGCTAGTGCTGAGTCAGGTTGTCTTGAAGACCACAATAATTCTGGCTATGTAGTCAGTGGAAAAAATTTTCTTCCAACTAGATGGTAGACCAAGTCTCCTAGAAGGAAGACTCTTGCATCTTCTACTTGGATGGACACCATCTTAGGAAATTGATAGTATTCACAAGTGAACCTGACCTTCCTCATACCTCTATAAATGCTCATTGCTTCCCACAGCTAGACCATAAGCTTCTTCATAGCTGGGTTTTGCTTTAAGTTTTGTTCACATATGCCAAGTGCCTAGTACAGTGCCTAGCACATAGTAAGTGCTCAGTAAATGCTTGCTGATAGATTTTTATTTATACTCATTATTGCATTGCTTTATTCAACTGGCCTTAGTTAGAGCTAGAGTTAGTTATGCTATTCTCAGTCCTTGGAATTAGTAAAAATTTTGTATGAAGAGAATCGTTCTTGGAAGTCAAGGTCTGTGTAATCTTATTAAAATATATTGGATCTATGATCTCACTGCTGTTCAGTTACTGCCAAATTAAGGGTATATATAAATTTACTATAATTTCTTTGTTAGATGAGGCAAAGCTCCATATGAGGTGGCTTTTATTAAAGACTTTTTATTATTTGTTGTAGCATTGCTTTGGGCTCCTGAAAAGAGGTTAGTTTTATATGAGCAATAAAAGCCTATTTCCTTGGGTAGTTAGTATTTCATTACACAATCATTAATACCATCTAAGCACAAGTGATATGCTATTTGAAATCCAAGAAGAGTTTCTGAATGACCTGTTTGGTAATTTATAGTTGGTAGATTGCCTTAATTCTTAACCACACTACTGTGTTTAAGGTCTATGAGTGTTAACAGCACGACTTCTTGAAAATCACAGTAATTTTATTTTATTTGAGGGTGGTGTTGGTGTTGGAGTTTAGCCATGGCATTTAAGTAATTTATGAAAAGACTGCTAGAGCTTGAAAATACTTAGATATTCTTTAGTCCTAATTACCTAGAAGAAAAAACAGTCTTGGATAGGTGAAATGATTTGCTCAAGGTCACACGAGAAATTAGTGACAGAGCCAAGATTCAAACTCAGGCTTACTTGATACTTAGGTCAATGATCTTTCCACTATATCATGTGTCTTTCAGTAAAGCTAATTATTCAAATTAGGTATCTTTTCCCTTTCAAGAAGTTATAACATCAGACCCAATTTTATTGCTAACTCTAAATCACATCGTTAGAAACCTTTACCAAGGTTGTAACTCTCAATCTTGTCAATGATTTAAACATCATTATGATGATTTAGAACAATGGCTTAGAATAGTTTTTACAAGTGGTTTGATTTATGGAATCTGATCTAGTCCTAAGTTTGCAGCTTTTCCAGGTAAGAGATCATTTGCTTTTCTATGCTCTGCTGATACGGTGAGTGTTAATGGTTCCCATGTTTATCCAAATGAAAAATTTCAGGAGGCATTTCTGAGATTAATTTTTCTCAGTTTTCTTTTCAGTACTGGAGGAGACTTCCATAAACGTACTTGAACTTTTGGAAATCGGTGGCTATGGAAATGGGAAAATGTAGTTTTCTCTTTCACTGTTAATATATCACAGGAGACTAAAAGATAACCCCTTTGCACACAAGATGGCGATATTGTTCTGTTGTTGGAATAAGGTCTCTCAGGACATGAACTGGAACCTGCAAACCGTTGTGATGTAAAACTGAATCCACAGGCCTCTCCTTATCCATTTATAGATCTGTTCATTCATAAGTTCCTTTGACTTCTCACTGAAAATAATACTTAGATTTGCATGCGTGGTTGAACGTCCCTCACAAATAACTTCTTTTTTCTCTCTTTTCTTTCACTCTTTGTTGTTAAAGGTTTTATTGGTAGAAAAACAAAGGTTTAATAAGAAATACAGAATTCGCCAACCAAATGCAGTGTTAATGAGAAATGCAGTATTTGCCAAGTGAATGCACTGTCTGTTTTTGAAAACAGAGCCAAAAAATCTTGGCAGCCAATGATTTTGATTGACTTGACACACTTTCTGGAATGGCCCCAGCTGTTAAAGAGCTTTGTATGGAGTTAGGGTGTAGGGGAGAAAGAAAAACTGAGTGCAGAATTGTGTTAGAGCTGTTTTACGATAGCTGCAGTATTTCTGGTAAGAAAAGTTATTAGGTGTTTATGAGCATTTCAAAAGGGCCAGCAAAAAAACCCCAGATTCCATGTAAAAATATGGGACCCTTAACACTAAGAACAGAACTTCAGTTGGGGAGGCAGAGGGGTGTGATCAGTGTAAAGCAGTGGTTGTTCATAGCAAAAAGGGTTTATTGGGAGAATTCCAAGAGGATGAAGGGGTTGCCAGGTTTGGTAAGGAAGGGAGGGCAAGTTGTTGTGGTTGGCTGGAAGAGTAGGATTGGGATTGGGCTTCCTTATGCTGCTGTGGCTTCTGGATCACATCTCTCCCATACCCAAATAAAGGAAGCTCATTATGATTTAGTGGAGGCATTTTTTTTTTTAAGCAATTGGGGTTAAGTAACTTGCTCAAGGTTACATGGCCAGTTATTTCTGGGTGTGGTACTAAGTATCAGAGCCTGGATTTGATCCCAGGTCATCCCGACTCTGGGGCCGGTGCTCTTACTCACTGTGCCACCTGGCCGCCCCTGAGGGATCTTTCTTTACCAAGTTCCTCTATACGGGTTCTTAAGCTGGGGTCTGTGGACCCCATGGTCTGTGGATAGATTTCAGATGATCTTGATTGAGAAAAGATTATATCTTTATTTAACATTATTACTTTCCTATGTATGTAATTTCATGTATTTAAAAATGTTATTCTGAAAGCTGTCCGAATTAATCTGATAGCCAAAGGGGTCCATGACACAAAAAAGGTTAAGAATCCCTACTCCAGGAATTTTAGAGACTGGCACATGGGATAGTCATGAGCACTTACTGAGCTTCCAATGAATCGGAGTGCCAAAAGAAGTAATAATTTCAATACCATTTCAATGGTTTTTCAGTATCATCATTCTGTTACTATTATATACAATTTTTTCTTTGTAGGTCATGCCATGGATTTACTACTAGAAGGACAATACTTGAAGCAGTTTTTCTATTATTGTTGATTCATTTCCCTAGATCAGCAGTAAGATTTTACCTAGACCTCTTTGTGATCTATAACATATTTGTGAGAATGAGGCTGAGATTTGAGTTTCAAACTCTGACCCTGAAATGAAATGAAGGCACATCTTGGATTAAAACTTTGTATTTTAATACTAGGATTCCATATTCTATAGGAAAAATATTAGCAGTACTTTTTCAAAAGAATACAAAACTATTTCCATATTTTTATGTTATTAAAAAAAATGTAAACTCTGGGGTGAACACTGGCCCTGGAGTCAGGAGGACCTGAATTCAAATCTGGCCTCAGACACTTAACACAAAAACTAGTTGTGTGATCTTGAGCAAGTCACTTAACCCCCAATTGCCCTACCTTCTCCCCTCCAAAAAAAAAGCAAAAAAAAAAGTAAACTCTTCCATGAAATGAAACCTTAGAAAGAAGTAACCAATGTGAGAAGGGGACAGACTTTACAGAGGGATAGTCCAGGTTGAGAAAGACATGCATCTATATACATGTATATGCATATGTATATGTCTGTTCCAGGACAAGTGGTTCCCAGGTTCTGATGGATGTTCCAGGATGAGAGTGGCAAAGACATGGTTTTAGAGTCTGGAAGCCAGGAATCGTTCTGAGAGGGAAATAAAAACCCTTGTTTATAATTTAGCTCCTTTCTAGTCTTCAAATGTGTTTACCTTTCTAGGTTCTAGGTTCCACCTTTTCTGTATTTATATTTCAAAGATTCTCCATAACTCTAGTTTTTTTTTATCAGAAATGCATGAAAATACTCTATTCTATTAAAGATTAATTTTTCCCCTTGTAAGATTATTCTTAGTTGGGCAGGATAAGTTATTCTTGACTGTAACTTTTACTTTTTGCCTTCCAAGTTTCTCTTCATAATAGTCACAGCATTGTCTTGTCCAATCAAGACTGTGGTTCCTTGGTACTTGAACTCTTTGGTGACTTGTAACATTTTTCTTATTTGACTTAGAAGCTCTGGATTTTAACTATAACATTCTGGTGATGACTAAATTCTTTCTATTTTTACTTTGTCCTCTGCCTGTAATAGATCTAGTTAATTTTAATTTATGATTTCTAGAAATATAATATTCAGTTTTTTGTTTTTTCATGACTTTCAGGAAATCAGATGATTCCTAAATTATGTCTCATTGACCTCCCTTCCCCCCACATCAGTTATTTTTAATAGTATAGAACTCACGTGGTCTTCTAATTTTTCAGTCTTTTGAGTTTGTTCTAATATTGTTGGTTGCTTTATTGAATCATTGAGTTCTCCATTCAATTTTTTTTGCTCCATTCAATTTGTGATACTTCTAAATTTTCAATAAGTCAACTATCAGGTCATGCTTTTTGTTCTAGGGTATTAATTTTCCTTCCAATGTTTTTCCTCAAGAGTTCTAATTTTATTTTTGTAATATTTTGCTTCATTTCTTCTATCCATTCTTGAAGTCTTTGTAGTCAAACTCCTCCTCTTCCTTTTATATTAAATATAATGAAGTTTTTATATTCTGGGTTTATCTCTTAGGCTTGTCTTAATCCAAAGAATTTCATCTTTCTCCCTCCCCCCACCCCTTTATTTTACAAAGATACTAGATTATGATTGTAGTACCCTGAATAATATATCAGACTTAGTTGATGAAATGGTTAATTCTTGCTGAAACCCCCCCCCTCTTTTTTATTCTTTGTTATAAGGTATAAGGGATGGCTCTATGGGGAAGAGGAGGGGAATATAAAACAAAAGATATTTTAAAAAATGATAGTGTCCATAGCACTTCTTCATTGTATGATGAGTATTCTTTTCCTGTCTTTAGCCTTAGTTCTCAGATTGGAGTTTTGTTCCAGGGCCGGATTCTATTCCATTTTGCTCCCTTAAATGGGGTGACTAAGCCCCGATTCTGTCCCCACTGATCTTTGGATCCCACTGCTGTCACCCTGTCATGGTTCTGAATAAGGTGGCTGGTTCTTGGTCCCTTTCCCTCCTCTCTTCTATAATCCCTGCTCAGGAAGGTGGGTTGTGAGTTGGGCTCAGTCTCTACCCTCTGCCTGAATCCTTCATTCCTGTCTCCCTTTAGGCTGTTTCAGTGCAGTTTTCCAGCCTCAGCCTCTTTCATGTCTCCTTCTTGAGTAGTGACCAACTGGGAGTTGGATTTATTCCTTCCTGTGGCCCTGACAGGCTCCAATCAGATATAAATAATCATGCTGGCCCAAGGCCTAGCCGAGGGCCATGGCACAGGCTGCTGCTGAGGTGCCTGTGTACCATCTCCTTCAAACCCTGGTGTATCCACCGAAGATCACAATGGTTTCCGGCTTCTTGATCTCGCCCCCCAGAGTACTTAATATAATGATTAATTTTAATCATATTAATGTAAGGGTTAATTTTCCTGAACTCTTTCCCCTCTTTTTTATTCTTTGTTATAAGGGATGGCTGGGAATGGAGTGACACAGAATACTGGAAAATATAAAAACAAAAGATACCAATAGAATGAAAAATCCATAGCACTTCTTTGTATTAGGAGTTTTCTTATGCTTACTCATGTCTTTAGCTTCAGTACTTGGATTGAGGCTTTGTGTCAGGGTCAGTCTTTACCCGATCTTACACTCTTGAATGGGGTGCCTAAGACCCTGGCCTTGTCCTTACTGTTTTCTGGATGCCACTGCTGTTGCTGGGTCTTGGTCTGCCAACTTGACCTCTTCTACAATCTTGGTCCAGCATAGGGAGATAGGTGTGGGTGCCTCTACCATATTACTATCTCTTTGAATATCACCTTGGCTCCTACCACTTGTTGGCTTTACTCTGGAATGGTCTGGAAGGTCATTTGAAGTTTGTTATAACTTTTCACATCTTTGTTGGTATTCGAATCCCTTCATTCTGGAGATAAAGAAACTGAGAACCAAATATGTTATCATTTGCCCATGGTCCAGCAGGTAGTAAGTAGCAGGACCCAGCCCCTTTGACTCTAAATTCAGTTAGTTTTCTATTATTAGAAAATTCTGACCTTCCAAACCACCACCAAAAAAACTCATTCCTTCAAGAAATAGCTCTCAGATATTAAAAAGAAAGGAATCTGACTAAATATTTTCAGTTTTGATGTAAATTGCTTTAACTCTCTCAGAAGGTTTTAAGCTAGTTACTAGCTAGTCCAAATAAACATTTTAATGGATAGAATATCAGGTGTTATACTAGACCAAAGTGTGGGGAAGATCAATCAATCATCAACAAGCATTTATGTAGCACTTATTACACACTAAGAGCTAGGGAAGTAGACAAAAGTGAATCATCCCTACCCTCAAGGACCTTATATTCTAATGGAGGATAAAACATGCACATGTGTAAGTATATTTTGTATACATACATATACACATATATACATACATGCATGTATATATTATATATAAATAAACAAGTAGTTTGGGGTGGGAGCTCACTAGCAGCTGGGAAGATCAGAAAATATATCAGCAAGTGTAGAGGTATAGGGATTACACAGGAGGAACCATGTATATGAAAGAGGGAGCATGCCAATATGTCTGGATCTTCAAACACATAGAGGAGGGTAACGTGAAAGGACTGGAAATGTAAGAAAGGACCAGGTAGTAAAGGGCTTTAAATAACAAACACAAGATTTTATACCTGGTTCTAGAGATAATAGGGAACGATTGGAGTTTTTTTAGTAGAGGGATGACATGGTAAGAACTATATTTTAGAAAATCATTTTAGCAGCTGAGTGGCAGATAGACTTATGTTGGGAGAGCTGGGGTAGAGAAGTCAAATAGAAGAGCATTGCTATAGTTCAGGATATATATGGTAAGGACTCGGTCAAGGACAGTGGCTGTGTGAATGGAAATACAACATGTTGTGAAAATATTTTTGGGAAAAGGAGCCAATCTTGCTTAGGAATATGTTCCCTTGGGTCAAATTTCCTTAAGTCATTCATTATTTCCATAGTATCATCCCTTCCTTTAGGATCAAATGAGATAATATTTGTACTTATGCACTTAGCATAGTGCCTGACAGAGTAGGAGCTTAATAAATACTTGTTTCCTTCCTTTCTCTTCCCTTCCTCTAGTTTTGAATCCTTGAGGTAAGAAGAGTGATTAGGAAGCTATTATTATGACTTAGGAGAGAGGTAATGAGCACCTGAACTAAAGTGATGATTGCGTAAGTAGAATGGAAAAAGAGAGATAGTGGAGGAAGAAATAGCACATCGGCAACTATCTAGTCTTCGAGGGTGAGGGAGAGAGAAGAGTGGAGGATGACCATAAGATCAAGAACCTGGGAGAAGTGTTGTGCCTTTGACAGAAAGAAGGAAGCTTGGAAGACGGGTGAGTTTGGTGTAAAAGACAGTAGGTTTTGTTTTGGACTTGTGGAATTTGAGGTATCTCTGAGACATACATTTTAAAATTTCCAATAGGCAATTGGTGACACAGGCCTAAAGTTGAGGGAGGGAGAGAATTGAGGATGAATAAATAGATCTTTGAACCATCTCCATAGAAATGACCATTAAATCCATGGGAAGGAGGTGGTGAGAGGAAAAGGGAGGGGGAGAGAGAGAGACAGAGACAGAGAGAGACAGACAGAGAGACAGAGACAGAGACAGACAGACAGACAGGCAGGCAGGCAGAAAGACACAGAGACAGAGATAAATAGAGGCAGAGACAGACAGGGAAATTGAGCTTGAGTTTGAATCCCAACTCTGTAACTTACTACCTATGAAACTTCAGGCAAATCATTTAACTTCTCTAGGCACAAGTTTCTTCATCTATAAAGTAAAAGGGGTTGGGTTAGATGATCTTTAGAGTTCCCTTCAGCTCCATATCTATGATCCAGGGATTTCTTTAGAATCTGTGTATTTTGTGTTTTACTTTGGCCACAAGAGGGCTTCCACATACATAATATTGTAAAACCTAAAATTCCCAAATGATAAAGTAAAAACAAATGCAATCAATCAATCAATCAATCTTTAACCCGAATAAAACTAAAAGTTGAGCATCTGAAAACATTTTCCATGGAGGGAATTTCTTCACAATCAAGGCAATGCAAGACATTTCCACATTTATGATAAATTTATCATAATTATTCATTTGCATCTATTATCCATTATTTTTTTCATATCACATCTAATTAATATGATAAATTATGATTTATTGTTTACTTAAAAATGTAGAAGCACAATTTGTCAAATGAGTGGAGAATTGGAAATATAAATCCTCACTACTGACCTTGGAGAGTAAATCTGGTAGCTTGACAATCGCCAGATGTCTGGAAGTAAGGATATGAAAGTTAATGAGAATATGTCAAAGAACTCCTAGGAGGTACTGATTTAGTCATATTCACTTTCCATAGCAAGAAGCAAAGAAGGAAAACTTCCCAGAAGTCTTAAGATTCAAAGCAAAAAAAACAAAGCAAAACCAGTGGTGCTGTAGACATCAAAATATTCATAGCAACACTCTTTGTTGTAGGAAAGAGCTTGAAACAAAGTAGATGCCCATCATTTGATGTGTACTTAAGTAAACTGTGTTTTGTGAATGTACTGGAATATTATTTAGTAAGCAATGATGATGCATGAATATGAGGAATTAATGGAAACGTGGGAAGACAGATGACCTGATGTTGAGTGAAAGAGTGAACCAAGATATCATTATTTACAATTATAACGGTATAAGGGAAGAGATTCCTAAAAGGAAGTTGAACTCTTAGTAACTGAAAAATAAATAATGACTATGTAACAGGTAACAGATAATTAATAGATAATTAACATTAACAGATAAATGAAACATACCCCCATCCGCTCAGCAGAAAGGCAAGGGACCATTAAGGCAGAAAGATTGTATGTATTGCCAGTTGGAGTCACTGTGTAGGGTATTTTTGCTTAGCTATTTTTCTTTATACAAGGGAAGGTTTAATTTTGGGTACTTGAATTAACATCCCTCCAACCTCTGAAATAAAAAAAAAACTTTCATTTCACAGATAAGGAAACTAAGGCACAAAAAGGTTAAGTCACTTATGAGGTCCTTGAAAAGAGTGCTTAACAAATGTTCTTTGAGCGACTGAAAGAGTGGGATTTGAATCCAGGTTATTTGACTGCAGATCTAGCACTTTTTTCTATGACATCATAATGCTTCCTAAGTTGTGGATGGGAGGTAAAAAGAAAGTAAGCTTCCTATAACCTTCCTGAGTTTGAATTTCACTCTAATGGAGGAAATTATTTTTTTTAGCAATAATATGAAAGTGAGGAAAGCTATGAAATATAAAGATATTCTTTTGCATGTCATAACTAAGGTAAGTCAACCCCCCAACACATACGCAATATTGGGTAAGGATTTGACTATTGTCAAGGTAAAGAAGACACAGTAAGGTACAAGTTGGGTTGGAATGAATGTTAAGCAAAGGATGAAATGGGAGCATTGGCTCCTATAATTATATTTGACCTTACCTTTAGAGGCTGAAGCTCTTTCTTTTGAATAGTCTTAAACCACTTTGCTTTCTTTATTCTGTCTCTATGGTGTTAAAAGAACGTTAGATGGGGATTTCGTTTTATGAAAGTTAAGGCCTAAAAATGCCATGTGTTTTATTATTATTGCTCCTGTCATTATTTTGAACTGGGAAAGACAGGATGATAATGGTCTTTCTTAAATTTGAATCTAATCACCCTCTCCTTTTTTTCCTTTTAAAAATGTTAAATTAACTTACTTTGAAAGAACAAATCCCCAGACCTCCAGTGGGATCCAAAACTGAAGAGGGAGAAGGAGCAGGTTTTCCCTTTCTTTGCCTTTGGCTGAGTATTTGCTGCTCTCTACCCTTCTGCCCCCCACTGACTGGGCCTGCATTAGGTTTCATTGAGCTGCCCTTTTCTGTCTAATGGTGACTCAGACACTAATTGTTTTTTCCTTACTGGTCACCTGTGGGCTCTGGCAGTAATCTAGAAGCATCTGTTCTAAATCCTTCTGGATTACAGGAATTAAAGGCTCCAATTAGAGACCTGGGGTCCTGTAAGTGTAAATCCATTTAACCTTAATTCACTGGGGGCCCTCGTCCAGAAAAGAGGCTGTTTTTTTGCCCTCCACCTCCCCCACTTCCTAGAAATGTGGCATACAGAAATATGGTTTCCTGTCCTTAAGGCTATCTCCTAAAATTTTATACACATGCACATATATGCACACATGTGTATGTGTACATATGCACATAGTGACACATGTATGCACATATCCCCACACACACACACACGTGATTTTTAAAAAAGTAATTCCAACCTTAGATAATTTAATGTAAAAAATGTCATTAGATTATTTTCTGGTCTTTACAATAAAATTACCTTAATAATAATCTGTAAAATGAGCTGGAGAAGGAAATGGCAAACCACTCCAGCATCTTTGCCAAGAAAATCTCAATGGGACCACGAAGAGTCAGACACAATTGAAAATGACTGAACAACAAAAATAATAATAAAATACTCAAATTTATATAATGCTTTAATATTTTCTAAGTATATTCCTCACAATTCTATGAGGTAATTGTTGCAAGTGTTGCTCCCAATTAACAGATGAAGAAACTGAGGTTTAGAGAAATTAAGTGACTCCCCCAAATCACCTTTAAAATGAATATTAAAAGAATTATTATCTCTATTTTACACATAAAAATGAATTTTAGAAATTTTAAGCTGCTAAATTATGTAACCTGCATAGAACATTTCTGATCCTAAATCCAAAGGAGCTCAATTACATGGAACTAGGATCTTGGGACCAAGGAATGTAGAATCACCTTAGACTGGAATTTATAAAAGTCCTTTTCAAGCCTGATGACAGAGAATGCAACCAGCAGATCAGGTGGGTTTTTTTTTTAAACCAGTGACATTTCTTTAAATGGAATTTTCTGTAACTAACATGAACAAACAAATCTTATTACAATATCTTACCAAAAGTTTGAAAACATTTCAGGACTTGTATGCCAACAGGCGGGAAGAGAAAAACATTTCTATAGCATGTACCATGTGCTAGGAACCATGCTAAGAGCTTTACATACATCTCATATGATCTTTACAATAATCTTGCAAAGGAGGTCCTGTTATTATCCCCATTTTATAGCAGAGGGAACTGAGGCAAATAGGTTAAGTGACTTTCCCAGGGTCACACAGCTAGTAAGAGTCTGAGACCAGATTTGAACTCAGATCTTCCTGACTTTAGACCTAGCACTCCATCTACTGTGACACCTTCTCTGTCCATTGCTATGATAGGCACCATACTAGAAAATGTAGCGCTATCAAGGAATATTCTTACGGAGAGGTGCCAAGCACCACCATGTCACTAGCAGAGAAATTTACTGCAAAAAAATTTCCAGTTTACTGTGTCCCTTTTGATTTTAATTGCATTTATTTTGTATGTGCAAAAATGTTTCACTTTTATGTAATCAAAACTATTTTATCTTGTACAATCCTGTCTATGCCTTGTCTGGTCATTGATTCTTCTATACATAACTATACAAGACATTTCTTTCTTGCTCTTCTAATTTCTTTATTTATGATGTAACCTGTCATTCATCCTTTTGGAGTTTATTGTGTTAGAAGACGTGAGATATTGATATGAAACTAATATCTCCCAGAAGGCTATCTACTTTTGTTAGCACCTTTTGTTCAATAGGGAGACCTTATCCCAGTGGTTTCTATCTTTGGGTTTAAGAATATGCTACTATTTTATTTTGCCTTGTGTACCTAATCTGTTCCACTGATTGATCTTTCTATTTTAAATCAGTTTTAAATACTTCTGATGGCTACTGAGTGTAGGTGGACATCTGGTATTCCTAGACCCCCTTCCTTTCTACTTTTTTTTCATTTCTCCCCTTGAGAATCTTTTGTTCCTCTAGTTGAATTTTGTTATTAGTTTTTCTAGCTCAGCACAGTAATTCTGTGGTAGTTTGGTTGCTATGACACTGAATATATTAATTCAGGTAGTATTGTCATTTTTATCATATTGGTATGGCCAAACCATGAACAATTACTATTTCTCCAATTATTTAGGGATATTTCCCTAAAGAGTGTTTTGTAGTTGTGTTCATAGTTCCTGTGTGTGTCTTTGGCAGGTAGACAATCAAATATTTACTAGCTGAAGTGGTTTTTGGGCTGTATCTGAGGTCAGCAAGATCTTAATTCAAATATTGCCTCAGATACTTATTGTTTGTGTGACCCCACAGAAGTAACTTAGTTTCTGTATCCCTCATTTTTTTAGCTGCAAAATAAGGATACCAACAGCATTCACTTTTCAATGTTGTAAGTATCAAATGAATATTTGTAAAAGTGCTTTGTAAACCTTTTAAAATACCATGTTGGTTAATATTATGATAATAATTATATTTTGAAATTATTTTTAATGGAATATTTCTTTCCATTTCTGCTGGGTTTAAATGATTATGTATAGAAGGGTTGATGATTTATGAGGGTTTTTTTTTTAATATCCTGCTATTTTGCTGAAGTTAATTATTTTAATTAACTTTTAATTCACTTTTTAGGTTTCTCTAGCATTATTTTGGTCTTTTTTTAGAGTAAGTATATCTAGTTCTATATAAAATAATAGTGTTGATAATAAACATCTTTGATTAATCCCTGGTCTTACTGGTAAGGTCTCTAGCTTTTCTCCATAACTTGTAATATTGTTTATGGGTTTTAGATAGACTATTCAACATATTAATGACACATCCCATGCTTTCTATTGTTGTTTTTAACAGAAACAGGTGTTGAATTTAGAAAAGAAGACTGTTCAGCATCTATTGATATAGTGTTATTATTTTTGTTATCAGCATGGTCTGTCATATTTATATTTTTCTTATATTTAAACAAATTGACATTTCTGATATAAATTCAAACTGTCCATAGCATATAATCTACCAGGAAAAAAAGTTATAGGCCAGGGAGTATTTGCCTGGAAAAAATGTTTTACCTAGAATTCAGCTATCTTTTTCTTATCTCTCTATATATCTCTATATATCCCATTTTCTAATAATTTATTATCCAAATTAGAGAAAGACATGTCTATCTTAAGTAATAATCTTAACTGTTCCTATTTTAAAATAGTTCTATTCATGTGCATACTTAGGAAAATTTAGCTTTCTCTCTTTGATCAATTCAAATAAGAGAAGGAATTGGAAGAAGCTAGTACTTGTCAGTACTAGTACTTATCAGGAAGTGATAACTAGAAAGCAAGCAAGACTGACTAATAGATTTCAGGGGTTTGTACATTGTTTTGTCCACTAATGGATATTGACTCAGCAATGATAATTTTACCTGCTAGTGCCAGCCTGGACCTGAAGTGCCCAGATGGAACTGAGCTAGCCAGGCAGTCAACAAATACTAATGATGGTAGTTAAGGTGAGTGTTGCAGAGTCTTGGTTGGTGGTGGTAGAGGTTGAATGGGTGAGAAATCTGTACTCTTGGTTCAGAACCAGGAGCTGTGGTATGAATCTGGACCAAGAAAAGGAAGGAGTATAGCAGGTCCTGGAAAAAGATAAAACAGAGCTAAGGTCTTCAACAGAACACATGACTTTCTAAAGGGGAAGAGGGACATGGGGAGAAAATGTGAGTGTGGTCATAAATTGAAACCATAACAAGATAAAAAGTGTCTATGCCCACAACAACTAGGAGCTATGTGGAGAGATGTGAGTTATGCTAATATAATTTTTTCAAGGCATGGTTGTTTAACATTTAATAGGCTAACTAAACCCCTGCCAATTAAGCTTCCCTTTGACATGAGTGATTTCTGCAATCTAACAGGGAAGTTTTGGCAGAGTCAAGATGGAGCATTAGGATCAGCTACCTAGTTTAACTCTTCCAACATTCCTCTCCAAGCAACTTTAAAATAATGACTCAAATCAGACTTTGGAATGGCAGAGCCATAAGAAAACCTAAGAGGTCAGCAGTCTCTAAAACCAGGGTGGAGGCCTGTCTGGAGCCCACACATGGTGGTAACAACAGCAGCTGCAGCAGCAGCAGTAGTAGTTTCAGGAGTTCTCAGTCCATGGGAGCAGGAGTGGTCAAATATCTGGTCAGAAAGAAATTACAGGGACCCTTTTCTGGGAGTACAACTAGTGCTTGTTGGCAACTCTATTGCACATATACAGTTCTGAATTGCAGGTCCAGGGCAGAGAGGAACACTGGTGGTTGGTCACAAGGGAGCAGGGGCCCTGGTCACAGTACCAAAGCAAAGAGGAGCACTAGCCCTTGTGGATACAGAAGACCAGAGACACTTCCTGGGTAAAAACCAAAGCATGGATCACACCATCACTCCCAGGATCACACCATCTTGGAAACACTCCAAACGTGCAGACCTTTAGAAAACAGCAGCACAAAAAAGCCTGAAGCTTGGGACAGTGCCTCTTCACCCCCAGGTGAACAAAGCCCAACTTTACCATAAAGTTCAAAGTTAAAAAAATTGGTTGGAAAACTGAGCAAACAGACAAGCAAGCAAAAAGGATTCGACCATTAAGAGCTACTATGATGGGAGGGAAGACCAAGACAAACTCAGAAGAAGACAACAAAGTGAAAATGGCTGCAAGAAAAGACTCAAAGGAAAATGCTAATTGGATCCAAACACAAAAAGGATTCCTGGAATAGTTAAAGACAAAGATTAGAATAGTAGAGGAAAAATTAGGGAACAATGAGAAGATGAATGAAAATGAAAAGAGAATGAACAGCTCAGTAAAAGAGGCAAAAAATACTGAAGAAAATAACACCTTAAAAGTAGAATTGGCCAAATGGCAAAAGAAACACAAAAATCCACTGAAGAAAACTCCTTCAAAAGTAGAATTGGCAAAATGGGGAAAGAGGTACAAAATCTCACTAAAGAAAACAATTATATAAAAATTAGAATTGGACAAATGGAATGGCTACACAACATATCAAGAAACAATAAAATAACATCAAAAGAATGAAAAAATAGAAGAAAATGTGAAATATCACAACAGAAAAACATCTGACCTGGAAAAAGAAAGGGAGATAATTTACTGATTATTGAACTACCCAAAAGTCATGATTAAAGAAACAGCCTAGATATTGTAGTTCAAGAAATTATCAAGGAAAACTGCCCTGATATCTTAGATCTAGAAGGTAAAATAGTAATTAAAAGAATCCACTGATCACCTCCTAAAAGAGATCCCAAAATGAAAGCTCCAAGGAATATCATATCCAAATTCCAGAGCTCCCAGACTAAAGAGAAAATACTTAAAGCAACCAGAAAGAAACAATTCAAATGTTGTGGATCCTCAATTTGGATCACATGTACATCCCAGTCTGCACCATTACCTCTCTGTAAAGAGGCAGGAAGCACATACCAATCTTCTGAAATTTTGGTTTGTCACTATGTTGATCATTTTAAAAATGATTTAATATTTTATTTCCCCCCAATTACATGCAAAACCAATTTTTAACATTTGTTTTGAAAAAAAATTTTGAGTTTCAAATTCTCTCCCTCTCTCTTTCCCCTCCCCCTTCATTGAGAAGGTAAAGCAATTTGATATAGGTCATTCATGTGTAGTCATACAAAACATTTCCATTGATCATAGTTTCTTTTTAATTTTCAAAATTTTTATTTTTCCCATTTTTGTTATGAACTTGATAGACATTAAGATATGATGACTTCCATAACTAAATAAAAACACAGAAAAATGCATATGAAATGTTTGTTTTTTAAGTACATGAGATAAATTTAATAATGATAATTTCAATACTGTCTTACTTACCCATGTCTCTCTTTTTTCTTTTTTTTTTAAGCAATCGGGGTTAAGTAACTTGCTCAAGGTTACACGGCCAGGTGTTTCTGGGTGGGTGCTAAGTGTCTGAGCCCAGGATTCAATCTCCAGGTCACTCTGACACTGGAGCCAGTGCTCTTACTCGCTGTGCTATCTGGCCGCCCCAGCCCATGTCTCTTTTTGATCTTCCTTCTGCTCTCTTCAATATATTTTGTAAATAATATAGTAACACTCTTCTTTCATTTTTAGTATTACTATTATTCTTCCTTCTCTCCATCAATCTTCCCCCCCCAAAAGAATAAAGAAAATAAACATTCTCTCTTGTAACAATTAAGTATTGTCAAGTAAAACAGATCTACTCTTTGGCTCCATCAGAAAATGTATGCCTCATCCTGCCTCTCTAATTCATTGCCTCTCTGTCCAGATGTAGGAAGTTTGATTCATCATTAGTTTTTTGAAGCTGTAATTGATCACTGCATTGATCACATTCCCTAAGTCTTTCAAACTTACTTTCCTTTACAATGTTGTAGTTGTATAATTTTTTCTTGATTCTTCACTGTATGTCAGTTCATACATGTTTCTCTGAATCCATCCCTTTTATTATTTCTTGTGGCACATTATATTCATATAGCATCATTTATTCCTGAATTGATTGATATCCCTCTTTGTTCCCAGTTTCTTGGTACAACAAAAAGTACTGCTATAAATATTTTTGCACAAACAGGGCTTTCCTTTTGTTCTTTCTTCTATTTAGTGCATACCTTGTAGTGGTATCATAGAGACAAAGTATGTGCATAACTGAGTGGGTTTTTAAATTATTTTCCAGATGGGTGGGGCAATTCAAGCTATCCCAACAATGTATTAATTTGTCTTTTCTTTCACAGTCCCTCCTACACTTTCAATTTTCTACTTTTTATCAAGGTTCTGAACCAGGGCTGACTCAAATCTGAACCTTGGTAGTTTAGTTTCAATACTAGAACAAAATGAATCAGAAGTAGGTCATTCAACAGTCAACAATAACAATAACAAAAAGACTGTTAGATCAGGAGAAGGATTGAGGATACCTCAAATTGTTTTAGCCAAATGTAGCTCATCTTGCCTAAATTGTTCATCTTGAAAATCTAGACAAGCATCAGAGTCAGTTCCTTGTGGCTATTTTGTATTTAGGTAACTAGGAAGTGATGTCAACAGCTTGAGCCTTTAGTCTTCTGAGTCAGCATTTTAAGAAATAACTAACTTAACTTGCATGGGGTCAGGGGTTAGGATATTATTCCTACCACAATCATCTCTGTCAGTTTAATAGTTGTGAGATAGTTACCTCAGAGTTATTTTAGTTTTAATTTATGTTATCATTAGTAATTTGGAGAATTTTTATGTGGTTATTGGTCATTTGTATATATTTTTAGAATCACTTATTTGTATACTTTTAATATTTATCTAACTGGGGAATAGTTCTTGTTTTTGTATGTTTGAATTAATTATGCATATATATATGTATATGTGTGGAATTATATATACACACACAAATATATAAATGGATGGCTGTCTCTCTATCTGCAGCCTTCATCAGAGAAGTTTGCCAAAAAGATTTTCCCCCAGTTATTTCCCTTATAATTTTAACTACACTGATTTTTATTTATGCTAAAAGTTCAATTTTATATAATAAAATGGTCCATTTTATCTCTTGTCACCCTTTCTATCTCCTGTTTGGCCAAGAACTATTACTTTACCAATAATTGTGAAAGATGTCTCCTTCCCTGTTCCTCTAATTTGTTTGTGATTATTATTTTTTTGGGGTGTAGATCCTTATTTGGATCTATTTGGAGCTTATATTATATTATATTATATTATATTATATTATATTATATTATATTATATTATATTATATTATATATTGTGTGAGTGATTGGTCTGAAATGAATTTCTGTCAGTCTGCTTTTTCAATCTTCCAGGCATTTTTTTGTTGAATAGTGAGTTTTATTCCCAATAGTTGGGATTCATCAAACACTATAATTCTGTGCTCATTTGCTTTTGCATCTTGGGTGCCTAGTGCATCTAATCAGTGTTCCACTAATCAACTTTTCTATTTTTAAACCAGTATCACATATTTTATGATTACTGTTTTGTAGTAGTGAATAACCAGAGGATATTATGGTCCCTCTCTCCTAAAACTGTTTCCTATTATTCAACTCTGATATGCATAAAGTTTAAACTGTACCCAGTGTTTGTTAGAACTGGCTGCTGAAACTCTCCAGTAAACTTATTGATTTAGCATAGTTACAGTTCTATCTTTCTCATCCTGAGTAGGCCTTTCTACTTAATTTTTAGAAACCTTTTTTGTCACTGGATTATGCTTCCTGATCCCATTGCTCTACAGTTATGACTGTGTATGCTCATTAGCGCATGCTTGTGCACACCCACACACCCACACACACACACACACAACATACACCAGTGTTGATGCATGCTATTTATCCAAACTCTGCCCTAAATTTGCATAAATATAATTTTAGATCTGATATCTCTAGGCCCCCTTATTTCCCTCCCTCCCCCCATTATTTTCTTTGAGACTCTTGACCTTTTGTTCTTCTAGATGAATTTTATCATTACTTTTTCTAGTTATGCAATGTAATGTTTTAGGAATTTGAAAGTTCTGGCACTGAATGTCTAAATTAATTTGGGTAATATTGTCATTTTTTATATTGTGACAGCTCAACTATGAGTAATGAATATCCCTCCAATTATTTTTCTGTTTTTATTTTTGTAAATAATGTTTTACAGTTGTATCCATATAGTTTCTTTGTGTATCTTGCTAGGAGAACTGCAATCTATTTTATTATTCTGTAATTAATTGGAATAGAATTTCTACTGGGTTTATATTGGTAATATTCAGAAAGGTTCATGATTTGAGGACATATTATGTATACTGTTACTTTGATAAAGTTATTGTTTCAATTAATTTTAGTAAAATCTCTACTGTTCTCTAAGTAAACTATTGTATTAGCTGCAAAAAGAAATAACTTTGCTTCTTTGTCTATACTTATACAAACAAGGAAACAGCATTATGCTGAAAGGTAATCTAGATAATGAAACAATGTCACTATTATATAGGTATGTACTAAATTACATAGTATTTAAGTACTTAAAGAAAAGGCTTCCAGAAATGTAAAACCACTTAGATAATAACATAATAGTTGTAGGTAATTTTAACACTTTCAAACTTTGACAAATTTAACAGAAACTCTCGTTGAGGAAAGTGCTTTTACCAGCATAATGTGGAACTGATTCTGCAACTTAAGAGTCTTAAAGAGTTCCTGAAATATTAAGATTTGCCCAGAGCCACAGTGCATGTTAGAAGTGGGACGTGATCCAAGAACTTCCTCATTCTGACGGCAGCTATCTCTTATGGAGATCATTGAATGAAGATCTAAACGAATATAATTACTTTTCAGTTCTCATAAAAAATTGATCATGAGCTGGTAAAGAAAGCATGCATAAACAAACATAGTAAGGAAGAATTATTAACCACATCTTTTACAAATCATAACATAATACAAATTAAATCCAATTAGGAAAATATATAAAAAAGCAGAACTATATGATACAATAAAAAGAAAATTGGATTTGTAGTCAGAGAACCCAGATTCAAATCTCAACTCTATCTCTATGTGTCCTTTCATTTCCCTGGTAGCATGGTAAGTAACCATTCAACCATCCTACACAGCAATTTGGAACTATGCTCAGAAGGCTATAAAACCCTTTGACTTAGCAATACCACTACTAGGTCTTTATCTCAAAAAAGAAAAAAAAGGAAAAGGACCTATGTGTACAAAAATATTTATTTCTGGGGACAAAGAATTAGAAATTGAGGGGATGTTCATCAATTGGGGAATGGCCAAACAAATTATGGTATGTGACTTGTAAGGAATGCTATTGTGCTATAAGAAATGGTGAGCAGGATGCTCTCAGAAAAACCTGTAAAAACTTGTATGAGCTGATGCAAAGTGAAATGTACTGTGTACAAAGTAACAGCATTGTTGTGAGATGATTAGCTGTGAATGACTTAGCTATTTTCAGCAATATAATGATACAAGACAGTTCTGAAAGGATGTAGGATGAAAAATACTATCCATCCTCAGAGAAAGAACTAATTGTGTCTGAATACAGACTGAAGCATATTTTTTAAAACTTTATTTTCCTTGAGGTTTTCTTTTGGTCTCATGTTCCACAACATGACTATTATGGATATGTTTTGCATGACTACACATGTGTAACCTATATCAAACTGCTTGCCTTCTCAATGGGGAGAGGTGTGGAGGGAGGAAGGGAGAGAATTTGTGATTCAAAGTCTTAAAAATGAACATTAAAGATTGTTTTTACACATAGCTAGAGAAAAATTAAAATAAATAAATATTAAAGATCAAACACCAAGTAGATACATTGAAAGTAGAGAGCTAATAACAAATGAAGAAGAAATGAAGAAAACAATTAGAAACTACTTATCATACCCAAGTAGAACAGAATATCAGAATCATAGAATGTCAGAGTTGGAAAGATCTTCTAGTACCATGGAGTCCAACCCTTAAGTGAAAAATAATGCTCCCTACAATAAAATTGAAAGTAATACTGAAACATTTTTTTTTGAGACCCTCCAGTGCTGAAGGACTCATTACCTTCCAAGATAACTTATTCCATTTTGAAATAATTTTAACGAGTAAGTTTTTTCTTACATTAAACCTAATCTTATTTCTTTGAAACTTCTATATGTTGCACCTACTTCTACCCTCTGACACTAAGTAGAACAACCCGGATCCCCCTTTCACCTAATAGTCTTTCAAATAAAGAAAGGAAATGAGCATTTATTAAACGTGTATTCTATGCCAAGCATTGTGCTAATTGCTTTATAAATATTGTCTAATTTGATCTTTACAGAAACCTTACAAATGCTTAAAGACAGTCGTACTATCCCCTGTCAGTCTTCTCTGGGACAAACATTCCAAGTTCTTAAAAATCAATCAGTCAGTTAATAAGCATTTATTAAATGCCTGGTACTGTGCTAAGCACCGTGGATTTAAAGACAGGAATCAGTGCTGTATTGGAGGAGCTCATACTCTAATGGGATAGATAGACAGTTTTAAAACTTTACAAACAAGTTATACAGGATAAATAGGAAATAACCAAAAGAGAGAAGGTATTAATTAGATTAAAGATCATCAAGAAAGGCTTCTTATAGAAGGTAAGATTTTAGCTGGTACTTGAAGGAAGCCAAAGAAATCAGAATGCAAAGATGAGGAGGGAGAGCATTCAAGGCATGGAGGACAGTCAGTGAAAATGCACGTAGTGAGGGGCAGCTAGGTGGTGGAGTGAATAGAACACCAGCCCTGGAATCAGGAGAACCTGAGTTCAAATCCAGCCCCAGACACTTAACACTTACTAGCTTAACACTTACGACCTTGGGCAAGTCAATTAACCCCAATTGCCTTGCCTTCCCCTTTAAAAATAAAATGGTCATTGTGGAGAGATGGGGTATTTTGTTTAAGGAACAATAAAGAGACCGGTGTCACTGGATTGCACACCATGGGGAGGGGGAGAAGGTGTAAGGTATAAGAAGACTGGAAAGGTGAGGTGAGGCAGGTTATGAAGGGCTTTGAATGTGAGAGGATTTTATATTTGATCCTGGAATTGATAGGGAGCTACTGGAGTTTATTGACTTTTAGAGAGTGACATGGTCAGTTTTAAACCTAAGAAAAATCATTCTGAAAGCTGAGTGGGGGATGAATTGGAGAGGGGAGGAACTTTGGTAAGTAGGCCAGCCTTCAGGCTATTGCAATAATCTAGGTATGAGGTGATGAGGGCCTGTATCAGGGTCATAGCAGTATAAAAGGAGAGAAGGAGTCATATTCTAAAAATGTCAAAAGGGTAAAATCTACAGGTCTTGGCAACAGATTGGATGAGGTGAATAAGAAAGAGTGAGGGGTCTCGGATGACACCTAATTTGTGTGCCTAGGGGATTAGGAGGTTGGTGGTATTCCTTGATAGTAATATGGACATTTGGAAGAGAGGAGGATTTGGAGAGCAAGATGATGACTTCAATTTTGAACATGTTGAGTTGAAAATGTCTGTAGAACATGTAGTTTGAGATGTCTAATAGGCAGTTGGAGATTTGAGACTGGAGATAGGCAGAGAGGTTAGGACTGGATAAGTAGACTTGAGAATCATAAGCATAAGGTTGATAATTAAATCCACAGGAGCTGATGATATTATGAAGTGAACTAGTGAGAAGAGAAGAGGACAGAGCCTAGGATAGAATCCTGGGGGGTATTCATGACGTCTTTAATCGGCATTAACCATCTGACGAGCACTGTGCCAGGCTATAGGGATCTATGTTCTTGTCTTCAAAGCCCTTAAGTTCTAAGGGGGAACACAACAGGTGCACATTTAGCTATAGACAAAACACAAAACCATATTAAACAGTCACAAAGGGAAAGCATTAGCAATTGGGAAGACCAGGAAAGAAAGGCTACATGCAAAAGGCTCCAGGTTAAAGCAAAAATGTCCGGTGTGTCTACTACTATTTTTTTTACTATATATAATAACTATATATATATATACTATAATAATATAATACTATATGTAATATTATTATATTATATATAATGTATATATAATATAAAACTATAATAATACTACTATATTACACAGTAATAGAAATTCTGACTACAGAAATAAGACAAGAAAAAAGAAGCTAAGGGAGCAAGCATACTTATTTCAGTTTGCAGATAATAAGATAATTTGCTTAAAAAGTCAACTAAAAAGGGTACCAGCAATTAATCTTGCAAAGTAGCAAGACACATAATAAATTCACAAACACAGATAAACATTTCTGTATATGATTAACAAAGCCAGAAGGAAGACATAGGAAAATAAATTCCATTTAAAATAATGATAAAATGCACTAAATATCTGAAAATTAAGCCACTAAAGTCTCATCTATAAAATATATTTATAGATTAAATTTATGTAATTTAATAATTATTAATTATATAATCAATATATAATCAATATATAATTATATAGAAATATATAATGTATAAATCAATAATAATTTGAATGTTTATTTTATATATATTAAATTTATATTTATTATTATTTATATTTTATATATTTAAATACATAAAAGCAATTTTCACAGAAATTCAGTTCAGTCATTTTTAGTCATGTCTGACTCTTTGTGACCCCATTTGTGGTTTTTCTTGGCAAAGATAGTGGAGAGGTTTGTCATTTCCTTCTCCAGCTCATTTTACAGATGAGAAAACTGAGCCAAATAGGGTTAGGTGAATTGTCCAGGGTCTGAGGTCAGATATGAACTCAGGAAGATGAATCTTCCTGACTCCAGACCTGGCACTCTATCCACTGCTCTATGTAGATGTCCCATTTCATAGAAATAAAGGGAAACAAATCATTGGGATGATTGTCAATGTTATGACTGGAGGATGCCACATATCCAAATTTCTCTACAAATTGGTGTTATTCCTATTAGGTTGCTATAGCGAGTAAGCCCAAGAGGAACCTGATAAGGTCCTCTTGAATTCCTTTTTGTGTCTCTGACAAGATTAGTTCTTTAATAAGATATGAAATTGCCTAAACCAAGGCACTTAGCTTGCTACTTTAACACCATTTGGAGAATGATTGATTCACAGCCATACACCTGAGTTACAACCTTAGACTTGGCTTTTAAAAGGAGAGGACAGGAAAGAACCAGGGCTGGGAGACTGGACAGAGGGAAGGTTGTTAGACACATACAGACTCTAGTTCTCTTGAGGAGGTCTGCAGAGTCACATGGCCACTAAGAGCAGTGGCCATCTCTGAAGACACTTTGATTGCTATAAAATGTTTCACTGTAAAAGTGCCCAGCCTGAGATAGCAACTACTGCTGAGATAATAGTGCAGCCCAAAGTTGCTGAATGTGTCAACTGGGAGCAGCCCAAATGAGCAGTCATGAATTTGGGCAATTGCATTCCAGTCAACCAATGTTCTCCAAGGTATAGGTTACAAAATGAGGCTTTGCATATTATACCTCATAAATTAGAATGCCCACATGAATTGCAGAGGAGCTGAATTCCAAGTTGTATTTCCTTCCTGCCTTGTGCAAAGAGTGGGAGAAGAAAGTTGTTGCAGAGAACTGAAGATTCATCACCAATCTAGAAGAAATGTTACAGACTGTTATTTCAGCTCCTTTATTCATCATCCTGGATCCTGGCCGGCTTAACTACATATTACTCGGATATATGGCTTGTGCTTTCAGATTTTACTTTCACTTTTGGTGGTGTAGCAGTGATGCTTAACCTATAATCATCCAATTAAAGGTGAGAATTCATAGGAAAGACTAATGATCTCTTATCTCAGGTAGCTTGACCCCACCATCTGCATCATATTCTTAGGATGTAAATAGCATCAAGAAAACACATATATACAAGAATACTCAGCAGCATTAATTGCAATAACAAGAAGTGAGAGAAAAAACAACATTTTCTTCTAGATTGGGGAATGACTGAGCAAACTATGGTTCAAACAAGGCAATATATGTAAAATTCTTGGCAAGCCTAAAAGCACTATATAAATGTTAGTTCTTATAGTATATGACTGTAATGGAATAAAGAATGCTTATTTCAAGGAATTCAGGGACAACAATACAAGATTTGTATGAGTGATAGAAAGTGAAGAAAACAGAACCAAAAGAATGCATTCAGCAGATAGAGCTGTGTTGGTTGACTGAATGAGTTGAGGAATTTAACAACATAACAGGGGATCCTTGGGATCCTTCCCTTTTGATTCTCAACACTTCCCTTCCTTTCATTTCCTGGCTCCTTCCCCCATTGCCTTCTTCTCTGTGTATGGAAAGGTGGAAATTCTTGCTTTAGGTACCCTCATTCAAAACAAAACAACTCAACTTACATCCCAGGGCATTGGTGCTACAGGTCAAGTTGCTGCTTTCCCCTTCAATTTTGGGGAGTTTATTAATGCAGATTATTAGTGAAAAGTAACAAAGTCAATAGTTAAACATTTACCAAAACACATTATGTGTGTGTGTGTGTACACATGTGGAAAGACAGAAAGAGAGGAGGGAGAGAGAGAGAGAGAGAGAGAGAGAGAGAGAGAGAGAGAGAGAGAGAAGGCATTAGCTTGGGGGAGACTGAGAAAAGTATCCTGAAGGAGGTGGTATTTGGGCTGTCTTGAGAGAAGCAGGGGCAGCCAGGAGATTAAAATGAGGAGGAAGAGATTTCTAGGCATGGGGAACAGTTAATGAAAAAGGAGATGGAATGTAGTATGGAATGTGTAGGAAGTAAAAAGGAGAAGTCTAGGAAGGGCAAGAAGGCCAATGCCACTAGATCAGAGTAGATGTCAGAGGACATGATGGAAAGTAAAGTGTAAGACAATTGGAAATATAGAAAGGGACAGGTTGTGAAGGGCTTTAAAAGCGATGTAGACAAATTTATATTTGTAGTTGGTAGCCTCTGAAGTTCATTGAACTGGGTTGATACCAGCAGACATGTACTTTAGGAAGATCACTTTGTCAGATGAGTGAATAATGGACAAGAATAAGGAATGACTTAAGGTCAGTTAGAAAGCTATTGCAGTAGCCATTCTCCTTAGCTCTATCCCCCATTCTGAATGAGATGATGAAGGTCTACACCAAGGTGATGGTTGTGTGAGTGAAGAGAAGAGAAAACAATGCTTGGCACATAGAAGGTGCTTAATAAATGCTGATTGATTGGGTGACTGAAGGTAGAAACCACAAAACTTGTTAACATATTAGATATGAGTGAGTTAGAGCAAGAGGTTGAGGATAACACTAAGCCTTACAGCCTGAGAGCCTGGGAGGATGTTGTTGCCCTTGACATCATTAAGGAAGTCTGGAAGAGGAAAATGTTTGGGAGTAAGATAATGAGTTTTGGATGTGTTGAGAATGAGATCAGGGCATGATCGGGACATCACTAAAAAAGGAGAATAGAAGTCATCACAGACAAAGCTTAAAATGGAGGCCAGTCCTTCAGTTGAGTAAGCTACACAAGGTTGGGGGTAGGGAAATGAGTCTTTTGTTCAACACTCACCATTTTTTCAGAAGTGTTACATTATGTTGAAGTACAGCCCACCTCTTCTTCTTGCTAACATTTTGGTTACTATTCATCTGGAATGTGTCTTGTTGTTTTAAGATAGCAGGGATTAGGAAATATGCTTTGAAGCCCATCATCTTGCTGGGTAATTTTTCCAAAGGTACAGGTCACAATTGCCCCATTCATTCTAATCCTATATTGATTTTTGTCCAAGTTTTCTTGGAAACTTTCCCTTTGTACTTGGGGATATTAATGCATCACTTAGATTATCCATTTGTTGTCTCACTTTATGGAAAATACTAAACTGTTTTTTTTTTCTGTAAAAAGGTTATCTCTAGAGATAACATAATACTAACAACCTATTTTAAGCACCAAAATACCTTGGAAGAATCACTTTCCACTTGCACTCTTCAGAGTCAAACCTACTGATAAAAATGACATACATTAATTAATTAAGGTGTTTTGTATGCCTTAAAACATTGTATTTCTTACTTTTGAATCTTTTTCATAACAGCTAATGTGTAGATGCATCTGAATTGCTTCTTGACCTGTATCTTACTTCTATTAGAGAAATGAGCCTTGTGTTTCCATGGTGAACATCTGTGCAAATCTCTTTGTTTCTTGAAACCCTATTACTTCCCCCACCCTTCCCATTTTCTGAAACCATTGTCTGGTAGCTACATCCAATAAAGGGAAAGATTCCTATCTGTTTTATAACTTGAATTAGATTTGACCATGGGAAACAATTTTCTCCTTTAAACGGTTTCATCAGCTTATATATAGGAAGGTCTCAAATTCTTCAGGCTTTCCTATATAATATCGTCAGAGCAAATATAACCATAGAATGTTAGAAGGGATCTCAGGAACTTCGCAGTCAAAACTCTTTATTTTACAGGTAAGCAAACTGAGGCCCAGAGAATGAAATGATTTGCCTGTGATCACAAAACTGGTGAATGGCAGAAGCCGAGCTAGAGTTTCAGACTCCTGCCTCCTACCCCAGTTTTCTTCACACTATACTATACTGATGGGGAGACCTAAAAGTAACTAGTCATCATTCAGAGCTACTCAGACCTGGTTGTGTTATTGACTGGAGAAGAGGGAAGAGAAAGGCAAAAATAAGAGAGCATCTTTTAAAGTGAGAGGTTAATTAAAAGGAAATGAGAATCTTAAAGTGCCCCTTCCTTTACATTTAATTTCCACCAGCCTAGTGATACCACCTGACAAAACTATTGCAATATCCTCTGGTGGGTCTTTATGCCTGCTCTAGCTCCAATCCATTACTTTTTAATGGATTAAAATTCAAATAGTCCATTTTTATATTTTGAAGTTTTTTAATTCATTATTTTAGTTTTTATATTGCAATATCATTTCAAGATATAAACTACCCCAGGTTCTAGCACTGAAAAATAGTTATGTGAGAATAACAGATTCATTAATTGTTGGCTGAGAGCATATGCAACATTCTCTGCTGAGTTATATTTCATTATCTGTTCTCTGGAACAAAATTGGTCAGCACAATCACTCAGAGTTCAATTTCAAATCAATCAACAAACAATTATTAGGTGCCAGGTACTAGGTTCTGGAGATACAAAGACAAAAGTAAAACCATTCCTGGCCTCAAGGAATTTATATTTAATTGATATTTATAGTTTATATATGTTGCTACATGATTTATGTGTCAGTATATACAAAATGTATTGTATACAAAAACAATGCAATACGCTTATAAAACACAAATGAACATATGAAAAATATTCATTTTGTGTCACATATGTATCTATACTGTGTGTATACATACATACATACATAATTTTTTAATACAAAGTAATTTGGAGGGGGGAGGTATCAGAAGCTGGGGTTGAAGAATCAAAGAAGTTTTCATGTAGAAGCTAGAACTTTAACTTAGTTTTTGAAAAAACAATGAGAAATCCTAAGAACCAAAAGGAAGGAAGGAGTGCATCCTAGAAATGGGAGACAACCAATAACAGAGGCGAAGGAGTGTTGTACAAAGAACCAAGAAGATCAACTTGGCTGGACTGTGGAGAGTATGGAGGGGGGATAATTTACAGTAAAGTTTGAAAGATGGGTTGGCACCATATTATGAAGGGCTTTAAGTTCCAAAGGAGTGTATATTTGGTCCTAAAGTCAATAGGGAAGGCCTGGAATTAATTGAGTAGGGGAGTGATGTAGTCAGAAAAATCACTTTGACAGCCACATGAAAAATGTGTCAGAGAGCTTCCTTTTACTGCTCTTTTAAAAAAGTACCTGGTGACATACAAACAACTCTTAGGGTAGTTCCCCCAGGAAATGGCTACTCTGGGGGTACGTTGCCCCTAAAACCATAGCTCACGAGCACCTACTGATGTATTTATCCAGAGAACAGAATTAGTTCAATGCAACAGGAGAGTATGAAAAGTAGCAACAAAACATTTCCCCTGTACCTGGGGTGAACTGTGCCACAAATATATTCATCAACAGGAAGACGGACAAACATAGGAAAAACATGTAGAAAGATACATGTGGATGAGGGAATATATATGACCAGGGGGCATGTGTGGAGACGCATACATACAGGGAACACATATGGCCATCGAGTGTTTGTGGAGAGGTAACCCATAGCTCTGATGTTATCAGGCCACTGAAATAATTCAGTGATGTTTTCACACTATTTCTACTGGGTCTATTTCCCATTGGTCTTATAGTCTTCACAGGTTTTGCAATCTTCACTGACTGGTCTCAGCATTTCCACTGAATGCTGCTTGGCAGTAGTAGTCTGTGATGATGATGATGATAACAACTAGCAATTCATATCACTCTATGACTTACATATATTATCTCAAAAGATCCTTACAACAACCCTGTGAAGTAACTGTAGTCTAGGGAGTGTGCTGATAAATGTTTAACAACAGACTCTGAGGGGAAAAATGTACACAGGACATATTTTAAAGTTTGATATGTATTATTAGTGCTTTGTCCATCATTTCCTTAAGCCTAGATAACTAACAAAATAATCCATCAAGCCCTGGTTTATAATTTGCTGATTTCTGAGGTGTAAATGCTTACACTGAAAATTTAACAATCAGACAAAATGGAGCTGACTTCAGCATTTCCCTGAGGTAGTCTTTGTTGGATGCTGCTCTGATGGATGACTCCCTCCCTCTGGCTTCTGACTCAGATGAAATCCTTGGCTATCTCTTCCTTGAGGGAAATTCTCTGTCAGATTGAAGTCAATAGACATCCTAGATCCTTTTTTGGCGGGGGGAGAGGGCTGTTGGGGTTAAGTGACTTGTCCAAAGTCACACAGCTAGGAGAGCTAGAGTTAAGGATGAGAACAAAGTTGTAAAACCAGGTGATTAGGAATATTGTGGTACCCTAGACAGTAATAAGTAATTTCAGAAGAGAAGTGAACTTGAGTGGGGGGCAGGGAGAATAATGAACTGGTGATTTCCATCCAGGATAGCTGCCTGAATGGATGTGGACAGCAGACATATCTACTCCAGTAAAAATGTGAAATTCATGCCAAAAAGAAGAATAATTAAAACACAATAAGAATTTATAGTAAGTGACTACTTCCATTCCCAGGACTGCACAAAAGGCAGCCTTTGTATTGATTTTGGGCACCAGGAAAGGAGATTTCCAGAAAAGTCAGTGCCAGTGCAAGCAAATAAGCCTCTAGTCTCCCAGCATGAGCAGAAACAGGCAGAAATATATGAAGCCTGCAAGGCTATGTCTGATGGCAGCAAGAATCAAAAGCTCCTCCAAGAAAGCTCCATGGTGGTTGGAAACCCACAAGGAGGATGTTGAAAGTTCTGGATATCAACAGCCAAAAGCATGGTGTAGCAGCACTCAGAGTAGGATGGTCCAGATGCATAAAGGCTTATAGGTCTCTAGCACTCTGTCCTGAAATGTCTGAAGACCAACCATTATGAATCTCAGAGATGGGAGAAGTGACCTGAACCCAGGCGGGGGGATTCAGCACAAGAAAGCAGGTGACATACAATAAGATGAAGCAGGACTGGCCACCCTATCCAGCAGAACAGCAGGGAGAAGAAGCTGGCCCTTGCACAAAGACCCAATTCAGGAACTAACAGTGATGAAAGGAATAAAGCAATGAAGACATTGACTAGCACAAAAATTATAGGTCTAGAGGTCCCCAAAAATTTACCTCAGAAGAAACTCAAAGTCTAAAACAATGGATTTTCCAGAAGGACTTTATGAATAAAGTAGGAGATTAAAAATGAAACAAAAATTCTTGAGCAAAGAATTATAAAAAGGAATAAGTAGCTTACAAGAGAAGGTTGTAAAACTTCACCCAGAAACAAAATCCCTGAAAAAGAGAAAAGAGCAAACAGAGATCAATGACTCCATGAGACAGAAAGAAATATTAGAACAAAATAAAAGATTGAACAAATTGGAAGAGAATGTAATGTATTTACCAGACAACACAATTGTCTGGTAAACAAGTTAAAGGGAGATAATTTAAGAATCACTGGACTCTCAAAACCATGATAAGAAAAAATGTCTGGAGGTGGAGCCAAGATGGTGGAGTAGAAACAGGACTTCCACTCAGCTCCCTCTACCACTTCCTCCAATTCATGTAAAACAATGACTCTAAACAAACTTTGGAGCTACAGAACCCACAAAATGACAGAGAGAAGCTAACCTCCCACTGAAGACAGCCTGGCAAGCTGGCAGGAAGGGGCCAGCACAGCCCTCTGGGAGCCAAGCCCAGTGTGAGCTGGAGGTTTAAGCCTCAGGGTGACTACAACCAGCTGCTGGCTGGAGGGACTTCAGTTCACCAGCAGCTGTGGTGGTTTCCAGAGTTATCAACCCATAGATGCTAAGGACAAAGTGAAAGATCAGTGTAGTGTGGACTTTGGAGAAAGGGAGTTCAGGAGTGTGGTCCAGCCTTTGCCCCCCTGGAGGGAGAAGAGGCTGAGGCATGGCAGCTGTGCAGCTGCACTGCGTGGCTGCTTCAGAGCTCCTGGCCTGAAGATTGTAGGGGGACTAAGCAACCAGTCTGAGGGGTAATCACTCTTGCTTTAACCTGCTATGATCTATATTGCCGTCTAGGTTGGAGGTACTGGGGTGCATGACCAGTTTGCCAGAGTGTGTGGAGGCTTCAGAGAGGGCACCCAACTAATAACTCCAGCAGCTGTGAAAACCCCAGTGATTTGGGATAAAGCTCCCCTCTCTGGTAGCAGAGTTCTGCTGTGGCAAAAAGCTCAAAAGTCAAGTAATTGAGTGGAAACATGAGCAAGCAAAGGAAGCAAAGAAAACAAGCAATCTGACTTTACATTCTTATTTTGGGGACAAAAAGGATCAAAGCACAGAACAGGAGGAAGACAATGAAGTCAGAAGTCCTGCACCAAAAGCTTCCAAGAAAAATATGAGCTGGTTACAGGACACAGAGGAGCTTAAGAAAGATTTTGAAAACCAAATAAGAGAGGTGGAGGAAAAATTGGGAAGAGAAATGAGAACCATGCAAGAAAATTATGAAATGAGAGTCAACCTGAAGACTGAAATAACACCTTTAAAAATAGACTAACTCAAAGGGCAAAAGAGGCTCAAAAAGCCAATGAGGAGAAGAATGCCTTAAAAAGCCAAATTTGCCAGATGGAAAAGGAATCTCAAAAGCTCACTGAAGAGAATCATTCCTTGAGAATTATATTGGAGAAAATGAAAGCAAGTGACCTTATGAGAAATCAAGATACTATTAAATAGATCCAAACAAATGAAAAAAATAGAAGGTAATATGAAATATCTCATTGGAAAAACCACTGACCTGGAAAAGAGATCCAGGAGAGATAATTTAAAAATTATTGGACTACCTGAAAGCCATGATCAAAAAAAGAACCTAGAAATCATTCTTCAAGAAATTCTCAAGGAAAATTGCCCTGATGTTTTAGAATCAGAGGGCAAAATAGAGGTTGAAATAATTCACCAATCACTTCCTGAAAGAGATCCCAAAAAGAAAATCCCTAGCAATATTATAGCCAGGTTCTGAAATTCCTAAATCAAGGAGAAAATATTATAAGCAGCTAGGAAGAAACAATTTGAATATTGTGGAAACACAATCAGGATAACACAGGATCTGGCAGTTTCTACACTGAGGGATTGAAGGGCTTGGAATATGATATTCTGGAGGTCAAAGGAGCTGGGATTAAAACCAAGAATCACCTACCCAGCAAAACTGAGTATCATGTTTCAGGGGAAAATATGGTCATTCAGTGGAATAGACTTTCAAGCATTCATGATGAAAAAATCAGAGTTGAACAGAAAATTTGACATTCAGATACAAGAAGCAAGAGAATCATGAGAAGGTAAACAGGGAAAAGAAATCATAAAGAACTTGTCAAAGTCAAAGTATTTCCATTCCTACATGGAAAAACAATAATTGTAACTTATGAAAATCTTCTCAGTATGAGAATAATTGAAGGAAATATAAATATATATGTATGCATACATATATATGTCTCTATAGGAGGATATGTGTGTGTATGAATACATATGTGAGTGTGTGTATATATGTGTACAGGTATACATAGGCAAGGGCACAGGACTAATTGAATAGGAAGGGATAATACATAAAGGTGCAATTAAGAGGTGAGAGAGGAATATAATGAGAGGAGATGGGGAGAGACAGAATGGGGTAAATTATCTCATATAGAAGAGGCAAGGGAAAACTGTTCCAATGGAGGGGAAGAACAGGAAGGCAAAAGGGAATGAGTCAACCTTACTTTCATTGAATTTGACTTAGGGAGGGAATGACATACACACCAAATAGGGTATCTCACCCTACAGGAGAGTTGGGGGGAAGGGGATGAGAGGGGGGATTATGGAGGGGAGTATTGGTGGGGGAAGGGAAGTTGGAAGCACACACTTTTGAAAAAGGACAGGATCAAAGTAGAGAATAGAACAAATCGGGGGGTGTGGGATAGGATGGAGGGAAATATAGTCAGTCTTTCACAATTTATCCACTATGAAAATGTTTTGCATTAGCTAAACATGTACAACCTATATTGAATTGCCTATCTTCCCAGTAAGGGTGGGTGATGATGGAGGAAGGGAAGGAATCTGGAATTCAAAGTTTAAAAATCAAATGTATATATATATACATGCAACTGGGAAATAAGATATAGAGGCACTGGGGCATAAAGATCCATCTTGTCCTACTGGAAAGTTGGAGGGGGGATGGGTGAAGATATAGGAGAGAGCAGATTGGGGGAGGAGATATTCAGTGGGATCACTGTTTTGGGGTGGTGGGTAGGGAAAAATGGGAAGAGAATTTGTAACTCAAAATCTTGTGGAAATGAATGATGTAAACTAAAAATAAACATAAAATTTAATGAGAAAAAGAAAGAAAAATGTCTGGACATTATTTTAAGAATCAAAATGAATCTTCCCATATCTATTAGGACCATGCAGCAAAAAAAATAAAAAAAAAAAAAGATAGAAAGAATCCACTGACAACCTCGAGAAATAACCTCAAAGAAAGAAATCCCAGGAATGTCATAGCTAAATCAGATCTTCCATATCAAAGGAAAAATATACTATAAGCATTCAAAAAGAAAAAGTTCAAGAATCAAGGACCCACAGTCAACAGTCAGAATCACACAATATCTGTCAATCTCTCTTTAAAAGGAGAGGAGATCTTGGAATACAATATTCCAAAAGGCAAAATACACAAGCTTATGACCAAGAATAGCTTGCAAAGCTGAGAAAAATCTCACAGGCAAAAAAATGAATTTTTAAGGGGATAGAGGACTTTCAAGCTTCTGTGATGAAAAAAGCTAGATCTAAGAGAATCGTAAAATACAAAAATTTTGTTTCCTATGATCCTCTATTTGATCATAAATGCTTCCCTTATCCAGAGATCCGACAGGTAAATTTTTCCCTCCTTCCATACTAATTTGCTTATGATATCATACTTTATGTCTAAATCCTATACCCATTTTGGCCTTATTTTGGGAAATGTCCCTCTTTTCAATACAAGCATTTTGCCAGCATTCCTACTTGGCATCGGCATGTGGACCATCCTGATGTCAGGGTCTCTGAACAATTAAGATTAGTATCACACAGAGAGTAACATATGCTCTGTATAAGCAGGATGCAACATATAACCAAAATGGAATCCTGAAGAAGAAAAGAATAAAAGATGTCACCAAAGAATTGTGTGACAAAAAGAGAAGATGGGCAGGTAGTATGATAAGCTTGAAGGACAACAGATGGATGGTCAGAATTATTAGCCATGAGAGAACAGGGAAAGACTCCAGCACTGTGCGTGAATTCACAGTGGTGAACTTTTAGGAGAATGTGGGTGAGAGTTGCACAGGACAGGCAGGTTTTAATCTGTATCATTGTAGAGAACTCCAGAATTAATGGAATTATAGATCTGTTTATTATTATTATTATTAGCTAGCATTTATATATAGTGCCTTAAAATTTTACATGTTAACTCCTTTCATCCTCATAGTAACCTTGTGAAGTAGATACTGTTATCCTCATTTTACAGATAAGGAAAATGAATTTGAGAGAGGTTAAGTGACTTGCCCAGGGTCACACATCTAGTAAATTTCTGAGGCAGAATTAACTTAAATCTTCTGATTCCAAGTTCTATGGTGTATTCACTGTGCCACCTAGCTGCCAATTTGAGTGCTTTTTTGTACCCACTTCATAGAAATTCTTTCGCTGATGACCAAAAGACAAGGGAATACAATATGGAAATGTTTTATTTTTGTGTTTGAAATTCTGGTTCCTACTACAGTTCCTTGTGTAATAATTATCTCTTAATAAATCGTTGCTAAATGAATGAATAAGACCATGAGGACAAAGGAAATTAGCTCATCACATAGAGTTTAGGTTAACCTGGCATGACTTGCTATTGACTCCAAGATGGCTCTTAGAGATCATTCCTTCCCTTTCTCAGTGTTCATACTGTCAATCTAATATTTAGTTCTAGAATTTTTTTAGGGATGGATGTCAAGTTCAGTTTATAAAATTCTCCTTCCTTCTTTTGAAAATTTGCCAGTCACTTGTCCTAAAGGACCTCTCTATTTCTTCACAATTCTTCAAAGACCACTGACTGGTTCAACAGTCTTCAAGGTCTTTCAGGATATAATTTATTCAGCAAACTGGCTTGAATTCACTTTCGGCAGCAAGGTATTCTCTTACTATCTCCTCACTTAGGTTTCAATTCCTTTTTAGCTATTTAAAAAAAAATGTTTATCTTTTCCAACCTGAAGATTTTCAAATGGAAGATTTTCTTTGATAGAAGAAATGGAAACAAACTACCAAATGAGTAGTTCATACTTCTCTGTCATTCAGAGCATTCTGTACTTGCTTGCCTAAAACAACAGGTTTTCCTTATTTTTTGTTCATCTTACTTCATACATAAACCTCCAGTTTTAAAAAGCTCTTTTTTGTTGTCTTTGGTATTTTTCACAAACCTCTCTTTCTAGGCCTTTCTGAGACCTTCTCATAAAAAAGTGCCATTTTTCTGCATTTGCCTTTAATTATGTGGTTTTCTTTCTTCCTTCCTTCTTTTCTTTCTTGTCTTCATTCCTTTCTTTTTCCTTCCTTCTCTTTTCTTTTTTTCCTTTTTCTTCCTTCTTTGCTTTCTTTACCTTCCTCCCTCCCTCCCTCCCTCTCTTCCTTCCTTCCCCTTCCTTCCTTCTTTCTTTCTTTTTCTTCCTTCCTTCTTTCCTTCCTTCCTTCCTTCCTTCCTTCCTTCCTTCCTTCCTTCCTTCCTTCCTTCCTTCCTTCCTTCCTTCCTTCCTTCCTTTCTTTCTTTCTTTCTTTCTTTCTTTCTTTCTTTCTTTCTTTCTTTCTTTCTTTCTTTCTTTCTTTCTTTCTTCCTTCCTTTCTTTCTTTCTTTCTTCATGCTTCTAAAATCTGGGCTTAGCAGAGAGCTCCCTGTGTGGCCACTTCATTCTTTTAAATTAATTCTCTCTTTTCTTCTTTATTTGGATTATTGGCTGTACTGGAACCTACTAGATCTTTTAAAAATTGTTACCTTTAGTCTTTATATCACTATAATCTCTGGAAAAATTTATGCACACCTCTTCTCCCCCCCTCCCATTAAACTCTTTCTTAAAACAAAGAAACTAACAGGATGTTAAAAGGCTGAGAGGGAAGCTTCCATCTCTGGAAAAATTTATGCACACCTCCTCCCCCCACCCCCACCCCCCATTAAGCTCTTTCTTAAAACAGACTCACAGGATGTTAAAAGGCTGAGAGGGGAGGCTTCCAGAATGTTGGGTAGGCCTTCTCTGGAGGATTTATGGGAGAACTTGTACAAGTATCTCACAGGATGATTATCTAATCGATTATTATCTGATCCAATTGGGGATGGTACTAATGCAGTGGAGATTACAGATTCATTTATGTATAGAAATATCCAGTTCAACTATAACATGAATATATTGACAAGGAAATGTAATTGGATCAGTATTGTTATAGGATCCCCAGTTTAACAAAAAGATGTTTTAAATGGAATTTATTTAAACTTAATAATCCTTTGCAAGGAATCTCACAATTCTGAAAAGGTTGTAAAATAAGTTGCTTATTGTTAACCATAGAGTTGGTGTACACAATTAACATACCAAGAAAATCAGAGCTGATCTTTTTAGTGGAAAAAAACCAAAACACTTATCCATCTTTCAGGTCAAACACTTATCCTTCTTTTCAGGTTGCAGGTCAAAATTTTCTGAACACAGCTAAACTAGGAGTCTTGATCTGGAGAAGGCAGGCACATATTTATACCAACCATAATCACCAAAATTTAGTTACATACAATTAACATTATTATTACAATACAATTAACAATCATCTGTCCTATTAGAGTTAAGTTACTTAAGGACAAGGACTGTCTTTTGTCTCTTTTTTTTGTATCCCCAACTCTTAGCACAGTGCCTGACACACAGTAGGCATTTAAAATGTTTATTGGTTGTCTTTCCATTATAACTTAAAGGATGCTTTTTGCTTCTTAGGGGACTTTGACCATCTTTCAATTTTCTATTTGAGCACATACACTGAAGACAGTAGCATAGCTATAAGTATTTGAGCCTCCAAACAAACATATCAGAAAAGACTTAAAAAAAATCATTTGTTCCTTTCCAAGTAAGGCCTATTGAGCAGACCTAGCAACTATGAAGAGAAAGGAGAACTTTGAATAAACAAATCAATAGGTGATTAATTGTTGACAAGGATTATAAAGTATCGATCTGCTTAAAAAGTAACTGAATTTTAATCCATTCAAATTCTGTTTTCAGAGTCAGGAAGAAAAACGAGATATTTAATGGGTATTAATTAGGGCACTGTCTAACATCATAACTGACGTTTATAAACTAGGTCAGGCAGCCTTAGTGGGGGCTGAAGGTTCAAGTATTCTTCGGGTTCCTTGAGATAAACTAAAATCAGGAAATCAGTGATCTCTGGGCCAGTCTGTGTATGATTTTCCCCTTGCAAGCCCTAGCCTTCAAAACACATGCAATCTCTTCTACTGAGGACCAAGCAGTAACAGCTCAGCTTTTTATTAATTTTAATTAAGTTTGGCATCTGAAAGAAAGTAACGATGTATATAAATAATACTTTTTATTCCCCTTTCATCCCCTGATAAAACAGCAAAAGGAGCCAGTCCCGTCTTCTTGCCTATGAAAAAAGCTAGAGGAGGGAGAATGTTTGAGTATGTGTGGTGGGAATGGGGTGGGGACGAGTGGGTTGAGTGGGGTGGCTACAAGAGGTAAATCTGAAGAAGCGGAGTCATTAAAATTGGATCTAGACTGGGCAGATTTGTGAGAGTTTAGACGCGAGCCTGGGGTTGTAGCGGCGCGTCTCAGCAGGGTACAAGACACTAAGCTGGCGTTTTTGCCGCAGTGGCTGTCATTTGGTACTAAGAGCTGCTGTGCAGGTTCCTTTACAATCTCACGGCAATGGATGCTCGAGGCTTTCCGAACCGACAAAGGGTCCAAATGATTGACTCGAGAACAAAGTAGAATCCTGGGTTGACTGCCAGCTCCTGGGAACAGGTATTTGAAGAACTGGTCCCTGAAGCGAGAGGATTCTTTCCTCTCTGCAATACTTTGTGATTAGATACATTTCCTGCCCTCTTAGAGAGAACCTGTCCCAATCCTCTGCCCGGCTTCGGGTGTTTGGAAGAGAGATCCCAGAATGCTCCTTTTCTTCTATTGCCCTCGCATTCATCTGGTTTACACACAAAGCCTCTGGATCCAGTTTAGAGCAATTCAGAGTCATTCAGATTCTTGGGTCAAGGTAGGCAAAGGTGCAGATCGAGGAGGGAGACGCGGGAATTATCTCTCTCTTCTTCCGAGCTCTGAGGTAATGCCCTCCTGTCTGAACCCTGCAACCACTGGAATATTTCTTCAGCAACTGAAGTAACTAGTGGGAACTTCGGTAGGGGAGATTCAATCTGGGCTGGTAATTTCGACAGTTTAGGTAACTTAGACTTTTAGCAAAGAGACCAATGAGACCAAGATCTCAGTCCACTCTCTTATCTTGGCCCAACGTTTCGTTATTGTATCCTCTGATGAAGTCCTTGTGTAGATTTCTTTCTGGAAAGGAAAGGCCTGAAGGGATGAGCGACCATCTTCCGTTCCATTTACTTGTTCAAGATTGTAGTCAAAAGTTGTTGCTGTTTGTTAGTTTTGAGGAAATTTAGTGCATTTGGGTTTTCTTGCCTTCCTTGCCTTGTGATCCCTTCTCCTAATAGAAGGTCATAACCACATCGAAGACTGTTCCATTCCTGGATTTGAAGGCCCCAATTTCCCACACCCACTCACATACTTTTGATGTCCCATAGTTATTTCTGGAGTGCAGAACTGGGGCTTGGATAAGGTAGACAGCTTTCTAAATCTCAACGTGGGGAGAGTGTATGTACAAAACAATTTTAAAAATTATCTTTTATAATGTATATTTTTCAAGTTGGTTAGGTCTTTTCCTTCTCTTCATTTTTTATCTTATTTATACCTTTTTTTCCACGTCACTTTGTTTACCAATACATTCTGCTTAGAAGGGCCCTGACTCATAGAGCCATCCTTTGTGACAAAGATTGAAATGGGAGATAGGGAAGCATCAGTAAAACTAACTGAGATATCAACCAAGACTGACAGTATATGCGGTTAGTCCCCCTCCCACTCCGCAGATGAGATAGAGAGGTGCATTGTCTCAAACTTTTTCAGAAGCTAAATTTGGTCATTATAATTATACAGGGTTTTCTTCCTTCCTTCCTCCCTCCCTCCCTCCCTCTCTCCTTCCTTCCTTCCTTCCTTCCTTCCTTCCTTCCCTTCTTCCCTCTATCCTTTCTCACATTCTTTTTCATTGTTGTAGTCATTATGCATATTGTTTCCCTGGTTCTACTTACTTCATTCTAAATTAATTCATATATATCTTACAATATTAACACCCCTATACTACAACTTGATTAAGCGTTCCCTAGTCAATGGACATCTTTAATGCACATTAAAAAAAAAAAAACACAACCCTCAAATAACTTCCCTTTCTAGGTTCAGAGGGCATTTACTGTCTTTGTGGTAAATCAAGTCACTAATGTTACAGTGAAGACTCAAGGCTGAAGTGGATAGTAACACACAAGGAGTTCAATATTCAAAGATGGCCAAAGAATTTCTCTACTGATGCCCTATAAGTACACAGTTTCAGAATACTGTCTTCTATTTTATACCATTACCATGAAGCAGCTGTATAGGAATAGGATGCCAAAGTCTCCCAGATGTCAGAAGCCTGTCTAAATGCCCTGAGATTTTTCACAATATTAAAGGGAGATTTTATAGGGAATATTTGAGCTCAGCAAATGAGAAAGGCAGTGGGATATGTTTCAAATCAAGCATTACAGCAGAGCCCTTCAAAATGGCTGCAGGGGGGAAGGAATAGGAGTGATTCTTCTTTCAGAGAGAAAGCCAGTTCTTTTAAAAAAAAATTCTTTCTTCTTTCATTGGACAGTGGCTGCTGCCAGAGCTTCAATGTTAGGAATAAAATTACTTTTATAGAAATGTCTACCCATATGCTAACTGAAGGTGAATGACCCATATTCCTCCTGGGAGTTCAGTGACCCCAACGCTCCTCCTGCATTAAGGTTTCTTACTATACCCATTCCTCTCAGTTCTGCAGGCAAATCTGGGCAGAGGCATTTATACTTTATAGATACAATTAAAATTTTTCACCTCTCCCTGACCTTTGAAATCCTGTATGTTATTGCCCACTTGCAGCGATGAACTTTCACTGTAACATCAAATTTAGATTTATCACAAAATAACTGCTTCAAATTATTCATTATTTCAAAGGTGTGGATACTCTGTTGAAAAAATGAGAAAAGCTGACATTTTTATAGGACTTTCTCTTCATTTTCTCTTCACAGCAGCTCTGAGTTATGTACTAGATGAATACTATGTCCACTTTACAAATAGGGAAAGGGATAGCTCTTAAGTTAAGAGTCTTGCTCACAGTCCCTCAACTAGAAAATATCAGGGGTTTGAAACCAGATTCTTCTGGCTTCCAGCCTTTTAGCACTACTACCACTACTTCCAACTCCTCCTATACCATGTTCCCCACTGAAGCAAATAGCATCCATTTGGTGCCTTAGTAGTCTCTCACACTGGTGGTGAAAATCCTTCATTTGGTGGCCAACCTTCCTGTAGTGATCTTTTCCTACACAGAATTAGCTGACTTCTCAGAGGCAAACACAGTCTGTGTTTCTGACCTAATGTAAGCTTTTCCAGACTGTCCTTTGCTGATATAGCTTTTGAACTTCACCATGAAGGGGCATTTGAGTAGGTCACAAAACAAATAAAGTGCCAAGGAAAGTACATTTTGCTGGCATTAAAATATATCTGTTGAAAGGCAGTAATATTAGTGTCCTTCCCTGTGACTCCCCCAGCTACCCACCCTCCCACTAGCAGGTGCTTTCTAGGCAGCTGCTTCCCTTGTCTATCCCTGATCCTGCCTTTTCCCAGATACCTTCTCTTCCCTCTTTTCCCTCTAACCCACGAGGAACTAGAGTAGAAGAATCCTTTTCTAAGAATCAAATAGCACCATTTATTTTGCCCCTTTTAGTTACTTTCAGGGTTGGACTACCTCAGCAAAGTAAAGATGGACAAAGTCTCTACATGCCAGATAACTAAAATTTCCAGGATGCTAATACACCCACCCCTTCCTTTTGACCCCACTCAATGCCCCCATCCATTTTTTCAATAAAGGTATGTGATCCCCCTAAATGCTCAAGGCCCTAAGGGTGAAGTGGGGATACTTAAGGCTGCTCTAACTGCACACTCTTAGAGAAAGATATCTCTGTGTGGGACTTGGGATTGCCTCTATCCTCAGGATTTAGGGTTTCTTTATATCTTTCTATGCCAATCCATAGACAGTGATCTTGCTCTATCTTCTCCTCCCTCCCTTTCCCATTTTACCCCCATGCATGGATTCCCCCCTCCTTCTCTTCCTTAACAACTCCTATACAAACTTCTTAGCTATTCAACCTCACAAAACCCCTTGGCTCCCCCTTTTGTCTCAGAGAGGGCTTGAGACCCCATCATTAGCCCTGATTACCCTGAACAGTCTGACAGCCTCCCAGACCGTTTACCAGATTTCCCCATTCAGCGTTCCTGGGGCTGCCCTGAGTCACAATAGAAGCGGAAATATTCTGCCATTCCTCCCCCCCTCCTCCCCAGTTCTAACTGAATAGAGGAAAAAGCTGTTTCTCTTCTCCCTCCCCATTCACATTCTCTTTGGATACAATATTTTTTCCCTTTTTGTTAAAATTAAAGGGAAAGAGAGAGGTCAAGGCAGACTTTGACTGAGCTTTTCCCCTGTAATTTGTTTAATGTAAACAAAGAGTGAGTCTTCCCCCCACCCCCCTTCTTGATTTTGATAAACAGTCTGGCGAAGTGGAGGGAAGCTGGTGGAAACAGGGTGGGCTGTGGATTTGAGAGCATAGAAGATCTCGGGGCATTTGGAGAAAAAGGAACATTGCACCATTTTGGGAACCAGCAGGAGGTTGAAATATTTAAGTCTTAAAATAGACTGAGCTGGGGTGATGAGGGGTGTGGGTGGGATGTCAAATCCCCAGGTTGCTCTGTTGAAATATAGCATCACATGTTTCCACTTCAATGCTGCAAGGCTTATCTAGAAATTTGTGACTTCAGATGGATTTCGAAAGAAAAAGAAAAACAGGGGTATAACCAGTTTTCTATTTCAGAGGCTTCCAACAGTACTCACGAATCCACCAAAATCAAAGACCCTCTCCATTTTCACTGCCCTTTAAAAACTAATTTCTTGGAATAATTGGAAAAGAAAAAGAAAAGACAGGTGGGCATAATAAAGTGTATTAAATAAGATAGTAACTTTGTCTCTTTCCAATTCCATTAAACATTTTGTTTTTGGAAATTCAAATTGTGGATTCATTCATGAAGAGATTACTTTGAATGCTTCTTCATTTTGGTTAGATAATTTTTAATTTTAAGGATTTGGGGGGGATCACCCAATTTTTATGCTTACTTTCAGATTACTTTATAACAAGAATCTTTAAATTGCTCATAAGTAAGGAATGCTTCAAAATGCAAGCCTTTTCATAACACATGAATCTGGATATATGCGAGGGTTTCATACAAACATTTTCTGCACATTGAAAGGAGAACCTCATTACTGTTAGTATTCTTTTGCCTACTAATTAAACATTATTTTGAAATTATTAATATTTTAAAACAAAATATGCTTTAAACAGTGGTTCTTCTATCTTTCAGAAAATGAAAGTGACCTATCTTCTATCTTTGAGAAAATGAAAGTGACCTTTAGGCATCATTTGTATTGATGGGTGGGATGAAATTTTCAAAATGAATTGAAATTCTTTATATAAATTCATTGGTGTGTCATTTCCTTTCCCAATTGGACTATGAATAGGAATGTTTTACCTTTCATCACTGGCTTGGGAGTTCCAAATGGATTTACATAAGCATAGTTAATATAAGGGCAGCTCAGGGTACTGGGATTTCTCGATGAATTGCTGTGCCTACTTAAAATTCAAGAATATCCTAATGTTTCAACTAGCCCAGGACAGTTATCTGAGCATGGGTGGTATCCTAACCATCCAAGAATAGATAGGAAATCCTTTGCTTAGTTAAGACACTCTCACATCTTCCAATATGGAGATTTTGTGCAAGAAAAAGCAATGCTGTAATTCCAGATATGGTTTGCTTGGTACAATTACCACCATTTAAAAAAAGAAAACCTCACAAATTCAGTAAAGGGATTTAGAAACAAAAATTGAAAACCGGAGCCTCCCAGATGTCCAGCTTACATATTCTATCTTTTGATATATTCTTAACTATTGAATTATGTGTTTTATTTAGCAATACAGCACTTCTACTAAAACAAGTCACCAATCTTCTTATCTAGAAAGCATCTTTTAAGCATGAAATGAGACCAATCAGACAAAAAAAGAACAGCTCAAGTGATTTAAAGATCAATGTCAAATTGCATAATATGCAATCCTTTTCGGTGGGAAAAAGCTTAGCCGCTCTAAGGATAGCATTGGGTTTCTTAGAGCAAGAACAGTGGGTGCTTTTTGTTTTGTTGTGCTTTGGAAGGAAGAATGCTAAGGGCTAAGGGCATTTGTCTGATATTTTAAACTGAACCCATTACCAATCATAATGAGGCTCTTGAAGGCTTTTCTTCTTTATTATATATTTAGTACAGATACCATACCAAGCCAGGAATTTGATTATTTATTCTCCTACTTGGAGGTGGAGAAATTTTAGTTATACTTCTCATTCCTTCATCCTTATGTTCTAGCATCATTTTACCTCACTTTCTGAACCCTGTTGAGGAAGAGTAATACATTTGATAAACCATAGATGTTTGTTCCATGACTTCAAATTCAATTTGCTTACTTTTTTCATATGCCAATTACTTAGATACTTTTAAAAATTTGTGTAGGGGAGGGTCAGGAAAGGAATGGGAGTGAAGGAGGGAAAAGGGTGGCAGAGGAAAGTTTTCACATTATGTAGATGTCTGTACAGTTTTACATTCTTAAAAAAATTAAAGATCATGCCCTTGTTTATCTTCCTCAATGCCTAAAATGTGAGTGAATTACCCACACCATGATCCCTTCTATGAAGATGCTCCCTCCGCCAATTCAGAAAGAAACCCCTCCAAACTGTATCATCTTTTGATGCTGGATAAATCCATGAAACAGATTTTTTTTAATATAAAAAATATGTGTGGGTACTTAAAATTTGCCTGTGTATTAATTGCACTCTCCAGGCCATTTGACAGGAAAAAAGAGAGGTTAACTACTCTAAACATTTTGCTGCCCTCTAAGTAAAATCATATTTTCCCCACGAAAGGCCACTCTAATTCTGACCAGACAATGAAACACACCGGACTGAGAGGTTAATATCATCAGGAGAAAGGAAAAAGCCAAAATTCGTATCTTGAAGTTACATACACACTCGCCATACAAACGTGAATTCGTGGAGTTTAGGATTATCTTTACGACTTTGAAAGCAAATCCTATAGGTAGTAAAAGTTCCTCACCAGATTATTTTTATTGTTTCAGTTTTTCCTTACAGGACTGATCCTGCACTAGACAGCGCACATGCTCTACTACAGGTGTGCACAAAGAAATAACAAGCAAAAAAAGCATAGAAAAACCTACCATGAGATCCCTTAAATAAGTAAATAAACATCATATATTTTTTAAAAAAAACCCTTTAAAGCAAAAATATTTATGAAACAAAAAATATTTTAAAATCCCAAACCACCCCGTGTCTTTTAGACTTGAAATATTCACGAGAGTTACAGCGCAGGCTCAAACATATTTGCAACTTAGCATTCATGTTCTGGAGGCATCTTTTTCAGTAAGATCCTTTTACAGAAAGAAAGGACAACAGAGACTTGGTATTTAGTTTTTTTTTTTCCTTTTTCCTTGTCGCATCCCGCTAAGACATAAGGTTGCTGTTTTTGTTTTTTGTTTGTTTTTAGTGGGGAGAAACGTCTGTCCGCCTGGCATTTGAAGGCTGCCACTGCATCTATAGCCTGAGCTTCTTAGAAAGGAGCCCAGAAGCTTCCCTACGTTGGCAGGTTGCAGGCACTAATCTTTCGTTTACTCTCTTTCTCTGTCCTTTGTTTTATTTTGCTTTTGTTTGTTTTGTCTTACTGTACTTTATACATATGACTTCACTTCTTCTGTCTGTGTTTTGTGTGTGGGGATGGAGATGGTGACCTGGGCGTCAGATGTCACATTCACTGTCGCTGGATGTGATGGAAATGGCTGACGTGGCGGCTTTGCTAGACAGGCTGGCAGCGGGGCTGGCGACGGCCCCCAGAGGTTCCCCAACGCTCTCTTCCTCGGTCTGCAGCGACCGACCTGAGCCCTGGGACAGCACCTGCTGCTGTAGCCTGCGGGGAATCAGGGACACAAGATCACAGTTCCGCCACAGATTTGGCTCTTTCCAACCCTCCCTTACACTCCCCTCTCTTCCCTGACATCCCAGATTCCGAGTTAGAGCCCTTTGAATACCCAGCTCATTACCTTTCCCTCACCTAGGGCATCTTCACATATATAAAAGTCCACTACCAGTCCCAGAATCCACAGAGAAAAGTAACCGGCATATTTAAGGCTTCCCACAAAAGATGTCTCCCTCTATCTCGTCTCCCTCTATCTCCTCTGTGACCCGTGGCAGAGTTAAGGCCCGATCCCCATCCTCTTTAGTTTTCCGACTCTTCTTGAATTAAAGGAATTTGGGGATTTGGGGTTCCATAGTCACATGGGATGCTTCTACTGGTATATGATTTTAAAAGCCTAATAGTAGAAAACACCAAAGGCCTGTCAGCTCTCACAAGGCCTCCATTCACAGGATAAATGGAGTGGATGATCTAGGAATCTTCTCCCTACGCCTTGAATTCTACAGTACCTGTGCTTTCTACCACCGTCAGACCTCCCTTAACACTGCATTCTCCACTACTCCCCTCCCCGCAAACTCTCTTCCCGACCAGAGCAGGAGGCAATGATTGCAAAGAGAGGGTCTATGTGGGAGTTCGATTGACCCACTTCGTTGCAGGGACGATTTGACGAGATCAACGAGAGCCAGCTAGGGGTGGGGTGTGTGTGTGTGTGTGTGTGTGTGTGTGTGTGTGTGTGTGTGTGTGTGTGTGTGTGTGTTTGTGACTTTTCCAAACTGTTACTTGACTTCTCAGGGCCCTGTCAATGAGCCTCTGAAAAAGCCCAAACTAAGGTTTCGAGTCTGGATCACTTCAGCTTTGACAGTCACGGCTAGGTCCCCAGCAGGGACGAGGGGGAAGAGCTAGGGTCAACTGGACTTGACCCTAGAAGAAACTAGTGTCTCCATGGAGAATGGAGATTATTTAAAAATAATTAAGTAAAAATGGAACATTGGCTGTGGGGGAGGGGAGGTGGAGCAATTTACACGTATTTCTCTATATCAGATAATCCAAGCAAGGATTAACCTCAAGAGTCGGTGCCCTAGAGGATAGTGGGAGGGCGAAACCTAAATCGTGATTTTAGAATTCTGCATAATTTCTTGATTTTTAATTTGATTTCTGTGTTTAACCTAGAGAGGTGATTCTCTCACGGTTTTCCCCGGCCTGGCAGCAGTAGTCACTTCCGGCCGAGGGAACTGACACCCCGGACAAGCATTTACAAACCCGAATTCAAACGGAAGGGAGAAAAGGAGCCCTAGAGGGAAGATGTTCATCCAGGAGGCCTTGAACTCTCCTGACCTCTTTCAATTTAAGAGAAACTCAGAAGCTTTCCCTCGCCATCATCCCCAAAGCATTTATCTGAGTTTCCCTTCTTTTCATAGAAACTGTAAAGCCTCGTCGATTTTAATCTTCCAGTATCTTAGTCTCTTGTGATGCTTAAGGAGGAGGAAGAAACTAAACTGTCCTCCCCAGACCCTTAGACACTGCACGGCAGTCAAACACCCAAGTACTGACCTGTTTTTGGCAGCTGCTGCTCTGTCCCTTTGTCTTCGGTTTTTGAACCAGTTGCCCACTTGTGTGGGGGTAAGTCCGGTTGCCTGGGCTAGTTCTCTTTTTTTGCTGGGGTTAGGGTAAGGGTCCTGCAGGTACCACTCCCTAAGTAAGTGTCTTGTCCTCTCCTTGAAGCAATGAGTCTTCTGTTCCCCGTCCCAAATGGTCCGAGGTAAAGGGAACTTCTTCCTCACCCGATACTTGTCCACTGGCCCCAGAGGTCGGCCCCGGAGCTTCTCGGCTTCTTGGTAGTGAGCCTCCAGCCACAGGGCCTGTAGCTTGGCATGAGATTCCTTGGTGAATTTGTGGTTCTCCAGAATGTGGTAGAGTTCCCGGTAGTTCCCTGTATGGAAGGCCACAATGGCCCGGGCTCGTAACACCGACTCATTCTTGTTCAGGGCTTCACATGCTGCCGGGGCCACAGGCAGGGACCAGAGAAAGCGGCCCAAACGCTCGATGTCCCCGCTTTCTTCCAGAGTCTCGCATACCCCAGCTACTTGCTGGGGGCTGAAATTTAGAATAGGCAACTGGAACATGGAGAAAACTGCAGGGGCTGCTTTCCCCACCAGTAGCGCAAATTTCAAGTTTCCCCAGAAGAAGTCCAGTGAAGGATGAGGATGAGGATGAGGATTATTTTCTTGATGAAGGCTGTGCCGGCTACTCCTAGGCGGCGGAGGGACAGAAAAGCAGCACCAAATGTCAGGTCTACTGGGAGCTGTTGCCAGCGCTAGGCTTGTCGCAGGGGAAGGGTATTGGGGGAGGCGGCAATGTGGAAGGGTGGGTGGGGGAAGATAGAAAGGAGGGAGTGCTGGGAGGAAGGGTTTAAAAAAAAAACACGTCTAGTTCAGCTGCTGTTGCTCCTGTTTTGCTATTGGACTTGGCAGATTGGTTGCTTGCGCGCGGTAGAGACCTCCCAGTCAATCACTGTCAGCATCTGCCAATCAAGACTTCGAGCACCACAGCAGAGAGATTTCAGCACCTCCCAGAGCTCGACAGCGCCCAGAGCTCTGGTACTCACAGTTGGACTTTCTAAGGTATTTTACTGGAGTCTGAGAAAGAGATACTGTGTGGTAGGTGGACTGTGGGGAGAAAGAAAGGGAAGAGAGCTCCTGTGTTTTACAATTCCCGAACTTGTCGATGCCTTTAAGTACTCGCTAGAGAAAAACTGCTCCTGGACTCTGGAATTTTACTTGCTGGAATTTCTAGTTACAGAGAAAGGACAAATGGAGCAAGAAAAAAGAAAGACTAAGTCTTCAATAAACTTAAAACACATAACCCCTCAGGTTACAAGTCCAACTAATTGAAGTCTAGAAAAAATGTGGCCGATTACACAGATTGAGACAGGTTATATATGTGTGAGGTCAGTATGTTTGGTCCATTCATTCTTCCTTATACCTATTACTGCACCTTCATTTTTTTCACCTCAGCTACAAATCTTAAAACATTCTACAGCAGTATGTACAGGAAAGGATCTATAGAAAGAGGTCAACGTTAAAATTTGGAAAGGGAAATACTTTAAGCAGTCATTGATTCTATAATAGCTCTAAACTCCGTCAAGAAGAGTAGTTTTGTAGATATCGACCTTAGCTTTTTTTTTCTCAAATAAAGCTAGTACTTTTAGGTTTTCACTAAGCCGACCTACCCTTCAAGATGAATGAACTTGAACAACTATCTAGAACAACCCTACATAAGAAGTCAATATGGAGACCAAGACAGCGAATTAAAAGCCAATTTTAGAGGCTATAATTAGATACTCAGTTCAACTCTTCTTTGTAGATTGTTCTTACCTCTCTCAGTTAAAGTGAAAAATTCTTGAAATGAGAATAGGAAATCTTTGATCTTTCCAACTGAGTCTCAGCACATAAACCAATAAATAAGTAAATAAATAATGAAAAAGGAGGAAGGGAAGAAAAAAGAAAATAAGAAAAAAATACAGCATAATTGCTTTGATCAGGGAAAACTGCTTTCCTGAAGGATTTTGGTGCTTTATTCCACAGAATACTTCTCAGAAAGGGCTTTCTTGGAAGTGATGTTTATGAAGAATTTTTTAAAAAGGCAATTTATTGATCCTTCATAAATGTTATTGTCCCCTATCCCTTTCTCATCTGGTAGTTTGATCAGTGTTAGTTTAGTTTCAGCGAAACAAGAAAAATACTGCGAACAACTTTTGTTAGCTACTTCTCTTTTAAAAAATGAGCCAGATTGGAATATTCAACACTGGTCTCAAGGCAATGGAACTGAACTGGGCCTGGATGTTTTTTCTTTAGTATCAAGTACAATTTATCTTTTGCCTGTGCAGATTTGGTAAATCAGAAGGCAGATAGATAGCGCAGATGGTTGGAGGTGTCGGGTCATATTAAGCTATGCCTCAGTACAGTGCTAAGCTCATTCTGATGGAAAACTCTGATATTATTTTCACAGATCTATACAGTTCACTAAAGATGGAGGGAGGGAAGGAGAAATAGGGAATAGGGAGAGAGAGGGAGACAGAGAGACAGACAGAGAGAGACAGAGAGACACAGACAGAGAGACAGAGACAGAAAGACAGAGACAGAGAGAGAGAGAGAGAGAGAGAGAGAGAGAGAGAGAGAGAGAGGGAGAGAGAGAGAGACAGAGACAGAGAGAGACAGAGAGAGAAGCCCTTTGGCCATTTACATCATTTTTGTGAGGCAGTTAACTAGACAGAAAGGCTTTCACTGCTGCTCATTTTTATAAAACCCGACAGGACTGAGACAAACAACGGTGGTGTTGATGATGATTAAAATGTTCAAAACCTTCCTAATTAGGGAAAACCCAGGCGGAGGAAACTTGATAGTTCTAGATTCTCTTTGGCTTTCCAATACAAGACAATTTAATTCAGAAGTGAATGAAGAATTCATTAAAATTAATTGATTTAAATATAAGTGCTGCATCGACAGTATCTATGCTTCCAGTACATTTATAATGAATCAGTTTTAAAAGTGAATGAGAACCTTTGATAGAAAACATGTAGTTCCTTTTTGCAGCTCTCTGGCTCGTCCTGAAGTGAGAAGGGAGAACTGGGGAGAGACCAAAGGTACAGGGGAGACGCTCTCATGTTAGCTTCTACTCTGGTTAATAAGAAAGTACTGCGACCTTTACTCCTGCATTTCTGTCCTTTGCCGAGAAATACTGTTTTCTGCTCCCATTTCCCGCTGCCTTAGACTTTTTTCGGTTCTTTCCCTTTCCACACATTCAGATCCCTTTCACGCCTTTCCACGGCTAGCCTGCCGGGATCTAGGGAACAGAAAAAGAGCTATGGCTTCTGCAGCTGCCTGTGACTGCCATGATCCTCCAGAATAAATGTCCCAGTGTGTGCCTTAAGTCCAACTCTCCTCGCCTGTAGGACCATGTGGTCTGAAAATTGTATTATTTCCCCTTTCCTGTGTAGAAAAGTGATCTAAACAAAAGCATTCGAAGAGACCTGGATTTTTGTGGGCAACCCCAAGTGTGTGAAAGCACTGGAAAGGTGGGATAATTTGAACCTGGAAGGGTGCCCAAAGAAAAGGATCTGCTTTTCCATTCATGTTTAACTTACTTGGGAAAAGAGAAAGGGGGTGAAGGAAAGCAGAGTGTTGTAGACTAAGAGAATGGGCATGCTCATTGATGGAAAGATAACCTAAAAAGTGACTGGGCAGAATTGATTCCTTGATAAAACCGAGAAATACAAAACCAAGGTCCCCGCAAAGCTCACTTTAGCTCATAAACACAGGAAAGGTGAGATTTAAGTTCTGCAAGTGTATCATCACCAGATTTGGGTTGGTTCTGAATGCACAATTAAACCTAAAATTCTTCGGGTATTATTTGGGTCTTAGGTGCATATTTGAAAAATGGGAATAAAAGTACTTAGACCGGCCTCATAGCAGTGTTGAGTGGATAATTTTTTTAAGATGGGAAAACTTTGACTTTGTATCATGAGAAACATTCAGGTAGCTAGTGGGTTGCATAATAAAGACATCTGTGTGTGTGTGGGGGGGGCAGCTAGGTGACCCAGTGAATAGAGCACCGGCCCTGGAGTCAGGAGGACCTGAGTTCAAATCCAGCCTCAGACAGTTAACACAAAGAACGAGCCATGTGACCTTGGGCAAGTCACTTAACCCCAAATGCCCCCCAAAAAGCAAAAAAAAAAAAAAAAGACATCTGTGAGACTCTAGTAAGAGAGTAGGTCTAAAAAGAGGTTGGACAAAAGCCTTGGGTGAAGAGTTAATATGGTGCTCTCATTATTTATCAACTCTAAAATCATCAGTCTCAAGCTTTTGCTTGATTTTTTATTAAATTGGGGGGAAAATAAAATGAGTAAGTAGACACTTTAGGGGCATCCCATAGTAAATAATCATTGCCTCCTCTTCCTTTTCTTTTTTTTTTTTTAATCTTGAGGAAACAAAAAATAAGGAGAAATAAATGAGCCATCAGGGAACTTCAAGTTTAGCTGGGCATATAAATTCAAGCAAACTAGCAGTGACATAGTAGTAGGGCTTAATTCTTGCCTTTCATCTATTTATGAAATTAAGATCGAAGAGACTGAGAAGGAACCTTGGTTTGATATTTCTCAATTTTGTATGGCGATAAATTCAAATCTAATATATTTTGTTGCATTGTTGCAAATGAACACTTCTCATTCCTCAGTCCTTTTCATTCTCACCTTGCCTCTTATTCTCAATTAGTTAAACTTATACAAGAAAGCAAGGCCATTCTTCAGAGGCTGTTCCCTGTTCCATGTTATCCTTCCATTTCAAATCCCATGGAACTTTGTGATTTTCTCTTGTTAACTTGAAGTTTATAAATCTAAAACCTGGGGCAGATATGAACCATGCATATTTTGCTTGGACATATCTAATCTATATTGGTGGAGGTAGAGGGCAAGAGCTTTGATAAATAAAAAAGAAGAAAAAGAAGAAAGCTATAAAGCTGTAGAGCATATGTAGATTTAATGCCTTTATATGCTTTTATTATAAATCTCCAGTTATACAATCCCTCTAAATGTCTTCTTGTTAAAAATCAACATCAAGTAGCTCAGTCTGAGATTTTTTAGTAAATATTGGGAAGTCTTCTACTTTCTGTCACATTTTCTTTTTTTTTTTCCTTTTTGTTACTAGGATAGAAAGGACATTCCCTAGTTTTGTTATTGTCGTTTAACTGTGTCTGTCTCTTTCTGATCCCGTAGACCATAGTATGCCAATACTCTCCATGGGGTTTTGTTGGCAAAGACACTGGAATGGTTTTGTTATTTCCTTCTCCAGTGAATTAAGGTAAACAGAGGTTAAGTGACTTGCCCAGGATCACACAAATAGTAAATGTCTGAGGCTCAATTTGAACTGAAGTCTTCCCAATTCTAGGCCCAGAGCTCTATCCATTGAGCCACCTACCTACCTATTCCCTAGTTATATTTATATCTTTTACAATTATCATACTGAATGAGACACAATCTATGAGCCAGGAAGTATAAAGGAAACAGCATCACAATTCTCAGGTTTGATTGCTCTGATCATAATCATAATAATAAAATCATAAAATTAAATGATGCTAAAGTATGCTTCTGTTTGCTATTGTTCCATGTGATGCTAGAGTTGAAAGTATGGAGTAGCCAGGAACTTTATTTCTTACTGTCATATTTGACTATACTTGAATTACTTTTTTGATAAGCATGTACTAAAATGAAGATAATCTGTTATATCTCAGAGGCACATAGCTGGAAGATGATGACTCCAGTGTTTTGGTGATTTTGGTCAGATTTTTACGTGTTACAGTCATATGTTCCCCCAGAGACTGGCCTTTAAAAAAATCCCTCAAAGGTACTTTTAAAAGGCTATTTAAAAACATACCAGTAATTACTACATTTTAAATTTTTAAGCATTTTAGTAATTATTTTTAACTAAATGTAATTTTTCATGCAACATATCATTAAAGAATTTGGGTTCTTATTTTCCAAATGGTTTACTGTAAAGTTAGTCCCCATTTTTTGTCCTTTCCATAGCCATTGTGAAGTACATCAAATGAACTGGACATTCAATCTTAATGCTTTTAAAAATTTGATTATATATTTTTTATTAATAAGCATTTTCTATCCCTCCTCCCTCCCCACATTGGAAAAAAGGGAAACAAAACCCTTTGTTAAATATAATAGTAAAGTAAAACAAATTCCTGCATTGGCTATGTCTAAGTGTATGTGTGTATATATGTGTATGTGTATGAACATGTGTATGTATACATACACAGTTATGTATGTGGGCAGCTAGATTGTGAAGTAGATAGAGTGTTGGACCTGGAGACAGGAAGACCTGAGTTCAAAGCTGGTCTCAGACATTTACTAGCTGTGTAACCCTGGAGAAGTCACTTAACCCATCTATGCCCCAATTTCCTCATCTGTAAAATGGGAATAATAATAGCACTTACCTCCCAGAATTGTTGTAAGGATAAAATGAAATAATATTTATCAACTGCTTTGTAAATATTACAGCACTATAAATGCTAGCAGTTATTATGTATATGCATGTATAAAGTTGTGTATATATCTGTGTTGCTTTTTGGTCATAGTTCCAAATTGTTTTCTAGAATTCCTGGATCAATTTACAGCTTCTTTAGCAGTACTTAATGTACCTATTTTCCCACAACCACTCCAATATTTGTCATTTTCATTTTTTTGTGCTAAATCAACCTTGTCAATCTAATAGGTGTGAGGTGGAATCTCAGGGTTGCTTTAGTTTGGGTTTCTTTAATTATTAATGATTTGGAACATTGTTATAAGGCTATTTTATATAGCTTAGATTTCTTCCTTTGAAAAGTGTTCATATACTTTGACTATAGAAGAATAATGGGAGAATAGCTCTTATTCTTATAAATTTAAATCAATTCCATAAATATCTTCAAAATGAGCCTTTATCAGAGAAACTTCTTACAAAGTTTCCCCCCCCCCCCATTTACTTGTTTTCCTTTTAATTTTAGATGCATTGGTTTTATTTGTGCAGAATATTCAGTTTTAAAAGTATTGGCTGTCTAAGTAAGGTCTAGAATTGACTTGAATTGACTTCAAAGTGTTTTCTTTTAGTTCATCCAGTGTATTAAGTATAACACAGAGAAATGAACTTTTCTTTCTTACACTTTCTTATGAACAAATACTATTTGGAGTAATGCTGCCTTTGGGATTCTGAAAGTTTCATAGCTGTGACTATGAAAATTAGTATTACATTTCAAGGTAGAGTGAGGATCAAAATGAAATAATTTGTTTTGTTTGTTTGTTTTTTCCCTTAGAGATCCACTGGTTGTAATTAAAATTTTCCCTACTTTAGGACCCTTCTCTGAAGAGTTCTGAATCTATTCAAGAAAAATAATTCTAAAATAACCTAAAATTTGTGTTGTTTCAAAGGAGAAATGATTAAAGCATTCATTTTCATAGAAAAAAATCTTACCTTCTGAAAATAAAGACTTGCTTGTATATTTTAAAATAAGGCTACTGTGCAATTTTGTTTGGCTTATGTTTTGTGACTATCCACAAATATCAGAGCTAGAAAGACCCTTACAAATGGTGTAATTCAACCCATTTCCCTCACTATTTTGTGATGAGGAAGCTGCGGCCAAGAAAGAGAAATTTCTTCAGTCACATATGCTCCTCCCCATTCCTCAGAGATATGATTAAATTAAATTGGTAAAGAAAAAAATGTACCTCAATATTTCTATTTGTATTACATTTCTGCTTGTTCTTCACAGAGCAATCTAAAAGCAGACTAAGGCAAGCCAGCATAAATATGGTAATAACTCCATCAAAATATTTCTTGAGCTGCCTAACAAGTGGCTCAAGCTTGTGTTCACTTATATTTTTTTTTAAATGTGTGCACTTTTATATATATATTTTAAGCAATTGGGGTTAAGGAACTTGCTCAAGGTTACCCGGCCAGTTATTTCTGGGTGTGGTGCTGAGTGTCTGAGCCCGGGATTCGATCTCCAGGTCGTCCCAACACTGGAACCGGTGCTCTTACTCGCTGAGCCACCTGGCCGCCCCTGTTCACTTATATTTTAAAGAGAGAATTAATACCTAAAAATATAACATATCCAATTTAGTATGAATAATGAAATATGTTATGAATATATTTATTTTTTCTATTGGTTCATTCTCACTAATAGTAGATTACTTGAATTATGACAAAATATTATCAAACATAAATATTGCCAAATTTATAAGCAAATATTGAAATTAACACAAGGTGCTCTTTTAAGAACATATGTAGAAATAATAAAATTCAATAAAATGAAAGCATTCCAATCTGTTTAGTATACATATCTTTTATGACATCAATAAAATAACAATATAACAATTGTTATATATTATTAAAATTATATATTTATTATTACTATATTAATATATTGCATTATAATATAATTATATGCTATAACAATATTATATGTTACTGGATAAATAGTGAATTTAAAAGTATTTTTTAAGATCAAGGTAGCTTAGCACTCAATATTATAGTTTAGGTAGGAAAATTAATTTATTAGTTATCTTCTAAAATATTATCAAATATTGCTAATTTTGTAAGCAAATATTGAAATAAACATAAAGTGCTCTTTCAAGAATAAATGTAATATAATTACACATTACCTTTTAAATGTTACAATAAGATAGTGTTTTACTCCTAAAATATGGAAAGATCAATTCTGTAAAGAATATATAAGATCAAAAAGCAAAAAGTAATACAGAAGTTAAAAAAATATAAGGCAAAATATTCTCCTAAGTTTAGTAAACAATGACTAGCCAAGGTATTTTCAGGCAACGTCTGATTGGCTGAATTTGCACTAATTTTTCAGCTTGACATTATCAAAAGCATTGATTTTTAGTAGAGGAAGGTTCTTGAAAATCTTTAAGCTATTTTTATTATTTTCAACTTGCCACACACCAAGAAACATTATCATTTCCATATACAAAGAATAGAAAAAAAGGACTGAAGATGAAACCTTGAATTTCTATTGTATATAGGTTTAAAAAAAATATATATATATATATATATAATACATTTGGGGTACAGAGAGGAGAAAGGGAGTGAATTTAGAACAGAAAAAAACAGAATTTAAAAGGAAAGAATATATCTCTAACACATTAGTTTCAAAACCATCCTGCTTGTCTGTGTATTTCCTGAACTTCTTCTATTCTCTTCAGTGAGTTCAGTGAATTTCTTCTTCTTCTTCTTCTTCTTC
>NW_027185809.1:23261951-23276821 GCF_028583685.1 Petaurus breviceps papuanus
CTTCTTCTTCTTCTTCTTCTTCTTCTTCTTCTTCTTCTTCTTCTTCTCCTCCTCCTCCTCTTCCTCCTCCTTCTCCTCCTCTTCCTCCTTCTCCTCCTCTTCTTCCTCTATCTTCACCTCCTTTTCAGACTCTTCCTCCTCCACCCCTAATTCCTCCTCTCCCTCAAATTCTCCATTCCCAATTAAAAAAAGAACCTTATGACAAATAAGCATAATCAAGTAAAACAAATCTACAAATTGGTCATGTTTTATAATGTATGTGTCATTCTCCAATTTTAGTCCATTATGTGTCAGGAGGTAGGTAATCATGTTGTATCATCAGACCTATGCAGTTGTGGTTAGTGCTTTGATCAGATTATACATTGATCAAAATTCTTAAGTCTTTCAAAATTGTTTTCCTTTACAATAGTTTAGTCATTGAAAAAATTATTCTTCTGTTCCTGCTTTCTTCACTCTGCTTCAGTTCATATGAATCTTCCAAAGTTTCTATGAATCCATCATTTTCATAATTTCTCATAGCACAATAATATTCCATCACATTTTGTTGTTGTTCAGTTGTTTCAGTCATGTCTGACACTTCTTGACCCCATTTGGGATTTTCTTAGCTAAAACACTGTAGTCGTTTGTCATTTTTTTCTCCAGATAATTTTATAGATGAGAAAATGAGGGAAACAGAATAAAGTGACTTGCCCAGGGTCACATAGGTAGTAAGTGTCTGAGGTCAGATTTGAACTCAGATATGACTCCAGGCCTGGCACTCTATTCATTTTTTCCCCAAAAAACGATTTCTGGGATTTTAACAAAGCCAGCACATTTATTATCAATGGAGTTATGTGGTTGTGGGAACTGAAACTCTAATTCTGTTTTTAAAACAAATATTGTGGGGTGAGACATTCCCTGTTATTGGATGGCCAGAGCCTGGTGTAACACTTATGAAGTTATCTTGATGAGGACATGAATCCCAAGAATAAGTTTCCTTGGAATCTCTCTAGTTTTCCCTGGAGATTTTGGATTTCAGGGGAGGACATGGGGCCCTTGAAGATCTTCCTAAACCATCTCTTTCTCTAAATGGAGAGTAGCAATTTGAATGGAGTGAAATTGAATGAGTCTGTGGAGTAGATGTAATTAGAGTTCAGACCCTGTTGATATGGGAAGCTAGGTGGCAAAGTGCCAGGCCTGGAGTCAGGAAACCTTCTTTCTGAGTTTAAATCTGGCTTCAGACACTTAATAGTTATATGACTCTGGACACATCACTTAACCCTGTTTACCTCAATTTCCTCTCTGTAAAGTGAACTGGAGAAGGAAATGGCAAACCACTCTAATATCTTTTCCAAGAAAGACCCAAATATGCCCACGAAGAGTCAAACGTAACTGAAAAATGACTGAACAACAACAAAATTGTTTATGTAACCCTTGGCTCAAAAGGACAATTTCATGGGACTCCCACCTAATTGGTAGAACTGAGATGGCACTTGAATCATGTCCCTATTTCTAACTTAGCACACTAAAAGTTTCAGGGAATAGCTCATTTGGGTAAGATATGAGACTCTCTCTTGGTTGAGCTGAGTTATTTCACTCCTAATGGGAAGGCTCATTCACTCTACCTATTTTCTGGTATGTATTTTCTTATATATACTTTCCCTGATTTGTTTGTTATTGGCTTGGATCAATAGATTATTTTGCTATTTACTACATATTTTCATTGTGGAACTGGCATTTAATGGGAAGAGAGTCAACCCTTGGATGTATAGTCTGGGGCCCTCCTTTCTCATTAAGGAATAGCAATCAAGAGTGCAACTTGAACCTAAAAATTATTTGCCCTAAACTAACAATATTTAAGAGGAAAGGTAGATATAATTCTAGCCCAGTACCACCTCTTTCTTTAGAAAGCAGAGTGACCAGCCTCTAGCCTCAACCTTCTACTACTCTTCATTGCAAAATCAAATCTACCTTGGAGAAAGGTGGCTGGGGGAGGCTCAAAATATATCTATTTTTATTTCTTTGAGAGTTACAGCTATACATATCCATATGAATATATATAACATACATAGGTCAAACAACATACCACCCCAAACCCCTTCCCCTACATTTATTCCACTAGGACTAAATTTTAAAAAATAATTTCAGGCTTTTGCTAGTATTTCTATAATCAATGGGTAATCAACATTTCAATTTCCATGGAAATCTACTTCAGATAATAGAATGATAGCAAAATTTTACATCTGAAACTATTACCTTTCAACTGCTTTTAGTTTAAGAATACTTTTGGAAATCATTTTTGCTTAATCATGTTGGATCAGTGATGTGGTAATTTTGGAAGTGAAAATGCTTAAGGTCAAAATATTGAAATAAAAATTTTTAATTAGAAAATCAAAGACGAAGTTGCTTTAAGCCCAGTGGGGGCCATCTGCAAAGTTCTGGTAGAGGATTATACAAGCATTCAGTGGTTTGGATACAGAAAGGAGAGAGGGAGGAGTAAAGGAGAAAGGGAAAAGAAGACAAATAGAGAGAAAGAAAGATAGATGTATGTATGGTCATATTAAAAGAAGCAGGCTTTTCTGTAACAAATGCAACCTAGAAACATAATTCAATTTTTCTTTTTTCAGTTTTGTGATAAAGGGACTTCCAAAGGAACATCTTAAGGGCATATGACAAAACTTAAATTAACACTGTTCCCGAGTTTTAAGGACTATTTTTGAGAAGTTCTGGAGTTTTAGTTAGAACTACTGAAATTTTTATTTTTGTTTTTTATCTTTACATTTTGTTTTATGTCACATTTATTTTTTTCGCCATGGTTTGTCTTCTCTCTATTTAGCCTTTGCCCTATTGTCCGTGTTCTTCTCTTATCTTCTGATATATTTCTCTTTAGCCAAATAATCATTGCTCGAGTTGGATCTCTTTTTTATTCATTCTTAGCCCTTTCTGTCAGCCTTTCTTATTCACTCTCTGATTCCCCTGGACAATCCTTTGCAAAACTGTTAAAAATATAAAATTTATCAATGAAGACATTTAACTTGTATTTTCCTTTTTTTTTTTTTTTGGAGGGCAATTGGGGTTAAGTTGACTTGCCCAAAGTCACACAGCTAGTAAGTGTCTGAGGCTGGATTTGAACTCAGGTCCTCCTGACTCCAGGGCTGGTGCTCTATTTACTGTGCCATGTAGCAGCTCCAATCTAACTTGTATTTTATCAAATATTATACTTCATACAGTCCCTCACCAAGTTACTTCATCTTCTTAAGTGCTCTCTTCATTTCCTCTTGTGAAAAGGAGACTAGATTTAAGATACCATTGATAATTATGCAAAATTTAGTTTGTTGGGGTGGAGTCAAGATGGTGGAGTAGAAACAGGACCTCCCCACGGCTCCAACTCCCACCACCTCCAATTAATAAAAGGGGACTCTAAACAAACTTTGGAGCTACAGAACCCATAAAATGACACAGAGAAGCTAACCTCCTGCTGAGGACAGCTTGGCAGGCTGGCAGGAATTGGCCAGCACAGCTGTCTGGGAGCTGAGCCCAGACCCCTGTGAGCCAGAGGTTTTAGCCCCAGGGCAGGCCTGACCAGCCACCAGCTGGAGAGACTCCAGATCACCAGCAGCTGTGGCCGTTTCCAGAATTATCAACACATAGATGCTAAGGACAAAGTGAGAGGTCAGTGCAGTGTGGATTTTGGGACCCAGGAGTTGGAAGTGTGTCGGCTTTTGCCCCCCGGGGCGAGAAGCTGCTGAGGGCTGTGGCACAGCCACCACCAGGTGGCAGCTTCAGCTCCTGGCCTGCAGAGTGTAGGGGGACCAAGCAACCAGTCTGAGGGGGTAATCACTCTTGCTTAAACCTGCTTGGATCTGGATTATGGTCTAGGGTGGAGGTCCTGGGGTGTGTGACCAGCTTGCCAGAGCATGTGGAGGCTTTAGAGAGGGCACCCAAGTAATACCAACAGCAGCTGAGCAAACCCCAGCGTTTGGAACAAAGCTCCCCTGTCTGGTGGCAGAGTTCTACTGTGGCAAAAAGCCCAGGGGTCAAGTGACTGAGTGGCGACATGACCAGGCAAAGGAAGCAAACCAAGCAGAGCAATCCAACATTAGACTCCTATTTTGGGGACAAAAAGGATCAAATCATGGAACAGGAGGAACACAGTGAAGTCAGAACTCCTGCACCAAAAGCTTCCAAGGAAAATACAAGCTGGTTACAGGCCATAGAGGACCTTAAGAAGCAGATAAGAGAAGTAGAGGAAAAATTGGGAAGAGAAATGAGAACGATGCAAGAAAATGATGAAATGAGAGTCAACAGACTGACTCAGGAAAATCACACCTTAAAAAACAGACTAACTCAAATGGCAAAAGAGGCTCAAAAAGCCAATGAGGAGAAGAATGCCTTTAAAAGCCAAATTTGCCAGATGGAAAAAGAATCTCAAGAGCTCACTGAGGAGAATCATTCCTTCAGAATTATATTGGAGCAAATAGAAGTTAATAGCCTTATGAGAAATCAAGATGCTGTTAAACAGGTCCAAACAAATGAAAGAATAGAAGGCGATGTGAAATATCTCATGAGAAAAACCACTGACCTGGAAAATAGATCCAAGAGGGATCATTTAAAAATTATTGGACTACATGAAAGCCATGATCAAAGAAAGAACCTAGAAATCATCCTCCAAGAAATTCTCAAGGAAAAATGCCCTGATGTTTTAGAACCAGAGGGCAAAATAGAGGTTGAAAGAATCCACCGATCACCCCCTGAAAAAGATCCCAAAAAGAAAACTCCTAGGAATATTATAGCCAGGTTCCAAAATTCCCAGATCAAGGAGAGAATATTACAAGCAGGCAGGAAGAAACAATTTGAATATTGTGGAAACACAATCAGAATAACTCAGGATCTGGCAGCTTCTATACTGAGGAATCGAAGGGCTTGGAATGTAATATTCCAAAGGTCAAAGGAGCTGGAATTAAAACCAAGAATCACCTACCCAGAAAAACTGAGTATCATGTTTCAGGGGAAAATATGGTCATTCAGTGGAATAGAGGAATTTCTAGCATTCTTGATGAAAAAACCTGAGTTGAATAGAAAATTTGACATTCAGATACAAGAAGCAAGAGAAGCATGAGAAGCTAAACGGAAAAGAAATCATAAGGAACTTATCAAAGTTGAACTATTGACATTCCTACATAGAAAAAAGATAATTTTCACTGATGAAACTTTTCTCAGTAAGAAAATAGTTGAAGGGAATATATATATGTCTATATTGGAGGGTATGTGGGCATATGAATACATATGTGAATGTGTGTATATATGTTTACAAGTATACATAGATAGAGGGCACAGGACCAATTTAAAAGGAAGGGATGCTCCTTAAAAGGTGAAATTAAGAGGTGAGAGAGGAATATAATGAGAGGAGATGGGGAGAGACAGAATGGGGTAAACTATCTCATATAGAAGAGGCCAGGGAAAATGGTTACAAAGGAGGGGAAGAATAGGAAAGCAAAAGGGAATGGGTGAATCTTATTCTTATTCAATTTGGCTCAGGGAGGGAATGACATACACACTAAATAGGGTATCTCACCCTACAAGAGAGTAGGGGGGAAGGGGATGAGAGGGGAGATGATGGAGGGGAGGACAGGCTTGGGGGAGGGAAGTTGGAAGCACCCACTTTTGAAAAGGGATGGGATCAAAGTACAGAATAGAACAAGTGGGAGGTGGGATAGAGGGGAGGGAAATATAGTCAGTCTTTTACAATATATATACTATGGTAATGTTTTGCATTAGCTACACATGTACAACCTATACTGAATTGCTTGTCTTCCCAGTAAGGGAGGAAGGGAATGAATCTGGAATTCAAAGTTTTAAAATCAAATGTGTAAAATACATATATATATATATATATATATATATATATATATATACTATTATTAATACTATTTTACATGTAATTGGGAAATAAGTTTTACAGGCACTGGGGTGTAGAGATCCACCATGACCTACTGGAAAAGTCAAAGGGGATATGGAAGAAGATATGGGAGAGAGCAGGTTGGAGGAGGGGATATCCTATTGGAGGAGGGGACTGCTATTTTGGAGTGGTGGGTAGGGGGAAAAACAGGGAGAAAATTTGTAACTCAAAATCTGGCAGAAATGAATGATGTAAATCAGAAGTTAATAAAGCATTTTAAAAATTTTTAAAAAAAGAAAATAAGTTACACCACAATCCCAGGCAGATAAGTGAGAACACATGAAGGATCTGTGGGTTTATCAGTTAATTAATACCAAGTATTCCTTTCCATAACTCACTAATGCAAACAACCAACACAGGTATGTGTATATATACAGATATCAATGGATGTATTTATATATGTGTATGTATGCATTATAAACCATGTAGGTATACATATGAACCCAAATGTATAAATATATGTATACATACATATTTATCTAAGTATGCATATTTATAAATACACAGAGATAAATTCTAAGCATTTGCCTGAGGCAACAAAAGTTGTGACTTGTCCATGGTCAGACGGCTAATGTCTCAGTGCATGATTTGAAAATATGTTTGTCTTACTCCAAATCCTACAATCTATCCACTATAAAACTATGAGACTCGGGGGAAAAATTCTGATGGTAAATCTGAGAAAAAAAATTAGTTTGTTATTACTTCTGGGCATCTCTGCATTTAAAAGAGAGGCAAGTGCAAAAACTAAATCTTAGCATAGTTAATTATGGGGCTATTATTTTAAGCCTTATTAATGCATATAGCAGTTCTGCAATATTGCTAGTTAGATATCACCGAGAATGGGCCAATAGAGACCCAGTCCTTTGAGCATGTACAATCTACTTGGCTGACTATCAGTAATAAGGGGGACAGGGTGAACTTTTTCTAAGCATATAACATGGAAGCCACCACCCTCCTCCTCAGAGAATGTCCAGGTATTTTGTGTTACTTGTGCATATGAAATGTGCAAATATTTAAAATCTCTCTCTCTGTCAATTTTTGAGTGAAGAAAATTGCTGTAAGTGTCTGAGTGGAGGGGAGGCAACCACTTCAAGTGCTATACTTTCCCAATGTGTGGGGACATCTCTGTTTCTTTGGCTCATTGAAGTTTTTCTTTCCTGATCCTAGGGGAAGGGATGTCAGAGACAGCATGGATTCAGTCAAGACCTTGTAAAGTTTAAAAGGTAAGAGGAGAGGGGAGGTTAGGTGGCACAGTGAATAGAGCACTGGCCCTGCGGTCAGGAGGACCTGAGTTCAAATCTGGCCTCAGACACTTAACACAAAAATGAGCCATGTGACCCCAACTGCCCTCCAAAAAAAAAAAAGGTAAGAAGAGGTCTAGTAAATTGAATCTATATTTCAGCTTAAGCTGATAGCAGCAACAGTGAAACCTAGTGAGGATGTTCCTGATCAATAGTGAATTGACCTAGCAGTCAAAACACAGTGTCCAATAAACAAGAGAGTGACTCATCTCTCTGCTCCCCCACATTCTGAAATGGACTTGGTGAGAAGAATGCTTGTAGCTACCACTTTAAGTCAAGTCTGAGCCAAATCTCCTCAGGGTTTGAAATGAATTCCCTGGTTTGGAGGGATCTTGTTGCTATATTTTGTCAAAAATTTTTTTTGTGAAAGCTAATTTGATATTAGTTGCTAATTGTTGACATTGAGGAGACAATGATATGGTAATATCACTGATATGATATTGAATGATACTGAAGAGATACTAGCTGGCATTGGCAAATCATGTTGGGGCAGTAATCATTGATATTGATTTTGAGGGGAATAAATAAGAACGAGGGCTTAATCTGACAGCATTAGAAAAATCACTCCAGGCCCTAAGAGATACCCAAAAAGTGCTAGAAGGGAGATATAACCTCTCTTTGGGTCAATGGTTGGAAAAATGAAACTCCAAGTCTATAAGAGACTTGTGGGAGACCTGTTCCATTATGAGAGGTTGATTCAAGTTAATTTGGAGTGCTTAATCCTTTTTGGGAGCTTTCTTGATCCCATTTTATTTTTTTTTCTCTTCTTTTGAACTGATTTTCCTGGTCCTTTTGTTAGGTGAGTTTAGAATTCCATTAGGATTACTTCTGCAAAGCAGGGGTCCATTGAGAGAATTTGGGGGTATCTTTTGGTATAGAGATACAAAGGAAATTTGCCTGGACCTCTAAGAAGTCCCTTTTGATAAAGGGTACAAGGGACCCCTGGGGAAATTTTGGTGGGCCCTATGTGGAATTCAACACCTAGAAATTTTGTCTGGATCCTAGTTGGACCATATACATTGAGAAAATTGTGGAAGTTTTCACTTAGGACGGTTTGATTTCTTACCTGAGGGTAAAAGAAGGACTTTTAGTTGACCCTGGGTCCTAAATCTCTATGGAAAAATTTCCATCTGTTTTGGAAGCTAGGCAGGAATTCAAGTTTCTCCATGAGGGAAAGCTTGACTTTTTATCTTGTCTATTTTCCCTTTTGTTAGTTCCTTGTATTCCCCATCCTCCCACCCCGACATTTTCATGTTTTGTCTCATTTCTTGATTTGCCTGGATTGGAATAGGCCCTTGATATGTACTGAGCATACAAGAACCTCTTATTGCTGTATAAAATATCATTTGTTTTGTTGACTCTACATTATTCTGTATTGGGGGGTAATTGAGGCTTCTGCCTTTAAATTTGGGACTGTGTAACATTTATGCCCCATGGTCCATTTGCTTTGATTCCAGGCACTGGAAAAGGACATTTCTGAGCCCCCTTCTGACCCTAGTAAAAGTAAAACTACTAGATGCACCCTATATATTTGTTGAGGACAGAAAAATGTTTCAAGGTGGTAAGAAGCATATATATTTGGATATGCATGATGGAGGTGTCCCTCCTGGCAACCATGAGTACTTATAGGTTGTTGAAATGGAACTTTGTGTATACACTGGGTAATTCTCATTCCTCAGCCTCTTTCTTGTTGACCTGCATGTGTGAAGATTACTTTTTGAGCTCTGGAGGGCCAGTCCAGAAACAATTCTCTCCTTGCCTCTAGGGCCACAAGCTAGCATATTGTCTCCCAGGCAAGTCTGTCTCTGAGCTTGACTCCCGTACATGTCTTTTTCCCTTCAATACAGAGCTTTGCGAGTTCTTAAAAGTTAGCTGGCATTTCCCCTTTCCCCAGGCACCTGAGCAGTTGTGGCAACCACAGCAACAATGGAAGCGACAGACTGACTGAGGGGTTGTTGCCCAGAGAGAGAAAATCCATTGGAAAGAAGAGAGTCCACTTAGCATTGACAGTTTAGGGAAGCAAAATGTCAAATAGCTAATAAGCTGCCCTGTGGTAATTGCTCCAACAAGGCTTGTGTACTAGTTTCTCAAATGATTGTAATTGTTTTATGATGATCTGTTCCTAAGTGCTGCCTTTCTGTGTGGGATTAAAATTGCCTGTTTTATATATAATTCATGTTGTACGGAGGGAATCTTTTTTTACTTCATTATCTTCCCACTCCCCACCCACACTACTGAGGACTCTTTAGACCAGAGCCAAAAATATGGCTGTTCTCCAGGAAGCCGAGTTGGGAGAAGAACTGAAGTACTGGGAGCCTTGTTTCCCAACTGAGGAGACAGAAACCCCAGAGCAATGAAATCAGCATAACCAATGAGGGCAAGTAAAAGACAGGGCTAGGAAGTGACCTGCTATTGTAGTCCCAGACTACTGGTTCTGGGTTATCCAAATGGACACGCATTTGACTTCTCACTGGGCACTCAGTAACCAAACAGCCAAGTTTAATTGTCTTTCTCATCTTCTCTCTCCTGAATGTAGGTAAATTTTCTAATGTAGAATGTTTCTCTACAGTTATCCATCACCTTTCTGGTACAAGTTATTGCTACTACTGTGGTAGTAAACATTGCTAATGCGCTATAGCCATAGACCTCTAGGTCTTTCAAAATTCCGAAGGTCACTTGGGCTCTTGCACTTCAGGATACTGATTTGTTTAATATCAGGAATGAACATGCACAAAGAGAAGCAAAGACAGCCAGCTCTTCCCCTTGCCCCTGGTCAATTGTGGTTAATCACAATCTCCCCCAGCACTAGTTGACAAGTGAGTGAGATCAGCATGTCACAAGGGTAGAGATCCTGTTCTTTCTCACCTCTCCTTGGAGTCAAAGCTTGTTTTTAAAAAGTCATAGTGAAGAGGCCCCAGCCTGGAGAGCCCTAGTGAAGAAGCCATGAGTAATCTTTTCCTAGTCATGAGTAGTTTCATCTTTTCAAAATTCCCCTGAGTCATCAGGTCTTCCTGATCAGCAACCAATTAGGGGATCATTACAAGTGCTTGGGTTATCTTTGACCTGAAATAGGTCCCCCTAAGTTCCCAGGCAGAGAATATCTGTGAGTATTCTCTACAACCCTCCAGGAAGGGCAAATCGGGAAAAGCATGCTTCATGACCTTGTTGCATAAAGAATCACTGATGGTATAAATTTAGAGCCTCTGACACTTCCATAGGGGAGATCTTTCACTTAACCTCTCAGTGCTTTAGGAACTCTTTAAAACCATAAATTGTAGAGAAAGTGCTGACCTAAATTATTAGGAGTTACATCATCCAGGATTTCCCTGCATCACAAGGCTATTCCCCATATAACACCAAAAATTATTCTCCTGAAGTGGATGTGGTCAAAGTACATTCCTGGTAAGAAAGAATAAAAAAGGAAAAGAAAAAGATGTTTAACAAAGTTCATTAATATACCATCCCTGAGAGAATATGTAGTGTTTCAACTCCATAGTTCTCCCACTCAACAAAGAAGGGAAGAGACAATTTTTCATTTCTTTTGCAGGTCAAGCCTTGTCACTGTAATAATACAATGTCTACTTTCTTTTTTGTTGGTGTTCTTTCAATAAATGCTTGTTTCTGTATTGTGATAAATATGTACATTGTTTTCTTGGTTCTTCTTTGGTTTATGCATCTTCCTCCTATTCTTTGAATTCTTCATGTTCATCATCATGACAAATCATTAGGTCTTAAAAGTCCAAGTGAGGGGTCACTTCCAGTCTTTCTAATCTATAGATGGCCACTGGACCCAGATGCCTCTGGAAGAGAAAATGAGGCTAGTGATTTTGAACAGCTCTCTTTCAGTTAAATCCAATTCCCTTGCATGTCATGGCATCACCTCTCTGATGTCATGGCTCTCTTTGAGAAGTAAGGACAAACAACAAGGAGAAGTCTTAATATTACTGATGTCCTTTCATTCACATGATGTACTAGATTTCAAAATAATACCAGTCCTATCTCCTTTACAGTCTCTTATGTTTTGTATTACTTCATGTTCTTGGTGCTTTGATTCTTTATGAGAAGCCTAAAAGCAAACCCTTAAAACTTGCAACGTGGTCTCTGGGAATGGGCTTTCCTACTCTGTAATCTTATGTTACCTGATTGCTACTGCAGTCAGATTGAATAAATCAATAGCTAAACTCCTAAAAGGCTGACTCCAGTTATAAGACAAATGTGCTATGCACTGGTTTTGAGTATTTTTTGGAGATAAATTTGAGGAATAATGTTTGGTCTCTAAGTTGAAAAGCAATCATTTTGGTTTTGATTTGTTTTTAATTATGCAGTTTTTGCACATTGACTTGGCATCAGACCTGGAAAGAAGCCAGATAAGAAATAAATTTCATTAATAATTTCTATCACTTGGTCTGAATTATGTGCTGGTGTTAGAACTTCCCTAAAGATAATGCCTAAAATTAATATTAAGAATGGAAGACATCTGTCTTGAAAATCTTTTTTCCATAGAATATATCAGAGAACATTCTGTTCCAAGAGTGAATTTGTTGTTCAGTCATTTAAGTCATATTTGACTGTTTGTGACCCCATTGGAAAAGATCCTGGAATAGTTTGTCATTTTCTTCTCCAGCTCATTTAATAGATGAGGAAACTTAAGCAAACAGGGTTAAGTGACTTGCCAGGATCACTTAAGTAGTAAGTGCCTGAGGTCAGATTTGAACTCAGGAAGTTGAGTCTTCCTGACGCCAGGCCTGGTGTTCTTTCCACTGAACCACCTAGCTGCCAAGAGTGAACAGAATATTACTATTATGTTGACTCCAAAGATATAAGAATATTTTTTACAGTTTATTTGTATTTTCCTTATACTTAACTAGAGGGTTAAAAATCTCTCTTCTTTTCGGAAAATACAAATACTTCAATGAAGCCTTTTCTGGTCACTCCCATCAGTAACAAGTTTCTCCCATGGATTTCACATAACATTTTTTTTAAGCAATCGGGGTTAAGTAACTTGCTCAAGGTTACACGGCCAGTTATTTCTGGGTGTGGTGCTAAGTATCTGAGCCCAGATTTGATCCCCAGGTCATCCTGACACTGGAGCCGGTGCTCTTACTCACTGTGCTACCTGGCCTCCCCTAACATTTTGTTTTTTTTTCATAACTTTGTAATGTGTTTATAATCCCAGATTATATATTATAGCGATCTGTATTGGCAAATTCCAATGAGGGTAAAGGCCTTGTTTTATTTACAACAACATAACAATTGCTGCTAATATTATGCACATTTAGCTTGTACTATCTCTATTAGTGCCTCAGCACAATGTAATATATCATGCAATTTTAAATAAATGAATGAATAAGGAACTATAGGGGCCTAGTAGAAAAACTTCTAGATTTGGGTTCTGGGTTCAAATTTTAGCTCTTTCTTGTTCAAGTAGTCTTTTTTTAAAAAGACATATAACCATTCTGAGCCTCCATTTAAGGACTTTGTGTTCTCCTCACTTTCCGCTCCCAACAAGAAAGAGGCTGAGTAAAAAAATCTTCACAGACTATGCTGACTGGGCTGGCTTTTCAGTGGGAGCTTTCTCCTTCTCCCCTACTAACAGCGTTTCTCCTTTCTTTCTTTCTTTTTTTTTTTTTTGAGGGGGGAAGGCAGGGCAATTGGGGTCAAGTGACTTGCTCAAGGTCACACAGCCAGTAAACATTAAGTGTCTGAGGCTAGATATGAACTCAGATCCTCTTGACTCCAGGGCCAATGCTCTATTCACTGTGCCACCTAGCCACCCTATCCTCCCTTCTTTGGATAAAAAGGGTGGAGTCCAGCTCACTCCCTCAGCAACTCCACTGGGCTAATTCTTCCAGAGGAAATCCAAATGAGCTGAGTTTAAATTTAGTTTTCTGCTATAGGATCATTTGTCAAATGAAACAGTGGCTTGATAGTCCCAGAAGAAGTCTTTTAATCTTCCCAAACAGAACTCAGGGTCCGAACATAGTATGTGAAATACAAAATCCCTCAGGGCCATTCCTCCATGCACCCTCTGATCTCAAGCAATGACATAACTGTAGACAATGAGAACACTCACTTATGAAAAGAAAATCAAGTTTACAAACTACCATCAGCAATGGAGTCTAGAAAAATAGGACTTTTTTTTTTTAGCTCTGTCTAAACATATGGAGAGAAGAGAGGGAAAAGAAGACAAGGAGAGATAGTCCACTATCACCCAGGCTCTTCTTCCCATCAGGTTGTTGCAGCTGCTTCTGCTAGATGTGATGTCTGTTGACCTAGAGGCAGCCTTGCCTTGCTTCCCTGTTTCTGAGGCAGCAGTTTCTACTTCTCTCCAAGCTGCCAGATCTCATACTCCCAGTCTTTAGTCCCATGAGATGTTTTCTCCGTCTTATAAATGGTCAAAGAGGGGGTGAGGGAAAACTCTTTTCAGGATGTCCAATCTTCATTAAAAACCATTTGGTTCGGAACCAGGAGAACATTGTACATAATTACAGACACATCGTATCTGTGATGACTAACTTTGATTAACTCCTCTCAGCAATGCAAGGCAACTCCAAAAGACTCATGATGGAAAGGGATGTCCACATCCAGAGAAAGAACTAGAGTTTAAATGCGGATTGAAGCAAACTACTTGATCTCTCTCTGTTTTGTTTTGTCCCTTCTTTCTCATTGTTCATTTCCTTGGTTATAATCCTTCTTTACAACTTGACTAATGTTTAATGTAAAGGTATTTGTAGAAGCTATATTGTATTGCATGCCACCATGGAGGGGAAAGGGGGTAGGAGAGGGAAGGGGAGAAAATTTGGAACTCAAAAGCTTATGGAACTGAATATTTTAAACTAAAAGTTAATAAATTAATAAATTAAGAACAATAACAAAAAAAAACCCCAAAACCCATTTGCTTCAATGAAGTCCCTAGAATCCTCTCCTGACAGTAGCTGAAATCTAATGTGGAAACTTTTCCTGCAGCGATCCATCTGGTACAAGCTATTGAACCACTATGGTAGTAAACACTGCTACTGTGCTGTAGCTGTAAGACCTCCAGACCTTTTAAAATTCCCAAAGACACTTGGGCATTTCCACCTCAGGATATTCATTTGTTTAATATTGGGAATGAGCATGCACAAAGAGAGGCAAAAATAGACAACCCTCAATAACCATCCCCTGTCAGTCTTTTCTGGTTAATCTCAATCTCCCCTAGCATCAATACATAGTAATAGCAGTTTTTGAGAAGTAGTGTGGTATGATGCATAAAGGACTAGCCTTGGAGTCTGGAAGACATGGGATTTAGTTCTGTTGTTGACACACACTGGTTGTATGACCATGGGAAATTCACAGTATCCCAGTAAATTGTCTTTTTCTTTTTAAAATATTAATTAATTTATTTTTAGTTTTCAACATTCACTTTCATAAGATTTTGAGTTTTAAATTTTCTCCCCCTCTCTCTTTTCTCTCCTCCCCAAGGCAGCATGCAATCTGATATAGGTTCTACATACACATTCATATTAAACATTTTCACATTAGTCATGTTGTAAAGAAGAATTAGAACCAATGGGAGGAAGCCCCAAAAAGAAGAAACAAAACAAAGCAACAACAAAAAGAGAACAAATAGTATGCTTCCATCTGGATTCAGA
>NW_027185809.1:23281821-23345642 GCF_028583685.1 Petaurus breviceps papuanus
TATCTCTCATGGATTTATTTTCCAGGTCAGTGGTTTTTCTAATGAGATATTTTACATTGTCTTCTATTTTTTCATTCTTTTGGATCTACTTTATAATATCTTAATTTTTCATAAAGCCATATTATATAATATTATATATTATACATATCATATAATATTATATCATATTATATAAAATATAATATCTTAATTTTTCATTTGCTTCCATTTGCTCCATTCTAATTTTGAAGGATTTATTTTCTTCAGCTAGGTTTTGGAATTCCTTTTCCATCTGGCCAATTTTGATTTCTAAGGTATTCTTCTCCTCATTGGCTTTTTGGATCTCTTTTGCCATTTGAGTTAGTCTATTTTTTAAGGTGTTATTTTCCTCATCATTTTTTTGGGTTTCCTTTAGCAAGCTGTTGACTCATTTTTCATGATTTTCTTGCATCAGTCTCATTTCTCTTCCCAATTTTTCCTCTCCTTTTCTTACTTGATTTTAAAATTCTTTATGAGCTCCTCCATGGCCTGCAACCAATTCATATTTTCCTGGAGCCTTTTGATGCAGGAGTTTTGACTTTGTTTTCTTCTTCTGTTTCTATGTTTAGATCTTCTTCATCATCAAAGAATGATTCTATGGTTTGATTTCTTTTCCTCTTTTTGCTTATTTCCCCAGCTAATTATTTGGCTTTTGAGCTCTTTGCCATGGTAGAACTCTGCTTACAGAGTAGAGAGTGCTGTGCCCCAAATTTCTGGGGTTTTGCACAGCTGTTGTAAGAGCTACCTCTAGGTATCTGCCTCAGAACTGTGAGGGGAACTCCCTCTTCACAGTTGCCACAAGCTCTGCCATGCCAGTGCTTCTCCTCACCCCAGGACTGCCACCCAAGACTGTGACCCAGATCTAAGCAGGGCAAAGCAAGAGAATCCTGCTTTAGTGCCAGCAAAGAGATTTCTGCAATTGCCCTCTGATCAGCCACTTGGTCCCCCACCATCTGTGGGCTTGGAGCTTGGAAGCAGTTGCTGCTGCTACTGCATCCACTGCCACCTCCACCACCTCAGGGGCAGGGGCTGGACTGAACCCTTCTCTGACCGAGATCCAACAGAATTTCCCCATTGACCTTTTACTTTCTCTTTGGTGTTTGTGGGTTGAGAAGTATGGAAACCACCACAACTACCAGTGATTCAGTCCCCTGAGGTCTGCTCAGGCCGGTCTGTGCTGCCCTTCTGTGCCAGCACAGCCCACATTGGACTGCGTTCTGTTCCCATCCTGGTGTGATAGACCCTTCCTTTTGGCTTGCCAGGCTCCCTTTAGTGGGAGATTTGTTTCACTCTGTCATTTTGTGGGTTCTGTAGCCCTAAAATTTGTTTAGAGTCATTTTCTACAGGTACTGTAGATAATTGGGGGACAAGCTCAAGTAAGTTCCTGCTTTTAATCCACCATCTTGGCTCTGCCCCACTTGGGTCTCTAATTTTTTTTTTTTTGGATGGGGTAGAGCAGGTGGGGTTAAGTTACTTGCCCAAGGTCACATGGCTAGTATTAAGTGTCTGAGGCTGGATTTGAACTCAGGTCCTCCTGACTTCAGGGCCAGTGCTCCATTCACTGCACCACCTAGCTGCCCCTGGGTCTCTAATTTTTAAAAATGCATATTCACTTCATTAATCCCCTCCTTTTCTATTTCACTAACCTAAGTTTTTAGGGATGTACTTTTCCCCTTGAAGACTGATTTTGCTGTATCCCAACTCACACAACGCAAGCATTCACACAGAGGTCAGAAGAAGCAATACAAGGACAATCTCAAGGTTTCTCTGAAGAACTTTGGAAATCGATTGTGAAATATATGAGACCCTGTCACAGGACAACTCAGCCTTGACCCGCTTGAATCAGAGGAGCAAAGTAGAATAATGCTAGCTAAAGAGAAAGTTAAGATGTGCAAATGTAGAGAAATCTCTACTCTACATATTCATATGGACTATTTGTGCCCAACTCATGGTAGAGTCTTCTAAACTCATACTGGTCTGATTAGCCACAGGCAGACACTCTGTACCTTGACTCCAACATTGTGATGTCATTATTGTCCTCTTCAAGCACTAAGGACAACAACCATGTCATTTTATCTTTATCATTGTCTTGCACATTAGTCATTTCTATGATTTGTACTTTGAGCCATTCATAATGTTGGATTCATTGTTAAGAATTAATTTGGGTCAGTACCTTTTGTTTTCCAAACTGATTATTATATTTATTACATTATAGTGTTAACAGAATTTTAAATGTAGTCTGGACTGGGTAAGTCTTTAACCTATGGAAACCAGGCCTAGAGACAGGAATGCCGGGAACCAAGTAGCGGTTTAATTAATTTCAGAGTGAGGAATGCTCTCTATGCCGAAGTAAAAGACACAGCTTATATACATAAATCACAAGTGGGGAAGGCGGGGGAAGGTAGATTACAAAACAATCATTTCTAGGGCCTGAGTTAGGGGGATGTCTACCCCAAACATGTGAAGAATTTCCCTGGCAGAATGAGAAGATGATAACAATTTGTTCTAATGGCCATCAAGGTGGCCGAAGCAGATAGTGTGGAGTGCTTAGAGCTTGGTCAGATATCAGTGATGCCAAGGTCATCCACTGCATCCTGGGCTATAACCATCATCTTGACTTTTGTCTTGCCACTGGACTTTGATGACTCAGGAAGAGAGAGTAAGGCCGATGACTTCATGCAATTCTGACTCACTTAAATCCAATTCACAAATCCAATATCACCTGGTGATATCATTGGTCCTCACTGAAAATAAAGGATGAATTTCAATTGATAAACAGTCAAAAGGCAGTTTCAGAATAAGAAATAAAAGCTATTTATAGGCACATAAAAATGCTCTAAATCACTATTGATTAGAGGAATGCAAATTATACAACTCCAAGGTATCACCTCAAACCTATCAGATTGGCTAATATGAGAGAAAAGGAAAATGACAAACGTTGGAAAAACTGGGACACTAAGGCGCCGTGGGTGGAGTTGATTAAACATTCCAGAGAGAAATTCAGAACTATGCCCAAAGGGTAACTGAACTGTGCATACCCTTTGAGCCAGCAATTACCACTATACCAGGTCTGTATCACAAAGAAATCAAAGAAAAAGGAAAAGGTCCTATGTAAATATAAAAAAAAAATTATAGCAGCATTTTTGTTGTTGTGGCAGCGTTGGAATGCCCCTCAAGTGAGGAATGGCTCAACAAGTTGTGGTATATTATTGTGATGGAATCCTATTTTGCTATAAGAAATGACTAGCAGGATGCTTTCAGAAAAACCTGGAAAGGTTATATGAACTGATGCAAAGCAAAGTGAGCAGAACCAGATCATTGTACACAGTAACAGCAATATCATATGATGCACAACTGTGGATGACTTAGTTATTTTCAGCAATACAATGATGAAAAATGCTATCCACCTCCAGGGAAAGAACTGATGGAATCTAAATGCAGACTGAAGCATACTTTTTATTCTTTTTTTTTTTTTGGTCTGTGCTCTCTTTTGGTTAATATGGAACATATTATAATAAGGAAAAATGATTTGCATGATTGCACTTATATACTATGTTAAAGTGTTTTCTTTCTCAAGAAGGAGGAAGGGAGGGAGGGAGAGAATTAGCAACTCAAAAATGATAAAAAAAAGTTAAAATTGTTTTTACATGTAATTGAGGAAAAAAACATTTTTAAAAAATAGAAATTCAGTGTTGCTCTAATTTAGAATGTGAAGAACAAAAATACATAGGGTAAATTAATCTAGTTATGCATTTAAGTAAGGAAGACTGTTGGAGGTGGTGAGTTTTTGAATAATAACTTTGTTAAACTAAATTTGATTTTATACATGTAAAGTAAAATGCAGAACAGAGGAATTATCTGGACTGATTGAATCAAATTTTACTTTAACTGGAAGCATACAGAAAATGAAGGCCAGTCAATTTTTATTTCTGAAATGATTTTGCTTTAATTCTTCTCTTTATTTTGGTAAAGTAGTCAGCAAAGGGATAGGGACAGAGAATTGACTTTGCAGCCAATACTACCACCAATGATCAAGTACAGCTTATGACATATTACCAGCTATGTGACAATGAGCTGACCTCTCAGTGTTCTAAGCAACTCTCCTAAGATTATAAATTGAGAGAGGATCCTAATCTGCACTGAAAGAGGGAGTTTCTTCACTTAGGAATTTGTTCCCTCTACAATGACATCACAAGACCATTTCCTAACCTTACAGACACAATTCAATGCATAAAGTATTTTGGGGTGTATGATATTTGATGAGCTGACTTTATCTGTCACTGATCATCTGAAACACACTTTTAAAAAACTACTCGCCTCTATTATTATTATAACCATGGCAAAGAACAGTTTCTTCATTGTTTTTTTTTTTTAATAACTGCAAATTTTGATTCTTTGATTCTTTTAGGATTAATGTAAGAAATACATATGGGCACATTCACTAATAACATCTGAAAGCAAAACACAACCCCGACACCTACATTTTCTTTTGCTTTTTGCTTTTTGGAGGGCAATTGGGATTAAGCGACTTGTCCAAGGTCAGACGGCTAGTATTTGTGTTAAGTGTCTGAGGTCACATTTGAACTCAGGTCCTCCTGCCTCCAGGGCTGGTGCTCTATTCCCTGCGCTACCTAGCTCCCCCTTCCCCCATTTTCAAAGTTGCGTGCATGCTATGACAACATTTTAAAAAATTACAAGAGTTAGTGCAGCATCAAGAGTAGATTTGGAGGCAGAAGCCTTAGGTTTGAATCTTGGTTCTGCTTTCTGTGTGACCCTGGGCAAGTCAAACTTCACTTTCTCCTTCTGTAAAATGAACGATCTCTAAATCTTATGCACTAAGAAGGGGGTTTCCTGGCTAGAACCCCAATTCTTTCTACCCTAGAGTATGTATTGGAGCCTTTACACAGTTTCACAAAAAAATTTTTTTTTGTTTTCAACTTATTTCAATCAGTGTCAGTGAGCATTTATTAAACGATTAATATAATCACGGAACTGTGGTAAACTGTGGTACGCACTACGTTCCTTAGTACCCGGAACGTGTACTACCTTAATAAAATACGCGAACCCTTAATAAAAACTAATGAATGGATTGATTTGAGCCAGTCTACAGCAAAGCATCGGTGGGCTGCAACAGAAGACTCTTTCCGCACCCCACCCCCACCCCAAGGCACGTGAGAGCGCACGTGACACTTTGGGCTTCCTCCGACCCCAGCCCCGCGCAGAAGCCCGGAAAAGGGTGACGTCAGAGCCTGTGGGCGGGGTCATTGGAAGTGGCGGGAAAAATCTCCCTCGCGGCAGGTTGTGACGGGCATGCGCCGTTGAGGCACAGAGGCCGATTCCGGGTGCCACGCCTGGGGGCCTGAGCTGTGACTCCCCACCGGGGGCTCTCCCTCCGAAGCTTCCGCAGGGAAGGTTCTTCCATCTCGGCCGAGGCCAGTTTGGGAAGGGGGGGTGGGGGAGGGGCAGCCTCGAGGGAGCGCCCTCGGGGCGCGGGGGGCAGGGATTTCTCTCCGGGGATTGCTCCCGTTGGCACCCGAGGAGAACTGGTGCCGGGGGGAGGGTTGAGAAGGCGGTGGGAGGAGGGGGAGGGGAGGCGGGGCAGGGTCACATGATGGGGAAACCCGTCTGCACTGCCTCTGCCAGGCCCAGCACTAAGCCAGAGATACAAGTGGCAGAAGACAGTGCCTGTCCTCAGGGGTTCACAGTCTAAGGGTGCAGACAAATATATGCAAAGCAAGCCATGTAGGGGGGAAATAGGAATTAAAATAGAGGTCGGGAAAAGCTTCCTTTACAGGATAGGATGAGCAGATCTCTACTCTCTGTATGATATGTTTTTATCCAGACCAGTTTACGTTACATATGTGTGTGTGTGTGTATCACCAAAGAAAAAGAACAATAATAAAACTGCCATTTATGCATAACATTTATTCACCATGTCCCAGGCACTGGGTTTAAGCACTTTATAAATATTTGATTTGATCCTCACAACAATTCTGGGAGGTAAGAAACTTATCTCCTCCCTATGACCCTGTAGGATTTTTGCGGGAGGTTTTGTCTTAGGAGTATCGGAGAGCGGGTGGGCCACAAGGATGCGGATGCCCCTTTGGAAGGAACAGTTCCTAAGCCAGGGAGGGGGATGGGTGATGAGATCTACCCAGACATCAATATAAGCGAACTGATCTGGATGTCCTGGATTCCCTGGGACCACCCGCCACACGGATTGGGTAATTTCCTTGTTGAAACTTCCCTGAGGGGGCCAGCCCACCCCAAACGTGGGCCACCCATTCATATAATAAGAAATGAGTTTTCTCTTCTTCAAGGGGACCCCATAATCTGCCCTGTCTTGATAGGCTACTCTAAAATGGCTTAGTATGCAACCCAGGGGAGTTTTTGATGTACTGGCTGAACCTCCCTTGTTCTAGGACGAAAAGACAGACAAACAGTATAGTCTTATAAACAAATATGTCTTCCCAATGGAAATCAGAAAAGCTTCCTTGAAGGTGCTTGTCTGATAGCCACTCGAATGCCTGCTTTGCAGAATAAAAACGGGGAGGCTTTAAGCGAATGAGCTCAAGACAAAACTTCGCGAGGATGCATACCGACAAACCCTAGTTTCTAGTTGCTTGTTTGCCCCCGCCGATTCTGAATAGGAAGCAAATGAGCTCAAGTGAGCATAGGACACATAAAAAACATACAAACATTAACCAGAATACGGATGGTTGAGAGGCTTGATGTCTCAAAGCTTCACCGGGGAGGAGATGAAAAATGGCTATGTCTAGCCCTCCCCCCTCCAGAACAGAACAGAACCAGAACAGATTTTTACTCACCCCCAAACTGGAGGTCCTGGATCCATTAAAGACTAAATGAGGAGCAAGTCGGAGTCGGGAGGCAGATGCGATCTTTCCCTCCTCGAGACCTGGGGCCCTGGAACGTCATCAGGGGCTAGGCCCCCCCTCCCCCCAGGGATTGGGGTGAGCAGATGGCTACCTCCCAAGGCCGAGAGCTCTTCTTATTCGGGGATCTTTGCGGTGCCACGGAACACCCCAGATCTCTCTAGGGCCTCCAATTATGATGGGCATAAAAGAGCAAGACAGAAGATCCCCGAGATAAAAATTGGAAGTGGATTTTATTACCGTGGGACTGCTGGGGTCACATACCCAAATCAGACAGTGAATTGGCATGAACAGTATGCTGGTTTTTAAAGAGATTACAATAGTCAGGCTACCCAAGCTGAAACTACAATCCGTGATTGGTCAGTGTATATTTAAATTTTCCCACGTTTTCCTAGGCTGAGGTATAGGGAACCCAGTATGGGTGGAGATGGGGAACACCTGGTAGGGGGCAGGGAAGAATGAAGCAGGGATTTTACCCTAGGCTGAAACCCCCACCCACAGATCAATTAGGAGAGAGAACAGTAAAATTATGCTAAAATGCCTGTTTACAGATCAATGGAAGGGAAGGGTAAAGTTATTGCTTACAGATCAATTAAGGGAATGGAAGGTTGGGGTTGTGCTCAACAAACTCAGGTCTTCTAGAATTCAAGTCCAGGGCTTTACCCACTGTGCCATCTAGCTGCTTCTAGGTACATAATATTTTGGGGAAAAGTAGTTAATTTAGTTTTTGCTAACCTGAATGGGGTTGAGAAGAGTTGGCCGGAACTGAAACAACTGAACAAAGAATAGTTCCATATTTTAGTGCAAAACTCTCCAGTAGATGGAGCATTTTCACTTTTGAGCTCAAGTCTTTCCATTTCCAGGCCCTGGGCTTTATCCGCGAGCTGAATTTGATCAATCTCGGATTCCATTCTGCAGGCAGCTGTGGACCACAGGGCTACTGCTCCTACCACCACCCATCTTAGTCCAGAGGTTAGGTTATATACACACATGTGCTCCTTCTTGTTCAGAGAGTAGATAGTTGACCTTGGAGTCCTGATAATCTAGTCTCCAGCCCTGCCTTTTATGTATGCAGGCTGTATGATCTCGGGCAGTTATTTGGAACCTCCTAAAGTCCTGGGCAACTCTTCAAGAAAAGTTATCTAATGGTTGTTGATTTGCACATAGAGTAATTTTCCTCAATTCCTACACTGATGAAATCATAAGTCAGGACAAAAATATACCTTGTATATAATAAGTTGAGTAATCAGTCAATGTTTGTCAAGTACCTCCTATGTTGTAGACACTGTGCTAAGTGCTGGGGATACAGAAAGAGGAAAAAGACAATTCCTGCCTTCAAGAAGCTTATAATCTGATGAGGGAGCCGATACACAAATACACACACACACCTTCCTGTGCATGCACGTTTGTATGGTGTGTGAGCACTCACACTCCAAGCCATATGTGGGGTAAATGGGAAATAATTAACAAAAGGAAGGACTAGAATTAAGAAGCGTTGGGAAAGGCTTCCTGTAAAGGATGGGATGAGCAATGCGTTAAGATATGTATTACCAAATCAGTTAATGTTAGTGTGAGAGTCTTTATTTTTGGTTTATGTAGAATCTTAGTGGAATTATTGTGATATTAAATTAAGTAGGATAAACTAAACCTGTCTTATAAAAACCACCAAATCTCTGTGGTTTCAAAGACATGTTGTAATGATATAAACAACTAGTAAACACTGAAGGGGATAGCCTAGGATCCAGAACCCACCAACCTTTGCAATTTGCCATTTGCTAGCAAATGTTTCTAGCCCAGTGCCCTCAGACATCATTCTGGAAAGCAACTTGTAGAGATGTAGCCTGACCACCACTGCTAGTGCTATAGCCATGCGTACCGAAGACCCAGAAAAAGAAACTTCATTGCTACCAAAGCCTTGACTTTGTCACATGGTTCAGCTGATACAATTTTTTTTTTATCAGTGGAAATGACAAAAGAAATCTTTCCATCTGCTTTTCTGCTGTGCTCTAAGAACTTTGGGACCTTTCCACTTGACTTGCAGCTAGGGACTCTTAACCTTTCTATTTGTATACCCTGTGATTTGTGTAATGTTTTACACATAATGAGTGATGAATACATAGTTTTTTTTTCATTCATTCAATTCATTCTTTCCTTTCCCAGACCATCATCCCTGCTGTGGCTTCATTTTCACCATCAACCCTGCTCTGGCTTCACTTCCCTCCCTGATCTTCATCAGTTAGTTAACCAGTTTAACTTTATATTGACTTCTTGCAGATTGCTTGCACCCTTGTCCAACACCAAACCCCAAGCCTGGATTATTCCACACTATCAGACTCCTTTACTTCTACAAATTACTACTAAATTGTGCTGGAAGAAGTCATGTAAGCATGACTTCATAAGCATGTAGTCATTCTAATGGGGTGTATTACAAATTTAACTTACCTAGTCTCAACTGGGCTCTCTCTATTGCAAGGCCATTTTTTTTTATTGCCTTCTGATTAAAGTCTTAAACATTCATTTCCACAAGATTTTGAGTTCCAAATTTTCTCCCCATCTCTTCCCTCCCCCCACCCCAAGATGGCATGCATGATTGCCCCTTCTCCTAGGCTGCCCTGCCCTCTATCACCATCCTCCCTTCTATCCTCCCTCCCCCTTGCTTTCCTGTAGGACAGGATAGATTTCTATATGTCATACAAGGCCATTCTTTTACTCTTTTGTAATTCATTCCCTTCAGTGGCTGTTCCAGACCTTTTCTTAGGATCATAGATTTATATCTGGAAAACACTTCAGATTATCTAGTTTTCACTTGAGACCGCTTTTCCTTTAGGCAATATTTGTTGACATTGTGTGGCCTGAGGGCATGCACAGTTCAAAGTGTAATAATGCTTTGTGTTCTGAGCTAAGGCCCCCTGAAATTTCGTGATTCAACAGAGGCAAACACTGCCAGAAACACCTCCGAGGCATTATGCATTTGATTTTGGATTAATTTTTGTTTGTTGCACCTTCAGTAACCTTACTATTGTCAAATTTATGGGGTCACCACCTATGGTTTAAGAATCCCTGATCAGTTCATCCCCTTATTAATAGGTTAGGAAACCGAGGCCCAAGGAAATTGTTACTCACCTAAGGTCACAGAAATTGTGTCAGTGCTGGACTTGAAGCCCAAGTACTGTGACTCTGAGTTTAGGGCTATGCTCTATTCACTGAAATTCAATGCATGCCTTGTCTCCTCGGGGGTCCTACACCACTCATTTCCCTCTCTTCATACTTTATGGTGAAAAGAGACCATTTTCATGAATTCCCTCCAGACCTCTTGGCATTTCCTGTTCTCTTCTCGTTTATTTCAGTCTCTGATGAAAAGGTGACCCTTCCCCTTGCCAAGACCATCTCCTTCACTTGTACCGTTGATCTTATCCCCTCTCATCTCCTGGAACATATTGCCTCCCAAAGCATTGCCCATTCTCTTTGTTCTATCTTTCCTCCCCCATCTTGATCCCTCTAAAAATATACCTCTTCCATCAATAATAAGCATGGTGATGGCTAGCATTTATATAATGCTTTAAGGTTTTGTAAAAACTTTATATCTGCTTTCTCATTGATATTCACACTAACCTTGTGAGGTTGGTGCCATTATCCTCATTTTATAGATGAAGAAACTGAGGCCAAGAGAAGTTAAGTGATTTGTCCAGAGTAACCCAGCTAGTGTTTGAAGTAGGATTTGAACTCAGGTCTTCTTGATAGTCTATACAGTATATCATCTAGCTGCCTCCTAATCAGTCAGTCAGCAAGCCTTTGCTAAGTGCCAGTCACTATGCTAAGTGCTAGGGATATAAAGACAGAAACAATCCCTTTTTTCAAGGAAATTGCATTCTGATGGGGGAGGCAGCATGTAAATAAATAAATAGATACATACAATATTTTGTCTTTCATCTACATGATGAAAGTCTAAGCTATCCTTAAAAACCTTTACTTGACCTTACCATACCCTCAAACTTTCTTCCTATATCTGTTTTTGCTTTCACAGATTAAAAACAAATCTGTCTATTCTCACTAGTTCCACTTCCTCTCCTCTCACTCTTCTGCCTCTTACCATCAGCCTTCTTACTTCATTATTTAATGAAAACTTCTCTCTCCAAAGTTACCAAAGATCTCTTAATTGTCAAATCCAATGACTTTTTCACAAGACTTATCCTTGACTCCTCTGAAGCATTTGACACTATTGCTTCACTTTTCTCCTTAGATGTTCTCACCTTTCTGGTTCTCCTATGTGCCACTACTCAGTCTCTATTTTTGGATCATCCACTGGTTGTGGATGAAGCTCAAGGCTCTGTCCTGGGCTCTTTTTTCCCTCTACACCTTTGAATGATTTTATCCACTCCCATGGGTTCGGTTATTATTTTTATGCAGATGAATCCCAGTTTTGTATAGCTACTTCTTGTTTCTTCTCCTGAGCTCCAGCCTTCATTGCCAATCAGACATTTCCCATTGCATGTCCTATTGCCATCTTGAACTCAATATGTCCAAAATAACTTATTCTTTCCTCCTAAGCTTACCTTCCCCTAACCTTCCTATTTTTATCGAGGGCACTATCATCCTTCCAGGTACTCTGTTTCATGACCTCATAGTCATATTTAACACATTGGCCCTCTTGGACCATCTCCCTCCATCAAATCAGTTGCTAAATATTGTCTCTTTTACCTGTACAACTTCTCTTTCCTTCTATTTACATGACCACCACACGTCATCTGGGCTATTGCAATAACCTCCTGTTTGGGGTCTTTGCCTCCAACTTTTTGACTTAGATGGGTATGATACTAAATCTCTAAGCAAACCAGCTGCCACAGTTATATCTAAAGCATAGGTCTAACCATTTCACCTTTCTGCTCAGACACCCCAGTGTCCCTCTTGCCGCTAGGATAACGTACAAAACTTGTCTGTTTGTTGTTTAACAATTTGAACTTCAGACTTATATTTATTTCTCTTCACATACTCTACAATCCATCCAAATTAGTCTACTTTCTTTTTCCCATTTGTGATATTCTATCTCCCCTTGCTAAACTTTTGTCCAGATTATATCCTTTACTTGGAATGCTTTTTTCCTTCATCTCTACCTCAAAGAATCCCTAGCTTTCTTGAAAGCTCAGATCAAGTGCTACTTACAACATGAAGTCTCTAAATGATTTCTCCCCACCTACATGCTAGCGCTTCTGTTTATGTGAGCCTGTGGTTGCTCCTGATAGATTATAAACTCCCTGAAGCAGAGATAGTTTGGTTTTTGTCTTTGCATTCCCAGGACCTGGCACATTGTCCATTATACAAATACTTCTTGGTTGATTTAACTATTAAAATATTTTCTCTACCATTGAGGCCTCTATATTCATTAATAGTTTCAAAAACTTGTTCTTTTAGAAATGTTTGTTTTGTTGTTGTTGTTCAAGGACAGGGTACCAGAAGTAGTAAATTTAAAAAAAAATAACAGTGTAAAGATGTATATCATTTTCAGAAAATTCTCTTATAATTGTTAGTAATGAATTTTCCTCCCTTTTCCCTCCAAAGTATCCAAAATGAATGAACAATTTGTCGCTTTAGACAAACTTTTGCTAGAACTGGGTAAGTTACAAAGTAAAATTAAAAAAATAATGACGGCCTTTTGTTTTATTCTTTAATATATTTTACCAATGAAAGTGAATAAAAAAAATTTGTTTGTTTTAGTTTTCCAGTCTGAGCAAGATTCAAATGCTAAGGAAGATGCAAAGCAACAGATTAGTTGTAAGTAGTTATATGATACATACTTTTTATTTGCGTTAGTATTTAAGGTCTAGATAAAAAGAGAAAAATGAAAAAAAATTCTCTTAGCAAAGAATGGCTTCATCTGAATGCAGCCATGTTTCTGTCTCGTTTAGTATAGCTTTAAATCACTGAGTAATCGTGGCACAAACATTATTATAGTATACAACAGAACTTAAGTATTATTTGTGTCATGATTACCCAGTGAGTTAAAGCTGTCCTGAATGAGACAGAAACATGGCTGCATTCAGATGAAGCCATTCTTTGCTGAGAGAATGCCTTTTTCATTTTCCTTTTTTTGTCTAGACCTGTGGTTCATTGGTACAGGAACTCTGAGTGTAGAAACTCCCTCCACCAGTGCAGATTGGCAGCGTATCTGCCCTTTGTCTTCTAGAGTTGCTTGGGGCTACTGAGAGGTTGATTTGCTCCTGGTAAAGTAACTTCTGTGTATGTATATATGCTCTTGTCTTCCTGACTCCAAGGCTGGTTTTCCATCTACTGTACTGTATTGCTTGTTTTTACAGTAATCAGAATTAAAAAAAAAAAATGGTCAGAATTGAAAAATACTACATTTCCAGTAAAAGAGTTCTGAAAATAATTTTATAAATGGGAAGGCCAGGCAGCAATATAATGAAATGAGCATTATATGTGGACTCAGAAGACTGGGTTGTAGTCATGACTTTGCCACTTCCTAGCTATATAACATTGGATAAGTTAACTTACCTTCTCTTCTTCTGTAAAATGGGAATAATGCTGCTTATCTTATCTATCTCGTGTTGTGATGATCAGAGGAAAAAACTCATCTATTTTATAAGCTGTAAAGCAATATAGACTATTAGCTATAGCGAATAAGTAAAAATGATTTTACACAGTGACTGTACTGTATAAACAGAAGGAACAAAAAGAATAAACTGAAGGCTTTGTCATAATGACTAAGCTTCATACGGGACCAGGGCTGAGAAAATGCACTTCTCTTATGAGCATGGAATATTGCATCTGTTGTCAATCTTGGATAATTTTGCCGAACTGCTTTTTTTTTTTTCTCTTTTAAATCTTTGTTATAAGTGATGGCTTGCGGGGTAAGGGAGAAAGTGGTGATAGATTTAGAAAGGAAGATGATGTAAAAACAAGGGATAAAAATAAAACTTAAAAATGATGATTAAAGACTGATAAAAGAAAAGCCATTAAGTTCTTGATTCTTCAGAAAAACATGAATTTGTTTGCTTTTCCCACAGTTTAAAATTGCAGAGTATTAAGAATTTTGTCTTGATTTTAATGTTTTCAGTTGTATTACTCTATTTGGAATGAGTGAGAACTTCATGGATAGTGGATATATGTTTTAATGATATGTATGATATTCATTCTGAATTTAAAAGTGATTTAATAGAAATTGTGCATCACCCTTAAATATCTTCAATTTCATAATGTCATTAAATAATAATATTTTTTATGTGGGAGCTGTTACCATTTAAGTTTATTTTGGTCCTCTGATAAGTGTATTTAGGTAAAATATATTTATTTATTTTGTTTTCAGTACTCTATACAAATATAAAAGAAAAAAAGAGGGATATTTTTACTCTACATGACAAAATAAAAACAATTGATGATGAAATCGCTCATCACCATGAGCATAGTAAATATATCAAGGATGACTGTACCAAGTAAGTACTTGATAGAGATGAAATTTTATTTTTCTTATTAATTTCTTCTACTTAAGGTTTCCAAATAAAGGTAACAGCAAAATATGTCTCTGGAAGGGACATAAGGGTCATAAAGAAGTATCCTACGTTGATTAATGTGATAGTTGATCAGGTATAAACTTTTTAAAACTCATTTACCAATGTAGAAAAGAAAGCAACATTTCATAAATTCAGATCCCACTAAATCAAATCCTGTTAACCCCCAATTCTAGATAATTTAATGGATACAAGATTATATTTTAGTAAAATTTTAGAAATAACTTCTGTCTCTATCCATTTTTAGGATCTTCTTTGTAAATAAAAAGAATCCTATTTAAAATCAATAGCTTTTCTAAACAAATATTCAAGAAAGTAAAGATTCTTTCAACATTTAATTTCTGGGTCTAGTAGTTAATTCTTCTAGGTTAAAATAGTTCTATGCATTATGTCAAATAATCATATTGTCATTACTAGGTTTTTAACTTGCTTCATTGTACCTGATACCTATTTTTATGTCAAAATATTGAATGCCGATTATATACAAATTATTGTGGAATCTTTGTTATATTCTGTGTTTGAAAATAAAATTATTTCTTTGAAAATAATCACTTTAGTTTAGATGGCCCAGAGTAAAAAAAAAAAAAATAAATGGGAAGTATTTTGCAAGGCTTATATAAGGAGTACTGGGAAAATGGAAGAAAATATGGATATCAGCCTAAGATAAAGACAGAAACCTAGATTTATGAGAATTTCAAGATACTAGGATATAGCAGTGAGGTGAAACAGTGAGCAATGGGCAGAATCTATCTAATACTCAAAACAGAAACTACTGTAAGATTTTGAGATTTTCATATTGGTAGGATCCTCTTCCCCATATACCTCTTGGGGCCAGGCCACATAAAAGGAAAAAAGATTTTATGGTTAAGTTTGTAGTCATTTCACTCTTTAGTTGTCTGGAACTGACACTGGATTTGGTTTTCTTCTTTTAGTTCAGGAAGAGCAACAACAAGCCTTTCTAAATTTCTATAGGATAGAAAAATCTCTCCTCACTACCTATACAGTTCTTTGAAGTGACTGCCCCAAAAGAAATTCTGAGTTACTGTTTCAGCTATGTGGTGACAAAGAAAAACTGGCTTTTGGATGTTAGACAGGAACCAGGGCATGTTGGAGCTGAAATTAAATAACAATACTTTCTGTGGGCAGCTTTTTTCATATTTGCCTCTTCCTATCCACATTTCCAAACCAGTGCATATGTAAGGAAATATTCTTTAAAAAAAATACCACATTTGTGTTTGGATACATAAACAGAGGAAGTTATATATGGGAAGTTATCTTTTCTTCTTTAAGCCCATGGGGGATTTTCCTCCATGAAATTGTAAAAGTCATCTCAAAGAGAGGAAAATTGACATCCTTCAATGGGTACATCTGTTTTCTAAAGCTTTATTATCATCATCTGATATGCTCTTAATGAATATAAAATTGTTCCACAGCTGGATGCCGACCCATGATGTTCTTCATAAACATGAAGTTTATTTGCAGGACCAATTTCAGAATCACCAGGAAACTACTGAAAAAGACAAGTACTGTATAATGCTAATTCAAATCAATAATATAATTGTTAATAATAAGAAACAGGACATTGTAGGAATGCTCATTGAAATGAAAGCACTTTGTGTCCAAGGAAATTTTAAAAAGCAATTGTGTTAGAACTTCTTCTTTGTGGATTATATTGCTTCTGATGTTTAGAAACTGAATCCTAAGGCTGTAGATCAATGATCTCCAAAGGGGGTGCTACAAAAGCTGTGGAAGTGTGAGAGGAAAGTGACAGCCAACGTCACTGTTGGGATCTCTGTGCCCAAGGTCTCCTTGGGGTTTTTGTGCACGTGTCCTTGGAGCAAAGCCAAGTATCCATGTAAATGTGGGACATTTAGATGGAATAAGAGCACATGTACATTGTCAGAAGATGAGTGCATCAGCATGGTGTAAATATAGGTGTGTAGTTTTCAAACAAGGGCATCTCTTTTCATTCACAGATCTTCATATATTTGAATTGGTCCACAGGTCTAGAAAACAAAAGTGGACTCTTTCCATGTCAAGTGGGCCAGGAGTGTTTTCCATAGTGTGGGAATCCTGGCTGTTCTCTGGGACTCTGTGTGGAAGTGTGCTTCCATGTGTCCAAATAGGAACCCTTTCCTAGGAGCAATCAGTGCAACAAGAATGCTTTTTTTTGATTAATGGTCTTTACATTTGAACTCTGAAGGATTAGAAACAGTATTTTTTTTTTGTTTCCACCCGTTTGTGGACTTTATTGTCTTACAAAAAACTTTAAAAGATAATATTTATTGTTTTGTAACACAGATTCTTCTCTTTACAGATGCTTTATTTAGCTGGTGAGTTGTATATTGGTAAGAAAAAGAAAGGGGTTGGATGTAGTTCATAGATGATAAAACAAGATTATGATTACGTTAAATGTAACATAATCCTCACATGTAAAATGATATTTTTAGAAGTGAATATTAATTGTGCTTTAAGCATGAAGAATGTTTTATATATTAATTATGTAATAGGGGTAAGGGAGGTGATTATGTGCCCTGGCCCTTTCCAGTGGATCTCATGTGCTCTTGGTTTAGCACTGAAGGACTTGTTCTTTGGGATGACCTGACAGCCACTCCTTGTCCTCATGGTCCCTCTGGGACATCATAATAAACCCTTGATCCTATGATTCCTGTCTTGGTTCACTAGAAGGGCTTATGTTCTGTTGGCATAGCTTTGAAGAACTGTGTCTTCTCATTACCATGATGAGTTATCACATTAGGACTTTAGTGGAGGAAAATTAATTTTATTTTGAGTAACTGTAGCGCCAATGCAATATTTACAGCACCCATGATCATGATAAAGACTGTGACTATAAGTTTTGCATGATGTTCAATTGCAAAATATACCAAACTCTCCAGATAGAGGATTGAACCAAAGCATTTATTTAGACACCAGAAAACCAAATCCCAAAACCAGTAAGCTGATTCCATCACAGTACCAAAGATATTCAGAAGCCATAATAACACTGAGAGCCACAGCATCCTTCAGCCTTCCCACAAACTATTACAAGATCAATATCTACTCACAAACCTATCTAACTCCTTGCCTGAGGTCCTCCTCTCTCTCCCACTGGCTGGCTAGCTCTGACCAGCTTCCTGTGGACTCTGCTTCCCTTCATCAAACTCCTCCCACCACAGGCTTCATGTGACTACATTCAGCCTATTAGGGGGCAGAGTTTACTTTCAAAGTGGGGGAGGTCTTCAAACTCCACCCTAGGTCTATTAAGGGGCAGGGAAGATCTTCAAATTCCCATTCCCGTTACAGTAACTTGTATGAATAAAGAGACCAAATATTTTGTTTAGTTAATTGTCAATAAGCATTTATTAAGGACTTTCTCTGTGCCAGGCACTGTGCTAATCTCTGGGTAAAGAATACATACAAAAAAGGAAGACAGTCTCTGCCCTCAAGGAACTTACAACCTTATGGGGGGAAGATAACACACAAAAGAAGACTGAAAAGTGGGAGGTTGGGCAGAAGTATGATAGGAAAGCTAAGAAAAATCCCAAGGCAGGGTAACTAGGTAGAAAATAAGGAGATGTTTGTCTGGAGTACCCTCCTTAAATGGAGGTTTTGGCGTTCCTGACCGTCTCCTCCAGTTAGAGGAGCAGATGGCAGTGATGAGATGTGAATACCAAGACTGGATGTGGATTAATTTTTTTGTTACTTTGGGGATCTGATTAATGATCTAATTAATAAAATTAATAATCTTATTAATTAATCTAACTAATAAGTTACTAATAAAGTCCTAAGCTCAGGGCCCTCAAGTTAGAGATTCCTTTAATTCTTCTGGACAGAGGTATGATCTTTCTATTCTGGGTTATTATTCTGTGTAAACCAAGGTTATCATTAGCATCTTCCATTATGTTCTGTTTGTAATTAATGACATACACAAGCCAAAAACAATTAAAGATTAATTTTATCATTATCTAGGGAAAGTTGCCTTAAAATACTATTTAAACCAGCAAATTGAACAACTTTCTAATTAATGAAAACTCTGGTTTTAAATACCTGTCCTTTTGGCCAGAATGGGAGGAAAAAACAAGAAAAGGAAAAAGATACCTGAATTTTTGGCTAAGGGCAAGTTCACTATCAGGAATGTAGCATGATTTGGTCACAGCTGTCCCTTCCCTCTGTTTAAGAAGATGCCTGCTCCTTGGTATAGCCTGACACTCTCAGCACCATCTCCACTTTTTTTCTTCTCTGCCCTTACCATCTGTCCAGCTGTGCATCTGTGTATCTTCTTTCTCTTATGCATAGCAGTTCAGAATTTCCTCTTGAAACAGAAACTGTATTCCAGCATCCCTCGATAAATTGCCCTGTCCCTCCCAAGGCAGAAAGAAACTATAATTCCTAGCATTCCCAATGAGGGCTCAGGCCATATTATACTTATTTTCCCCTATTACTGGTCCAACGGTTATTTTTCTTGGAAGATAAGAGAGTAGGTCTGTTTTCGAGCCCATTGTCATAACCCCATGCACCCAGGGCAGGGGTGCTATTCCTTCTTCAATGTTTCTACACACCTTAAAAAGGTCCTTTTTGTTATCCTTAATATCCATGGTCAGTCTCAGCTTTAGCTAAGCCTTAGAGCCCAACATTTTACAAGCTTCCAGATCCTACCTCTTTTTTTGTAGTTAATCTTTCTCAGTTATCTGTCCATATTTTCATCTTCTGTATGTGTCTTTTAAAAATCTAGCTTTTACTTTGAGTTCCCTTCCAGCCACACAGGTTTGTAGCCTTGGTGTTATTGACTTGTCACTCTACATATACAATCCATTGCCAAATCTTGACATTTCTGCCTTTATATCAACTCTCATGTAAGTACCCTTCTCTTTGGTCATAGAACCACAAGTCTCACCCAGTTCTCATCCCCTAGACTACTGTGGCAACTTTATATTTGGTCTCCCTGCTTCAAGTCTTTTCTACTCTCAATCAGCTGCTGAGAAGATTTTTCTTAACTGGAGGGAAGTCTGACTATGTTACCCTTTCTCCCTGCTCAATAAGCTCTAGTGGCTCTCTATTATCTCTGCAATCAAATAAAAATTCCTCTGTCCTTTAAAGTTCCTAATACCCTGCCCCTTCTCTACCTTTCCAGACTTTTTATATCTTATTCTCCTCTACATACTCCACAATCCAGTTACAATGATCTTGAGCATTATACTCCATCTTTTACCTCCATGCATTTAGATTGACCATCTCCCATGTCTGTAATGCCCTGCCTCCTTATCTCTGCCTCTTAGTTTTCCTTTAACTTTCTCAAGACCTACTTCAAATCCCACTTTCTGCAGGAAGTTTCTCCTTGTTCCTCCAGCTGTTAAATGCCTTTCTCTTTCAGATTACCTTCATTTACTATGTATATATCCTGTATGTACCTAATTATTTACTTTTTTCCACCATTGAAATGTACACTTCTTGAGGTCAGAGACTGCTTTTGGTCTTTCTTTGTATCTTCAGTGCTTTTTGGCATATCGTAAGTGCTTCACAAATACTTGTTAACTATCTGACTATATACGCTGTCCCGAAAGTCTTAGTCTACTAAAAGTCGAAAGTCTACTAAAGCTGCTAAAAACTTAAGACTGCACTAAGGCTTTTGGGACAGCCTATATATTAATATATGATTCTCTTGGCAGTCACCTTTTTTTTCCTCATTAGGATTGTTTGTATTGTCAGTATAAAGAATATGCTGCTTTTGTAGGTTTTATACGTATACATATGTTGTCTAAAATGTGCCTTGTGGGAAGGAGTGATAAATATTACCTAGGGTCTGGACCACCTCTGAATGGGTGAGGACAGCCAGCATAATAACTGAGAGAGGCTGGCAAACTCTTGAAACTGGGATTTGGCATTATTAATATTGGAGAAGGAATTGTTAGCATGTATATTGTGAGAGTCCATTTTGCTGATATTTTAAAAGTACAAATTTATGGATAATTCAATAATGCTTCCAAAGTGATATGAAATGATATCTGGTGTTATGATTATATAGGAATATAATTAGAATGTATTTGTCTTAATTTAATAGCATTCTTACTGTTTTTACATCTATAGAGTTTTATCTACTTATTTTGAAAAGCAATGAAAAATTACTTACCAGTTTACTCATGTATGTATCTTCCACATTGTTCATCAGTTTCCACTTTCTTGTTTTAACAGAAAAATGTATCACGATAATTTGAGACAATATAAAGATATCTTGAAGCAATACGAGCTACAGTATTCAAAAACTCCTTTTGCTCAAGAGTATTATAGGAATAAAACAGAACTGGAAGAAATAAAAACCCGAATATTAACATGTACTGAGCAATGTAAAATTAAGGAAAGTACTCTTACAGAACTTTCAGGTATAAAAATAGCTATATTATTAATATATTGTCTTTACAAAAAATACTATGAGTCAATATTAAATATAACCTTGTTTTTCAGTGCCTGCTCCTTTTAAATCACTTCCTCAATGGACTCTACAAATGTATCCACACCTGTATTTCCAATTTTTAATTTAATGATTTCTGAATTTTAATTTTTAATGTTTCACTTAGGACCATTAGTAATTGTTATTTCATTAACAATGAATAGAATTTTTCAAATTATTTCAAAATCTCTCAGAGGGTATACATATATTTGTGTGTATATACATATGTATATATATGTATATACATATGTATATATATATATGTATTCAGGAGAAGCAAATTCAAGAAGACATAAAATGATATAGTCTATATGGCTTCCAATGACAATTTCTTATAATATGTTCAGTCATATTGAAGGAAAGCTTTCAGTTATATTGACTGATAATTGCTTTTCAGTGTAGTAGAAACTGTTTCTTCTCCTGACTTTCTTATGTGTCTCCTGAGCCCTCCAAACTCTGCCAGATTAGCAAGAATGTAGTCATCCCTGACAGTGAACTTTTACCCTCTTCCCAAATCTATAACCCTCTGCTTGATCTCTTGCCACTTTGACATCTCATCTGCTTTCTTACTCCATCATCACCCACTCCTTTGTCCATTCTCTGTATTTTCTCTAGTTTCCTGCCTCTTCCAAACCTTACTAGTTTCCCCAACTCTTCTGTTATTTTTCCTGTTTTCTCACCTGTAGACAGTGCTCTCAATCTGTCCTACTCTGGCCTACTTCGTTCCCCAGTATCCACTTGCTGTATTCTATTCTTCCCACCCATTCTTTAACCCCTTGGAGGAGAGAATTGATCCCTAACTACCCTCAGAATTGTGGCATGGTATCTAAAACCAAAGTTTAGTTCTTTCTTCCTTCAATTGCTTATTGCTGAGTTGTGAAACAATACTGTTTATAAACCTTTATCGTACACAATGTTTTCCAAATAAATTTGTATTTTAATAAAAATGTGTTTTTCTCAGCTGCTTAGCAAAGAGATTATGTATTTTTTTGATTGGGCAAACAGTTTTAGGCTCTTTTGTCCTCATTGTAGTAATTGCTGCATGCTAATTAAACTTCTATAGGAGATAGTAACAGAAATTGTATTTGTTTTCAATTGATTGAATTTGAGTTCAATAGAAATTGAATCCCTGTTAGTTCCTTTATCTGTTTCCCTATTTTAAAGCATCAATAGCTTGTTTGAACAAATCACATTGAAGCTGTTTTAATGCATGTCATATCTTTTATTTTTATTCTAATTTTGTGTTGATTTTGATATTGATTCCAAAAATAATTCAGAAATGACTCACATATTGGTAACAAGTTGTTTCTTGTTTGTTGTGAACACACTTCTCAACTAAACATGAAAATAGGACACATCTTACAAGTTGATTATATAATTTGATATATTTTGTAATATATAGTTAAGTTGAAGCTGTTTACTTTATATTTCTTTTGTCCATCTGTAACTATTTTGCTCCTAGCCTAACTTTATAATCTGCCTAATTTTCCACCTCTATATGATGCAACAGTCTACACAGTAGGAGCTTGCATAAGATTAGATCCTTCCTGTGTACCCTTTCCAGATTTTCTACTTGAACTGGTCTTATACCTATTTTCAAGTAGACAGTTGCTTATGTATTAGTAGGCATTTTATATGACCATCATAAGCTAAATTTATTTTCCTGAATGACTGAAAAATATACACCAGAAAAATCTTGCCTACCCTTCAGGAGTTCTGGCTCCACAATGAGTTTATGTGCTGAAACTCAGTGTACCAGAGTAATATTATTTATAAAACTATAGCATATTAAAGGCTTAGATAAATGTTTTTGTAGTTGTAAATGTTTTGTAGCCATGAAATGTTAAATTTTCATAAATAATCAGATGTAAAATTGGTTATGCTATATAAATTATAGATGTAAATATACTCTCATAATAATGATTTCTTAACACAAAAGTGTTCATTTGAGATCTAAAACTGATGACTTCCTTAAATGTGCTTCAACTTTGATCCACAAATCATCTAAACTGAAGGAAGAAGCAGATGAAATAGAAAGAAAAATTAATTATCTAAATCAGGTACTGGTTTTGATGTAGATGTTTAGTATCAACTAATACAGAAGTAAATTGGTATATAAAATATAATCTGTACTTTTAAATGGTCCGTTTTAAAGTAGGCTAAAATGGAAAAATATTTGATACAGGTTTGAAAGCTATTATAATTTAGAATAAATCCTTTTATTGAAATCAGAAGTGATATAAATCACTTTTAAAAATTAAATTAAAAAAACATTGTTGCAATTAAGGTCTTCTTTAAACATCATTATTTTTAAGACTTTGTCAAGTTTTTCTATACATATGGGCAAAAGTCATTTAAATTTTCACATGAGCTAGTTCAAATGCCATTGTTTTTTTGTAGATAAACATCAACATACATACTCATTCTATGTGGTCATTAATAATTCAACCTGATCTTGAGATTTATTTACCATCATGTCCTTGAATATATGTTCCTGGAGTTTCTTTTTAAAAATAGTAACTACTCCCATCTCCTGACAGAGAATTGGTGGTCTTCGAGTACAGAATGAGACATATATTTTTTGGATATGGCCAATGGGGGAAATTTATTTTGCTCAACTATGCATATTTGTTACAAGGATTTTGTTGTCTTTCCTTCTGTCCTTCCTTCCTTTTCTGTCTCTCAAATTATAATAACCTAATTACATAAAATATTCTATACATTAAAAAAATCTTTCTTCCTCTCTTTCTCCCTTGCATCCTTTCTCCCTCCCTCTTTCCCTCCCTCCCTCTCTTCCTTCCTTCCCCTCTCTCTTTTTTTTCTTTCTGTCATCTCCCTCAAGCTGAATATACAATAATCAGCACATGAGCTTTGACTTGCTCAGTGTCTGACCTGGGCTAGCTCCTCCTTAAGCAATCTAGTGACCCCTCACTCTTTTTTTTTTTAAGCAATTGGGGTTAAGTAACTTGATCAAGGTTACACGGCCAGTTTTTTCTGGGTGTGGTGCTAAGTATCTGAGCCCGAATTTGATCCAGGTCATCCTGACACTGGAGCCGATGCTCTTACTCGCTGAGCCACCTGGCCGCCTCACGACCCCTCACTCTTGAGGCTTGCCATATTGATGTCAAATTTAATGTCCATATACCTGCTTAGCCTAACCCACTGAAGCTCAGAACTCCCACACTCAAGAGATCCTCTAGTTTCAGCTTCACTAATAGCAAGGATTACAAGTGTGCCCCACCTGCTTGCCATTTTCTTTTAAACAAATGAGAGAAACCAATGGCCTTTTGCTTCTAACTTCCTGTTTATAGGAAAGCTAGTCCAGAAGTTTTTCAAAAGCTGTTTGCCTGTAGTTGTGAAAAGAAAAATGGGAAATTTTTTCAACTATAGAATGGAAGTGCATAAAATAACAATGTGGTTATATGCAGAATTTTAATGCTTATTAGTTATTGCAAATTTAATGTAGCTTCAGTATTTTCCAAAAATATTTATTTAAACACTGTTATGTTTTTTAATTTTTAGCAGACTGCAAGAATTTCTGAAACTGAGAACCTTTCAGAAATCTTAGAAGAAAAAAGTAAAAAATTAGAAAAAATAAAAGAATTTAAAGAGAGGTAAATAGTTTTATTTTATGTGAATAAAATATTCTAACTGTAAAATTATGCAGTGTCCTGTATTATAAAGGATAGAGAGTCCACCTTAGAGCCAGTTAGTGCATCCTCTCACATGCTGCCTACATGACCTCTCAGCACTCTTGCAGAGAAGGTGCTGATCTGCATTGGGAGAAGGATTTTCTTTATCTAGGACTTTACTATGTCCATCAGTGTTTACTGTTGTGTAATATAAAGGGGAAGAATTAGGCAGATTGTAAAGTTAAATGGGAGTAAAATATTTAGATATTTTAGATGGATACAAGAAATACAGTGTATGTATGTGTATCTAAATTGTGGGCTTCATTTGAAAGCCCAGAACACTTTCCCTCATCCACTCCAGTTACTTACTTCTTGGCTTCCTTTAAGTCCCAACTAAAATCCCACCTTCTACAGCAAGGTTTCCCCAATCCCTCAATTCCAGTGCTTTCTCTCTGTTAATTATTTCTCATTTGCCCTATATGTAGCTTGCTTTGTATATATATTTGTTTGCATGTTGTCTCCCTCAAATTAAAGTAAACTCCTTGAGGGCTGGGACTGTCTCTCTTTGTATCCATATGGCTTAGAATAGTGCCTGGCATATAGTAAGCACTTAATAAATGTTTATTGAATTTAATTGAATTGTGAAGAAATAAGAAAATATAGTGTTTTGGAAATGGCACAGAAGAAAACAAGAAGTCCTAGAATCTAGTCCTAGTTTTTCCCACTGACAAGTGACTGTGGGCAAGTTACTTAACCCATTTCTATTTCACTTCTCTCATCTGTAAGATGAAAGGATTAGGTTGTAAGGCCATTGACATAGGATCTGGAACACAGAGAGGCTTTTGTCATTGAGACTTCTCATTTTATAGTTGAGAAAGTTGAGGCCCAGGAAGTGTAAGTGACTTGCCAACATCACATAGATATTGTGCAGGAAAGCTGGGTTTTGAACCCAGGTTCTCTGATGCCATAACTAATGCTTTTTCTCTGAGGTTACTTTGAATTCTATTCTAAATACTGTTATATTTGACTGATTTTTAATATTTTTATTGAATTTTCTATTTAGAATTTTTGAAGAACCTGGACATTTTCATGTATTAAATGAGAATCTTCAAAATAGGCAACACGTTCTTCCTTATAATTCTCAGAATTTAAACAGACCTGTAAGGGATAATAGACATTTCTCAGAACCAATAGAAACAGGTAAAATTTGTGTTTAAAACTAAATCAATTATTTTTCTTCTCTTTCTGTATCAAAGGCTGTCTCTCTATCCACTATGCCGTGCTGCTTCTCACCATACAGAGAATTATATAGTTTTAAAGTTAGATTATTCAAGAAAAGAAATAGAATAAGAAACAATCTTGATAGGTTTCCATGTGTGATACCCCTTAAATAATACATTGAGTCCATTTTGATCCACTAGACTGAGAAAGACACTTCTCTGCTATTTCCCGATGGCAAAAAAGAAATGAGCCTCCTATTTTAAGCACCTGTATTTTCTCTGAGGGAGACTAGTAAAACCACAACCAGAGACTGTGCTCTGGTTATACAATTGCCAGCATAGGGGAAATTATTTTTTTCAAATACTTGTTTATTTTTAGTTTTCAACATTCATTTCCACAAGACTTTGAGTTAGAAATTTTCTCCCCATCTCTCCCCTACCCTCACCCCAAGATAGCAAGTCTACTGAATACCCCATCCCCCAATCTGTTCTCTCTTATATCTTCCCCCTTTACCGCCAACTTTCTTGTGGGGCAGGATGGATTTCTATACCCCATTGCCTGTATATCTTATTTCCTGATTGCATGTAAAAAACAATTTTTTTAACATTTGTTTTAAAACTTTGAGTTCCAGATTCTTTCCCTTCTTCCTTCCTCACCCACCCCCACTGGGAAGATAAGCAATTCAATATAGGTTGTACATGTGTAGTTACAGAAAACATTTCCATAGTAGTTATATTGTGAAAGACTATATTTCCCTCCATCCTATTCCATCCCCTACTTATTCTATTTTCTCCTTTGACCCTGTACCTTTTTGAAGGTTTGCTTTTAACTAGCCTCTCCCCCAATTTGCCCTCCCTTCTATCATCCCCCCTCTTATCCCCTTCCCCACTACTTTCCTGTAGGGTAAGATACCCAGTTGAGTGTGTATTTTATTCCTCCTTAAGCCAAATTCAATAAGAGTAAGGATGACCTATTCCCTTTCACCTTCCTGCTCTTCCCCTCCATTGTAACAGTTTTCTCTTGCCTCTTTTATATGAGATAATTTACCCTATTCTATCTCTCCCTTTCTCCTCCCAATATATACCTCTCTCATCTCTTAATTTTATTTTTTTAGATATCATCCTTTCATATTAAACACATCCTGTGCCCTCTGTCTATGTATACATGTATACACATACATACACACACACATATATATACATATACCCTCCTATACCTACATATATGTATGTATACATATATATATATATACATATATATATATATACATATATATACACATATATATTCCCTTCAAATATCCTCATACTGAGAAAAGTCTCATGAGTTACCATTATTGTTTTTCCTTGTAGGAATATAAATGGTTTAACTTTAATAAGTTTCTTATGATTTCTTTTTCCTGTTTATCTTCTCATGCTTCTCTTGCTTCTTGTATTTGAAAGTCAAATTTTCTGTTCAACTTGGTTTTTTCATCAAGAATGCTTTAAAGTCCTCTATTTCATTGAATATCCACATTTTCCCCTGAAGTATTATACTCAGTTTTGCTGGATAGGTGATTCTGGGTTTTAATCCTAGATCCTTTGACCTCCAGAATATCATATTCCAAGCCCTCCAGTCCTTTAATGTAGAAGTTGCTAGATATTGTGTTATCCTGATTGTGTTTCCACAATATTCAAATTGTTTCTTTCTGACTACTTGTAATATTTTCTTCTTAACCTGGGAACTCTGGAATTTGGCTATGATATTCCTAGGAGTTTTCTTTTTGGGATCTTTTCCAAGAGGTGATCAGTGAATTCTTTCAATTTCTAATTTGCCCCCTGGTTCTAGAATACCAGGCCAATTTTCCTTGAGAATTTCTTGAAGGATGATTTCTAGGCTCTTTTTTTGATCATGGCTTTCGGGTAGTCCAATAATTTTTCAGTTATCTCTCCTGGATCTGTTTTCCAGGTGAGTGGTTTTTCCAGTGATATAGTTCACATTGCCTTCTATTTTTTCATTTGTTTGGATCTGTTTTATAGTATCTTGATTTCTCACAAAGTCATTAGCTTCCATTTGCTCCAATTTAATTTTGAAGGAACTATTCTTTTCAGTGAGTTTTTGAAATTCCTTTTCCATCTGGCCAATTTAGCTTTTTAAGGCATTCTTCTCCTCATTGGCTTTTTGGGCCTCTTTTGCCATTTGAGTTAGTCTATTTTTTAAGGTATTATTTTCTTCAGTATATTTGGGGTCTTTTTTAGTAACCGTTGACTCATTTTTCATGATTTTCTTACATCATTCTCATTTCTCTTCCCAATTTTCTTCCACTTCTCTTACTTGATTTTTAAAATCCTTCTTGAGCTCCTCCATGGCCAGTTTATAATTTTCTTGGAGGCTTTTGATGCAGGAGTTTTGACTTTGTTGTCTTCTTCTGGCTCAATGTTTTGTTCCTCATTGTTCCCCAAAAAGATTCCATGGTCTGATTGCATTTCCTCTGTTTACTCATCTTGCCAGTCAATTACTTGACTATTGATCTTTTTGCCATGGTAGAAATCTGCTTCCAGAGTAGAGAGAGCTGTGTCCCAAATTTCTGGGGTTTTGTGCAGCTATTGTTAGAGCTGTTGTGAGAGCTATGAGAAGGGTGCCTTCTCTATAGCCACCCCAAGCTCTGGCACTCTAGCTTTTCTCACTTCTGGAATACCACCCAAGATTGCAATCCAGATCCGAGTAAAACACTTTGAATGGTCTCTTGGTCCCCCTGTAATCTGCAGGACAGGAGCTCTGGAGGCAGGCCCATGATAGCAGCTGCAACTGCTATGCCACTGCCACCTCTGCCACCATGGGGACAGGGGCCAGACCACACTTTTCTCTCACCCAGTTCCACCGGAGTTCCCTACTGATCTTTTGCTTTCTCTTTGGTGTTTATGGGTTGAGAAGTCTGGAAACCACCACAGCTGCCAGAGCTTCACTCTCCTGAAGTCTGTTCTGGTTGGCCTGGGCCACCCCCAGTCTGGGGTGGCTTCAGCTCATGCACTGCTGTGGTCAGCTCCCAGTCTGGTATGATAGACCCTTCCTATCAGCCTGCCTGACTGCCTTCAGTGGGAAATTTGTTTCTCTCTGTCACTTTGTGGTTTCTGTAGCTCTAAGATTTATGTAGAGTCATTTTTTTTACAGGTATTGAAGGTGGTTGGATCTGGAGCTCAAGCAAGTTCCTGCTTTTACTCTGCCATCTTGGCTCCACTTCGATAGGGGAAATTATTATATTTATTAGAAGGATTTTTTTTCTCTTTTGGAGTTGTATTATAGAATATTACACCCTGATAGTTAAACTATAGCAGAGTGTGAGCATTTCAGTGGCAGTAACTGTATTTTGTCTTTTTATTATCAGTATAGTTAGGGGCTGCTAAGTAATGCAGTAGATAAACTGGATAATGCAGTAGATAGCCTGGAGTCAGGAAGACATTTTCCTGAGTTCAAATTTGGCCTCAAGACACTTGCTAGCTGTGTTACCCTAGGCAAGTCACTTAAGTCTGTTTGCCCTAATCAACTGGATGAGGAAATGGCAAACCACTCCAAGAAAACTTTGCCAAGAAATCTGAATGGGCTCATGAAGAGCCAGACATGTCTGAAAAAACCAACTGAACAATAACAATTTCTAGTACAAATTACAATGCCTTGCATATAATAGGCACTTAATAAGTAATTATTGAATTAAATTAAATTGAAAAACAGAATTGTAGTGTCTGAGCTGCTAAGGACTTGGCCCTTAATACTTCTTAGGCTGACTTTAATAGGTCTGCAGATCAGCTAACTCATATCATCACTCTATGTTTAAGTAGGGATATTGATTTTCCCTACTGTCTCTTATACTGCTCAACTTTTAAGCTCAATTTTTGTTAGTGTATTTGTATTTCACCAGGAATTATAATCAGGTTCATTGTCATTCACAACAAAGATAACTATTATAGAGATAGCATGACATCATGTATAGTCAACTGACCTGGAAACCAGGAAGTCCTCAGTTTATAACTTGCTTCTGTCTCACACAGGTTATGACTCTAGAAAGGTCACCTACCCTCTTGATGCTGTAGCCATTTCTCTAAGACAGAGCTTTTTAACCTTTTTTGTGTCATGGACTTTTATGGCAATCCAAAATGGATACCTTCTCAGAGTAATATTTTTAAATGCCTAAAATAAAATACATAGGATTACAGAGAAAACCAATTATATTGATATATAATTATCAAAATATTAAAAAATATATGCAAGTTTACTGACCTTAAGTTAAGATACCCTGTTCTAAGACTCTGAAATGCAGAAAAGATGCTGACTTGCATTGGTAGAGGGTATTTTTTATCTGGGAATTCCCTATGCCAGTGAAATTATAGGTCTAGACCCTGTGCCTAGCCATATTTATAGGATAAAGGGTTGTCTAATTGTAACCCAGGGCTCAGGGTTACATAATATTTTCATAATTCTTAGGCATATCACTTTTAATTCACTGTAATATGTAAACCCTAGTTTTAAAAATCAAGTCACAGTGTCAGTTCAACCCTATAGGACATGATAAATGAACTTTTTGAAAATAATTTTATTTAATTATTTATAACCTAGAAGAAAAAGAAGAAAGTTCATCAAGTCATTCAACACTTGCCAGGATTGACTTCAGACCAGAAAGAAAGGTAATACTGGTATGTATTCTTTTTTATAAAGAGAGTAATAATTAAGTATTGTTATATACACACACACACACACACGTGTGTGTGTGTGTATATATGTATACATGTATATATATTATATATAATACGAATACAAAAATAGGGCAAATTTTTGTATGTATTGTATAGTTTAAACTCGCCCTGCCAATTAGAATATGTATCACTAGCTCAAGATATTAAGGTAGCCAGGTGGCACAGGATAGAGCCCTGGCCTGGAGTTAGGAAGACCTGAGTTTAAATATGGCCTCAAACACTTATTACAAGAATTACCTTGGACAGGTCATTTGACCTCATCTGTAAAATGGAGATGATAATAGCAACTACCTTCATAAGATTATTGTGAGGATCAAATGGGATAATAATTGTAAAATGCTTAGCACAGTACCTGGTACATAGTAAGTACTATATAACTGTTAGCTATTATTATTTTTAAAAATCTTATATCACAGAACTTCAGAGTTTGAAGGGTTTTCAGAGGATATCTGGTCCAACCCTTTCTAAGATGGGATGTCTACTAACTTCTGAGGTAGTCAATTACACTTTGGGGCAGTTGTTATCATACAAAGATATTTTCCTTAAATTAATCTGAAATTTCCCAATTTTATACTGCTTTTAGTTTTGCTTTCTGGGGCCAAATAGAATAGGTCTAATCCCTCTTCAACAAAATAGGCTTCATGTAGCACCAACAGGATATTCACAGTGCTTATGGCAGCTATAAATATGCAGGTATAATTCTGAATCGCAAAATATAATGAACTCTCTGCATGGAAGACAGAATCAAAACATTTAATCATATACCAGAAAGCTGAATCACAACACCAGAAAGGCAAATCCATCATAGCAACAAAGAAATCTATACACAAGAACAATGCAGGGGGCACTGCCATTCCCAAACTTTCCCTCTGCTAGGGCCTTCCCGCAAATGAACACTCACAGCTCACTGCCTACTTCCTCTCTCTCCCTCTACTCTAACTGCTCTCACTCCCAGCTCTGATTACTGTGACCAACTTCCTCTCAGCTCTGTCCCACCCTTCCTGTTCCACCTCTTCCTGCTCTACCCATTCAGCAAACTCCTCCCACGACAAACTCATGTGACTCAGATTTCCATGTGACTCAAGCAGGTCACATGGACCTATTAATGAATGGGAAAGATCTTCCCATTAAGCAAAAATACATAAACAATACACCTTAACATACTTGAAAAAAACTAGGTGGCACAGTGAATAGAATGACAGGGCTAGAGTCAGAAAGACTCATCTTTCTGAGTTCAAATCTAGCCTTAGATACTTTACAATCTCTATGACCTTGGGCAAGTCACTTCACACTGTTTGCTTCAGTTTCCTCATATGTAAAATGAGCTGGAGAAGAAAATGGCAAACTACTCTAGTATCTTTGTGAAGAAAACCCCACAAAGATTCAGAAACAACTGAAAAGTGACTGAACAGCAAGAATTAATCATGGTCTCCTACATCTTTTCCATTTTAAATGTTCCTAGTTCCTTCAGTTGCCATATTCACTAGGACCTTCATTATAAATGATTATCCTTTGTGGCAGTACCCTGGGATGTTAGATTAATCATTCTTTTTCTGTTAAGTACTGATATTTATTTTGATTGATGTTAGTAAATGTCAAGTATACTACTGCTACTTTTGCAAGGGACAACATTATTTCTGTCCCTGGGGAGGAATTGTAGCACCATCTTAGCTTTGCCTCCTGCAGGTGTCTCTGAGGAGATAAGTATGGATCTCCCATTGGTTTCAGGTAGAAATCTTCCAGCCTCTTCTGTCTCTCTTGTGACCAGATCTTGTATTGCTGAAATCTGATCAGACTGCAGACAAAACAGTGATTTTTCAGTCCCTTCTTCCATTTCCTTTCCTGTCTTCTAAGAGAAAGTGAGCCTGATATCTTCCCCCAGAAGTAGAGTACTTATACTTGATTCTTGAAAAGTTGTTTGCCCTTCTAGGTTTAATGCCCAGGAAATTAAAAAAAACTTTTAGCTACTATAATCGTAATGAAATTTGAAGATCCCTTTGTACTGACAAACTAACAGGTACTTAGCACTTAGTTTCAAATTAATTATATCAAGCTTCTGTTAAGAAACAGAAGGTATGAACCCCTGTTGCTGATGTAACAGGAAGGGGCTTAACAGGGAGGAGCTAATACCATATATATAGGGAAAAGCCCCAGCTGGGAGAGTCAGAACTTCTTGGGGCAAGAATCGTGGAGGCAGAGCAGCTACTGCTAAGGAGAGAGAGAGACAGAGAGAGAGGATTTCTCTCAGTGAGCATCTGGAGGCTGAGCTGCTACTTCTGGATTGAAGACTGAACTGAGAATTGAGAAGAACTGAGAAGAGAAATAAGAATTGAGAACTGAGACAGAATTTCTTGGCACAAGCTGCATGAAGGCTGGATAAAGTGATTTTGATTTTGAGAACAGAGCTGGAGAAAGTGATTTTGATTTTGAGAACAGAACTTGTGGTAGCAGAGCTTTTTCTGAGAGCCAGCCAAACTCCTGCTGAGAGTTTCTGAGAACCAGCTGGAACTGCCAAAGACTGAGGAAGCATGACGATACTTTGCATGAATATTGTTGTGACTTTGTTAATGTGTATGACTGTTATTGTGGCTTTGTTAAGCCTTGTCTTCGTAGGAACAGAGATTGTGAGAGATTTGAGGTGGACTGGACACTGTGAGCTTCAGTATGGAGCAGGAATTGCACAGAGAGCTGGACAAGGAACTTGGAGCTGTCTGCCTTTGAACTCAGGTGGCAGTTGGTTAGATTTGGGTGGGAGCTGGGACCATGGCAGAAAAACCATGGAAGCTGAGAGCCTGCCTCAAGTCAAGATGAAAAGACCTCTTCATGGGTACTGAGTAGTGACTGATGAAATTGTAAGTTTATTGTGACTGAGGGGTGGATCGTCTTTGTACTTTTCACTACCCCTTAAGAGGGTACTGAGTAGTGACTGATGATATTGTAACTTGATTGCACTCCGTGGGTAGAGGACTTTCACTTTTGTACTTTGTGATTGAATTAAAGACTTTGTGATTGACTAAATGAATGTACTTTGCTTAAAAATATGTGACCACTTTGGTGAAAACTATATGGCTATTTTAGTGTTAAGTTGTGAAGTTGTAACATGTACCTTGATTTTCTTTGAATGTTTTGTCTCAGTTTGTTTTTGAATAGTTTATTATACTATGTAATTAGAACCTTGATAGCTGTTCACAGCAGCAGTCCTCTGGAAAGCTGCTTGTGCTTTGCTTTACACTACTTCCACTGTTAAACTGCACATTACTGTTTGAATGTATCAAGAGGTATAATAGCTTTTAAGTACCCATATTTTGTCTGAGTGATATCTCTGTCTCAGGGCTTGGTGTCAAAAAGAGAGTAGTTATTGATTCATTTTTACAATTTCTGAGGGCAGAGAGAATATTTTTGATGGAATATCTTTAGACAAATGAATTAGTAGCAGTGATTAGCTAGGATAATTTGTAAGTGGCAGTGGGAGCAGGAGATTTTCCATTTTCAGAGGCCTACTTACAGAGGCCAGTATTCTTTGGGGAAGAATCACAAGAAAAGACAGAAAGTCACACCTAAGGGGAAGAGAATAGCATGACCCCACAGAAAGGTGTGAGGCAGTGAGAGTGACAGACATCTGCCTTACAAGCTCAGCAACATCAGTTTGATATAAGAATTCCCTCTTACCTCTTCAGCTCCATTTTCTTCATTTATTCTTGGAAATTTTTCTTTCATTTTTTTTCAAGGGACAGTTCATTTTCCTGGATAATTTGCAAAGATAAGTCACTCCAGCTTTTTTTTTTTCCTCCTGGAATTGAGAAAAGGTTCCTGCTTTTCCACTAGTTAAGTGATGTTGGATAAGCCATTTAACTAATCTAAATCTCATCTTCTGTGTAAATTAGAGGAATAATTATATTTGCACTGCCTATCTTATTGATTGTGAATAAATTGCTTAGCAAACAGTAAAGGGATTCCATAACTGTGAAGTATTATATGAAGTAATCCTGCTTACCCTTAAGGTAATAATAGTTATCCCTTCCACATTGCAACTTTCCCCATTGAGGTTTTGATATGTTGTGGGTCAGCATAAGAAATTAAATGTGAATTTTTTGGGATTTTTGTGCAGCAGATGACACAGAAAAAGTTTAGAAACTCAGAAATGCATAAAATATGTGTGCAGTATTGTATAATGTCAACCCAAATTTCCAATAAGTTACTGTAAACACACCATAAAAGAAAAAGGAAAAAAATCAGACTTTTCTGATACAAAAGGAGAGCCAAAAAACAGATTTTCCAGATCGTGGAGGCACCACATCCCTAAACCCCATGATGTGGAAGGGATAACTTATATCATTGCAAGTCTCATAGAGATCAAAAATAGTAACAGAAAAAGTTGAATAATGCAGAGTTCTAATAATAAATGACGAAGTAACAGGGAATATAGGAGGAGTACTGGATTTGAAGTAAGAGAACTGGGGTTTAGACCTGAGTTCTGTGTTGTCTTTGGCAGGAAACTTTACCTCTCCAAGCTTCAGTTATCAATAAAATGAGATAGGACTTGTGATGTTTAAGGTTCCTACCAATCCTTTCACGTCTGATGTTTTTCAGTCAAAAAAGCTCTGGCTCTTACCATGCTAAGGAAGAGGATAATTGTTTCTTTGTTTTCCTCTAGAGAGATTAACCATTTTAAATTAAGTGTGTGAAAATCTCAGCTTTTAATACTTAAACTTTTGTGGCCTATGTTTTTTCTGTTTTCGTTGAGAGGATAGTTTTGAGGACAAAGAAGTTGGTGAATGGGTAGAATAAATTGGTAATTAACTTTGATAAGGCATGGAAGAGACAGGTAAAAAGCCATCCTTTTATTCTAGCAATGGTACCTTATATTGTTACTTGAACATTTATGTAAGTATTCTTGATAAAACATTACATTACATTGCATAGATGTGAGCTATTATAATTTGTATTGCCTTGTCTACCCAAGTAAGATTGTACAGAATGTCCTTAAGAACAGAGATGATGAAACTCAGCACCTTGCACAGTATTATACATTTAGTACCCAAGCAAAGTGTGTTGATCCTAACTAAACATAGGATATTCCACTGGCAATGCCAAATAAAAAGCAAAAAAAAAATCAGATTTCTAAGTAACAGTCTTATATAGACACTTCAAATATTGTATTTATTTTGTGCAGGAAGTTGATGACTCTGTGATGACCAAATATTCTCAAGTTTCAGCTCTTAAAAGTACACAAAACTTAATGCAATTCAGGTAATCTTATAGAATTAGAAAATGCTTTATTACTGAAATGAACAATAACTCAGTAAATAACATAAACTTATGTTTGTACATTTTAGATCGTTTCTTCTTGAGAAACAATCAAACTGTAAGCAAACTTTTGACAAAGGAAGTACAGGTATCTGCTGTTCATATTTTTCCTATGATTTAATGGGACATTATTTCTAGATTTCACTCTGTACAAATAATAGTGACTTTTAAAAGTAAATTTTAATTTGCTTATTATAGGATAAGATAAAGAAATGCTTAACTTATAATATTTTTTCAATTTCTATTACATTCTTAATTGTTCATACATTGATTTTTTCCTGGCATATCCTAATTTCTTTTTTTATTTTTGAGCGTAGGTAGACATACTTGGCTTTTAGCCCTCTGTTTAATTGAACTTCCACAATTATTAAAAGTCAATTTAATAATATAAAAGATAATAATGACAGTTTTTCACTAGCTTATGTAGTTTGTATCTTCCTATCTATTTGACAATAAAATAGTGGACCTTGATATTGATGTTATAAAAAATGCTACATTGTTTATATTGTAAAAACTTTAGAAAAATCCAAATAGTATAATGATTTGTACTAATAATTTGTTTAATAAATATTTTATTATTTTCCTTGAATTAGATTCTACTAAATAATTTGCTCCAATGCTATTAGTTTATCTCTTCTTTCATCAGTATAGGAAAGATTCGTTTGTTGTAAAGCAATGGAATGGTGTCACCTGTATGGAGAGGGGAAAAAATTACGTCCTTATCTCATATACATACTGTTCTGCCCCTGTGTAGCCTTCATTCAGTGTGGCAGAGTAGGACTAGGAAGAAACAGGTTAGAGTCAAAGAGCAGATGCCTCTGGTAGCAGTTTGTAGAGTTATAAAGGGAGGTTGTTATTTATGTGCATTAGGCATGTGCATAGATAACTGTCTTATTCCTACATCATCTAAAAAGAAGTCCAGAAGGTTCTATATCTTGGAAGGCACATAAATAACTCAGATTGGAAAGGAAGAACAATTCTATAAATCAACAAGAGTAGATTCATATATATATATACATAAATATGTGTATATATATATAAATATAAAGTTATTTTCATTTACCGCCAAACCCTTCTTTTTAAGAAGTTAATATATTATTCAAATAATAGTATGTTCTTGTTTAACTAACACAGACTCTGAGTGTGGAGAACAAACAGAAAGAGAATTAAAAGGTTCAACAGATATCCCACAAGTAAGTGATTATTTGGTTCAAAACTATTTAAAAAAATTTTTTTAAATATGAGAACTATTAAATTGAGTTTGAAAAAGCTCATTTCATTAATAAAAAACATTTTAAAATTCTTGTTTTATCTCTTCTACGGATTGTAGTAGAATTTGTATGCATGGTGTATTTTCTCTTTTGTTTAGATGTTTTGGAGACATTCTCTCTTTTTGGGTTTGTGTCTTGAGCATTACTGTCGCCATAATAGTGGTAGGATACTCCTTTGTTTTTATGGTGGGATTATTATTATTTTTTTGCTCATTCTTCTAGCCTACTTTCTGACTTCAGGCTTGATGTTAGGGTCAGGCTCTATATATTTCTGTAGGGAAGATCTGGCTTAGTCCTATTGCTGCTTTCTTGGAATATTGAGTTTTTGCTATTCCAGGATCTCAGAGACAAATCAAACTGGGGACCTGCAAGTTTTCAGTGCTCCCAAAGTGACCTGAACCAGGGTAAAATCTGATTGCTACCACCCCCACCTTCCCCTCCTGACCTCTGCAACTTCCTGAACTAGGTTTGGATCTCAGCAACAGTAAATTGCTAATGGGCTCAGCCAGCTCCCTTTGATCTGAGATTTCTGAGTTGGAACAGATACCTCACTCTGCTCTTAGGGTCTGAGTGATCCTTTTGCTGTTTGCTTCTTAGCTTGCTCCTTTCTCTGTATACTTCCCAGGGCCTTCCTACCCAGAAATACCACCCTGGTACATAAATCCCCCCCTCTCAGTTCTCCCTGAATCTGTGAACTAGAATTTAGCAATATGTAACAAAACTATCAATTGGCACCTGTCTTCATTGAGGTACCCTAATATGAATCTGGGACCTTCTCTTGCCTTGGTGCAAAGCTTCTCTCTGGATATTGGGAGTGCCCGTGCAGGAAGCTCTGCTAAGGTTTAGAGTGACAGAACTACAAATATTACAAATCTGCTTAGGTCTAGAATTGCCACCTTAGTTATTTCTCTGCAGGTTTGGGATCTTTTTCAAGAGGTAATTGGTGAATTCTTTCAATTTCTAATTTGCCCTCTGGTTCTAGAATAGCAGGGGAATTTTGCTTGATAATTTTCTTTTTTTTTTTTTTTTTAAGCAATTGGGGTTAAGTAACTTGCTCAAGGTTACACGGCCAGTTGTTTTGTGTGGGTGCCAAGTATCTGAGCCTGGAACCAAGCCCAGGTCTCCCAACTCTGGGGCTGGCACTCTTACTCACTGTGCCACCTGGCCACCCCTGATAATTTCTTGAAAGATGGTGTCTAAGCTCTTTTTGTTTGGTCATGGCTTTCAGGTAGTCCAATAATTTTAAAATTATCTCTCCTGGATCTGTTTTCCAGGTCAGTTTGCCTTCTGTTTTTTCATTTGTTTGGATCTGTTTTATAGTATCTTGATTTCTCATAAAGTCATTAGCTTCCATTTGCTCCAATCTAATTTTGAAAGAATTATTCTCTTCAGTGAATCTTTTCCATGTGGCCAATTTAGCTTTTTAAAGCATTCTTCTCCTCATTGGTTTTTTGGGCCTCTTTTGCCATTTGAGTTAGTCTATTTTTCAAGGTGTTATTTTCTTCAGTATTTTGCGGGTCTCTTTTAGGAGGCTGTTGACTCATTTTTCATGATTTTCTTGCACCATTCTCATTTCTCTTCCAAATTTTTCTTCCACTTCTCTTACTTGATTTTCAAAATCCTTCCTGAGCTCCTCTATGGCCTGTAATCACTTCATATTTTTCTAGGAAGCTTTTGATTCAGGAGTTCTGACTTTGTTGTCTTCCTCCTGTTCTGTGCTTTGATCCTTTTTGTCTCCAGATAAGGAATCTATGGTCTGATTGTGTTTCTTCTGCTTGCTCATCTTGCCAGTCAATTGTGATGTTTGAGCTCTTTACCATGGTAGACCTCTGCTTCCAGAATGGAGAGAGCTTTGTCCCAAATCTCTGGGGTCTTCACAACTGCTAGAGCTATTGGGATGGCACCCTTTCTACAGCCCCCAGTGGCTGTGGCACACTGGTCACACAAACCACTGCCCAAGACCACGATCCAGATCCAAGAAGGTTAAAGCAAGAGCTATTACCCTCTTAATGCTCTTGGTCCCCCTACCGTCTGCAGGCCAGGAGCTCTGGAGACAGCCATGCAGCAGCAGCTGTAGCCACTGTGCTTCTGCCACTTCTTGCCCTGGGCACAACGGCCAGGCCATGCTCTTCTGTCCCCCTGTTGCAACAGAGTTCCCCACTGACCTTTTACTTTCTCTTTGGTGTTTATGGGTTGAGAAGTCTGGAAACCGCCACATCTACTGGTGATTCACTCTCCTGAAGTCTGCTCTGCCTGTTGCTGGTCGGGGCCACCCTGGGGCCAGAACCATGGACTCATGTTAAACTGTGATCAGCTTCCAGCTCTGTGGGATAGACCCTTCCTGTTGGCCTGCCAGGCTGCCTTCAGTGGAGATTTGTTTCTCTCTGTCACTTTGTGGGTTCTGTAGCACTAAAATTTGTTTAGAGTCTTTTTTTTTTACATCTATTGGACGTAATTGGAGCAGGAGCTCACACCAAGTTCCTGCTTTTACTCTGCCATCTTGGCTCTGCCCCTCTCTGCAGGTTTTATCTACTTCTTTCTACATACACAACCCAGGGCCTCCCTAACTGGGAATACACTAGCTCTCATCAGTCTGTCCTGAATCTGTGATGTGGAAGTAGGTAGTGGGTAACAAAACTGCCAGTTGACATTTTTCTCCCATCATGGTGCCCAATATGGGTCTATGACTTCCTCTTGCCCTGAGGCACAATTTTCTCCCTATGCTCTGTAGTACTTCATGGGGGAGCTGGCAAGACCCTTTCTCCTATATCCATAGACCTTTATGTCTGTTTCCCTATGCTGCCTTTGGCTAGAAAAATGATTTCCTGTGATGTTGTCTTGAATTTCCCCATCAGGATTCAATCTGGTGCATTTTCTAGGTCTGTTTAGAAGAGTTTAAGGGGTTGTTCACTGTGCTACTTCTTTCTACTCAGCCATCTTCTCTCCACCTCACAAATGAGTTTATATTTAAACTAATCCTACCTCTGTCTGCCACATGGTTTTGATTGATAAAGAAATCAAATGTTTGCTAATTGGGCTGGCTAGGTGGCACAGTGAATAGAGTACTGGCCCTGGAGTCAGGAGGACACGAGTTCAAATCTGACCTCAGACACTTGACATACCTACCAGCCATGTGACTTTGGGCAAGTCACTTAACCCCAACTTCCCTCCAAAAAGCCAAAAAGAAAAAGTTTGCCAATTGAATTGTTTTGGAGCTCCTTTGTTCTCATTATGGATGAATGTAATTTCTTCATAAGGATTCAAAATACCTTGTGTCATTTATTTCATATTGTAAAATTGATCTGATAGTTTTCTATGCATTGTGAATTGACAGGACGGCCACACAGAACACACGGGCAAATCGGAAGAGGATAGTCATGATGGGACTGAAGAAAACAACGAGAAATTTCCAAGCACGCCCGAAATGCCTCGATTTTTAAGGACTCCTGAGTTTTTGAAAACACCCGAATATATGGAGAAATTGGAGTTTTCTAAAAGTCCTTCATCTGAACTGTAGGGTTTTATTTTCCTTCATGTTTCATTATTTATGAAATTATTTATTTATAATAATAATAAGTTATTAAATATTTGCTCTAGTTTATAAGTATAATTGATATAATAAAAATACACCCTAGTGCCTATAGATTTTTATATGAAAATTCCAAAGAACTGAACAAGTTGAATGATTTTCTCCCTTTTTGTAGCTAAGGAAACAAATAACAAAAGCAAATAATTGACTGAGCCAGGGGCAAAAAGGAAAACAGTATTAGAACTAAAAAGTTGTGCTTCTCTGTCTCCCGATGTAACATGTATAGTATTACATTTCATAAGTTAGATTTAATCATCTTAAATTTAATTATCTGTCGATAGACAGCTGTAGCAACAAGCACCCAAGCATCCTCAGGGTTTGCTGCCACCACAGGTTCTTGGATCTGCTTTGATAAAGGAAAGCAACTCAAAATAGGTTAACAAGCTTACTTTAATCAGTCAAACATGTATCGTTTACCTCGTTCAGGGGAAAAAGGTCAGCACCCTGAACTTCAAAGTATACAGGGAGAATTATCAAGAAGAAACAGATCAAAGGGGCGGCCAGGTGGCTCAGTGAGTAAGAGTACCGGCTCCAGTGTTGGGATGACCTGGAGATCGAATCCCGGGCTCAGACACTCAGCACCACCCCCAGAAATAACTGGCCGTGTAACCTTGAGCAAGTTACTTAACCCCGATTGCTTAAAAAAAAAAAAGAAGAAGAAACAGATCAAGTAGACAGCTTTCCAAACTGTCCAGCCATTACATCCATACCAAATCAACATCTGGGTTTTTCAAAGCCGGGGGGCTCTGGACAATAGCTTCCCAGAATCCAGATCAAATCACAGAACACTTCTCAAAGTGAGCCCCAAAACAAAGCTACGCATCAGGGCTTTATATAACCTTCTCCTGGCTCAGAGAATGTAACAATCTTATTGACTCACTGGCCAATCAAGAAGTATGTACTGAAAAACAAGCCACCCACCCCAGGCTCCAGGTGCACTTTAGCCTAGGGGCAGGGAAGATTTTACAAATTTACATTCCCATTACAACAGCTCACTTTGAAGCCAGTAAGACTTGGATGCAAGTGCTGCCTCTAATGTAGACTGATTGTGTGACCCTGGACAAGTCACTGAATCTCTCAGTGATCTAGGAAATGCTGCAAGACTGTAATTTGCAACTAAGATACTGTTCTGCATTAGTGGAGGGAGTTTCCTCATCTGAGATTTCCTTATATCAATTACATCTAGGTCTAGTCTCTATCCTATTATAGATTAATGATTTCATAAAGAATAAACAAAATATACTGTCACATAGAGATACCATCATGCAGCCCATTGAGGAGTTCCATATCCATCTTTGTTCCATGTTGTAGAACATGAAACTGCAGTTGTAAACCATTAGGCACCCCATTGGGAATATCACATAATATTACATATAATATTACATATCACATAAACATTCACATAAAATCCCATACTTTAGAGATAACAGGTCATCAGATCCAAATAAATAATGCCTTCACCTTTTAATTTAGTATAGTCCTTAATGTGATGCCAAAACTACTCAAATAGAAATATCAAATAAAAGCAGAATTGCTGATTTTTGTAGATTTGTTTTAAACAACTTTCCTGAAACTTTTCTTATTTTTTTATTCTCTAGAGTTTTCCAAGTAAATTACCCTATTTTCCATAAAGATAATTATTTCTGCTCATTTGTTGCTAATAGTTATTACTTTAACTTCTTTTTTAAAAATTTCTATAACTAACATTTCTAGTACTATAGAGGAAATATGTTTGACTTAGAGTGAAGAATCTAGGTTCACATCCTGGCTCTGTCTTAAGAGTAGACATTGTTTCATTCATTGTGTTTGTATTGCCATCACCTAGCAAAGTGCCTTGCACAGAGAAGAAACTTAATGAATCCTTGTTGATTGATTTACTATCTTTGGAATTGCTACTGGCCAAATCACTTAACCTCTTTGGATCCTAGTTTCTTTATCTATAAAAAAAAATGAGAGGATTGGATGCGCTAGATGACCAGTTGGGCCCCACCTTTCTCTAAATCTGTGATCATAATAACATTTCTATGTGTTAGGAAGTTTATTTATCTATATTTACCTGTTGCTTTAAGGTCTTCAGTTTGTTGCCTATAGGATTTTCTACTAATTTTTATTATATAGGAATTTCTACTAATATTTTACACTATTGTTTTCTAGTTTCTTCCAAAAGTAACTCTGTTTTCCCAAATCCCTTATTTCTTTATTCACACCATCATCCCAGTCTCCTAGTCTAGAAATCTTATGGTCCCCTTCAACACTTTGTTCTCCCTTATATCCACTATGTCAGATTTATAATCAATTCATATCTATTCTTCCAAAATGCTTTTTTGGGATGTATCCCCTGCCCTCCAATCTTACTGCCATCACACTTGTTCAAGTTTTTTTGTTTTTGTTTTTTGCTTTTTGTAGGGGGGAAGGCAGGGCAATTGGGGTTAAGTGACTTGCCCAAAGTCACACGGCTAGTAAGTGTTAAGTGTCTGAGTCCGAATTTGAACTCAGGTCTTCCTGACACCAGGGCCGTTGTTCTATTCACTGCACCACCTAGCTACCCCTCTTGGCCAGGTTTTTTTTTTTTATGTTCAGATGTTTCAGTTCTGTCTGACACTTTGTAACCACATTTAGGGTTTTCTTGGTAGAAGTACTAGAGTGGTTTGCCGTTTCCTTCCCCAGATCATTTTGCAGATGAGGAACTACTAAAGCATACAGGATTAAATGACTTACCCAGGGTCACATAACTTGTGTTTGAGGCCAGATTTGAACTCAGGAAAATTAGTCTTCCTGATTCCAGTACGTGCCCTTCAAGGCTTTAATATCTGTATTACACAATAGTATTTCATGTCAATATGGTACTTAATTCAACCCTTCAGCAATCTGTCATTTTGTCCATATTAGTGTTCTCTTCAATGCAAATCGGTGCTGTAAGCTGAAAAATTCATTGCCCTGAAGCCAACACGGTATTGAATTTCTCTGAATTTATCTAGACTAATCAAAATGATATATATCCTTTGTCATGACAGTATATGTAATATAACACATTTTTTATGAAGCCTTTCCAGTTTGGTGAGATCTGCCAAAATTTTCTCATAAGTCTTCATAGCTTTTGAGAACCCAGAGTGACTTTCAGTGGAGCAGACTATGAAGCTAATCATTCTAAAACATTGTTTTTGTCATGTTCTCTCTTTCCCAAGAGCTTACATATCACAATTGAACCAAACTTATCTGACTGACTTTCAAAGCCCACAGTGATGGACCCCAAAGTAAACACCATTATTTCTCATCATTCCATAATCATTGTCTGTTCTCATTACCTATATTCTTGTGGGATATGTCATAGCGGGGACTCCTTTAATGTATGAAATAGACTGGATAGCCACTGCATTCCCTCCCAATTCCCAACTTCTGTGGTACCATGTTTAACCTCCTCACTGTTTTCACTTCATATCTTACTCCCCCTCACTCATCATACAGTCGCTTATGTTGCTCTCACAATCTGGAAGGCTCTTTCTGTCCTCCTTCCTATTTATTTAAATTTTATTTATCCTTGAAGGCCCAGATCAAGACCTGTTTGATCATACTTTTAGTGATCTTTCCCTTACAATCTTTACCACATGACTTATTGCATTTTTATTATTATTTATCATTGTTTTATTGGTTTTATTCTTGTCATCCTAATTAATAGTAAGTTCACTGAAGCTAAGACTATGTTAGGCACTGTAATAAATGCTTGATTTATCAAAAAGTTTGCCTAATGGCTTGTTCATAGTTAAATAAGAGATGGGTGTATACAGAGATGTTTGGGGTGGTTCTCTTTAAAAACTGTTTATAAGAATAACTTCTCTGTTTATATAACAGGATTAGAAATATAGAACTTGATGCCAAATCACAAAAGACACCACATGCATTTTCTTTTCTTATGGGTTCTTCTTCCACATCACCTGGATTTAATTTATTTGAGTCTTCTGAATTTGGAAATGAAAACTTACCAGATCAGGTAATATCAGAAACCAACATTTTGTTCTTTTAAATTATATATTGTCTCAGTTGATAGATATCTACTTTGTTTCTAGTTCTCTGCTAACACAAAAATGTTGTTAAAATATTTATGGATATGTAAGACCTTTCCCCTGTCTCTGATCTCTTTGGGATATATGTTCAATCATTCTATTACTTGGTCAAAGCATGTGCTATGTACAAGTTAATGACTTTTCTAGTGTAATTCCAAATTGCTTTTCCAGAATGCTTATGCTGGACCATTACACAAACACATTGCAGAATACAATGCTGGGCCTATTTATAGCTCCACAGCTCCTCCAGAACTTATGGTTTTGGCCTTTTGTCCAATTTGCCGAGCTGTTGTGTGTGAGGCGAGATTCCAGTTGTTCTAGTTTTACCTGTTTATTATTATTAGTGATTTTCAAAAGTTTTTTCATATAGTTATTCATAGTTTGCATTTTTCTTTTTAAAAACTGCCTTTCATATTTTTGGACAACCCTTATATGTGGGGGAATAGTTTAACAATTTATATTTTGCCTAGATTGATCACTTATCTTATTATTTAGAATACTTGGTTCTGAATGAGTTTTAGATGTTTCAGAAAATCAAATTCATTCTTAAGTGACAAAAATTTGCTATCATACAGAATATTCAAATGAATTAAAATGTCTGGAGACATTTCCAAAGAGGGAGTTACAAAACTATTTTGAGTAATTTATTTATTTTTAAAAAAATTTTATTTTCAATTAAATAATTAAAAAAATATTATATCTTCCATCCTGACTTTCGGTTCATGTATTTTAAGGTCTTTTTTTTTTGCCTTTTGGAGGACATTTGAGGGTTAAGTGACTTGCCCAAGGTGACACAGCTAGTTTTTTTGGTGTGTGTGTTAAGTGTCTGAGGCTGGAATTGAACTCAGGTTCCTCCTGACTCCAGGGCCGGTGTTCTATTCACTGCGCCACCTAGCCTTCCCCTCAGTTCATGTATTTTAAATTTTACACTTAATACTTCCTTAATTCTCCAATATTTCGAAGCATACATATAATTCAATTGTGTGGAATTATACACAAGGAAAAGATGTTGTAAATTACCCTTAGATTCTAGTTTCAAGGTGTATCATTCTACCTCTAGTGTTTCATCCAACAAGCCTTTCTTCAGAATGATAGGAGAATTGAATATAACTATAATTACACTACACTAGCATTTAAAGTCAATATATTTAATACGAATAAGTATAGTTTTTCATAGCACCAGCATACAAGTAAGTGTACTTCATACTACCATGGAGGTACAGTTTTAAGGATAATTCATTATTGTATATATTTTTTTACTCCTTACCTCAATTTTTACAAGAATTAAGTCCAATATAAAAATCATAAAGGACTGTATTATACTTTTAAATATGTATTTTATAATTATTTTATGTTGCTCTTACAAGTTAAAATTAATTGAAATGTTTTTTTTTTCAGTTTGATGAAAATTATTCTTCAGGAAATTTAAATCCTGTCTCTTCACAAAAAGATATTGGTAAGCATTTTATTAAATATAATAGCCTTGACTTGAAGTTTGTTATCTATTAAAAAATTCAGTTCAATTCAGCAGATATTTAATAAATGCCTTTTATTTGCTGGGAAATTTCCTAAGTACTGTGCTAAGCACTAGAAATATAGAGTCAAAAATAAAACAACACTTTCTCTTGAGGAGCTAACAGTCTACTGACAGGAATGCCACACGTAAACAAATGAATATAATGCAAAGCAAATTGAGAAGAAGAGCATGAACTTGGGGACCAGGGAAGGCTTAATGAAAGAAGTTACACCTGAATGAATCCTTGAAGGAAATCAAAGATTCTGAAAGATGAGATGAGGAGGTGGTGTAGCACATACTTGAGTGATTGTTCAGAGGCAGGAGTTACAGTTTTGAATTCTAGAAAAACTAATTTGGCTAGAACATAGTTTGTGAAGAGGAGTCGGAGGAAAGAAGGTAGGACAGGTAGGCAGGAGTTAAGCTACAGAGAGGGTCTTAAATACTAGGCTGAGCAGTTTGTGCTTTATCTAGAGGTGTTGGAGAGCCTCTAAAGGTTTTTGAGCAGGAGAGTGACATTGTAGTCAAACCTGAGATGCAGGAAGATCATTTAGGCAGCTCTATGGAAAGATGAGAGACTGATAAAAAGAACAGAAACAAGTAATAGTGGCTGACATTTATAGAGCTTTTTAAAGAGACAATGTAGCATAGGTGTTGTAGTTTCAGAATCAAGAAGATCTGGCTTCAGAAGTTCCCTCACTGGCCCTGTGATCTTGGCCAAGTTACTGACAAGTTTCCTAGCTGTATTGCTAGCAATGAAATCACGTCTGCTTCAATATATAACTCTTTAAAGTTCGTGAAATGTTTTATGTGTTACCTCATTAGTCATTAGTTAAATGAAGACAAGTTAGGAAGCTACTTCAAAAGTCTAGGTAAGAGGTGATGGAGGCTTGAATTAGAGTAGAATTTGTATGTATGGAGAGGTAGAGATTGACATAAGCAATATTAAGGAAGGACTGAAAAGATTTGTTTACTGACTAGATGTGGACGGTGAAGGAGAAAGAAGAGTTAAGAATGAGGGACGGCTAGGTGGCACAGTGAATAGAGCACCAGCCCTGGAGTCAGGAGGACCTGAGTTCAAATTCGGCCTCAGACACTTAACACAAAAAACTAGCCATGTGGCCTTGGGCAAGTCACTTAACCCCAATTGCCCTCCAAAAAAAACCCCAGCAAAAACCCCCCAAACCTTTATTTGGGGTGGCCAGGTGGCGCAGTGAGTAAGAGCGCCGGCCCTGGTGTCAGGAGACCTGGGATCAGTTCCGGCCTCAGCTACTTGACACCCACACAAAATAACTGGCTGTGTAACCTTTTTTTTTTAAAAAGAAGAGTTAAGAATGACTAAAGTTTTAAACCTGAGTGATTTGAAGGATGGTGATGACCTTAAGAGAAATAGAAAAATTTGGAGAAGTGAGTTTAGGGGGTATAAAGCCAAGCACGAGCAACTTTCCAGAAGAATGCTACTGTGAACAGATTTTAAGGTTCTGATTACATAGTATAGTGAACACTCTATTTATTCAATAACAAATCAGAGCAAAACATTCATAGTAAATCAAGGTATAGCATTCACAGTGTTACAACTTATCACATATAATCAAAATACAGCATTTACAACAACTTATCACAGAAAATGGCCACATAGTTTTAACCACAGTGGTCACACAGCTTTGAACAAAGTATAATCATTTAGTCAATCAATCACTTAGTTACTCATTCATTCAATCAACTCAATTATTGGCCTCTTTCCAGTGTACCATCATGAGAGATGGTCTCTTTCAGGATCCTGCCTCTGTTATCCAGTGTCTTGTCTATCTGTCTCAACATTATGTTATCCACACATATGATAAGCATGTTTATATGCCCTTATCCAAGTCTTTGCTGAAAATAATTAAACAGCACGGGACTAAAAATAGATCTCTGAGGCACTCCACTAGAGACCTCTTACCAAGTTGATGCTGAACAATTAATAGTTATTCCTGGAGTCTGCTTGTGCAACTAATTGTGAATCCATCTAATTTTACTTATCATCTAGTCCATTTTCCACAAGAATGGTTTAAAGTATTTAATCAAATGCTTTGCTAAAATCTAGGCAAATAGCTTTCCCCAGATATACCAGTTTAATGATTTCATCAAAAAAGAAAATAAGATTAGTATGGCATGACCTGTTCTTGATGAAACCATTCTGGCTCTTTGTCGTTTTTAGTTATTCTCTAGATATTCACTAACCTTCTCTTTAATGATTCATTCTATAATTTACTCCAGAATTGAAGTCAAGCTCATTGGCCCATAATTAGCAGGCTTTATCTCTTCCTTTTTAGAAAATCGAGATATTTACTTTTCATTTGTCCTGAGAAACCTTTCCTATCCTCCCTAAGTTTTTAAATATTACTGTCCAGGACTCAGCAGTCACTGCTGCTAGTTCTTTCAGTCCTTGAGAATGTTGTTCATCTACGCCAGGTGTCTTGAATTCATCAAAAGCAAATAGCTGCTCTCCTATTTCCTTATGTAGCTTGTATATTAATTCCCTGTCAGTACATTGTAAAATTCTGTCATTTCTAGTGTAAAAGTCATTCTTGGCAAAAAAAAATGAAAGAAAAAGAAGAATTGAACAACTCTGCTTCCTCTGCCCTGTCCATGATCATCACCTCATGATCTCCAATCAGTGATCCTAGTCTTGTTTAATCCACCTTTTTGCCACAGTACAGCCAAAGCAAAACAAATCAAAACCCTCTTTTTGTTGTACTTAGCATTCTTTACCAACCTCTCCTCATTCGTATCAGTTTTGTATTCCTGTTATCTGTCCTTGCTTCCATCTTCTATGTATCTTCAGTATTTAGGTTGACTGATGAAGTCCTTGTGAAGTCCACATCAGTCTTTTCAGATTTCTTGAGCAGAAGTATTTTCCTATGTGTTTTCAGAATGTAATTATTGAGTTTCCAGTTATTTTTGGACTAACTTCTCCTCTAGAATTTTAATTCCTGGGATCTCAGAAAACTCTTTTCTTATTCTTTTGAAAACTGTGCTCTTAAATCTAGTGTGCATGTCAGACCATGCCGTGCTTTCTTCTCACTCTCTATTAAAACTCTGGAGGGAGTTAGCACTTCTCTCAAAGTTCCCATCATTTTGGCCTATGCAAACTATTCCTTTTTGTTCATGGAATCCTTAATAAAATTTCCCCTATGTTGGTTCCCTCACCTTTTGAAAGATGAAATTTTAATTTTGGTAAATCAAGAATCTGTAAGGATCTCTGCTCTTCACAGAGAGAGCACCTCCAGCAACTGTTTTGATAATTGAAGTCCCCTATGACTACTACATTAAGTCTTTATGATAGGCTTGCGTTCCTTTCTTAAATTCCTCATTTATTACCTCTTTCTGTCCAAATGGTCTGTAGTACATGGGATGTGTAAGGTGTTAAGAGAGGACTGGCACCTCTGGTGTGAAGTTTTCCAAGTCTTTTTCAGGGCTTCTTATCTACCTTTGGTGACTACCTGTCACACAACTCTCAGTTGTGGTTCCAAAAAAGCTTTGCATGTGTAGCAGTCACAGCCTGCTAAAACCATCTCAGAGACAGGTTAAACCATGTTCAGGGTAACAATAGTCCTTAAACCTGTCGGTGAGTTAGGGGTATGTCCACCCCAAGCATATGAAGACTTTTATCTGGCAGAATGAGTGGATGAGAACAATTTTTTCCCAACTGTCATGAAGATGATTGAAACGCACTATAGAGTGCTCAGAGCTTGGTCAGGTGCTACATTCCAGGCCATCACCAGTTGTCTCAATTTTTGTCTTGCCACTGGAGTTGGTTATTCTGGAAGAAAGAGTGAGGCTGGCAACTTTGTCCAATTCTGCCTTACTTAAATTCAGTCCACATACAAGTCATCACCTGTGATGTCATTGATCCTCTTTGAAAATGAAAGACCCCAACCACTGCCACAACCCAGTATACAGTGATGATAAAATTTCTTGTTTTCCCTCCATTGATCTTCTCCTAAATTTTTTCTATCATGTTAACCCACTCTTGTTCCTAGATTTTATCTCGTGATATATATACCTTCTTAATGTACATTATCCTGCCTCACCTCTCTTTTACTTATCTAGTTTCTTTTGAATAAAGCTTATGCCTTCAGAACCATATTACAGTCATGGGTTTCATGAAATACAAGTTTCAGTATTATCAAAAGCAAAAACAAGCTATTTCTCCAAATATTTTAATAATTTTATTTTTTATGTTTATTGATATCTATTTTTTTTTGCTTTTTACATTATAGCCAAGTCCCAATACATGCTATTTCTACAGGACTCTTCCTTACAACAGAGAAAAAAATCAAGCAAAACTCTTTAGCAGTACTTTTTTTCCTTTTGCTTCCTTTTGTGTTTTCATATCTATTCTGGGCAATTTCCCCTAATTACTTCCTTAAAAAATATGGTAGGTAAAGGGGGAGGGAAAGCACTGGATGTAGCATCCCTCTTAGTTACACTCTCACTCAGTGTTTTGTTTAGGTCGTTATCTATTCAAAAGCACAACTCAAGTCCCCACCAACATCACCAAATGACACATATGTTCAAAAGCAAAAGGTGGTTAAAAAAGAATACCAAAGCAAATAAGAAATTGAAGCATGTAATAAACATTCTCTAAATGAAGGATTCCCAAATCCCTTTGGCAGTCTGATGAAGTCTATGCACTGTTTCTCAGAATGATGTTTTTAAAAGCATAAAATAAAATACATGGAATTAAAAAGGAAATCAATCATGTTGCATACATTTGTCAAAAGTATTTTAAAAAACCCAAGTTCATGAATCTCAAGGTAAAAACCCCTGCTCTAAATCCACATACTGGCTGCCATTGCCTCCATTTCCAGAAGAGTGCTAATAAACTTTTTGCGTAATCTCTTTTTGTTCCTAACTGTACAAAAACAGAACATAGCTATTTCAAGCATACAATAATCTATTGAATCTTAGATTCTGAAGCTACTCTGTTTAATAGCTTTTTCTCTAGTCTCAATATAAAATGATCTATGAACACTGCTGACTTCTTTATGTAGTTTTCATCAAAGTTCAGAAGTCATGCCAAAATCAAGACACATGACTTGGTTAATGCCATTTGCTTTTTTTCTTACCTCCCTTTCTTTGTCCATTCCTAATGTCATTTGCATTTCTGCCACATGGTTTCCTCAGGTTCCATGTCTACTCCCAAACCACACCTCTCACATGACATTCTGGAAGTGCTTTTTTGATACTCTTCCATTGCAAAGCCTCTTCACTCAATTAGACTTTGATTCAGGTGATATTACTATGATGTAGTCTGATACGCAGCCTTCTAATGTAGTGTGAAAAATTTCTCATGATAAATAGGGTCTAAAGCACCATGGAAAATGAAGTCCACAATCATGTCTTTAACACCTATATTAAGAAACTATTCTCAAGTGAAGAAATTCAGAAACCAGAGGGATAACCATGGTGGAGGGTATTTGAATAAAGAATCAATGTATAGAGAAACAGAAGTAATATTGTAACCAGGGAATGTTGCAGACGACTTGTAGAGAAAGAGGGAATTAGTAGTGATGTTTTTTAAAATTCAGAGTTACCAGACTGATAGAGGAAATCAGGGGACTATTTTTAGTCTAGTTTAAAATGTAGGAGACCTAGATTTTAGCAAAGTGTTAGATTGAGCTTCCTATTATTCTAGTGTAGCCAGACAGGTGGGTTTGAATCTAGTTGAAAGGACAGACCCAAAGGTCATGAATAGTTTGATGTCAGTTTGGAAGGTAATGCCTCAGGAGTCTGTGCTTGTCCTTGACCTATTTAACACTTTTATCTAAGACTTGAATAAATGCATAAATGACATGTTGATTTACCAGATTTTCAGATGACACAAAGCTGGGATGCATAGCCATAATTCAAAAAGATTTTTAATAGTAGAATATTGAGCTGAATATGAAAATTTAATTTAACATGGATTAATTTAATATCTTATAACTTGGTTTTAAAAAATCAACCTCATAAGTACAAGCTGGATTGGGATTCTGGTAAGTATAGAGAGTTCAGCGTCCTGCAAGTTCATTATGATTCAACAGTGTGATATGGCAACCAAGAAAAAAAATTAATCTTAGGCTACATTAAGAGGGCCACCACTCTACACTGTCCTTGTCCCACCCACATGTGGTGCATTATATTCAGTACTGTGTGCCTTTTTAAGGAAAGACTTTTGTAAATAAGGAGATAAGGCAACTAAATGGCACAGTGAATAGCACACTGGACCTGGAATTAGGAAGACCTGAATTCAAATACAGCTTCAGATGCTTACTAAAAACTCCGCTTCAGATTTCCTATCTGTAAAATGGGGATAATAATAGGAACTACCTCCCAAGGCTGTTGTGAGGACTGAGAGAATATACAGTTTAACAATTATTATTTGGAGGGCTGTGCACTGAGTGAAAGCTGCAAAGAGAAAAAAGGCTTAAGAAGAAATTAAAGATTTAGAGCCAGAAGGAACCTTAGAGGTCAGCTAGCTCAATTTTTTTTACAGATGTGGAAACTGGCTGATTTCACAGGCAGAAGGGACTCCTAGTGCTTTCATTTAGTCAGTCACAAAGTCTTCTCTCTACTCAATTGGAGATTAGTTTCCAAGCATAAACAAAGCACGTTCATTTGGTCAGTTATAAAGTAAAAAGGTCAAAAGTTTTCCACCCCTGGATCACAACTGAATTATAATATCATCAGTCACCACCAAGCACCCTCTCAAGGGGAAGTGGAAAGCACAAGGGCCATCCACCCCTAGGTCACAACTAGGTTACAATATCATCACAGCATTCAATACCCAAGGAGAGGTCTTTTCTTCATCTTGACCCAAGGGAAGTTCTCAGAAGTTTCTGTTCCTGGGAAGACAAAGTTTAACAAAGACACCATAACATTCATGCACGCTGCCGGCATCTTCTTTAATTCACCTTCTGCCTGTGAAATCAACCTAGGCCCAACAAGGTCTGAGGCCTCTATCAACAAATGAATCTGACAAAGTAACCTCAGAACAGACAGACAAAATGCTGGCACCACAGTCATGCCTCTCAGCTCTTGGCAGCCCCAGGTGGCAGTTCTCAGAAGTCCTGGGCAGCTCCAAGTGGTCCTCAGCAGTCCATGCAGCTTTGGCTGGCAGTTCTCTCTCTCTCAGCAACTCTGGTTCCCGGAAGTTCTCTCTCTCTCTCTGCCTCCACGATGCTGTTCCCAGAAGTTCTTCTGGCCTCTCTCAGTTTGGACCTCTCTCTGTACATGGCACCAGCTCCTCCCAGTTCAGCCCCCTCTTGTCACATCAAGTCCATCTCACTGTGGGGTTCAAATTCTATTACTATTACATTATGTTGTAGAAAGGATTCAGGTACTAAGTGGTCAGGTCCTTGAAGTCCTTCCCAACTCTGAGATTGTGCACTTGAAATAATCCATATTTCATTTGGAAGTATTTGGAATTTTAAAATCGCAAGGTACTATTAAAGAGTTACTTATTCCATAGTCAATCAAATTAATGCTCATGAAATAAAATTAAATTTTGGATGTTTTGAAAATTCTTAGGTTATAGCCTATACTCAGAACATCAAAAAGTACTATTTAAAATCAAGATTTATGGTCAAATGTATTTTGATATTTTATTCATGATTTTTCATAATGGCAGTTAACAAAAATAATATATAATATTTTCCTTTAAAATAATACAAGGAAACAAGAATCAAATACTTTTTAAAGTTTAAAATTTTAATAACTATGTCATTGTCACTTGTATATATAATATAATTCATGTTTATTGCATATGATGTACCATATTTTACATATTTTATATGAATATTATACATTTCATATTTATTTTTCTCAGGAAGCTTATTTGGAAAATTGGAAGGAGAAGATACTTTTACATTCCCATTTTCATCAGAACCTTCAACTCATACATTTGGAGATGGAAAAGATGATTTTAATTTTTCATTTTCATTTGAACAGGATCAACATTCATCACATTCTTCCTCTTCAAACAATTTTTCATCTCCACAAAATTCAAAAAAATTTACTTTTTTTTGAACTCATGATTTTGCTACCCAAGAATTTACAGTATGATTTTATATCCTTACTGGAAAATATATATATATTTTTCTTCCCCTTTCAGTTGATGTAGTAATACACTACTGTTGTTTTATGAGATTATACTGATTTGAATTTGGGGAAAAAAAGTCTGTTATTAAATTTTATATCTATGGTATTAATTAATTATTACTTGTTCCATGACTCTAATTAAGACTAGAATTACATTCACTTCAGCAGATGCTAGTGATAAGTATTGAGCCTGATTGAACCTATCACACTCTGGTACTTCATTATGTGCTTTGGAAGTAGCATAATTCTTTCAAGGCCACCGTGGTATTGCTTAGTGCATACCTGCACAGTGTTTATCAGTGTTGTAAGGTACTTAGGTGCTAGTAATCTGGGGGCATTTCTGCTTCTAAGTGCTGTCAAGTGGTACCCCGGTGTTATTAAAAAATGAATGTGCCTCCAAAAACCTTGTTACCAAGAAGTGATTTAAGCACTACCAAAAAAGAGCTTATGTAATTTTTTGGTAGAGAAAATGAAACAAGGAAGAATAATTTAATATTTTTATATTCAATAGAATTAAATGAAACATATTTTAGTATAATTGGTACAAATTCAGGAAATTATATTATTGTGCCATTAGTGATATTGTTAACATACTAATTATATTCTGTGTGGAAACTGTATAAAAACTGTATTTCTTGTTTTAATTTACTAAGGACTGGTTATGTTTTACATACAGAGTTTATAAATATGGTTATGTCTGGTTTAAGTTAAAATACTTGAGACTATCAGTTTTTATAAACATAATATGTCATTTAACATCTTTGGTTTATGTGTAATTCTTTCAGAAATTTCCTACTGTAAGACAGGAGCTTTTGGGTTCCAACCTTGATCCAGGCAGCCAGAAAGGTATCAGTGGAGACATGATAGGGGTTAATTTCTTTATTCTTCTCAAGAGGGTTGCTGACAATGGGAGTACCAACTCCTATAACATCCCCTAATTACTCTTCTCATGGAGGTGGGAGAGAATAAGAATAGGACCACCAGCTGCTACAACATTCCCCTAAGTCTTGATGGGGGCCAGTTGAGACAAGCATACACATTCCACAAATCCCCCTAAGCCTCAATGGGGGCCAATCTAGACAAATATAGCATTGACATTCCCCATTTACTGACCAGTGCTCACTTGCTTTATAGAGGAGCACACAAAGAAGGCAGTTTGCTAGCAACAGCCCCACAAGTTTTCATTAACTTTAGCAATATCATGGTGATTCAGCATAACACAGGCACAGTGGGCTATTTACAATTTAACTCAGATGTTTATATTATACAAGGTTATATAATGGTGCATAGCATGGTGACATTGTTTAAAGGGCATTATATGTTGACTGAGATAAATAGTTGATTTGATGCTAGGAAGATACAAACTGTATGGTGGCAGCATAGTATGGTGGGAAGTGCATAAATACAGAAGACTGAATTTAGAACTAGAGGATATGGAGTGAAATTCTGTCTCTGCTACTTATTACCTGCATAACCTTTGAAAAGTCCTTTAAACTTTCTGAACATTCTCCAATTGTGTAAATGAAGGCAGTGAAAGAAAATGATACCTAAGGTCCTTCCCAGGTTTTTTATTTTTTAAAAAAATTCATTATCAAAGTTATAAAAGATCCTGGGTCCAGGAACAGACCCAGCCCAGTGGTAGCTAAAATAAGGGCTCATCTGTCGGTTATACGGCATCTAGAGTGAACTTGGGACCCCCGCTGTGCAGAAACTGTGCTAAGTCTGAGCTCACTATCCCCAGAGACTGAGTTAGAATAGGGGAAAGTATGCCTCCTAAAGTATGGAGGGGAAATGTTTATGCTTTTGACCTTGCTACATCTTCAAGTCAAATATAACCTTACAAATAGCCTTTGAAACACAGATGTGTTGGCCACATAAAAAAAAAGATTTGCCATTTTAAAGCCAACCAAGAATTGATGATGAAAGCAGCAGAAGTCTACACTAGGCTCAAATTGAGGGGGTTGGGATCAAAGGTTGAAGCAAAACAGCATGCTACCAAACCTGCTTTGGTGAAGGTCAAAGGAGAGGTGAAGAAGAGTGAAGATCAACTGGCAAGAGGGGAGGCCCTGAAGGAGCCTAATGCTGATCTCTCAGTTCTGGTGGATGGTGAGTCCACAACCCAGAAGGGGAAGACAAAGGAGAGGAAGGGCAGAATATAGGAGATGGGCAAAGATACAGCTCATCTGAAGATCTGCACAGTGAAAACTTTCAAGAAGATCCAAAACTAGATAGGCCAGGGAATGACCAGCAGGAAAGGGAGTGGATTCAGATAGACTTGGAGTCCCTTGATGAGGACAACTGAGGTCCTGGGTGTGCTGCTCCCGGCCTTTGCCTGGCCCTGGGTTTGAGCTCCTTCAACTAAGTTGCATAGTAGATGCATAGGTCTTGTTCCCCTCAAGTCCACAGATTCCTTTGAAAGCTGAGAACCTTTGGGAGATGCTGTGCTTTTAGCTGTATTTGTCCCCTTTGGGTTTTTTTCCTTCACCCAGTTTCTGTGATTTTAAAACAACATGAAATGAATATAAAGGGTTTTTTAATGAAAAAAGAAAGATTTATAAATAAATAAAATATAAAAAAATAAAAGAAAATTTATGTTAATCAATGTTAACTGACTAAATGGAACTCTGGGGTATTAGCTATGCAATAATGGCTTATAGTGAAATGGGGCAGGGGGACACAATCATTAGGTACTTGAGTCTATAACATTAGAGAAGAGATACCCCAACCCCTTAGTGCTTCTAAAGCTCTGAAGGGGAGATATAGTTGGCCTCATGTAGGATAAGTGAGGCGAGAGAGAGAGAGAGAGAGAGAGAGAGAGAGAGAGAGAGAGAGAGAGAGAGATGTGAATTTGTTAAACTCTTACTAAGTGTCCAGGCGTTGTGCCAAACCCTAGGGATGCAGACAAAAGAATTCAAGACAGTTCTTACTCTCAAGTAGCTTACCTTCTAATCAAGGAAAATAACACAAGAGAGGGGAACTGGGGAAATGCAAAAAAGAGGTATCCTAGAAGTATGGTAAAGGCCTGGAGCAGAGCAAGATAAGGCCAAAGTTGGACTTTCAAAGCCCAGTGTAATTTCAATGGTGGAATCCATTTTTAGGTGGGAAGGAGTAGAGATGATGGTCTGAATGGAGTGGAGTGCAGTTGGCATGATTGGAGATATACAGAAAGCTTATATTTGACAACATTCCCAAAAGAGGTCATTTAGCTTTTGCTCAAAGACTTTGAATGAAAAGGAGTTCTTAAGGAAACCCATCACACTTTTGGACATTTCTAATGATAGCAAATTTTTCTTTGTGTTGAACCAAATCTGCCTCTCTGTTCTTCCACCCACTGCTTTCTAGTTGTGTCTTCTGCGAACAACCATAACAAATCTAATGCTGTTCAAATACAGAGACTTAGGAGGATAGCTATTTTATCTCCTGTAAGTTTTCTCAAGTCTAAATATCACCAGTGTCTTTAACAAATTTCAGATCATACTGAGAGAAATCTTAAAAGGAAAATAGAATACTAGACAGGGTCCCAAGGTATGAATTTGGATACAGTAAGACAGGAATCCAGTTTTTGGAAATGGGGTATGGGGAAAAAGCTTGGTCACTACGAACAAAGCTGAATTAGTGGGACCAGAGTATAATGTCAGGATTGGACCAATAGCAAGACTGATTTGATGCCCTGAACTAGGAACCTGGGGTTTCTTATATTCCTTTTGGATGGTCTCAGAGATTGGGGTGCAAATTTGGGTTAAATGGTCCTAGGGTTTGAGAAATAAATTTACAAGGGGAGAGAGTCACAATGTCCCTTGAGAAGCAGTAGTGGGGTGGAGTGCTGAGTCTGTTAAAAGATGAAATAGAAAATTTCTGGCTTATCCCTCTAAAAATAATAATAGGTAGCATTTATAGTTCTTTAAGGTTTACAAAGTGCTTTGCAAATATTATCTCATTTGACCCTGAAAACAACCTTGGAGTTATATTATTACTCTCATTTTACAGATGAGGAAATTGGGGCAGACTTTCCCAGGTCACATATCTAGTAAGTGTCTGAGGTTGGGTTAAACTCAGGTCTTCCTGACTCCAGGTCCTGTACTTTATCCACTATTTTTAGGTACAAAATGTGATTCTACTGAAGGGTAGGGAAAGGCAAGGTCCTTCTCTAATACAATCTCATGGTGATCCTGGCCACATGGCAGCTAGTGCTATAAAGCTAAAACTATACAGACTTTTTCCTGGTACTCTAGTATTCTCTTGTGTTTACTTCCTTGAGTAGATGACTTTATGAGTTAAAAGGTTCTGGAGATGGTAGCATCCACTAAATTTGTTGATTACAGAGATCAACAGTGGTAGGAGCAGCCTGGCAGTAGGGGACACTTCTGCATTGGAGAGAAGGGCACTAATAAGGATTTACTCAAGCTTTGCCCATATTGCTAGCAGCCAAGAGTCAGGACTAGTAAAAGTACTGTGTAAAAAAAGTATAAATAATGATAATAATATAAATAAATAATGATAGTGTTACAAAGCTGCTTTAGGTTCTAATGAAGCTTAAATATTAGCCTCCTAACCTATTGAGCTATCGTTATGGTAAATTATTTAATACTTTTAGTTGTTAATGTGCATCATGATTCTTCCATGTATTAAATTTCTTTATGTATAGGAAAAAGCTGACTTGAAGCTTAATATTAAAACAAACGAAACCTAAGATCCTGGCAACTGGTCCTATCACTTCCTGGCAAACAGAGGAGAAGAAATGGAAGCAGTGTCAGATTTTATATTCTTGGGCTCAAAGATCACTGCAGACAGTGAATGAAATTAAAAGACACTTGCTTCTTGGAAGGAAAGCTATGGCAAATCTGGACAGCATACTAAAAAGCAGAGACATCACCTTGCCAACAAAGGTCCATATAGTCAAAGCTAAGGTTTTTCCAGTAGCAATATATGGCTATGAGAGTTGAACTGTAAGAATGCTGAGCTAATTTATAGAATCAACACTTTTTAACTGTGGTGCTAGAGAAGGCTTTTGAGAGACCCTTGGACAGCAAGGAAGTCAAATCAATCAATACTTAAAGAAATTAACTCAGGCTATTCACTAGAAGGTCAAATACTGAAGCTGAAGCCTAAATACTTTGCCTACATAATGAAATGACAGAATTCATTGGAAAAGACCCTAATGTTGAAAAAGATTAAAGGCAAAAGGAAAAGAGGACAGCAGAAGATGAGATAGGTAGATAATGTTGTGGAAACAATGAACATGAACTTAGGCAGACTTCATGAGATAGTGGAGGCTAGAAGGGCCTGCCATGCTATATATTGTTTATGGGGTCACGGAGAGTCAGACATAACCGAATAACAAAACATAGGAATAAACCATCTGTCCCATCTATCCACCTATCTGTTTCATGATTGTATTTTGAGAACCTTCCTTGTTGCCTTTCCACTTTGGTGGTGAAAATCTAGCCAAAATTTTTACTACAATTAGCATTATCCTTGAAAAGTCCAGGGTGAAATGCGAATGAGCCAGTGTCGTTGTGTGGGTTTGTATAGGGCATGCTCAGATGTCTTCTGCCTGCATCAGGCCGTAATTGCCTCAGAGCCTTGTAGTGGAAGACAACAGAGTCCTATTTGATTGTGATGCTGGAGAAATTGATGACTCATCAAGAGCAACAAGGTGTTTTCTAACTATTTCCTTACTAATCTTGGGTTTCACTCCCTGTTAGCCATTTTTATTCCATCATGTCTAGGGCAAAAGTCATTTTACTTGGCAGAGAAAAGCTAAATGAGAATTGAGCTGCTTTGCTTTCTTTCTGTTGTCAGTCATCACTTTCTCAGGCAGTGGTCCTACCCCTTCTTTAATCTTCCTCCTCCTAACATAACTTCAAAAAAAAAAAACCTTTGGCTTACCTCTCTACCCTCAATTCATTCTGAGCTTAGGCCTCCTGACACTGTTTTCACAAGATTGTTCCATGGTCTTCTATTCGTCCTCTGTTACTTACCTTTCCTCCAATCTTCTGTTTATGTGGATGAAGATTAGACCAGTAATTTCACTGGTATATGGAACTCATGGATGAGGAGCCCTATTGTGGTTCCTGGATTTCCTCCCTTGAATATATGTTGTTAATATTTAATGGTACTTTTATCTTTTATATTTCTTTTGACTAAGGTATGCCCATCCAGAGCCATTTGATCCCCCAGAAGTTAGCACCTTTCCTTACAAGGTTAATTTGTATACATTTTGTACACACACACACATGCCCATACACATGTGTGTGTTTGTGTGTATGTGTGTATATACATATATATGTATGTATGTATCTGTTTCCCCTAGTAGAATGTAAGCTTTATGAGAGCAAGAATTGTTTGACTTTTGTCTTTGCATATACAGTGCCTAGCATGGTACTTGGCATTCAATAAATAATTAAATGTTTGTTTAGTTGCTTGCTTGCTTGATATTCCATTCATTAGTTTCAAGACATAAATTTCTACCAACACTTACTAGGTCATTTTCGCCTTATTTACATTAGATGTTTGTTCATTGACTAAACTTTGGTTATTTGTGCACTTATATTCAAAGGCTTGTGAGTCACTACTGTTTCTTTTCTTGAATATTTTCTATTGTATTGTTATGTATTTCTTACTGGATCTTTTTCTTTCCTCATTGTACTGTTCTCTTTTGTTTGTTTTTCGGGTTGGTTTTTTTTTTTTTTTTGGAGAGGTGAAAGCAAGGAAATTGGAGTTGTGACTTGCCTAAGGTCACATAGCTAGTGAGTGTCAAATGTCTAAGGCTGGATTTGAACTCAGGTCCTCCTGACTCCAGGGCCCATGCTCTTTTCACTGCACCACATTGCTGACCCTCTCTATATGGTATCTAGTTTTCAGGATATAGATATTCAATTTTCTCCTTCTTCCTTTCTTTTTATTTTAACAGCCTTTTGACTTGATTTGTAGTCCCTAGGCAAATAAATTCTTACCAGTCTTTGTTAGGGGCATTCTATTCCTGTCCAGGAGCCTGTCACGCTTATTTTTCAAGCTACTGATGAGGGTTGACAATAGGTTCAGCAGAATCTCTGATCTTTATCTAAGACCAGAAAGCCTGCAATTCAGTTTGGAAAGAATTCAGCCCAAGCCAACTTGGAGTGAGAGCTGTAAAAGTTTATTGTACGCTTTACAGTGGACAAGGATCCTTTGGGGACCTGTAAGCTTAAAGAAGACACAGGCATAGCTTTTAAAGAGTTAAGGCTATTCATTAGATGTCAATTATGCTGACCAGGTGAGAAGAGGGTGGGATTGGGGAGGAGTTAAGATGGGGCCAGTGTTTAAAGGAACATGCACTTTTAATGTCAACTGCACAGAAATATTGCCCAAAATTCACTGGGAAATAGCCCAAGGGGGGGCTACCTGGAGGTGTGGTTTTAGGCTTGAAACATCACTAAGTTAGCTAGCAGTCAAGGGCTGATGGAGAAGTGCCCAATCTGCCACCTATCAGTGTCATGTTTGACAAGATTGATGTCTGGGAACTAAGGCTAATGGAGACTCAGATAATTACTAAGGAGTTAACCTAGAGATAGGGTATTGAAGGATTCATGGGGGCAGCAGGACATACAAGGGGGAGATAATAGTTGCCCAAGCTGGAATATTTATAGATACTTTTGTGAAGGATTCATAGGTGTAGCTTGTCACCGTTCCAAGCTGAGATAAACAATTCATGAGTTGTTGCTGGGCAGAGTTAATGCTCTGAAGCTGTGTGTGTGTGTGTGTGTGTGTGTGTGTGTGTGTGTGTGTGTGTGTGTGTGATTTTACAAAATGGTTTTACACACTGATGTTACAAATATAGATCCCAAGCACCCCATTACTACGGTCCAGAAATATAGAGAGGTGTTCCTCTGGTCCCTTCACCTTTTCTTTATGAAGGGAAGACTAGTCTATACTTAAGACACAGAGCAGTTCCTTGACTATGTCCTAACAATAAACATCACACAATCAGTTCAAGTCATTGCAAAATTTTTCCTGCTTTCCATACTTATTGAGATTCTCAGCCTTTTTTTTTAACTCCTGTTGAGTTAAATTGTCTCACTACATACTGGGTCCTCTTCTGCTGTCTGCCACCACGCCTCTGTTTACCCCAACCCTAAAAATATTCTCATTTTATTTAACTATCCTGTTAATTGTCATCCTATGTCTCACCTCCTTGGAGGCTAAACTTCCTAAGAAAGAAGTCTACAATTTATGCTTCCATGTGCCTCTCTTCTCATTGTCTCTTGAACCTTTTGTATTCTGACTTCCAACCTCATTATACAACTGAAACTGCCCTCTCCAAAGTTACCAATAATCTCTTAATTGCCAAATCAAACGTCCTTTTCTCAGTACTCATCCTACTTGACTTCTCTGCATATTTGATGCTGCTGATCACCTTGTTCTGGATGCTCATGATATCCCTTCTCTGCTGACCTCTAGTCTTTCATCTACAACTGCCTAGTAGATATATTGACCTGATATCTCGCAGATTTCTTAAATTCAACATATCCAAAGTTTAATTCATTGTCTTTCCCCCCAAGACACCCAGGCTCAAAACCTATGAATCATCCTTGATTCCTTTTTCTCTTTTACCCTCTCTCCACGTATCTAATCTGTTGCCAAGTCCTGCTGGTTCTTGAGTTCTTAAATATTTCAGGATAGTTTTTCTTTGCAATGTTTTTATAGTGTAAATTATTCTCCTGGTTCTGCTCAATTTCCTCTATCAGTTCATATTTCCCAGAATTCTCTGAGATTATCCCTTTTCATCATCTCCTATGGAAGGATTGCATTCCATTCCATTCACATACCACAGCCTGTTCAGTCATTCCCCAATTGATGCCTCTGTCGTGGGTTGAAGTCCATTGCTTTCTTTTCTTTTAGCCCTCCCTCAGTATCTGCTTTCAGAACACACTAGGACAAGTAGGTAGTGCACTGAGCTTGAAGTCAGGAAGATCTGAGTTCAAATCCCACATCAGATACTAATTATGTGATCCTGGGCCAGTCATTTAACCTCTGTTTGCTTCAGTTTCTTCGACTCTTAAATGGGGATAATAATAGCACTTACCTCCCAGGCTGTTGTGAGGATCAAATGAGGTAACAATCGTAAAGTGTTTAGCTCAGTGCCACACATAGCACTACGAATGTGTTAGCTATTATTATCTTCCCTCTTTACCATTCTTCTTCCTATCCCCATTTGTTTCCCTGTTGAGTATATTAGTATACCAAACTCTGATTTGGTGTGTGTGTGTGTGTGTGTGTGTGTGTGTGTGTGTGTGTGTGAGGGGGGGGGAGACAGAGAGGGGGAGGGAGAGAGAGAGACAGAGACAGAGACAGAGAGAGACAGAGACAGAGAGAGACAGAGAGAGACAGAGAGAGAGAGGAGAGAGAGACAGAGACAGAGAGAGACAGAGAGAGACAGAGAGAGAGGAGAGAGACAGAGAGAGAGACAGAGAGAGAGAGAGAGAGAGAGGAGAGAGACAGACAGAGAGAGAGAG
>NW_027185809.1:23345742-23356470 GCF_028583685.1 Petaurus breviceps papuanus
GAGAGAGAGAGAGAGAGAGAGAGAGAGAGAGAGAGAGAGAGAGGCTGGACAGGTAGGAGGAGAACCAGGAAAGAACTGTATTATACAAATCCAGAGATTATCAAGAAGAGTGCTCAGAGAGATCAAGAAGGATGAGGATTGAGAAAAGACCATTAGAACTGGCAATCTAGAGATCATTCGTAACTGTGGGGAGAGCAAGCTCAGTTGAATGATTCAGTGAAAAACCAGACTGCGGAGAATTAGGCTGAGAAAAAAGTATGCGGAGGACAATAGCTAGTGGGGATGGACAGAAAGTGGGGGAGTTTTTTGAGGAAGGCCCAGGTGAATTTGTAGGCAGTAGGAAAGCAGTGAATAGACTGCAAAATATTTAAGATTAGTGAGAAAGTAGGAATGATGGAGGAGGGCAATCTGCTGGAAAAGATGGGATGGAACAAGATTGCTTATGGGTATAGAGGGGCTTGCCTTTACAAGGAGAGGGTCCACCTCATTATTTGAGACAAGGGTGATATCTCACCATATGTCTCCAGACATAATGGGGAAAGTCTTTTGGGTGATGTGAGATGAAATAAGAGGAGAAGAGGCAGCTCTAGGCAAATGACCTCAATTTTTTCAGTGTAACAGGGTTCTCAGCTGTGAGGGTGGGGGAGGGAGATTTGAGGCAGGATGAATGAGTTTGGAAAAGCCAATGAGGTGAGTGTGACAGTGAATCAATTAGGATTGCCTTGCTGCAATGAGGGCCCAGTTGAAATTATTTAACAAATTTATAGTGGACACAATCAGCATGGTGTGATTTTCTCTGGTTTGCACATCAGTAGAAGTTATAGCAACAGATGGTAGGAATAATCCAAGACTGGTGCTTGAATTTGTTACAAGGTTGTCTTTAATTGGCCAGGAAAAGGGGTGGTGGTGAGAAGTTACGGGAAAGAGTTGGGGTTAGCAGTAATGACGTCCAAAAAAGAGCCTTTGAGACATTTTTTTTTTAATGCACAAAAGGGAACAGAAGGAAGTACAGACAAGCAGGACAGTTTTGAAAGTAACTTGTGGAACTTTTTAAGCTTTTTTTAAAGCAAGTGGCAAATGCAGATTGAAGCATACTATTTTTTTCTTTATTTTTCTTTATTTTTTTTTTGTCTATGTTTTCTTTCACAACATGACGATTATGGATATGTTTTGCATGACTACACATGTATAACCTATATTAAACTGCTTGCTTTCTCCACGGGTGAGTGGAGGAAGGGAGAGAATTTGGAACTCAAAGTTTTAAAAATGAATGTTAAAAAATGTTTTTACATGTAGCTGGAGAAAATTTTTAAAAAATGAATAAATAAATATATTAAAAATAAAAAATCAAGTGTCATGAAATAGGCTTATGATTCCATGTGCAATACTATTGGAAACACTCATTTTGGGGTGTTAGGTTCAGAATAAAAAAAAGGAGATGGGCAGACATCCCTTTTGAATGTGAGCTGAGAAGTGGAAAACTGAATCAAGGAGTCCAATGAGATTCCTATAAACAGGAGAGCATATAAAACTAAATCATACTTATCTCCTTGACTAAACATGGAGAAGCCTTTGAGGCAAACACATGCTTGTAAAGGAGAAGCACTGTGCTGAATGAAAGCTGTGAATTTGGGGGCAATGGAGCTACTGAGTAGGGGTGTCACTTTCAGCTTTGCCCCAGGTGTTTGGGCGTTTTGGCTACAATTGACTATGGCCAGTTACCTGCTCACAGTCTTCCTAGGACTTAAGCAGGTCTATAGCTTAGTTTGGGCCCTAAATAATTTACATAGGCTCTCCTTATCCAGGCAACCCTCACACCTGGGGAGTGCTTATTCTTAGTTCCCTTTCTTCTTTTTTAAAAAATTAATTACACTTTATTTTAACAGTTCATATAAATTTTTTTTGAGTTCCAAATTATCTTCTTTTCTTCAGTGGGGGGGGGAGGCATTGAGATGGTAAACAATTTATCAATTTATACATGTGAAGTCATGCAAAATGTATTTCCATATTAATCATATTGCAAAAAAAAGCAAGAAAAATAAGGTACGTGAAAAAACAGTGCTTCAAGCTGCCCTCATCTTTTTTCCCCTCTCAAAAAGATAGAAGACACAATTTCCTCCTCAGCAGAAGACAGGATGTAGAGGAGAGGGCAAATCAAGTCAACCAGTATGTATTAAGCAATTACTATATGCTAGGCATTGGGAACAATGGGAAAGAGAGTCTATGGGTCTGGATTATACTGTAGATCCATAGATGTAGTTAGAGAGAGGTATGAGCAAAGTGGAGGCAAGGACAAGTTCAAGTGGGGGAGAAAACGGGCCCTGAGACCACTGGGGTTGGATACTGCTGCTCAGGGATGATGAGTGCTTTCAGTAGGAGTGCAGAAGCTTCCCAGAGCAATTGAACTGCTTTCTACCATGTTATGTCATGCCTGAGCCACCAGAGCTGCATCCTGCCCCAACAAGTGTTGGGGAAATTTCTAGAACTAACCTTCATCAAACTCCTAGAAGAGCTGGGGGTTCCAACATATGGTGGGTTCCACACAGGTGGTCTATAACACATGAAAACCAATCTCTGAGATTATTCCCAATTCATTTTGTATGCATCTCGTTTAAACATAATTGCTAAATTTTTTCTTCCTCTCTACCTCACTCCCTCCCCTCCCATTAAACTGTGAGAAGGGACTATTTTTACCTTTGTATCCTACAGTGCATGGTACATTATGGTGCTTAATAATAGTAATTATAATTAACATTTATATAGCATGTGCCAAGCATTTTACAATTATTATTTCATTTGATACAACAGCTCTGCGACGTAGTTATTCTTCTTTTTTTTTTTTTTTTTGCAGAGGAGGAAACTGAGACAAACAAAGGTTAAGTGACTTGCCCAGGATCACACAGCCAGTGAGTGTCTGAGGTCAGATTTGAATTCAAGTTTTTCTAACTCTAGGCCTTACACTCAATCCACTTTTGCCATGTAGCTGTCCCAATTAATTAATTAATGATTGTTAACTTGTCCTTACATATGTTACACTTACAAGTGTATGTAAGTTTATTACATAAAATAGCAATTTAGTGCTTAAAAATTCACACCTGTAAGAGAGATATAGAATAGTTCATTATTATTATGATTACATGGATGAGGAAGTTGAGGTTCAGATAGGCTAAGTGACATGTACACAGTCACGTAGTGAATTTCTGGGTCTAGAATCAAAGCCAAGTCTCCTGACTCCCTGTCTAGTATTATTTTCACCCTCTACATGCACAAATATTAATTTCCTCTGAAGGTGGAGGATCTGGGGACTCCCCATTCCACAAGATGCTTTTTCTAAAATGAAAGCTAATTGGATTGTAAGACATTTGGGAATTAGCTAAGGCTTTTTGGACTTTTCTTCAAAAGAAAGACTCCCAGAGGGATGACATTTCATTGTTTCAGAAACTCTGGGCATTGATTTAAAGAAGTAGGGAAATAAACCTCCTTTATATAAGTATCTAAGGACTAACATCTAAAAGAAGGCGTGGCAAGGAGAAGAAAAGATAGCTTCAGAAAAGAGGAAAGATGACCCCTGGTTCAGAAAAGATAATGAAGCACCCACTCACGGGACCTTGAGCAAGGATGTAGATGTCTTTGGAAATGATGAACAAACAAAAAAATCACAAGTCCATGAGACATGTTGAAACTGGATTTGATTGAACCCAATTCACCATATAGGAAAGAAAAAAACATTTCTCAACTTTGTATTGATTGAATTCTTAGCTCAATACAGATATGAAACTGACCCACTGTTCATCTAATTTAACTGTTTCACTTTTCTAATAATTGTAAATATAATTACATTGACTTAGAGAAGCTAGAATAGTGCGGTAGATAGAACAATGGATCTGATGTCTGGAAAGTAAGCTCAAATCCAAATGTGTGACCTTGGGCAAGTCACTTAACCTTTGCCTGCCTCAATTTCCTCAACTATAAAATGGCAAAAATAATAACATGTACCTCTCAGGGCTGTCATTAGGATAGAATAAGATAATACTTATAAAGCATTTAGCAAAGCTTAAAGGACTATATAAGTGCTTGCCATTATTATTAGTTGAAATAAATAATTTGAAGGGCAAAATAATTTTAATAGATAGCATTATATAGTTTTCTGAGGTTTGCAAGCACTTTGCATACATTATTCATTTGATCCTCACAATGACCTATGGGGTTAGCTCTATTATTATTCCAATTTCATAAAAAATAATAACTATATAATGCTTGCTTTGTACCAGACCTTGTACTAAGTGCTTTACAAAAATTACCTCATTTGATCTTCACAACAACCTCGTGACATAGAATCTAAGTGATAATAATAGCTTACATTTATGTAGCCCTTACAATGTACCAGGCACTGTTCTAAACACTTACTAATTATCTCATTTGATTCTCACAACAGCCCTGTGATATAGATTTTTTGAATAGTAATAAACAATGATAGTTAACATTTATATAGAATGTACCGGGAACTGTTCTAAGCTTGCTGTCCTTAAGTTCTTTCAGTCACGTCTGACTTTTTGTGACCCCATTTTGGGGTTTTCTAGCCAAAATATAGCAAAAAATACCTAGCAAAGATACTATAGTATTTTACCATTTCCTTCTCTAGTTTATTTTACAGATGAAGAAATTGAGGCAAACAGGGTTAAGTGATTTCTCCAGGGTCACACAATGAGTAAGTGTTTGAGGCTGAATTTGAACCCTGACACCAGAGTCTATGCTCTATCTACTATACCACCTAATAATAATTAATAATAATAGCTAATATAGCATCTAAAATGTACCTAGTACTGTTCTAAGTACTTTATAATTATCATCTCATTTGATCCTCACAACAATCTTGTGGTATAGGATTTTAAAAATAATAATAGTAATAATGACAGTTGTTTATATTTATATAGCACTTCCAATGTACCAGGCACTGTTATAAGCATTTTATCAGTATTATCTCATTTGATCCTCACAACAACCCTGTGATATAGATTTTCCGATAATAATTAATAATAATAGTTAACATTTATATAGAATGTATCAGGCACTATTCTAAGCTTGTTGCCGGTAAGTTGTTTCAGTCATGTCTGACTTTTTGTGACCCACAACAACCCTGGGAGGTAGGTGCCACTATTTTCCTCATTTTACAATAAGTAAACTGAGGCAAACAGAGGTTAAGTGATTTGCTCATGGTTACACAGCTATTAAGTGTCTGAAGAAGGATTCGAACTTGTCTTCCTGCCCAAGTCCAGCATGAATATACTACACCCGCTAACTCATAAAGCTATGAACCTTATCAAAACTTTTTTATACCATAGCATTAAGACACTTAGGCGTAATAAGGAAATAAGCTTTAAATACTCCTAACTGTAGCAGATTGGAATGTGTAGATTTACTGTATTAACCGGCAGTAATCTCCCTCTTACAAGCCTGATTGCAGGGTAGCATGAGTTACTAAATCCTTTTCGGTCAATGGTATGAAATAAGGATTAGTTTTTCATTTATTGCTACTGAGTGGGTCATTTGTATCCTAAAGACGCTAATGAGACTGAGCCAGCTCTTACAGATACTAGTTAGCCAAAGAGGAGAGGGTATCCGTAAGGGAGGAAATGATCACAACTTGGAAAATGAAGTTTCCCTTTTTTATTTTTGAAGGATTAATGAAGAAGCACTGTGACTGAAGTCTCTAAATGAGGCATGTTGATGCTTTCCCTTTGAATTTGACTGGCTGCCAGATGACTTGCCTCAGAGGCTGCATGGCTCATTTGGAAACATTTCTGTTGCCTTGCTTTTATGTTTAGCTCTTGATTTCTCCAGACATGACAGAAGTCACATGCGATCAAGTCTGTATTTCTGGTGGACAGGGCCTGTCCTAATATTCTCTGACTCACACCCAGGTTTTTTCAGCTCAGTGGTTCTACTTCCAGACACATCACTTTGTGTTCAGATGTTAACATCTTGCTGAGAAATCGCCTCTTGGCACAATGTTTCTTCTATCCTGGACCTTGCTTGATTTGATATAAGGATGATGCTCTTTTGAGCACTTTAAACAATCTTACCTTTTAGGAAGGTAATTTGCGAAAAGTTTCTTTTTATGATTTTTTAAAGGAAATTGTTTTGTTTATTTTTTTTCCACTTCCCCAGAAAGCATTTGTGGCTCAGATCCATAATAGTCAGATTTGATTTAAGTAAAATGTGAATGTACAATTTGCCATTGAGATTAAAAATCAATTATGATGATTGGCTTAAATTGAAATTTTTGATAAATTAGTGACAAAGATGTTTTTAGAAAAAATATATCCATTAATGCCTAAGTATATAGAGTATGTTGGGGCAGGTGGGTGGAACAGTGGATAGAATGCTGGACCTGAAGTTAGTAAGATTCATCTTTGCAAGTTCAAATCCATCCTTAGATACTTACTAGCTGTATGACCCAGGTTTTAACTTAATCCCGTTTGCCTCAGTTTCCTCATCTGTAGAATGAGCTGGAGAAGAGAATAACAAACCACTCCAGTATCTTTGCCAAGAAAACCCCAAATGGGGTCACAGAGAATCAGACACGACTGAACAACAACAAAATGTGGCAAATTTTACAATGAAAAAAGGTGTATTATTTTCCTACTTAGTATCTTTTTCTATGCATAAAGTAATAATATATAATATTTATTATTATCTATAATGGTCTATTACACAGATATAGAATATTCTTTAACTCAATACCTTGGAAATACTTTAACAAACTACAAAAGAACCTTGTGATATAACATGACTCAGTAGACTATGAATTCTGCTATACAGTGGGATTCACATATACATGTCTCTAAAACATAAGATCTACATATTATTGAAGTCTCATTTTTATAATTATTCAGGCAACAAATAGCTCTATAACCCTCCAAAACATTCAAAAAAGAGTTTCACTGTATTGCAGTATTTCTTCCTGCTCTCATTTTGTTCTAGATCAGGAGTGGGGAACTTGTGGTCCTGAGGCCACATGTGGCCCTCTAGGTCCTCAAGGGCAGCCCTTTGACTGAATCCAAACTTCACAGAGCAAGTTCCCCACCCCTAGATATATGAGGCTAATTCCAAGGGTTAGAGAGGTGCTAAAGCTCTCTTGCCCCTTCTCCAACATTCAGCAGCTAATTCTATTTAAGGAAATAATTATGTGGCAAAAACTGCTCACTCCACTAGAAGATGAAAGTGAAGCCCAAGGCATAAATGAAAGATATGAGTTATTTTAGATGTGAATTACAGTTGTCTAACCATTGGATGGGTAGTGATTATTGCTGCTTCCAGACAAAGGGCATATTCCCCTAGGCCTATACCCCAAAGAGATCAAAGAAAGAAGAAAATAAATATATAATGTCTACAAGTCTTTTTGTGGTAGCAAAGAACTGGAAACCAAGGGGCAGTCCATTAATTGGGCAAATGGCCAGAGATCTTTGCATCGGCAACTGCCTACTAGATATTTAAAACTGGATATCCTGGAAGCATCCTAAACACAGCATGTCTAAAATTGAACTCATTATCTCTTCCACTGAATCTTCTCCTCTTCCAAAGTGACATATTCTATTTGTTGAAGGTATGAGCATCCTTACAGTGTTTTAGGCTCATAATCTTGGCATTATTCTTGATTCCTCACTCTCACTCCATATATCCAATCAGTTGCCAAATTTTGCCGTTTCTACCGTCACAACATCCTTGCATCTGAACTCTTCTCTCTTCTCACATAGCTACAACCTTTGTTTAGGCCCTTATCAGCTTTCATCTCAATTTGTGTGGTAACTTACTCTGTTCTTTCTACCTAAGTGTCGCACCAATCCAATTCGTTCCATGCATTGCTTGCAAAGTTACCTTCTTGAAGGGCAGATCTGACCATCTGCCTTCTCTATTCAGCTCAGTCTAGTGGTTTACTATTTCCTCTAGAAGAAAATATTAAGTTTTTTTAGCTTTTAAGCTTTTAGCTTTTACATGCATATATAATTTGAGCCCAGCCTTCCTTTCTAGCCTCCTTAGACATTATTCTCCCTCCTGCATTCTGCAATCTAGCCAGACTGACCCCTCTGTTTCTTGCATCTTGACTCTCAATCTTCTGTTTCCATGCTTTTGCATTGACCATCCCTCATACCTGGAATGCACTTCCCCCATTACCTCTGCCTCACAGACCATCTTGCTTTCTTTAATATGAAGCTCAGGCACCATACTTTGCATGAAACTTTTCTTGGTCCTCCCAATTGCTAGTGCACATCCTCCCATAATACTTTATATTTAGCTGATTTGTGTATATGTATGTATATATACATATGTGTATTATTAACTTTATATTTGTGATCCTAGGGCAGCTAAGTGGCATAGTGGATAGAGTGGTAGGCCCGGAGTAAAAAAAAAAACAACTCTTTTTTCCTGAGTTCAAATCTGGTCTCAGGCACTAGCTGTGTGACCCCAAGCAAGTCACTTAACTTTGTTTGCGTTGGTTTCTTCATCTGTAAAATGAGCTGGAGAAGGAAATGGTTAACCACTCCAAAGGAAATGGTTAACCACTCCAGTATCTTTTCCAAGAAAACCCGAAATGTGCAACTGAGAAATAAGATATACAGACAATGGGGTATAGAAATCCATCTTGCCCTACTCAAAATCTTGTAGAAATGAATGTTGAAAACTAAAAATAAATAAATTTTGGAGAAAAAATATAACTAAAACAACAAAACAAAATAAAAAACCCAAACCCTCAAATGAGGTCACAAAAAGCTGGACATGACTGAAAAAATTACTGAACAACAAATTTATGCTGTACATAATTTTTTATATACTTGTCTCTCATTAGAATATAAGCTTATTGTGACTAGTAGGCATTGCTTCATCCTTTGTACTTGTATCCTCATGCTTAGCAAAGTGCCTGAAATATATAAAGCATTAATAAATATTTATTGATGAATACAAATGTAACAGAATATTATTGTTCTGTAAGAAATTTGTGAAAGGTATGGTTTTAGAAAAGTGTAGGAAAATTTGTGTAAACTGGTGCAGTTAAGTGAGCAGGATCAAGGGAACAATTTATACAACAATAAAAACAATAACAACAATATTATAAAGGCAAACAACTTTGAAAGACTTAAGAACTCTGATCATTGCAATGACTAACTATGATTTCAAAGGACTGATTGCGAAGAATGCTACCCATCTACTGATAGAAAGGTAGTAGACTTAAGACGCAGAGTGATACATACATTTTTGGAAATGGCGAAAGTGGGGATTTGTTCTGTTTGATTATGTATATCAATTTAAAAAGAGGTTTTTTTAAATTTTCTTCTCAGTTGGGAGGGAAAGAAAAGAAATACTTGTTAATTTAAAACAATTTAATCAAAAGAAAATAATTAACTTAAAGGCGATATATTGTCAGTGATACTAGGAGGTAGCAGTTATCTCAGTTTGTATATTAATAAATATCTTGAGAATGATCTCAACAGAAGCTACAACTGAATGAGAGGTGCAAAAAATTTTGCAAAATTCAGAAAAAAGGGGAAAAACCTCTTGCCCCATTGACAAACACATTCACAAGGCTACAAGGAACTATTCTTTAAAGAAAATTAGTAACTCCTTACATGTAAGCAGAAAGCATTCCAATAATCAATACTTAATACAAAATACTTCTTCTTAGAAATCTATAAAAATGATAATTGTACTTGCAGTTTCAAAAATAGTAATAACACTAATAATGCCAATTCATCCATCACTTTTTACCTCACTGTTACAGGTATAAATCCATACAGAAGTAGCTGCTCAAACTATGAGGCAACTCATAGCAGTCAAAATAAGCTAATGAGATAAGGGGCCAGCTGGGTGGTGCAGTGGATAGAGTGAAAGGCCTGGAATCATCTTCCTGAGTTCAAATTTGGCCTCAAACACTTACTAGCTGCTGCATGACCCTGGGAAAGTCACTTAACCCCATTTGCATCAGTTTCCTCATCTGTAGATAGAGCTGGAGAAATAAGTGGCAAAAAACTCCAATACCTTTGCCAAGAAAACCCCCAAATGGGGTCATGAAGAGCTGGACATGACTAAACAACAACCCTCAAAGAGTTTAAAATCTAATGGGAGAGACATTATGTACAAACAAGATATATACAGGTATATGACCAATGCCATACCCATAGCAGCTGCTATGAATATGTAGATATATTTCCAGGATCGATAGACAAAATATAACAAACTTTCTTCCTCAAAGGCAAAATCAAAATATTTATTCAGATACCAGAAAGCCAATTCCACTATGATGACAAAGAAGTTTATACACATCACCAAGCCAGGGAGCGCCAGCATCGCCAAGCCTTCCCTCCATTAGGCCTCCCCACAAACAAGCTCCCCTAGGCAAAATTCCTCCCTCCCTCCCTCCCTCACACTAGCTGCTCTGACTCAGCTCTCTCCCAGCTCTCTCACTCTCTCTTCCTGCTCCACCCTTCCTGCTTCAACCTTTGGCAAGCTCCTTCCACCATGGGCTCCATGTGACTCAAGCTGTGGGCTGGGCCAGAGCTCAAAGCAGCTCTATTAAGGGGCAGGGAAGACCTTCAAATTCCCTTAACTTTACAACAGGACAAATTGGAGATAATCTGAGATGGAAGACACTAGTATAATCTGTATAAATGCAATATTTTCCACTTTTTTCCAAGTTATAATGATGCTTTTTCAACTAAACAACTTAAAATC
>NW_027185809.1:23356480-23413458 GCF_028583685.1 Petaurus breviceps papuanus
CTGATCATGCTACTCCCTTGATATGAAATCTTTAGTAGTTTCCTATTGCTTACCAATTAAAGTTTAAACTCCTCATGTGGCATTGAAGTGGCCATACTCTGCTATGTACTAGATGTTTCAATAAAATTGGAGTACATAATGTACCTTGAACATATCCTCTGGTTCTCACCTCTATACCTTTTCTCAAACTGTTGCTATGACTGAAAAATGCTCCCTTTCCAGTTTTGCCTGCTGAATTAATGCAGTCGTCTGAAGCTCAATTCAAATGCCCCTTCATACATTAAACCTTCCTTGATTTCCTCAGTTGGAAACAACCTTTTCCCATTTGGATTTCACATAACAATTTGCCATTTTTAATGTGCTTATTATGTGTAATGGTGCCTTATTAGCTACTAGAATCTTTTCATGAAGATTATATCCCATAAAAATAGAAATCATATTATATTCCTCTGTTGGTATTTTGAATTTTGTTTCCATAGAGATAGGAAGTGATCCTCTGTGTTTAAGAAGAAAGGAATTGGCAATATTTCTGGTTAAGACAGCTAAGATAGTAATGTGCATTCAATTTATTCAAAATAGTAATTTTCTCCTCCTTCTTTCTCATTTCTTCCCTAGTGTATTCCTCTTTCCCTCCCTTTTCTTCCCAGGCTTAGAACTAATAAAACCACACCCAAGGCCTCTTATTGGATAATTAAGATAGTTATAGGGAAGGTTGTGAAGAATCCCAACTCACTTTCACAAACCCCAGAAAATTTTTGAAAAAGACACTAAAAAAACAATGATAAATACAACAGGAAAGAAATGTAAATAAGCTCTCTTCAATCCAGAACTTTACAAAAGAACCAATGGATATTGGTAAAGGGGTCACACAGAGGAAGTCAGTTGAGGTTCAGTATAGGTTAATAAAGGAATGAGAGGAAGGATGGAGAGGAGCCAAGCCAAAGAAGCCAGAATAAGATCCAGTAGTCAGTAAGGGCTGAACAAGTTGTGGTAAATGATTGCGATGGAATACTACTGTGCTATAAGAAATGATGAGCCTGATGATCTTAAGAAAACATGGATAGAATTGCATGAAATAATGAAGACTGAGTTGAGCAGAACCAAGAGAATGTTGTATACAGTAACAGCAATATTACTTTGAGCGACAAGAAATTTTGACTATTATAAATACTGAAATTAGCTACGAAGGATATATGAAGGAAGATGCTATCTGCATCCAGAGAATGAACTGATAAATAGAAATATGGATAGAATGATTTTACATATATATATTCCATGTGTATTTGTTTCTAATGGTAAACATCTCTAGGGCAGGGATAAAGAAGAAGAAAAAGAAATCTATGTAATAACTTTATTATATATTTAAAAGGAATAGCAAGTTGTACATAATACATTTGCAGTTTCATGTGCAATCATCTTTTTTTTTATTATACTATGCTTTAGAAATGTTTATTTTATTTCATAAATTTAAAAAAAAAATCCAGTAATCAGGGATTCAAAGCCAGATCTCAGCTCTGGCTTGTCTGAATAGCAGTGGAAGATTAGGCTAGTCCCCATGGATCACTGACTGCACTGGGAAGGACAAAAGGAGACAGGATCAACTCAACACCTTGGCATTAATGTCGGGGGCTATTCAAGAAGCCGAAACCCAACTTATTCTACAATATCCCAATGGAATCTGTGAAAAATTTGGGATTGAGGCAAATGATAGAACCTATCCATATCACTTGGATAAACAGAAGCACTTAAACTACAGAAGTTAGGACCAAACAAGGCCTACCTGACCCATCTAAGGGTTCCAGAGGGAACTGTCCTGAACACAAAAACCTAATATGATAGCTGAAGCTGAAAATATAAGTAAAGAGAAGAAAATGCCAAACCACAAAATGAAATATTATGGGTTAAGAGATGCCCAAGAGGTAATCCTAGAAGAATAGAATAATCCTACAATAGCTCTACTAGACAGTCATAGAAAACTGTCTTGGACACAATATCTATAAGAAGTGTGGAAGAAATGAAGTAAGAGATTTTAAAAAATGTAACCAGAAATAAAACTAGATGTTGAAATGGAAAAATTAAATAGAGAATAAATAACTTAGACTAAGTGGTGAAAAACCTTGCCGAAGCAGTAGAACAATTGGAAAGCTAGATTAAAGCCAAAACACTCAGTAATCCCATAAGAGAAAAATTTAAAACACTGACTAAAAGCAAAAAAGAAAATGTAGGATTCTTATTATCTAAAATAACTGACCTGGAAAACAAGTCAAAGAGAGATAATTTAGTAATCACTAGATTCTATCAAAGCCATTACCAGACAAAAAACCTTGAGTAGTTATTTTAATAAATCATAAAAGAAACATGCCCAATTTTATTAGAACTGAATGGAAAAGTGAAAATAGAAAAATTAATCAGCAGTTATTTCCTAAAAGAAACACCAAATGGGATGGCTAGGTGGTGCAGTGAATACAGCACTGGCCCTGGAGTCAGGAGGACCTGAATTCAAATCTGGCCTCAGAAAGTTGACACAAAAACCTAGCCATGTGACCCCAGGCAAGTCCCTTAACCCCAACTGACCTCCAAAAAAAGAGAAAAATACCAAATGAAATAAAATCTGGAATGATATAGCCAAAATCCAGAATTTCAAAGTTTAAAAAGAATACAATCATCAAGAAGAAAGAGTTCAAGTAGCAAGGATCCAAGTCAAGATCCAAAACTTAGCAGCAACTACAATGGAAAGTCCTGGACTTTGAGTTAAGAATATCTGAGCTGAAGTCTTGTGTCTGATGATTACTAGTTGTGTAACTATGGGGAAGTCATTTAACCTTTCTCAGCCTCAGTCTCATCTGTAAAATGAGAATAATAATATAACTTATCTCATAGGGTTGTTGCAGGGACCAAATAAGATAACATGTAAAGTGCTTTACAAACCTTAGTTTTAAAACCTTAATTTCAAAAAAATAGCTGGTACAAAAGAAATCCATAGAAATCACTAACCTGGGGGCAGAGCCAAGATGGTGGAGTAGAAACAGGACTTCTGCATGGCTCCTGCTTCCACCTCCTCCAATACATGTAAAAAATGACCCTAAACAAATTTTAGAGCTACAGAACCCACAAAGTGACAGAGAGAAACTAACCTCCCGCTGAAGACAGCCCAACAGGCCAGCAAGAAGGGGCCATCCCAGTGCTCTGGGAGGAGAGCCGAGCCCTGAGTAAGCCTGAGGTTTTAGCCTCAGGGCAGCCACGACCAGCCACCAGCTGGAGGGATGTTGGGAGACTAGACCACCAGCAGCTGTGGCAATTTCCAGAATTATCAACCCATAGATACTAAGAACAAAGTGAGAGATCGGGGGACTTTGTGGGAACAGGGAGTCTGGGAGTGCTGTCCAGCCTCTGCCCCTGGAGGGAGAAGTGGCTGAGGGGCAGGTGCCGTTGCCGTGTGGCTGCTTCAGAGCTCCTGGCCTGTAGATTGTAGGGGCACCAAGCAACCAGTCTGAGGGGTAATCACTCTTGCTTTAACCTGCTTGGATCAGGATTACTGTCTAGGATGGAGGTCCTAGGGTGTGTGACCAGGTGCCAGAGCTGGTGGAGGCTTCAGAGAGGGAAGACAACTAATAGCTCCAGCAGCTGAGAAAATCCCAGCAATTTGGGACAAAGCTTTCCTCTCTGGTAGCAGAGTTCTACTGTGGCAAAAAGCTCAAAAGTCAAGTAATTGAGTAGCAACATGAGCAAGCAAAGGAAGCAAAGCAAGCAGAGCAATCCGACTTTAGACTCCTATTTTGGGGACAAAAAGGATCAAAGCATGGAACAAGAAGAAGACAATGAAGTCAGAACTCCTCCACCAAAAGCTTCCAAGAAAAATATGAATTGGTTCCAGGCCATAGAGGAGCTTAAGAAGGATTTTGAAAACTAAAAGACATGGAGGAAAAATTGGGAAGAAAAATGAGAATGATGCAAGAGAATCATGAAAAGAGAATCAACAACCTGACTTAAGAAAATAATACCTTAAAAAATAGAGTAATTCAAGTGGCAAAAGAGGCCCAAAAAGCCAATGCCTTAAAAAGCCAAATTTACGAGATGGAAAAAGAAGTTCAAAAGCTCACTGAAGAGAATCATTTCTTCAGAATTAGATTGGAGCAAATAGAAGCTAGTGACTTTATGAGAAATCAAGATACTATTAAACAGATCCAAACACATGAAAAAATAGAAGGTAATGTGAAATATCTCATTGGAAAAACCACTGACCTGGAAAATAGATCCAGGAGAAATAATTTAAAAATTATTGGACTACCTGAAAGCCATGATCAAAAAAAGAACCTTGAAATAATCCTTCAAGAAATTCTCAAGGAAAATTGCCCTGATGTTTTAGAACCAGAGGGCAAAATAGAGGTTGAAAGAATCCACCAATCATTTCTTGAAAAAGATCCAAAAAAGAAAACTCTTAGGAATATTATAGCCAGGTTCTGGAGTTCCCAGATCAAGGAGAAAATATTACAAGCAGCCAGGAAGAAACAATTTGAATATTGTGGAAACACAATCAAGATAACACAGGATCTGGAAGTTTTTACACTGAGGAATTGAAGGGCTTGGAATATGATATTCTGGAGGTCAAAGGAGCTGGGTTAAAACCAAGAATCACCTACCCAGCAAAACTGAGTATCATGTTTCAGGGGAAAATATGGTCATTTAATGAAATAGAGAACTTTCAAGAATTCTTGATGAAAAAAAAAACAGAGCTGAATAGAAAATTTGACATTCAGATACAAGAAGCAAGAGAAGCATAAGAAGGTAAACAGGGAAAAGAAATCATAAGGAACTTATCAAAGTTGAACTATTTACATTCCTACATGGAAAAATGATGATTGTAACTTATGAAACTTTTCTCAGTAGGAGAATAGTTGAAGGGAATATAAATGTGTATATATATATGTATGTGTGTATACATACATATATATGTCTATATAGGACGGTATATGGGCATATAAATACATATGTGAGTGTGTATATATATGTGTAGAGGTGTACATAGACAGAGGGCACAGGACCAATTGAATAGGAAGGGATGATACTTAAAAGGTGAAATTGAGAGGTGAGAGAGGAATATAATGAGAGGGGATGGGGAGAGACAGAATGGGGTAAATTATCTCATATAGAAGAGGCAAGGAAAAACTGTTACAATGGAGGGGAAGAACAGGAAGGCAAAAGGGAATGAGTCAACCTTACTCTCATTGAATTTGACTTAGGGAGGGAATGACATACACACTAAATAGGGTATCTCACCGTACAGGAGAATAGGGGGAAAGGGGATGATGGAGAGGAGGACAGAAAAAGAAGAAAAAGAAAAAAATGAAAAAAAAAGAAATCTCTAACCCTTTTTATTTATTACCAACAAAATCTAGCAGGAAGAGACAGAGAAAAAGAGAAAATCAATTAAAATAACTACAGAATACACACACACACACACACACACACATGATTTAAAATTAGGAGTCACCTACCATGGTACACAATGTAGCAACAAAACATGCTTTACAGAAAGACATGCCTAAATAATTAAAGAGATATTATTTTCCCATGTATAGACTGAGCCAACATAATTAGCATGACAATACTCCCTAAATTAATAAATTATTTAGTAACAGTTGCAAAAGGTTATTTTTAAAGCTAAAAGAATAAAATTCATTTGGAAGAACAAAAGGTCAAGAATTTCTAAGGAAATTCTTTTCTAAAAGTGGCAACAAAAGAAATCTGATAATACTATATCTCAAACAATTAGAACAGATTCAATGTACAAGAACATGTAAACAGAGGGTCTGATAAATCCAAAGACCAAATTGCTAGTATATAGACTCACAATCTTACAAAAACCTCTCAGAAAACTGAAAAAACAATCTGGCAGAAATTCAGTTAGCCCAGCATCTCACACCATATACCAAATGTGTGTGACAAAATGGAGTTACTTATGCTGCATGACCCTAATGGCTGCAGTAAAGAAGCACATCCTAAGTTGTTATTTGTTACCCTTTTATGTGACTCACCCAAGGGAGCAAGTGGTTCAAATAAAACTGATGTGGAAATAAGTCAACTCTAACATTGTATGGATAAGGCCCCTCACTCTTTGCCCTATCAGAATCCTCCTACTCACCCCTTATGTCAAGAGTGGGACAAATACAGGCATCCTAAGATCTTGCACTTTTTACCCTCTCCTTAGCCCTTTCATGACTTAAACTCTTTTTGTCTTTGTATCCACCCTCTCCTAAGCCTGTCTCACTTACTTTCTCTTATGCTATGTACTGTGTGATAATAAAAGGAGTTGCAACTGAGTTCTGTGTGCACATTCTTCCTGAATCCTTGAATCCTGAGTGGACTGCTTCTTTTTTTTTTTGCTTTTTTGAGGGCAATTGGGGTTAAGTGACTTGCCCAAGGTCACATAGCTAGTTTTTCTGTGTGTGTTAAGTGTCTGAGGCTGAATTTGAACTCAGGCCATCCTGACTCCAGGGCCAGTGCTCTATTCACTGTGCCACCTAGCCTCCCCCTGGACTGCTTCTTAAAGTTGAGACCAAGGTCTCTTGCCCTTACCCTGAAAGTCCCCTGACTTGTTTTAATGCACTAAGACTAGCTACAAATTGGCATGTGACTTAAATATAAAAGGTCACATCATAAATAAATTAAAGGAGCAAGAAGGAAATACATTTTGTAAAATAAGGAAAGAATTCATGACTGTACAAGTAATACAGAAGATCACAGAAGATAAAATGGACAATTTTAACTATATAAAATGAAAACGAATTTTTCAAAACCAAAATCAATTCAGTTAAAATTAGAAGGGAACTGGTTAACTGGAGGGGAAATCTTTGCATCAAGTTTCTCTAATATAGTTCTGATCTCCAAGATGTGTAAGTAACTAATTCAAACATGTAAAACAAATTAATTTCCCAATAAAAAGATCAAAGAATATGAATAAACAGTTCCCAAAAGATGTAATGCAAGCTATCATTAGCTATAGAAAAATTCTCTCAATTATCAATAATTAGAGAATTGTAAATTTTAAAAACTTTGAAATTTCATTTCACATCCATAAGATTGGCAAAAATTACAAAAAAGCAGAATGATAATTGTTGGAGAGGGTGCTGGAAAACAAGCCTGCTGCTACCTATTGATGGATCTGTAAATTAGTCCAACTATTTTGTAAAGTAGTTTGGAGCTAGGCTCTTCTAAGATAATTCCAAAAGACTCATGTTATCCACATCCAGAGAAAGAACTATGGAGTCTGAATGGAGATTGAAGCATATTATTTTCTCTTATTTTTTTCTTTCTTGCGTTTTTTTAAACTTTTGTTCTGAGTCTTCTTTTATACCATGACTAATATGGAAATATATTTAATAGTATTGTTTCATGTATAGCCTATATCAGATTGCATGCCATCTTGGGGAAGGGCCAAAGGAGGGGGAAAATTTAGAACTCAAAATCTTATAAAAATGAATGTTGAAAACTAAAAACAAACAAATAAATTTTTAAAATATTATTTTATTTGGAATTTGTTGATCTCAGGATTTTTAAAAAGAAAGGACTGAAATTTAAATGGATCTTAAACCTAAAGAATGTAGGAAAAAATCATAGAAATAAAAAGATAATTTTTTACACTTTCATATTTAATCTGAATTATTAAATTTGTTCCACCACTTTATTTTTTCTTTTAAAAATATTTATTTTTAATCATTCTTTTCTTTTTAAATTTTGAGTTCCCTCCCTCCTACCAACTTTCCCACCAATTGAGAAAGCAAACAATATAGTATCAATTATATGTGTGAAACCATACAAAATGTATTTCCACATTAGCCACATTTCTTTTTTCCTTTTAAAAAATTAATTTATTTATTTTTAGTTTTCAACATTCACTTCCAGTTTTAAGTTTTCTCCACCTCCCTCCCCTCCTCGCCAAGATGGCATGCAATCTGATATAGATTTTACATATACATTCTTATTAAACATATTTTCACATTAGTTACATTTTATAAGAAGAATTAGAGTGAATGGAAGGAACCACAAGAAAGAAAAAACAAAACAAAAAAAGAGAGCAAATAGTATGCTTCACTCTGCATTTTTTAGAAGCCACATTTCTTTCTCTGGATGTGGATGGCATTTTCCATCATGAGTCTTTAGGAGATATCATAGGTCCTTGCATTGCTGAGAAGAGCTAAGTCTATCAGAGTTGATTATAACACAGTGTAGCTGTTACTGTGTACAATGTTCTACTAGTTCTACTCACTTCACTCAGCATCAGTTCATATAAGTCTTTCCAGGTTTTTTCTGAGGCCTACTTGCTCATCATTTCTTATCGCACAATAGTATTCTGTTACATTCATATGCCACAACTTGTTCAGCCATTCCCCAGATGATGGGCATCCCCTCAATTTCCAATTCTTTTTTACCACAAAAAAGAGCTGCTATAAATATTTTGTATATGTGGGTCCTTTTCCCATTTGTATGATCTCTTTGGGATACAGATCTAGAAATGGTATTGCTGGGTCAAAGGCATGCGCATTTCTTTTGTGGTTTTTTTTTGTAGGGCAATTGGGGTTAAGTGACTTTCCCAAGGTCACATGGCTAGTTTTTGTGTTAAGTGTCTGAGGATGGATTTGAACTCAGGTCCTCCTGACTCCAGGGCCGGTGCTCTATTCACTGTGCCACCTAGCCATCCCTAGGTCATGCACATTTTTATAGCCCTTTAGGCATCATTCCAAATTGCTCTGCAGAATGGTTGGATCAGCTCACAATTCCACCAACAATGCGTTACTGTTCCAGTTTCCCTGTGTCTTCTCCAGCATTTATAATTTTCCTGTTTGTCATGTTAGCCAATCTCATAGGTGTGATGTGGTACCTCAGAGTTGTTTTGAACTGCATTTCTCTAATCAATAGTGATTTAGAACATTTTTTTCATATGAATATAGATAGCTTTAATTTCATCTGAAAACTGTCTGTTCATATTCTTTGACCATTTATCAATTGGGGAATAACTTATATTCTTATAAATTTGACTCAGTTCTCTACATATTTTAGAAATGAGGCCTTTATCAGAGATACTGGTTGTAAAAACTCTTTCCCAGTTTTCTGCTTCCCTCCTAATCCTGGTTGCATTGGCTTTGTTTGTGCAAAACTTTTTCAATTTAATGTAATCAAAATTATCCATTTTGCATTTCATAATGTTCTCTATCTCATAAAATCTTCCATTCTCCATAAATATAACAGGTAAACTATTCATTGCTTTCCTAATTTGCATATAACATCAGCCTCTATATCTAAATCATGTACCCATTTTGACTAACAATAAATAAATTTTACCAAAAAAAATTACATAAATGAGGTAGCAGTCCAAAACTTTTTGTAATGTAGTCATAGCAGTATTTAGGGTAAAATTTTTGTATCTATACTTTGGTCAAGAAAAGAACAAATAAATAAATTGAACTTGCAACTAAAAATTAGAAAAGCAATAAACAAAAAACAACCCAAGTCTTTCCAAATACAAAAAAAGATTCTGAAAGAGAAACAAAATTGAAGACATCTTTCCTCCCAATTGGTAAATAAAACAAGGTTCTTGTGAATAAGTGAACCTTTCCTTAATATAGTAAATGGTATCTATCTAAGGCCATGAATACAAAATAGAGAAACACCAGATGATTTTCTAATAAGATCAGTGGCAAAGGAAGAATTGTCAACCACTGTCATCAGTTGTAGTTTTAGAAATATTAAGAAAACAAAAAATAGTAATGGAAGAAATAAGGATAGACAAAGAGAAACAAAATTATCACTTTTACAGATGACATGATGGTTTACTTAGTCCTAGAGAGTCGTAGAGGATCAATGAAAAATTAATTTAAAAAACCTTTAGTAAGGTAGCAGGATATAAAACAAATCAACAAAAGCCTACATACCATGAACAACACCTCCCTGGAAAAGGAAGGTGAAGAAATCCTTATCTAAACTGTTATAGAATGTATTAAATATCTGGGAGTTCATATAAGAAGATACACACAGAGGAATTGTATGACTATAAATACAAAACATATTTGTAGTTATATTTATAGATATAAAGCCAGACCTAAATAATTGGAGAGATACTAATTGTTCATGGTTGGATAATGCCAAATAATAAAAATGTCAATGCTACTTAAATCAATTTGCAGATTCAGTTCCATACCAATCAAACTTTCAAGTGACTGCTTTATAGAACTAGAAAAAAGTAACTCTTCCAGAAGACTTGAAATGAAATATGTTTTCCTCTCCATTCAGAGAGGTGACAGAACAGAATTGCAAAATGAGATGTATCTTCAAATGTGACTAATGCCATATATAAACTTCTTATTTCTCATGAGCATACTTGTTTGTTATAAGGGTGGACTTTGTGGGGGAAGTGAAGCTGGGGAGCAGTGGGATAATTATGATAGTCATACGAAAAAAGAAAGAAGGAAGGAAGCATTGATGAATCATTAAGAAATAAACAGAAGAGACTAGGAAAATATGCGGAAGGGGACAAAGTCAAGCAGTACAGCACTGAAACTACCGTATTAAATTTGAAATGTACAAAAAAAGTTTTTGTATATTTTTCTCAGCAATATCTTATAAATCCATATTAATTAATGTCATTTAAAATAATTATGTATATTTTGTATCCTCTTTCCCTCTTCTTTTTGTATGGAGAAATATTCATGTTTCGTGTTAATTTTTGTTTAGTTCATAAAAAATAAGGACAACTTTAAAAATTTAAGTTGTAAGCAGAAAAATGGAAAGGGTAGTATACTACCTTCTACTAGGACTTAGATGTGAATCCTTTTCTAGTCTTTATATGCTTTGGATTTTACATTTGCTTAATATATATCAGTACTTACACAGGAAATAGTCTATATCTAAGGGAGAGACAAATATATGGATAGAGGATTTTGAGACCTTTGAAGATCATTAAATTATAGACTGAGTAACCTGAATTTTTTAATGAACATAATGTTGTGTGAATTTTAGTTTCTAAAGGAAAGTTAGTATTTAACAACATTCAAATGCTCCCAGAGAGATTTATGGGTGAGGGTAAATATGATGCATACAAATTGTTCTTAGAAAGAAGTCCCAAAGATTGAACCTGTTTCATTTGCCAGGAGGAGAGGAATATAGGAACCCCATTTGATGCATGGGTTACATATATATATATATATTTTTTTTTCTTATGTTCTTAAGTCACGTTAAAAGTGGCAGTGCCTGGACCAGAATTGTTAAAGAGTAGGCATAGTGATTGGACCACTTACAAATATTAGCACAATGGAAAGTAATGATTTGTATGTTTGCTTTGTGTCTTTTGTTGCTTGTATTGTCAATTACACTGATCATTTTGACAAGGGAGTGCTGATGGCTTAGCAATTTTTTTCCAGGGCTTCAAATATAGTTACTTTTTTTGGTCAACATATGAGAGGTGACAGCTGATGGTCATTGCTTTTACCATATCATTGTAAGTTAAGAAATGAAATTGGATGCTAAATATTTATTTATTTTATGTAATCTACTTATTAAAATGTAATAAAATGAGAGCTAGCAATAGTGTTACCTTCCCTCTAGACAGATGGGAAAAAAAAAGAAAGAAGGAAGGAAGGAGAGAGGGAAGAAAGGAAGGAAAGATCTTTGAAGCATTTTGAAAAATGCATAGAAAAAAACCAGAAGGAATAGAAGAAGGAAATACAAATAGCAAAAGAGCTTTAAAACTAATGTTTTCAATATATTACGTACTTTAAAAAGCAAGCTGTATGTAAAAGACTCACAGTTTCAGACATAATCTTCTTTTTTCTGGTCTACTTTGTATATAGAAATGTTCTTTGTCCACATCTGTTAAGTTCAGAAAAATTAAAGCTAAATAAAGGGTGAAGATGGACAAAAGGAGTGAAACTCAGATAAGGGAACTAAAAAAAAGACCACTCTCCTAGACTGCAGACATGGAAATAGCATCACAAAAAGGTGAGGGACTTTAGCAATATCTTTCTCCAGATGTTATTCATATTATTCCTGCAGCCTCAAGGCCACATGTGCCTCTCTATGTCCTCAAGTGTAGCCTTTTGACTGAATCCAAATTTCACAGAACAAATACCCTTCATAAAAGAATTTGTTCTGTAAAATGTGGACTCAGTCAAAAGGCCACAGCCAAGGACTTGGCCACGTGTGACCTTGAGGCCACAGGTTCCCTTATTTTTATTTATTTATATATTTATTATTATTTTTTAAATTTTATTTTTTTCAAATGCTTTATTAACTTCTGATTTCCATCATTCATTTTGGCCAGATTTTGAGTTACAAATTTTCTCCCCGTTTTCCCCCTACCCACTGCCCCAAAACATAAGTCCCACAGGATATCGCCTCCTCCAATCTGCTCTCTCCCATATTTTCTCCCATATTCCTTTTGACTTTTCCAGTGGATCTCTATGCCCCAGTGCCTATATATCTTATGTCCCAATTACATATAAAATAGTATTAATAACAGTATATATATTTTAATATTTGATTTTAAAACTTTGAATTCCAGATTTATTCCCTTCCTCCCTTGTCACCCACCCTTGCTGGGAAGATAAACAGTTCAGTATAGGTTGTACATGTGTGGCTAATGCAAAACAATAACATAGTAGATATATTGTAAAAGACTGACTATATTTCCCTCCCTCCTATCCCACCTTCCACTTGTTCTATTCTCTACTTTGATCCCGTCCCTTTTCAAAAGTTAGTGCTTCCCACTTCCCTCCCCCCCAGCCTGCCCTCCCTTCCATCATCCCCCCTCTGATTCCCTTCCCCCCTACTCTCCTGGAGGGTGAGATACCCTATTTAGTGTGTATTACATTCCCTCCTCAAGCCACATTCAATGGGAATAAAGTTGACCCATTCCCTTTTGCCTTCCTATTCTTCCCCTCCATTGTAACCATTTTCCCTTGCTTCTTCCATATGAGATAGTTTACCCCATTCTCTCTCCCCATCTCCTCTCATTATATTCCTCTCTCACCTCTTAATTTCACCTTTTAAGTATCATTCCTTCCTGTTAAATTGGTCCTGTGCCCTCTATCTATGTAAACCTGTAAACATATATACACACATTTCATAAATTACAATTATTGTTTTTCCATGTAGGAATGTTAGTAGTTCAACTTTGATAAGTTCCTTATGATTTTTTCCCCCTGTTTACCTTCCCATGCTTCTTGTATCTGAATGTTAAATTTTCTATTCAATTCTGTTTTTTTCAGCAAGAATGCTTGAAAGTCCTCTATTCCACTGAATGACCATATTTTCCCCTGAAACATGATAATCAGTTTTGCTGGGTAGGTGACTCTTGGTTTTAATCCCAGCTCCTTTGACCTCTGGAATACATATTCCAAGCCCTTTGATCCCTCAGTGTAGAAGCTGCCAGATCCTGGGTTATCCTGATTGTGTTTCTACAATATTCAAATTGTTTCTTCCTGGCTGCTTGCAATATTCTTTCCTTAATCTGGGAATTCTAGAACCTGGCTATAGTATTCCTAGGAGTTTCTTTTTGGGATCTTTTTCAGGAGGTGATCGGTGGATTCTTTCAACCTCTATTTTGCCCTCTGTTTCTAAAACATCAGGGCAGTTTTCTTTGACAACTTCCTGGAGGATGATTTTTAGGTTCTTACTCTGATCATGGCTTTCAGGTAGTCCAATAATTTTTAAATTCTCTCTCCTGGATCTATTTTCCAGGTCAGTGGTTTTTCCCATGAGATATTTCACATTGCCTTCTATTCTTTCATTTGCTTGGATCTGTTTAACAGCATCTTGATTTCTCATAAAGTCATTAGCTTCCATTTGCTCCAATCTAATTCTGAAGCAATGATTCTCCTCATTGAGTTTTTGAGATTCTTTTTCCATCTGGAAAATTCGGCTTTTTAAGGCATTCTTCTCCTCATTGCCTTTTTGAGCCTCTTTTGCCATTTGAGTTAGTCTATTTTTTAAGGTGTGATTTTCCTCAGTCAGGCTGTTGACTCTCATTTGGTGATTTTCTTTCATTGTTCTTATTTCTCTTCCCAATTTTTCCTCCACTTCTCTTAACTTCTTCTTAAGGTCCTCTCTGCCTGTAACCAGCTCGTATTTTCCTTTGAAGCTTTTGGTGCAGGAATTTTGACTTCACTGTCTTCCTCTTGTTCCATGCTTTGCTCCTTTTTGTCCCCAAAATGGGAGTCTAATGTTGGAATCTTCTGTCTGCTTTGTTTCCTTTGTCTGGTCATGTTGTCCCTCAGTCACTTGACCCCTGGACTTTTTGCCACACTAGGACTCTGCCACCAGAGAGGGGAGCTTTCGTCCCAAACACTGGGGTTTTCTCATCTTGCCAGATGGGTGCCCTCCCTGAGGTCTCCACATGCTCTGGCAAGCTGGACACACACCCCAGGACCTCCACCCTAGACTGCAATCCAGATCCAAGCAGGTTAAAGCAAGAGCGATTACCCCTCAGACTGGTGCTTGGTCCCCCTACACTCTGCAGGCCAGGAGCTGAAGGTGCCAAACGGTGCTGGCTGGCTATGCTGGCGTCTCAGTGGCTTCTCACCCTGCGGGGCAAAAGCACTGCACTCCCACTTACTGGGTCCCAAAGTCCAGACTTCACTGACCTCTCACTTTGTCCTTAGCATCTATGTGTTGATAAATCTGGAAATGGCCACAGCTGCTGCTGATCGGGAGTCCCTCCGGCAGGCAGCTGGTCAGGCCCACCCTGGGGCTTAAAGCCTTGGTGTGGGGCTGGGCTCGGCTCCCAGAGCACTGTGCTGGTCAATTCCTGCCAGCCTGCCGGGCTGTCCTCAGCAGGAGGTTAGCTTCTCTGTGTCATTTTGTGGGTTCTGCAGCTCCAAAGTTTGTTCAGAGTCCCCTTTTTACATGGATTGGGGAAGGTGGCAGCTGGAGCAGCAGGGAGGTCCTGCTTCTACTCTGCCATCTTGACTCCCCCCCTGCCACAGGTTCCCTTATACCAAAGGAAGAGATCAAAGTAAGAGGACTGTTCCTGTCCAATATTACACTAATAAAGGAGATAACAGAAACTACAGGTAAGAAATGAGTGTGTATGAGTAGACACAGAGAAGGATGGTGTGACCTATCTTCCTATTTTGTATAAAAGGAGAGAAAAGTTTCTGAGCATTCTACTAAGTACCTTGAAAATGTTTTAGGGGCAGAAAGGTAATATAGTCAATAGAGCACCAGTCTTGGAGTCAGGAGGACCTGAGTTCAAATTTGACCTCAGACACTTAACACTTCCTAGCTGTGTGATCTTGGGCAAGTCACTTAATCCCAATTGCCCTGCCTTACCCCACCAAAAAAAGACACTAAAAAGGGAAAAAAAAGCTTTAGTTCTCTATGACATCACTAGAGTATGCCTGCTTTATTCATTGCTGGAAATCATAAACTGTATATGTATAAATAAATAATTGGATATGTGTGTATGATAGAATGATAAGCCCTTTTTAAAAATTGATGGGCCATAGATTTAGAGCTAAACCTTAGAGACTAGCAAGGCCAACTCATGGGGAACTGAGGGACAAATAGATTAAGGGACTTACCTAAGGTTACACAGGGAATAAGTGCTGGGGGTGAGTTTTGAACCCAGATCCTCTGACTCCTTATCCATTGTTCTTTCCATCAGCACCAAGCTTCTTCTCAACATCTTTTATCATTAGAACTACTTTGTTCTAGGCACCTAAACTGTTCTTTCCTTCAACCTACATAATTATTGGCATAGTCATATCAAGACCATCGCTTTTTTAACAGAATTATGAGAAATATTTTTCTTATTTTACATTTCAAAAGGTGCGGGAAAAACTTAGAATTGAAGATGTGAGGGTTAGAAGGTTTATAAAATATCTATTTTTTTTCTACTTAAAATGGTGTCTGATTCCATGTCCCACACAGATCTATCAGGGCTTAAAGAAAAACACAGATTCTGTACAAGTTCAATTAGAATTCCTGGAAGAGATGCATAACGAATTTTTAAAAAGAATTTAATATGATTTCAACAATCAAATGAGAGCTACAGGAAAAAACATGAGAGCTATGGAAGAAAGAATAGGAGAGAGAATCAATGGTTTGGCATAAATGTTGCAAAATCTTTTCTAGGCAACAGATTCCCTGAAAATTAGAATGGACCTGATAGAAGTTAATGATTCCATCAGACAACAAGAAATATTAAAAACAAAGTAAAAATACTGAAAAATAATATGAAGGATATCTCACAGCAAAAATAAATGACCCGGGGGGTGGCTAGGTGATGCAGTGAATAGAGCACTAGCCCTGGAGTCAGGAGGACTTGAGTTCAAATCTGGCCTCAGACACTTAACACAAAGACTAGCCATGTGACCTTGGGCAAGTCACTTAACCCCAATTGCCATCCAAAAAGCAAAAAAAAAAATAAAAATAAAAAAAATAACCTGGAAAACAGATTAAGAAGAGATAATTTAAGAGTCTTTGAATTACATGAAAGCCTTGACCAAAAGTGCCTTAACATCATGTTTCAAGAAATTCAAGCTATCACTAGTCATATAAAAATGCTTGAAATCACCAAAAATTAGAGGAATGCAGATTAAAACAATACTGAGATACCATTTCATGTTCATCAGATTAGCAAACTTTACAACAAAGGAAAATAACAAATACTGGGGGGTTGTGATTGAACAGGTACATTGTTGGTGGAACTGTGAACTGTTCTAGCCATTCTAGAAAGAAATTTGGAGCTACACCTGAAAAAAGCTATCATACATCCTTTGACCTAGTAATACTGTTACTAGGTCTACACCACAAAGAAATCAAGGAAAGAGGAAAAGGACCCATACTTACAAAAAAAATTTATAATAGCTCTTTTTTTGTTGTGGAGAGCAATTGGAAACTGAGGGAATATGCATCAATTGGGGAATGACTGGGCAAGTTATGGTATATGAATGTGATGGAATGTTATTGTGCTATAAGTAATTATGAATTGGGTGATTTTAGGGAAACCTGGTAATATTTGCATAAACAGATACAGAATGGTGTAAACAGAAGCAGGATTACAATTTATATAATAGTATCACCATCATTCATGATGGAACATGCTACCAACCCATGAACAGAGAGATGATGGAGACAGAGTACAGAGACTTTTTTCTTTTGACATGGACAATTTGGAAACATCTAGAACATCTACAAAGGGAAACTTCAAACACAAAGAGGCTTCACCAAGAATAGGTCATGGCCAACAAGATTACTAAGCTAGTAAAAAAGGAAAATGTTGTGGATGTAGTTTATCTAGATTTTAGCATAGCTTTTGACAAGGTATCTTTTGTTGACCTTGTGGAGAAGATGGTGGATACAATACAGTTGATAATACAATCAGATGGATTTAAAATTGATTGAATGACTGGACTCAAACAGTAGTTATTAATGGTTCAATGTCAACATGGCAGGAAGTTTTCAGTGGAGTACCCCAGGGATCTTGACCTTGTGCTTTTTAACACTTTTATCTTGGATAAAGTCATAGAGTGTATGCTTATCAAATTTGCAGATGACAAAGCTGAAAAGAATAGCTAACACATTGGATTACAGTATCAGGCCAAAAGGATCTCAATAAGCTAATGACTTGGGCAGAATCTAAAGAAATTTAATTCGCGTATAGACATGTAAAGTTTTGTACTTGGCTAAAAACAGTTAGTCTCACAGCTATAAGTAGAGGGAGAAGGAGTTAGATAGCATTTGTTCTAAATAAGAACTGTTGGTTTTCCTGGACTGTGGCACAACTGGCACATCCATAATGTTAATGCCATCTTTTGGCTATATTTAAAAGAGGAATAGTGAGGTGAAAGTCTCACTGTATTCCACCTTCATCAGACTTCACACAGAATAGTGGGCTCTGTTTTCTGTGCCGTAATTTAAGAAGGACATTGATAAGCAGGAGAGTGTTTATTAAGAGGGCATTTATTAAGCCATTATTAGGTGCCAGATACTGTGCTAAGCTCTGGGGATATTAATAAGGGCAAAAGATACTTCTTACCTTGAGGAGCTCAAAATCTACTGGAGGGAAAGGGGAGAACATGCAAACAGCTATGTAAAATCAACACTATATACAGGATAAATAGGAAATAATCCACAGAGGGAAGGCACTCGAATTAAGAGGGATTGGGAAAGGCTTCCTGGAGGAGGTAGGATTTTAACTGAGACTTTAAAGAAACTAGAGAAGCCAAGAGGTGAAGATAAGGAGGGAGAACATTCCATATATTAGGGACAGCCAGAGAAAATGCTCAGAGCTGACAGGTGGAGCATCTTGTTTGAGGAATAGCAGGGAAGCTGGTGTCAGTGGATCAAAAATATGTGGTAGGGTATAAGATCTAAGAAAATTAGAAAGGTGGTGACGGGAAATAGGTTGTGAAGGGTTCCTTTCCCAGAGAAAGTCAACCAGGGTAATGAAGGGCCTTGAATACATGACATTTAATAGAAGGTTGAAAGCAATGAGTATGAACATACTCATGGACTCAGCATAGACTCAGGAAGGATATTTCTGTCTCCAACTATTTGAATGGTTGTCATATGGAGAAGGAATTAGACTTGTTCCTGTTTGACCCTAGAGGGCAGAAGTAAGAGAAATGGGAAGAAGTTACAAAGAGGGTAATTTCGACTTGATGCTCAGGAAAACTTCTTAAAAATTAGAGATGTCCAAAAGTAGAATGACCTTCCTTGAGAAATATCAGGCTCCCTTCCTTGGAAATTATCAGACTGCTTTGCTTGACAGTCTTAAAGCAGAGGGTGAATAGCATTTCTAAGTGGGGATTGTGTAGGTGTTGAACTAGATGCCCACTGAGGTCCCTTCTGTAATGCCATTCACAGAAGCTTTCCAGAAGATGCTACTGTGAACAGCTTTTAAGATTCTGATTACACAGTCTAGTGAACACTCTATTCCATAACAAATCAAAGCAAAACATTCACAGAAAATCAAGGTACAATATTACAATTTATCACAGAAAATCACAATATAGTATTCACAACAGCTTCTCATTAAAATGGCCACATAGTTTTCACCAAAGTGGTCACAATATTTAGAACAAAGAACAATCATCTCAAAGTACAATAATCAGTCTTCCACTCATGGGGCAAACTTGATTAACTCAATCAGTCACTTATTCAGCAATCAATTACCAAGTATCATATACAAACCCTCCACCCCTAGGTCACTAGTAAACTATAATTTCATCATTACTCAGTACCCAAGGAGAAGTCTTTTCATCTTGACTTGGAGTGAGTTCTCAGATTCCTTGGATCCCTTTCCATGGTCCCAGATTCTACCTGGATTCACCAGACTGTCACTTGGGTTCAATGGCAAACAGCTCCCAGTTTCTTGTCCAGCTCTCTGGGTAGGTCTTGTTCCACACCTAAGTTCACAGGGTCCAGTCCATCTCAAATCCTCAATTTCTGCTCCTAGGAATTCAAGGCTCAACCAAGCCATAAACAGACAAAGTCTCAGCATCCCGGTCATGCTTCCTCAGTCTTCTCCTGGCTCCTGGTTCCTGGGCTCCTGGCTCCTGCTCAGAAGAAGCTCCACCACCACAAGTTCTCAGGAAATTCTGGCTCAGTTCTCAATTCTCTGTTCTGTAGCTACTCTGACACGAAATGCTGGTCCCAAGAAATTCTGACTGTGCCTCTCTGGGACTTTTCTTATATACACAGTATTAGCTACTTCCTGTTTCATCCAACCCCTTCCTGTTATGTCAGCAACAGGAGACAGGAGTTCATACCTTCTGTTTCCCCAACAGGAGCTTGATCAATTACTAAGTACTAAGTACCTGCTACCTTTGCCAATACAAAGGGATCTTCAAATTCAACTTACATTACCATTACACCTTCCAACTCTTAAATTCTGTCATTTTTATGGCTATCTTTGTTGCTTCATCCTTCAAGGAATCATATGTTTTAAACATATGCATTGGAGGAATCTTGGAAGAGAGCTTTTAAGGTGACATTTTGCTTTACCAAATAATTATTATTTTTATTACTGGCAACTAACAGTGGTACATTGTAGTCTTTTATGTGATTTGTAAAAATTGGTAGGATAGGTACCTTTAACCTGAAATCACTGATGACCTTCTGAGAGTGGAATGTCAGAAGATTGCTGAGAAGTCAGAATGTAAAAGGTTAAGGAATAATTGGCTATCTAATGCATGTCTGAAAAGTTTGACTTTCAAGAGAAGGAAAAAAGTAAGATGTAATCCTATTTTTAGCTCTGTTATTAACGCTTGGAAGGTCATTAAACCATAAGCTTAAGTTCCTGAATCATCAAATGGACAAAAATTGGATTTTTGCTCTAATGAATGTAATACAGTTGGCAAACTACAACAATGGAAGCGTGTCAACTTTAAAAATCAAAAAGAGATAGTGTGGTCTTGCTTATGAAATAGTGACTGCTGTTTACTTCTTCAACCATATTTGCTGGATTATCAACAAATTTGTTGAAGTTGTGACATGTCATAAACATGATGCTTCTCTTTTTATAATTAGTGACTATTTATCTTTGCAAAAGGAAACAGAGTTCTTCTAAGCTCTTAATACATTGAATGGTTATAAATACAACTTGTGACATAATTTCCAAGAGCTTATCCTGATTTGGGGGAGGTGGGAGTAAGATTCTTTTGAAGTTTAGGTTACCCAAGCAATTATTCTATTACTAAGTATGATTAATGCCTAATTGATTTCCCTTGATTAATAGCACAATCCACATCTGCTCCCACTGATAGGATTTAGTGACCAAGTGATTTTTTAAATGAAAGATAGATTCATTTCTCCCACTCAAAGATTTAGACTTTCCTTCTAATAGAATGTTAGCACTCTCTTTTGCACAGAATTATCAGATTTAAACTTTCTTTTGTCTGTGAAACTATGAACCTCTAATATAGAGAGGTATAATACATATATATATATATATACATCTTAAATTTAACATAGTACCAACAATGTCCTGAGTGTCCATATTCCCTTCTGAACTTCCTTCTACAATTTATTTTTCATTGTTAACCTATTTCTTTTCCTTTTTTCCATCTCTATCACTATTCCTCCCCTCGAAACTCTTCCCCACCCCCCCCAAAGAATAAAAACCCTCCCTTGTAACAAATAAGTATAGTCAAGTGTAAAATAGGTGCACTAAATGAATGAATGTGCTCAGCCTATGCAAATTCCCCACATGGAGAACCTGCTCAGGGACAGTTGTAATGAGATGTAATGGATTGATTCTGACAGATCTTGGAGTGTGTGTAGACATTATATAAATGGTTCTGATTTGCTAATCACTTGATTAGGAAAAGACTTTTCAGCTGGCTTCATAGTCAGAACTGGAGGTGCCTTGAAAAAGACTACCCACCAAAGCCTTGGCAATTTTCATTTTGTTCAACTGCTTTGGCCCTTCAGTCGACTCCTTTGCCTACAGTATCTAGTGAGACACCTTGAAGATGACAAGTGACCCTGTGAAATAGTATTGGGCTCTGACCTCTGCATTTGTTCCTTTTCATTTTAGGTGGAAGGATTGGAGACTCCAAGCATGTGAGTTTCAAAAAGTCAGGGAGAGTGAACTTCGGAGCATCATACTATTCCGAAATTCAAGATTTAGCACCTACGTCTACACTGATGCCCTGAGGAGCAGAGTGACTTTCAGGAGTAACCTGTGGGATCCAGATTATCAATAACTCAGGTGGGGACTTATCCTGTGGGACTAATGTTATATAGAACATTGAACAATATATAAAGCATTATTCAATGGTAAGTAGAATAGTGAACTCACTGTCCCCAGAAACCAAGGTGATATAGCGAAGCGTTTGCCTGGAGGTGTTGGATGGAAATGTTTGTACATTTATTATTGTTATATCTTTGAAGAAAACAAAATTGCTTTGTAAAAGTTAATTGATATTAAATATTTAAATATAACTGAGACTCTAGACCCTGGCAGCTAGCAATGGTGGGGAACATAGTTTGCAGGGGCTTATTCGTATGAAGAGATGAGTCCCTCAAAAACCCACAGAGTGCCTCTAGCACCGCGAAGAGATGTACCTGACAGACTCTAGGAGAATGAGTCATAGAGTATCCACTACATAAGCAAAACAATAAATTATTTCTTTATAACATTTTTTTTTCAACTTGATTCTTCACTATTCTCCTGGTTTTGAGTGTGAGTGACTTGCTTTACAATTTCAGCCTTTTCACTCATGGCCCTATTGACAAAAGAAGAAGCAAGGAACCCAGAAAATTCATGTTTAGGGAATTTTAAGTAAGACTTTTGAGGTTTGTACTTTAAAAAGTATATACACATAGATTCTAACAACAGAACAGAAATGAACAACTGGGAGATATTAATTTCAGTTCTGTTCACTGTGTAATAATTACCAGTTAATTTCTCCCTTTCCCTTAAAGGCAAAGAATTTTAACAGATTTTTCTAAAGTTCCTAAAGCTTCTAAAGTTCCTTTTGTTTGGTTTCTATTTTACTTTGAAGAATTCTAAAAACAGGTTAATTCTCCCAGGCTAATGATTCACCCAATTTTGTATTTACTCTTAAGTCTCAAATGGAAGAGAGTTGGATTTAAGTACTAATCCATTCGGATAAGAGACTTCTCCATATGGTTAGCCAGTCCTTTTTTCTTAAGCCAATCAATAATTACTTTGATGAAGAGAAATAAGATTTTTTTTCTTACCAGAGATTAGTAGCTGACAAGATTACAATCAAATGCCATGTGATTCTTATGTCTATTTGCTATTATTTTCCAACAATGTAGCATCTGATGTTGCTATGGGAAACAGTTTAATATGCAAAGTTACCTTCTAAGAAGATATCCATGGTGGTCATAACTGATATAAACCTACTGATAGTCCTTTGAAATGGGAAGAGGTATTTTTAGAATCTAGAGGAAATTCAATGGAATGATCTCAATTCAAGGAATGCATCATTCCCTTCCATACATACCTATAGAAGACAAAATGACTTATAAAAGATTGAATTAATGACATTCTTGAAGGCTGGCATTTGTTCTTTGCTCACTAGGTAACTCATTGTTTCTTGTGATTAATGGAATTAATAAAATAAGATGTGGATAGAGGGCTTGATCATTCATTCCCAGCAAGCTTTTCCACACTTTAGTTTTTCCATAGACCTGTGGTCTTTTCAGTATAGGTTTGCCCTCCACTAATGAATATCATAGATCATAAATGTTTGATGAGTTGCCAAGGCCACAGAAGTCATAACTGAGTGGCCAACCTATAGATGAAGAGCAACTCTCAACTTAGCTAGGCTGGACCTGAGAATACTTAGTCTGATGCCTGGAATGACCTTGAAGACTTAACAACATGGTAGAACCTGCCAAAGTTTATGATCAGCCTTCAAGAAACCCAATCATGTCCATTTGGAAAACAAAACAAAAACCCTATCTTTCAGTTTGGCAACAGCGGTTGTTTTCATAGTCTGTTCTTCACTACTTTTGGATCTCGTGGCCTGACTAAAATTTTTGCTCAGATTCAATCTAACCCAAGTCAATGAACATTTATTAAGTACCTACTATATACAAAACATATATTAAGACTGTTGTGCTAGGTGTAGGACAAGGTATAAAGTTTAGATGGAATAGGACCTTTGCTCGATGGAGAGTGTAGTTTAATCCTGTGATATAACATGCATAAAATAAAAATGATACAAGTTTTTTTTATAGTAGTTAAAAATTGAAACTAAGGTAGGGGGGAGATCCTTCGATTAGGGGAATGGCTAAAAAAAAGTGGTAAATGAATGTAATGGATGATGATCGTGCCATGAGAAATGATGAAATGGATAGTTTGAGAAGAAAATGGGAAGACCTGTAAGAAAAGATGAAGGGCAAGATGAGCAGAGCTAAGAGAACAATTAAATGATGTTATAGACACTATCGAACTCTCATCAGTGTAATAGCAAACCACGGGCCCAGTCAGAGGATTGAAGATGAACCAATGCCGCTCATCTTCTCCCCAAGAGGTGATCAACTTAACATGCAGAAAGAGCCTTAGACACCTACCAGCTCTATGACCTTGGACAAGTTACTTAGCTCCTGTTGGCTTCCATTTCCTCAACTGTAAAATGAGGATAATAATAGACTCTACCTGCCAGGGTTGTTGTGAGGACCAAATGAGATAATATTTGTGAAGTGCTTGGCTTGGTGCCTGGCATTATAGGTGGCACTATATAAATGCTGCTATTATTATTATGATTACATTTTGGGTGATGACTAAAGTGGAAATTTGCTTGCTGGATTATGCATATTTATTATGAGAGTTTACTATTTTTTATCATTCCATTGGGGAATGAGAAATAGTGGAAGGGACAAACTATAAATGCATGTGAAAATAAGTAAATAAATAATTTGAAAACAACAACCAAATAATGTATGACATGTCAGTCAGAGAGGGACAAAGTGCAATTCTCCTTCCAAAGGGGGCATAGGTTATTTTCACCTTCGGGAGATGGATAGGGTAGAATGGAGTTGACATTTGAGTTGGTCCTTAAAGTATGAACAAGAATTCAACAGGTAAGGATAGTGGGCATTCCAGGCATAGGAAACACAATGAACAAAGAAATAAGGCAGAAAAGCCCTAGACATAGTGAAAAGTCTGGTTACTTGGAGTGTAGAGTACAAAGTAGAGAGTAATACTCATACTAAAAAGGTATAGTAATGTCTGATTATGAAGGACCTCGAAAGACAGACAAAGGAATTCAAACTTTACTCAGTAGGCAATTGAGGGTCCTTGAAGGATTTTGATTGCGAAGAGTGTATTGCCAAGGGGAGTGACAATAGGAAAACCTCTTCAGAGGCTATAGTCCAGTAAATAATAAGGATTTTTTTAAACAATGATATAGCAACATCAACTATACTATTCTGATGTCAGTAGAAGGAGATGGAAGAGGGGATGCATATGAGAACTGTAGAGGGAGAACACACAAGACTTGGTAACTGATGAGATATGGAAGGTGAGAGAGATTCAAAAATCAAGGAATAATAACACCAAGATTTCAACATGAGAGTGGGGAGGTATTGGTGCCAGTTAGTGACAAGGTGAAGTCACCTACTGATTGTTCTATGCCAGATTATCCCGTAAGTCAGTCATTTTTCCTGGCAGTCCAAGGATAAAGTCCCATCTTCTGGAGCTGCATTCCATTCATCCAGAGCTTCTGTCTGCTTTAATTAGAATTGCCTTATGGTTGCGGCTTGTATATCCTTGTATAATAGAAGAAGCAGTAAAAATAGCAAGAAGAGCTAGGAGATGTCACGAGTTACTTCAATTCATGTTTCATCTTTTGTTTTGAAGATCCCCATGATGGACGATAGTTCTTAATATCTTCTGGTAATTCTCCAACAATTTATATACTAAGGTTCCTATGTAACCTTTCCAAACCCCTTGTTTGAAGAACTTAGCATTCAATTCAATTCAAAAAACATTTATTAAGGCTTACTATATACATGGAACTGTACTAGGTGCTGAGAATACAAAGATGAAAAAAAAAAACAATCCCCACTGGCAGTATTTATGGGTAATTTGTCATGAAAGAGAGAGAACATTAGCAACTGATAAGTTCTGGGAAGGTGTGGCCTGGGCCTGTTTCTGGCTTCTCCTCTAATAGTTTATGCCTCATATTGGAGTGAAATGAGACACTTAAGGATCATTCAGCAGTTAACACAAGGAGCTTTACTTAGCTATGGTAGAAAAGACTATTTGGCAAGATCATATGTGAGAATACCATATGTTGGTTCAGTTGAACCCAGTTCTTTGCCTTTGAGTTGTGAATTTTGATCTGCCTGCCAGGCATCTGAGATGCGCTGGAGCTCTTTGGGTTTGGGCTTTTTTTAAGCTTAGGTGGCCAGAAAGTGCTAACAACATACCGAGCTTGTGCTGATATGATTATGGATTGAAAATGAAAAGAACGGACCTACGTGCACATGGCATGGAACTCCAGCAGATACTCCTTCTACAACAAAAGGTATTGTAGAAGAGGTAACATCTTGAGCTCATCCTTGACAGGGTGAGGAATCTCATCTCTGATGGCATCTCTGAAGGGCAGTGATGAGGAAGGAGTACATTGTAGACATGAGTGAAAGCCTGTGCAAATGTGAAGAGGTAAGGGATAGAACGTCTAACCGAGGAAAAGCTAGTTGTACAGTTTGTTTATAAAACAGAGTATGGGGGTGGCTAGGTGGTGCAGTGAATAGAGCACCAGCCCTAGAGTCAGGAGGACCTGAGTTCAAATCCAGCCTCACACACTTAACACTTACTAGCCATGTGACCTTGGACAAGTCACTTAACCCCAATTGCCCTGCCCTCCCCCCTCCAAAAAAAGAAGCAAAAAATAAAAAGATAAAACAGTATGTAAAGGGAAGTAATGTGTGCAAAACCTGGAAAAATAGGTTGGAGCCTAGATGCCAGGCCTACGAGTTTGTATTTTTTCTTAGAAGTGAAAGAAAGCTGCTAAAGGTTTTGAACAGGAGATTGCCTTGGTCACGCTGTGCCTAAGGAAAATTATTTTGGTAGCATGATGGGTAAAATCTGAAATAACTGAGGAAACAAAGGTTTGAGCTTCTGAGTATATCAATTAACAAATCACAAATTGGGACCAAGTCTCTGAATACAGGGGAAAGCAAACTTTTATGTATTCAAAGTAAACAATTAACAAAATAAAAACTAGCATACAAGATTAGATAATCTGATTTCTAATTGGAAGAAAGATTAGAGACTTTCTGAGTTGGGAGGGGGATGAGTGAGTTTTGAGAGCTGGGAATGGGGAGAGTGAGTAGGTAGATTTTTCCAGATGTGAAACAGGATGTCATTCAATTTTCATGATTAGCAAGCAGGTGAAATTTACAGAAAAATGAAACTTGGGTTTCAAAATGGAGTCAGTTTTACAGGATGGAGTTGGTTGGGTTCACATAATTCCCACAATTCTTTGAGTTGGTATGTGGAGCATGGATTAGAGAGAAGGGAGACCAGAAGCAGGGAAACCACTTTAGAGATTATTACAGTAGTATATTGATGTTAGGGTAGCAGCTGCATGAGTAGAGAAAAGAGATTTTATGAACCTGGACTCAATCAGAATCTGGAAACTGATTGAATATGGAAGGTGGGAGAGAGTGAAGAAGTGAGGACTTTGAGATTATGACTTTAGGGGATGAGGAGTATGGTAGTACCCTCTAATGAAATAGGGAAGTTAGATACAGGACAGGTTTAGGAAGAAAGGAAAACAGTTACTGGTTTTAGATATGCCAAATTTGAGATGCTGATGGTTTTGGACATGTTGAATTTGAGATGCTGATGAATCTGTACTTTCCTGTCTTCTTGTTTCACTCCTGCTCTTGAAATCTATAAAGAAAGAAAAATTAACTTTTCTAATTTTTGTTTTTTATGAGTTTTATTTTACTTTCTATTTACTGTTATGATTTTTAAAAATGTGATAGCCATTACATTGTTGACCTATGTGTTTCTTATTCATATGCTTCTAAAAGAGAGGTCATAAGTGGTAAAAGACATTGGAGAGAGAGTAGGATATTTTAAACTGACATATGTGTATATGCACATTTTAAACTATACATGTGTATGTGCACTTATATATGCATCATACACATACACGTTCAAAAGAGAATGATTTATTTATATTTTTCTAGCCTCTCAAAAGCAGGGAAGGGAGAAATTAATTTGAACCCAAATGTACTCACAGAATGAGTCAGCAGTGAGTCACAGTTAGACTTTCTGAGACAGTTCCACCCTCCTCACTGGTCTTCTTATAGCTGGTTTGAAAGGAAAACTATTCTCCTAATGTTGGCGACCAGAGAGCTGATTAGAGAGACCATTATCCCTAAAGGAAGGAACTGGAAAAAAGAGGCTTCCCACATGAATATTGGGAAAAGAAAGGAGTAACTAGCCCCTGCTCATTGACTAAGCACCTCCTATTCCATGCAACTGTTGGATATACTTAGGTGACTTTGAGGCAAAGGTGGCCATAGGGGAAGGTGGCAAATAAAATGTAGAAAAACGTAATTCAAGAACAAGAACAAAGAAAGGTCAGAGGCTTATATGGTTTAGAGGTATTTTATGCCAACATGTCATGAATATTTTATTCATGTTTGTAGAACAGTTTATAGAAATTTTGTGTTACATAAATTTATAGAAATTATCCTTATTTCATCAAGCCCTGAAGATCAAGCTAAATTAGATTAATAATTACTCAAAGGAAACCAGCCTATACACATAAGGAAAAGCCTGTGAATGAAAAATACCTATTGTTTACATTATGATACGGATAAACTACTCATAAATACTTTGGATGGATAATGAACTGGACCCAGAATTGAACAGGAAGGGGAGAGCAAACTTTCTGTGAAATTGTGCTTTCAATGATCCCATGTTTCTCCCTGAAAAAAAGACCCATCTTTCAGATACTGATATTTTCCAGTGATGATGCTATATTGATACCAGTCATGGAATACCATACTATAGAGTACCCAAAGGATTAAAATTGTAGGTCACCCAAAGTGCATTATTTGTGGTGGGGTGAGTAGGATGCAACATACTGCCAATTAAGGATTACACAGGAGCAGATGCGTAAAAGATGTTGACAAAGAAATGAATGATTGGAAAGGGAGATCAGCTGGTCATGTGGCAAGATTTAAGGATAGCCAAAGGATGCTAGGTGCTGCTCTGGTATTTGTGCAATGCCAAGAGCTCCAGAGTTAGACCTCTGGCACATCAGCTGGATCCTCAGTAGTGCATTTAAAGGAGGATATGGACAGTAGTCACATAAGATGAACAGACATGGATGGTGTATTATCAGCCTCACTGGAGGGAGTAACCATATTGAAGAGATGACAAATCCATTGAGGTATTAAAGATTTAATAGAGCAGAGACTGGAGTCCAGAGCTTTTGATTCTAAAGCCAGTGTGTATGCTGCCCGTTAAAGTAAATGCTCTCCTTTTCTGAGATGGCCTTATTTGCAAGCCCATGGTTTCTACTTGGGGCAATGGAAACAGGGGCTTGAGAGGAAGTACTTGAAATTGTAAAGTGAGACTATGGTGAAACTGTCACTTCAAACAGAGAAGCTTAAAATCCAAATGATTGGAATGCTTGGTGGTATCACACCATGCATGCCCAGGTGCCATAATGAGAGGGAGATGGCAAGAGCAAATTAGAAATTATCCCTCTTATTCTCTCTTGAGTGTATCATAGTTAGTGGCCATAGCCACGAACATGTTAGAAACAACATGATCATCAGCATTTATTAAATGCTATGTGTCTGACACTGTGCTAAGTGAGACCTGCCAGAACTCATCCTAGGGTGTTGGAAAAAAAAACCAAAAAACAAGCTCACACAGTGCTGAGAGGAGATTCCTGGGATGGTGGAATGGCAGGTTACCATCCCTGGGAAAAGAACAAGATGGATCCTGACCCTTAATTCTCTGGAAAACTATTCAATAAGTCATGTAGAATGTGGCATGATGGTATAGTTTACCGTTCTGAGACTGATATTCGGGTGGAATTAATAATAACTCATCTCAGAGGCTTTTGTGAATGTTCATTGCTTTGAGAAAAGTGTAACTACAAAATGAGTTGGGCATTCAGTGAGTCAAAAGCTTGAAAATTGCAATACTATGTTTTATTATCTTTTGATTTAATTTATTTTATGAACTGCAAGTTTTTTTTTCCTTTTGGGCAATGATAAGTTGAGAAGGAAATAAGAACTTTGATGAGGAATAGGAACATGATGAACCAAATAAATTTATGAATATTCTTTAGCTCCTACCATGGACATTTCACAACATTTTTTTAAATTTTTAATTTATTTATTTTTAGTTTTCAACATTCATTTCCACAAGATTTTGAGTTACATTTTTTTTCTCTCCCCATATTTCCCCTACGCTGACCCCAAGACAGGGAGCCTACTGCATATCCCTTCCCCCAATCTGCTCTCTCTTATATCCTCCCCCTCACACCCCTAACATTCTAGTAGGGCATGATGGATTTCTATACCCCAGTACCTGTATATCTTATTTCCCAGTTGCATGTAAAAAAACACAATTTTTAAACATTTGTTTTTAAAACTTTGAGTCCCAGATTTTTTTCCCTTCTTCACTCCTTACCAACACCCATTGGGAAAATAAGCAATTCAATATTGATTGTACATGCGTAGTTACCCAAATCATTTCCATAGTAGTTATATTGTAAAAGACTAACTATATTTCCCTCCATCCTATCCCACCCCCCACTTATTCTATTTTCTCCTTTCTCCTATCCCTTTTCAAAAATGTTTGCTTCTAACTACCCTCTTCCCCAATCTGCCCTCCCTTCTATCCTCCCCCATCTTATCTCCTCCCCCCTATTTTCCTGTAGAGTAAGACACCTAATTGAGGGTGTATGTTATTCCCTCCTTAAACCAAATTCAATGAGAATCAGGTTGTCCCATTCCCTTTCACCTTCCTGCTCTTCCCCTCCATTGTAACAGTTTTTTCTTGCCTCTTTTATATGAGATAATTTTCCCTAATCTATTGCTCCCTTTCTTCTCCCAATAAATTCCTCTTTCACCTCTTAAATTTATGTTTTAGATATCATCCCTTCATATTCAACTCATCCTGTGCCCTCTGTCTATGTATACATGAACATACAAGTGCCCACACTCACATATATATTTATATACACATACATCCTACATGTTTAAACTCATTAGTTTAATTAATTTACGAATACATTAATTAAAGCAGATAAGACAAAGACTCATTGAGTTATAGACATTGACTTTATCTTGACTTTTTACTATGAGTACTTTTGTAGAGCAGGAGCCATCCTTCATTTCAGAGGTCCTGCTCAAGATATTTCTACCATCTCTTCAAAGAGTGAAAACAATTTTTATCACATTTTGAAAATCCCAGCACATAATATTGCCCCTAGGACATTTTATTATTCGGTACACTGGTGTTTCAAAGTATACCAACCATCTATCAAGTGCTTTTGAGCTTTTCTTAGATAAAGTTTTATTTTAACATTAAAGGCTTTCTTTGACCCTGTCTGCTGCTCTAGCTTTCTTCTTTCTCCCTGCTAGAAAACAAATGCCAAAGTTGACCTTAAGAAAAGTTCTACTTCACGCCAGAATTATATTTTTATGTATAACATTCCCTAAATTGTAAGGATCAATAGCATTTCTTGTCAGGTGCAAGGCATAATGATTAGCTGTATAAGGGGAAGAGAAAAGCTAACTACTTCCTTGCAGATGGCTCTCACTTTTGGAATGTAGTCACCACCATTCTCTTCCAGTAGCTCCTCTTCTCTTCTCACTGAGCAGGTAGGAGGGAAAACAATGGGCAAATGACCAGATGACCACAGCAGCAATAGCTTGCTCCTAATAGTAAATCAAATGACTTTTGAAAGATTAGGTTTATGTTTGCCCATGGGAAGAAGGAATGTAGTCACATGGTTTTATCCCACTGTTTTAGGGAGTATAAAAATATACTTGTTAATATGATAGTCTTTTCTTTTTTGTAAAACCCCAAGTCAAGATAGAATCTTTATGATTTAGAGAAATGGTTCAAACTCCTGTCCCTTTGTCTCTATATTATATAGTGGTTACTATTTTCCCCTCTTTTTGCAACTTTCCTTCACGGGTAATGAAGTTCTTAAACTATAAGTTATGATTGATTACTTTGCCTAGTGACTTCCAAACTAATTAAAGAAATTATAAAGGAGACTTTAAAGAGAAGGAAATTTTTGGATTAAAATATGCCTCCTTGGGGCGGCCAGGTAGCACAGCGAGTAAGAGCACCAGCCCCAGCGTCGGGATGACCTGGGGATCGAATCTGGGCTCAGACACTTAGCACCCACCCAGAAACACTTGGCCGTGTAACCTTGAGCAAGTTACTTAACCTCAATTGCTTAAAAAAAGATATGCTTCCTTGGAAAGAATGAGAGAGAAGGAGAAAGTAATTTTGCTGTCTGTATGAATTCTTTGTCTGGTAAAGTTGAGTACCAATGGGACACTCTCTTGTGCAGACCTTAAATTTATCCTATCTGGCCCCAGTGGCTGAAGGCAACAGTGGGAAAAGCAGAACCTGATAGCTCTCATCTACCATCCATACCTGCCGTCTCATCTCTAGCACTTCTTGGCAGCCTTCTCTCTGTCTCCTCACTTTTACTTGCCTGACTCCTGAGTGAATCGCACACTCAACTTCTCTGTCAAAAGGAAGCAACAATATACATATAATGGAATACTACGGTACAATAAGAAATGATGAGCAGGCAAATTTCAGAAAAACCCGGAAAGACATATGATCTGACACAAAGTGAAAAGAGCAGAACCAAGAAAACACTGTACAGCAATATTGTATGGTGAACAACTATGAACGACTTAGTTGTTCTCAGAAACACATTGATGCAAAACAATTACAAAGATCTCATGATAGAAAATGCTAGGGGCGGCTAGGTGGTGCACTGGAATAGAGCACTGGCCTTGGAGTCAGGAGGTCCTGAGTTCAAATCCAGCCTCAGACACTTAACTTAAGCCATGTGACCTTGACAAGTCACTTAACCCCAATTGCCCTACCTCTCCCCTTCCAAAAAAAAAATTGCTATCCACATATGCATAAAGAACTGATGGACTCTGAATATAGATTGAAGCATACTGCTTTCATCTACCTTATTTTTTCATGTTTTTTTCCCCTTTTGGTCTGTTTCTTCTTTCACAACTGTGACCAATATATAAATATGCTTTACATGATTATACATATATAACCTATATCAAATTGTTTACCATTTTAAGAAGAGGGGAGGGGGGAAATTTGGAACTCAAAATCTTATAAAAATGAATGCTAAACAATTGTCTTTACAATGGGGAAAAATAAAATACAAGTAAAAAAACAAAACAAAACAAAAACAAAAGGAAGCAGCATTGTGTTTGAGACTACATCTCCCAGAAACCCATATGACTAGACACTGAATACTTTTCTCTCTCCTCAGAGACCTCCAAATTCTTCCTACACATTGATATTTGGTTTAAAGGTACACTGCACATAATGTATTTAATTAATCAGATGTTCAGAACATTCATTATTTGTGCATTCATTAAAAGTATGAATTCACTGGAAAATCAACAAGGCATCTCACTTTAGCTTTATCATACAAGGTATTTAGGAACTAGTATCTATGAAATGACAGGTCAGCTAAAAGCAAGAACTATGTTAGCAAAAGCAACAGGACAGCACAACATAAGACAAAATGACTTTCATGGAATCTCACAGCTTGTTTTTTTTTTTTTCTTCCTACTGGATAAAAGACCGTCAGCTTTGCCTATGTTAAAGGTATTTTAAGCTACTCTGGTTTATCAGAGTCTGTCATAACCTATTCAAGTTTGAATAACATATGAATGAGAGGTTTTGTTCATTGTAGACCCATGAAAAATACGGATTTGATTATTGAGCAACTTATTTAAAAGGAAGATTTTGAGATTTGGCAGACCATGCATCACAGAAATATAATCATATACCTAAGCTAAATGATACAAAGGCTAGCCATTTTCTTTATTTAAAAAAAACTGAACAAGAAAAGATATAGTAGGAGCAAGGGATGGGATGGCTAACTGGTTAAGAGAAGTGAGAGATATTCAGAAATAAAAGGTGATATAAAAACAAACAATAGCAATAAAAATATTTTTAAAACACACGAAAAAACTCCCAAAACATATAGTGGGAGGGACATGGATTGGATCTGAATAGTTCTCATTGTATGTTTCATGTAGTTTAAGAATATTATTTAGTCATCTATCAGTCTTCTCTAGGTTAAATAACTCAGATTTCTTTATGAGAGGCCAATACTACAAATGCTTAATTTAAAATATGATTTTATTAATATATTTTCATACATATTTCATAAATAAATAAGTGAAAATGAAAGTGTTTTCATCTAAAGTATTCAGATATATTTTTCTATTCCTTTGGCAGACTGACCTGAAGTTCATGGGATTATTGAATTTAAGATTCTAAATAGAGCTCAGAGGTCATTGATTCTTCCTGTATCATGAATTTGCAACAAGTAAATAACCATTCAGCCTTGATTAAATGCCTCTAGTAATGGAGTACTCACCACCATGGAGTCAATCCATTCCAGTTTGGCCAGTGCTAATAGTTAGGAAATTTGTCCCTTATAATTAGTTGTCTTCCCCACTTCTTTTTTCCTTCTCTCTCTCTTTTTTCTTGTTTTGGTCTTTTTGGAGGGAGGAAGTCAGGGCAATTGGGTTTAAGTGACTTGCCCAAGGTCACACAGATAGTACTTGTTAAGTGTCTGAGGTTGAATTTGATTTGGTCCTCCTGATTCCAGGGCCAGTGTTCTATTCATGTGCCCCCTGGCTGCCCCCTTCTCTTTCTTTAAGGATTAAGAGTGGATGTCTCAAGAATCTCTATCTAATAGAAAAATACTGTGATCATATTTCCTCCCTAAAAAAAAATTCAACAAACATTTATTATTTGCTATGAGTTAACTTTTAAATGCATTGGGAGTACAAAGACAAAAATGAAATGGTCCCTGCCCTAAAGGGATCCTACATTCTATCATGCCATACTTCTGATTTCGTTGTTTCTGGGACAGTGAACTACAGAATGGATTTTCTTGAAAGGTGGGTTGAGTCCCTTCCCTGCATGGATTCATATTCCTTTCCTTCCTCTCCCATAAAGGCACTGGATGGGAAAGCAACTTTGGCTGCATGGCAAAAGCCAGATTATTCCTAGCTCTCCTGGTGATCCTGTGATTTGTTTCTCTGCCAAGTACTTCTATCTTCTTATAGTGCACCGTATGAAACAGCAGATGCCTTCTATTTACGGTATTAGAGGCCACAGAAGAGGAGAGCATAGAAACAGAAGGGAGAAACAAACCCCATCCAGTGGAAGAATGTGCTAAAAACAATTAAGATGTCACTTTACAGTAGGAGGCATTCAGGTGTGAAACATATGTTTACATAATGTGGAGTTCCTGTTATCTTCAGAGAACACAAACAATTTAGGAGCCTTAGATAGCATGTGGGACAAGGAAACATGGTAAGTAAAAGACAAAGCCAAACACTGTATTCTTGGAACTCAACTCTCAAAGTTTGCCGTATATATGGTGATTGGTTTTTGTTTCAACTCAATTTGCAAAGCCTGGGGATTAAATAGTATTTTTGGAAGCTTGGAAAATTTGGAGGTAAGGTGGCTTTCTGGACTTTACCATACAGTTTGTAGCCTCAGCTTTCTGGAACCAATGAAGTCTGTGTGTCATTCAGAAACATTACTAAATTTTTTTTCCCTTCAAAATCGTGTCTAGGTCTAAATCAAAGTGGAAGAATTGGATCTGGGAGTAGATACTTCATAGAATAATGGTCGAAACTATTCACTCAAATGTAGATGCTAAACCTTGGCAGACTGCACCACAGAAAGATGATCATAGTTAGCAAAATGAAGTAAGCAGAACCAGAACATTATATGTAGTAACAGCAATACAACGATCCAAGACAATCCCAAAGGATTCATGATGAAGCATGCTATTTGCCTCCAGAAAAAGAGCTGATATTGTCTGAATACAGACTAAAGCATGCTTCCTTCCTTCCTTTCTTTTTTCCTCCCTTCCTTTCTTTCTTTTTTTCTTCCTTCCTCCTTTCCTTTCTTCCTTCTTTCTTTTCTTTCTTTCTTTCTTTCTTTCTTTCTTTCTTTCTTTCTTTCTTTCTTTCTTTCTTTCTTTCTTTCTTTCTTTCTTTCTTTCTTTCTTTCTTTCTCTCTCTCTCTCTCTCTCTCTCTCTCTCTCTCTTTCTTTCTTTCTTTCTTTCTTTCTTTCTTTCTTTCTTTCTTTCTTTCTTTCTTTCTTTCTTTCTTCCTTCCTTCCTTGTCATTATTTTTTGTTTAAGTCTTCTTGTACAAAATTACTAATATGGAAATGTTTTACATGATTGCACATGTATAACCTATACTGGATTACTATATTACTTATATATATATTATGTGCAAAAGAAAGATAATTATAGTCGTAGGCTAAATGATATTAAGGCAATCTAGTTATTTTCTTTATTTAAAACAAAACTGAACAGAAATGACAGTCAAACAGTTGGTGTCCTTCAGTCTTTTCCAGAAGTTAAATAGGATGTTGTTGATGCTACTACCATCCTCAGTCACTCAAACTTGTGACCACAGTCATCCTTGCCTCTTCCTTCTACCTCATCCCCTACATTGCAGTCTGGCAATACCTCTACAATAATATCTCTCATATCACTCCCCTCCTTTTCCTTTTACTTCAATTTTAATTTTTTTTAACATTTTTTTTTTGAGGAGAGAAGGCAGTTGGGGTTAAGTGACTTCCCCAAGGTCACACAGCTAAGTTAAGTGTCTAAAGTCGTGTTTGAACTCAGATCCTTCTGATTTCAGGGCTGGTGCTCTATTCACTGCACCACCTAACTACCCCCCCTCTCATTTCAATAACCCTAATCCAGTCTGTGATTTCTTTTCACCTAAGCTATTGTAATATTTTCCTAAAGCCAATTCATCCTTCATAACTCGTGAGCAACCTTAATGGATCACTTGGATCAAATCACTCCTGTCCTCAAAAACCTTTGCTAGTTCCCCACTGCCTACTGAATAGACCTCTTGGATCTTAGCATTTAAGGTCCATAACAATCAGTCACCATCATACTTTCCAGACATGATCCCTATTCTAACCCAGCTGAACTTGATCTCCCCTCCCCTCATTTTACATTCTTCCATTGCTGTGCCTTTGATTGTGCTATCCCCAATGCTGGGGATAGATCCCATCCCACCCTGTTTCTGACTATTGAAATTCCTCCCTTCAAGGTCTAACATTAGCACCTCCATTAAGCTTTATTAGAACCCTCTGATACTCAGCTATAAATGATCTTTCTTTCTCTCAGATTTCTTTGTTTAGATCACTCCTTTATACTTTAATCTTTTTATATGCACATTACCTGAATTATCCCTTTATACTTTTTACAGCTGCCAAACTGATATTTCTAAGGCTTAGGCTCAACTATATCATTCTCCTGCTCAATGAACTCCAGTGGCATTTAAATCCTTTCGCTACGAGGCCCCACCTACTTTCCTGGCTCCATTAGACATTAATCACATCCATACACTCTATGGTTCAGCCAAACTGCTCTTGCTTCTCTGCACGTGCAATATTCCATCTGCCATCTCTGTCCCTCTGTATGGGCTATTTCCCAAACCTGGAATGTAATCCCTTCTCATTCCTACCTCTTAGAATGCATGCAATGTATAGTTTCCTTCAAAACTCAGTTCAGATGCCAACCTCCATAGAGGCCTTTTCTGACTCCTCCCTCACCCCCCAGCTGTTAGTATCTTCCCTACCCACCCCTTCAATTTCTTTGTATTTATTTCCCATCTGTGAAGGATGTAGTCTCTGAAAGTCCAGGACCTAATCTCAGAAAGGGGGCATGATAATGAGGTATTCAACTAACTATAAAAGTATAATCATCCCTAGGTGATTCTTTATGAGGTGGGAAGAAGTCCCTTTAGTGAATTAGAAGGGAGCAATAGACATTGTTTGTTATAACAATGAATGGACACTCTCTTGGTGACCAAAGACACAATATCCATGTTAACAATACAGCTAGATTCTGATTAGAGTAAGTAATGAATCCCCTGAAGTGGTCATATATATTGAATTGACACTCCTGAGTTATAATTACATAAAATGTGATCATTGGTTACAGTCCAATGGAAATGTGAAGCACAAATTTAAATATTTCAGCCACTTCAGGGGATTCGTTATTTTCATTAATAAGGAGCTTAGCTGTAATAAATTCTGCTGGACTGAAGGGGCTGGGGCACTGCATTGTCTCTCTGGTCACTAAGGAGCCCCTGTTAGTTCTGGACCCAAGACTGCCTTCAGTCCCTGGCCATCTAAAAGGATTAGACTCCTTTTCTCACACTATGGCTCTTTATGTCACCACCTCAGAGACCCAGGGAAGATTATCTAACGCTTAGGTTTGGGCTCATATCTAGAGATGGGGATAGAGAAGAAAGATACTCAGTGTATAATTTAGACAAAGTATGGGACAGCTATTATTTCTTTCACACAAAAGAAATACTTAACGCACACAAGAACTACAACTATACATTGTCCAAAAAAAAAAAAACTTCCACAAGCAGCAGAAGTAATATAACTGCCTAATATATACTCCTAGGAAGCTATAACTTAAAATGTCAATTCATAATGCAGCCTGTGGGACTGATGAATAAGTATTTTATTAAACCTTGGCTCCACACTGCTAAACCTTCTAGGTCCATGTTTTCTGGCAAATCAGGCCAGGGCTTGGGGTTATTTTCCTGTTTGGTGATTGTCTTCTCCTCCCAAAAGATCTGCAAATAATGTAGAGAGGGCCCTTCCTGTAATGAAGCCATTGCTGACTCAGAATCCTGCAGTTTCTCACATGCACAAGATTACTACTTACGCTGTACACAACCATTTATCTCAGGATCATTATTCAATCTTCTGTGATTAGGTAAAGAAATACAAAGTCAGAGGCCCAGGCTTAAGCTCAGCTAAGCTAATCCCATGCTCAAGCTCTCACCTGGAAGAAGGTGCCATGTTTCCAGGGTAGATTGGTTGCCACATTTCTTACAGAAAGCCCCAGAATTATTTGAAGCCACCTGGAGAGTTGAAGGAAGAGAGAAAATGAGAAAAGAGAGAAGCTGCCTCTCTTTTTTAACTGGCTTACCACCTTAGCTTCCTCCCACTTTCATGGGACAGGGAAGGAGGACAAAGGGAACATTTAGGGTTTGCTTCTTCATCCCAAAAGGTCAAGCCCTTTTAGCATTGACCTGTATGTTTCTTGAAAAGTTGCCTAGAGACTCAAGTACATACTCTATACCATGAGCCCTGGAGTCATGTATACTCCGTAGGGATTTAACACCTATTACACATATATGTTTTTTCCTACAGCTAGAAGTACACTCCTTGAGGGCAGGAACAGTTTCATTTTGGCTTTTTATCCCACATAGCAAGTATTTAATAAATGCTTGCTGATTGGTTGGACTACCTCTTGTAACATTGCTACTAGTTTTCATATCTTTCCACTTCTCCTCATTTAGTTGTGAGCTCCTCGAAGGTAAAGGGAATAGCATTTATATAGCACCTGGTATTTGTCAAGCACTATGCTAAGTTCTTTACAAATATCTCATTTGAGATTCACAACAACCTGCAAGGTAGGCACTGTTATTATTCCCATCTTACAGTTGAGGAAACTGAGACAATAATTTGCTCCATGTCACATAGCTAGTAAGTGTCTAAGGTTGGATTTGAACTCAGATCTTTCTGCCTCTAGGAATGGCATTCTATTCACTATGCCACCTAGCTGTCTGTGTGGAATCAGTCTTTGTAATCTTAGTACCTTACCTAGTAGTTAGGGGAGGTACCTAGTACTTCAGGTTGTCTACCTCAAGCATGAGAAGACAGTTCCCCTGGTGGAAGACTGGATGAGAATACTATGTTCTGAGGGCCAAGAAGGCAGCTGAAGCAGGGTCTGAATAGATCTGAGAGCTTGGACAGACATCAAAGACACCAAGGTCATCTACTGGGCCACAGACAGTCTTGACTTTTGTCCTGCCACTGGACTTCAAGGATTCTAGAAGAAAGCATGAGACTGATAACTTTATGAAACTCTGCCTCACTTCAATCTAGTTCACATGCAAATCAAAACATAACCCATGGTGTCATTGGTTCTGTTTGAAAATGAAGAATGAACAATAAAGACAACAAAAACTTAGTACCCAAGCACAATGCTTTATAACTTATTGATACTGAGTAGCTGTTGAATTAAACTGGACTGAAACGAATTGCATATAGATATCATCATATGGGCATCGTGTGTTGATGTAATAATTCTGGTTTACTCTTCTTCTTTCCTGGAAAATTTTTTCTTTTTTTTTCCCCCCGATTTATTTATTTATTTTTAGTTTTCAACATTCATTTCCACAAGATTTTGAGTTGCAATTTTTTCTCCCTGTCTTTCCTCTCCCTTCACCCCCAAATAGCGAGCCTACTGAATACCCCTTCCCCCAATCTGTTCTCTCTCATATCCGCCCCCATCCTTCCCCTAACTTTCTAGTAGGGCAAGATGGATTTCTATACTCCAGTGCCTGTATGTCTTATTTCTTTCCTGGAAAATTTAAAGAATTTATGGGAAACCATTTAGGAAACTTTCTACCCAGTTTGTCCAGTTAAAGTACACATTTACTTAATAGAATTGATTTATTTCAAAATTTGTAAATACCGTATTGCTCTATATAGAAATGTCATGTTGTCAGGTTCAGAGCAGACCAGACTATTAAGATACTGAATGCCTTGGGAGAGCATCTATGGATTGAGCTTCCAAAAGTGCTATTTCCAGTAGTTTATTCCACCTCTCTTTAACACTTTAACATGCCTATGGTCTCTTCAATATGGGTACTACCCTCTTTTTGGTACAAATAGCAGCCTGCCCACGCTTCCTCATCCTGTAGATTTTTGTCCATGTCTCACAAACACACTTTCAAAAATAGAATCATCAGTTTAAACCTAGCAGGAACCTCAGGGGTCATCTATGTTCTGCTTTTATTGAGGAAAAAACTGAAGTCCATGGAGATGACTTGCCCAAAGTCACAGAAACCAAAAGAGATAGAACTGGGATTTGAACCAACCTTGTGACTCAAAAAATCTAATACACTTTCCATTGTACCACACTGGTTCTTGTGATAGTGATCTATCCAATGATATTGGAGTCCTTTCTCTAGGATTTTAATATTCTTTGAGTTTCAGTGTTGCTCCTGGTCTATTCATCTGTCATCCCTCACTGTCGCTGCATGACTGGCCCCCCTCTCTTTCCACTCATATGTTTCTTGGAAGATAAATTTTACATTTCTTCTTGAATATAAGTTATCATTGGTAATATGTTGCAACCTATTTATATCTCCCCATGAGAATTTTCGTTGTCTTCTGAGTCATCCACAATTTGAATTCCTTGGAAATTATGGTGTTACATGATAGAAAATCACTTGATAGAGAAGGCATAGGTAGAACTTCCCAGAGTAGGACTTCAAATAGCCTCTTCTTTCTTTCTTCATACTTCAATGGCTCCATGGTCTTTAATAGAGAAGACCGTGGAGCCTATACCTACCCACACATTATCTTGTAGATTTTTATTCATGCAATCCCACAAATACTCCACAGATCATAGAATCACTGGATCATGGATTTGGAATTGGAAGTTACCTCAGAGATCATACAGCATCACTGGAAAAAAAGAAAATTGGTATTTCAAAAGATTTTTTTTGTGTTGATGGGTAGCTTGAGGTTGTTGGAAGGGTTGTATGATTTTTAACACACAGTTCATATCACACTTAAACCAATTCAGTCCTGAACCTAGCTCATTGTCCATCTTTAATGTCTGTTTAAATATATGTGTTGAAATGGTAGTTCAATGATGTTGATATAGTATGTGTTGATATGGTAGCTCAATCTATCCAGCTGCATCACACCAAATCAGAACAATAGGAAGAAATCTTCATCTATTTGGTTTTTTCTATGTGAACTGACAGTCCAACTTCTTTTGAGGGGATATCATACACAAAGAATCTAAAGAAGAAAGGGACTTTGATGACAGTGGTAAACACTTTTGTAAAGCATATTCTGCTTCATAAAATTGAAATCTTTGGATAAATCTGCAAAAACACAAAAAAATAAAACTTCTGTAAGGGCACCCAATTGCTTATATTATTTAAAGGATTAACTATTGTAATGGTGATGTAATTTTGAATTTGAAGATCCCTTTGTGTTGGCAAAAGTAGCAGGTACTTAACACTTAGTAACTGATCAAGCCTCTGATTGGGGAAACGAAGGTATGAACTCCTGTCTGTTAACTGACTTAAGGGGAAGAGGTTGGCTGAAGGAAGTGAAGTAGGTAATACTGTGTATATAAGAAAAGCCCCAGAGAGGCACAGTCAGAATTTCCTTGATATCTGGTGGCAGAACAGCTACAGAAGAATGGAGAACTGAGTCCTGAAAAGTTGTCTTGGGGGAGCTTCTTCTGAACAGGATCCCAGGAGCCCAGAGCCAAGAGGCCAGGTGACTGAAGCATGACTGGGATGCTGAGACTTTGTTTGTTTGTGACTTGCTTGAGCCTTGAATTCCTTGGAGCAGAAATGGTGAAGGAGCTGACATGGACCAGACCCTGTGAATGCCAGTGTGGAGCAGGACCTGCCCAGAGAGCTGGTCAAGGAACTGCCATTGAATTTAGGTAGAATATGGGACCATGGAAGGGGATCCAGGGAATCTGAGAACAGGCCCCAAGTCAAGATGAAGAAAAGACCTCTCCTTGGGTACTGAGTAATTATGGAATTGTAGTTTACTAGTGACCTAAGGGGTGGAGGGTTTTGTGTATGATACTTTACTTTAGTAAGACTTTACTGAATAAGTGACTGATTGTACTTTGAGTACTTTGACTATTGTTACTGATGACTGATTGAGCTAATCAAGACTTTGCCCCAAGAGTGGAAGACTTTGAGACTACTGATAAGTAACTGATTGAATTAACTTAAGAGTGACTATTTTACTTTGAGACTATGTTGTGAATATTATATTGTGATTTTCTGTGATAAGTTGAAATATGGTGAATGCTGTATTTTGAATTATGCTGTACCTTGATTTTCCATGGATGTTTTGCTTTTGTTATGGAATAAATAGAGTGATCACTATACTGAGTAATCAGAATCTTAAAAAAGCTGTTCACAGTAGTAATTCTTCTGGAAAGCTTCTGTGCATGGCCTTACAACTATAAGAATATAAATGCATGTTATTCAGTATAGTAATATGAACAGGACTTATTTCGACTTTAGTTCATTTTGATTAGAAGTGATGTGTTCACTGTGGTCCCTGATTATCATATAGCATGATTAGCACTTGATTAGAAATAGAAATAGAAATTTACATATAGTAAGTTATCACTGGTGATGGCATGCAGTGCATTATATTTTAAAGATGTTATAATCACTAGCAAAGCGATCATAATGAATGAGAACTTTTTCCCTTTTTTTGTTAAAAGATCCATGCTTATTTACTATAATAAACTATTACAGATTATGATTTAATTTTCATTGTCACTAGTGATCCCTAAATTAAATGGCCTCATCCTCTTTGACCTTTGTAACATTTAACATTGAACCATTGCTTCCTTTTTAATACCTCCCCCACCTTGTCTTCTGTGAGGCTATACTATAGTGGTGTTCTTCCTACCTGTCTGACCACTCCTTGTTTTGCTTGTTAGTTCCTCCCATATTTTAAATGTGTGTCTTACAAAGTTTTGTTCTTGTCCCTTTTCTCAACTCTGTCTACACTCCCTCCCTTGGTGATCTATGCAATCTAATGGTTTTATTTATCACTTCTATGCAGAAGAGTTTGTACCTCTACTCTCATTCTCCACAAGCCCCCATCCTGGATTTCCAGTTACCTTAGATAATTTGTTCTGAATGTCCCATTAACATCTCAAATTTAACATGGATGAAATTGAACTCTTCTTACCCCATGACTTAACTTTACTGCCCCCCCCCCAAAATTTTTAGTTTTGATTGAATGATATCACTGTCAAAGAGGGTTTTGAAGGGCACAGATAAGGAAATAGTATAGTCTTAGTAGGGAGGATGATCTGTCTGAATGTATGAGGGCAAGGAGATGGCATGCTGAATTCTGGGAGCAGGTAGTTGTCTGATTTGATTGGAATACAGTGTATAAAGGGTAGTGGTATGAAATACGACTGGAAGGGTTGGCTGAAGCCAGATTATAGAGGGTTTTAAATGCAAGGGTGAAGAGTTCATATTGGATTGTATAGGCAGTAGCAAGCCACCAAAGTTTTTGTGAGTCGGGGAGTTGCCCAAAGAACCTGTGTGAATACAAGTTGTGACTACAAAGTGGCATGATTTGTTTGTTTTTTATCCAACATACCAGCTGGTTGGTTGTTGTCCTTTGTTCTCAGAGAGGACTAAAATGACATCACTATATCAGGGTCAAGGAACAGTGTGTATGACTGTGGCTGACAGGACCAATATGAGCTCGGAGGCTCTGCCACAGATCGGGTACCAATAGTCCAATGATTCTAATAGTCCAACATACCAGCACTTTAAATGCAAACATGTGCTTTCTCTGTCAAAGGGTTTGCTTTTAGATAATGATCTATTAATTTCAGCTCTGCTGTCTGCTCGAACATTTTTTGGACTTACTTTCAGAATTGACAATATATTCTTTTGCTCTACTTAGGAAATGCCCATTCTTTAAGTTGAATTTGATTTTTGGAAATCATTCAGAGGCAAACATCATTCAGAGATAAAACTGAGCAATACTATTTTAGGAAGGAAAGGTTAAAAAGCAAGAAGCCTTCTTTTATTAATCTGTCTTGTAAACTCTGTGAAAGGAGAGTTCCAAAATGTTTTGAGCAATGGAATTCCCATTCATCATGCAATGGGGACAAAAGCTTTTTATAAGGATCTATTATTTGCCAGGTAGTCCGTTAAACATTTTATAAACATCATCTTATTTGATCCTCACAACAGCCCTGTGAGATAGGCCCTACTATTATTGCCATTTCACAGTTGAAGAAACTGAGGCAAACAAACGTTAAATAATTTGCTCAGAGTCACACAGCTAGTAAGTATCTGAGGTTAGATTTGAACTTACACCATCCTGACTTCAGGTCCACTGGAATAAGTAGGCTGTGACAGTGGCTAGTTCAAACAACAATACTTATTTGAATGTATAAGTTCTAAACATTCTAGACTGATTTAGTATTCTCATTGATTATTGTGTCTTGCATGTCAACTGAATTTCATTTAAAAATTACAAATGCTTAACCAGAGATGAAATAGGTTCCTTAAGATCATGTGACTAGGAAAGAATTGTCGGAATAAGTAGTCCTTTCCATTTTTGTGGTTTTTAACCACCACAGGTTTTCATTGGCACCTAAGAGGATCTGAGACTTATATGGAGTTTTCCATGAAATGTCTCAGATTGACATTTTATTATTGTACAAACCCTATACTTAGAGTGTCATCAAGTTCCACATGGCCAATCATCTCTATTTGTGGCTTTATGAGTAGGAAGACACCAGAACTGTTTGGGAAATCTAAGTTATTATGTACATCCAAACCCTTCTTTTGGGATTCTTTAATTGAAGTGTAATGCACACCATAAGTCCCAGCATCTTCAGTTCTCTGAGATCAGAATTTGTATACCGGTGTCTAGCAGTAGTGTGTGTGCGTGTGTGTGTGTGTGTGTGTGTGTGCGTGTGTGTGTGTGCGTGTGTGTGTGTGTTTGGGGAGCGGTAGGTGGAAAGGGAGGAGTTGTGCTGCTGAGGAGGGATGGTCACTCTCTTCTGCCCCCTTCCCCCCTCCCCGTCTTATGTAGGCAGTGCCACTCTTTCCCAGATCCTCTCTTTAGATGTGACTTTCCCTCAATTCCTTGGCCTCATCCCAACCAAAACTTCTGACTCATTTGTCTAGGAAGTTATGGATCCCAGTTTTATATTTTATAGTACAAAAAAATATGAATTAATAGTTCCCTTTTGTTCATCTCTGAATGCTCATTCCAGGAAATGAGGTCCCAGCAGAAGAAAAATATTTCTGTGTTTCTTTCTCTGCTTGTGCCTTTGTGTATATGTATGTCTCTCTATGTTTTCTGGGTCTGTCTCTCTGTGTCACCCTGTCTGTGTGTGAGACTCTCTATGAATTGGTGTGTTTCTATTTCTCTGTATCTTTCTGTGTTTTTCTCTCTGTGTCTCTGTGTGTGTCTCTCTTTTTGTGTTTCTCTCTGTGCCTCTCTCTGTGTTTCTTTATCTGTGTCTCTCTGTGTGTCTATTTCTCTGTGTCACTTTTTGTCTCTGTGATTTTCTATGTCTCTGTATCTCTCTCAATTTTTCTTTCTTTGGCTCTGTCTCTCTTTGGTTTATTTTTTTTTCCTTCAGATTGCCTCTTTTTTTTTTGTCTCTCTGTCCCTCCCTAACTGTCTGTCTCTGAATGATTATGCCTATTTGTCTCCCCATCTGCCTCTATTCCATCGCCCTTTTGCTTTTTTGTCTCTAGTCATTGCATACCACTGAAATTAGTAATACAGCGATTAACCATATTTACCCTATAAAATTGGCTTTAAAATTTAAAAAAAGCAGAAATCAAACATGTTTCAGAAACAGAGATTGAAGAACAAGTACAGCTTTTCCAGGAAGAAAGGATGGGGAAAGAGAAAGAACAGGGAAATGAGAAATCACCAGTTCTGACTCCAGCAACCTGAATGGTGCCAGTGACTCAGTATCTACATGGTGTGGTTCCTCCATAGCTCAGTCACACAATCCTCTTGGTGTCCTGGCATTCACTCCTCATGGCTCCCAATCCACAGCAACAGCACTATCTCTAACAATGGCCTTGTTTCTCTGTTTCCTGACTTCTCTTATGTTGACCACTAGGTTCCACTAACTTCAGTGGCTCACAGCAGCTCTGCTTGCCTCCTCCCTGAGACCACACCCACTCTCAAGCATGGTTTCCTGGTTTGATGGTAAAAACCCTTCCTGCCCGTATGGGAACTTGTGCTAGTTTTCACCATCTTATGCGCTCACGTCCTGTACGTGATATCTGCCATACTATAGCATCTTACCTGTCTTTGCCTCATGAAAGGAACGTTAGTTTGTCAGCTAAGTCTGTAACAGTTGAAGGGTAGGGCTAGCTTGTTGAGATGTCAGGGAGGGGAATGCTGGGGGTTTTCATTCTGACCAGCTCAGTGCACATCCCTGGTAGCCATATCTCCTTGGCAATAGTATGGGTGGAACATTCCTCCCAGGGATCAGACATTTTTAAGTTCCTTGAAAAATCATCTACAACACATTTGGCATCTGAAAAAAAAAAAAATATATATATATATAAGCATCAAAATAAACATCAGCACTTAATAGAACAAAGATGATCTAGTATTCCAGATCATTATCTGAGGTTGCCCTTCATAGCAAAGTGGACATCAATTGCACATGCTCTATATAAAGTACAATGTAAAGCATCATTTGATAGGCTGCTTCAGGGACTATTGATCCAAATTATATATCAGACTTATTATATATACATGTCACATACATAGTACTTCCTGATCTCAAACTATATTATAAGGTAGTAATCATCAAAGATATTTGACACTGATTTAAAAATGTCAAAGTTGACTATATTAAAATAGACTAGATAAGCAGGGGCAGTTAGGTGACTGGTTAGAACACTGGGCTCAGAAAGACCTGAGTTCAAATCTGAACTCAGATACTTGCTAGCTGTGTGTCCCCGAGAAGTCACGTAACCCTGTTTGCCTCAGTTTCTTCATTTGTAAAATGAAGTGGAGATGGAAATGGCAAACCATTCCAGTATCTTCACCAAGAAAACTCCAAATGGGGTCACAAAGACTCAGACATGACTAAAATGACTGAACATTAACACCAGCAAAGACAAGCAGAACCCAGAAGCAATGAAACTCAGTAGCTTAATTTTGGGTAAACCCAAGAACACAAACTTCTTGGATAAGCACCCCTCCATTTGACAAGAATTCCTGGGACAAATGGAAAGCAGTTTGATAAAAAGAATACATTTAAATGAGAATCTTATTCCATGTATCACAATGTTTTCCAAATGAAACAAGGGGAAAGAACGGGTTCAGTAATGGAAAGTGGTCCTACTGAAGAGCACCCACAAAAGGGAGAGAGATTCTGTAGTGGGAGATGAAGACCTGAAATGTGTATAATCCTCAAGGACTTAATGCTTAGAGACGACTTCTAAGACTGCTGTGCCTCTGTGGATTGCAATCTGCCTTGAAAGAAAGGGAATTAGAGCTCCTGTGTAAAACAGATACTCAGAAGGGTGGCAAGGCATGAATCTAGAGAGGAGAGTTCTTGAAAATGGGAAAAAACAATCACGGGAAGGTCAGGGGGTAGTAATTAACCACATAATAAGGGACCCAGGAAATTTTCTACCATGGAGGAATACCCCTATCCTCTCTATCTTCTGTAGGAATCGATACTTCTAAGAATGAAGTGCAATAGAAAGAAGGAGGGAAAGGGAAAAGATCTATGAGGAAATAATGTAGAAATTGTGCTTTAGAAGGTTTAATTCAATGAGGAATACAGAGGCTAAAGAAAGAATAAAGACCATGAATGAAAGAATAAAAGTCTAGAATAGACAGAAAAGAAAAGGAGAGAATGAAGAAAATGAGGAAAAGAGATTCTTTTTAGAAAAAGGCACAGAAAATGAAGGGAAAAAACTAGCAAACAAAACAAGGTGAAGAGGAGGAGAAAGAGGGTTTTATTTAACTACCTAATAGGGGGAAAGAGGGAAGAATTAAATAACTGGATAAAAGGAAGAAAGGCAAATGAATTAATAAGTAATCCTCCTAAACCAAAGGGATGGCAAATGGGAGGGGAAAAATTTGAGAGTGAGGGGGATAGAGAGTAGGGTAAAGTTAAAGTAGGTTAAACAAAAGTAACTGAAAAGACAAAGTAATTAATTAATTCAATGCTATTCACTTATTAATTAATTCAATAACAATAAAGTAACTAACAATTCAGAAAAAAACAATAGAAGAGACAAATGATAGAAAACTTATAATCATAACTTTAAGTGTAAGCAGATGGAACAATCCAATAAAAAAGTGATAGAAAATGAACCCCATAATCTATTACTTACAAAAAATGAACTTAAAAAGCAAAGACATACATAGAATAAAAATGAGAGGTGTTAAGAAAATTTACATTGCATTAGGTGAATCCAAAAAAGCATTAATGCTATTAGAGATAAAAATAAGCAATCACAACATTAAAAAAGGGACAAACAGGGAAACTACATTATGCTGAAAGTTACCATAGACAACAATGTTAATATTAACCTTATATATTCTAAATGCTTTAACATCTAAATTCATAAAGGAAAAACTAACTGAATTACAAGAGTAGAGGTAGTAATACAATAATAGCAGAAGACCTTTATTCTCTCTTGGTTTTGGACAAATCTAACAGAAAGATAAAATGGAAATTTTAGAATTTATCAGATTGCTGGGAAAATTAGAGTTAAAAGACTTATTTGTTGTTCAGTTGTTTTCAGTCATATCCAACTCTTCGTGACCCCATTTGGGATTTCTTGGCAAAGATACTGGAGTGGTTTTCCATTTCCTTCTCCAACTCATTTTGCAGAAGAGGAAATGGAGGCAAAAAGAGTTAAATGACTTTCTCAGGGTCACACAGCTGTCTGAGGTTGGATTTGAAGTCAGGAAGATGAGTCTTCAGAAAAAAAAAAAAAAAAGATCCAGAGCACAGTATCTAGTACATAGTAGGTACTTAATAAGTGCTTGTTTACTGACTGGCCCAAATGGAGACAATGATAAAATCCTAAATAATGAATGGATCAAAGAGCCAATCCACTTATAGTTAAGTAGCTAAACAAATGTTTGTGTGTTAATGTAATAGAATATAACTGTGCTATATGACACAATGTATATGATAAATACAAAGAAGCATGTGAAGACTTCCATGAATGGATACAGAATGAAATAACCAGAACCAGGAAAACAAAATACACAATGACTACAACCACAAAATAATTAAAAATGAATTGTACAAAATTATGAAGAACAAGTATGGCTCCAAAGAAAAGATGGGAGAAGATACCCCTAAACTCCTCCTTTGAAGAAATGAGAGGTCTATACATATAGTACATTGTATATATTTTCAGGTACCTGGTTCCGCATAATAGGAGGGCTGTGCCAAAAAGGATGGCAACTGATCCAGAAAGAGCTGTCCGTTCTCTGGGTCATAAAAATAAAGGATAGATAATTTCTGGTTTCTTTCAAGGCAGCCTCTTTCTTAGGACATAGGCAATTCCAGATCCCTTGGAATTTCTAATGGGGAGAAGAGGTGATTATTTTTTTTTCCTTCTTCTCCCTCCCTGGAAACAACTATGGTTTTTTGCTGCAAGAATATGTGATTCTCTAATTCGGTGCATAAACACAGAGAGGTCAAGAGTTCTTGGGAGTTCTTGGGATGCAGGAGGTATTTCTTACAACTAACGCACTTTTCAGAAGAGGGAATAAGTGTCAACTGATCACCCTGAAACCTGAAAGTCTAGGCCAGAAGATCTGGTCTTTGCAGCACAGACATTGCAGACTAAGATGAAAGCAAAAGCTATGCTCAAAGTTGAGAAAAATAATTATTAATAACCAGTGATTTGGGGAGATCCAGAGTTCCCCCTTTGCCTGAAGTCATCATTTCAAAGCTCAGCCTCTAAAGGATAGGACTGGTGATAGTAGAGACGATTAATATTCTCCTCAATCTAGATGTTGCTACCCCACCCAACCTTAAAAGGAACTTATTCTAAAGTGAAACTGCTGGGGCATTGTCTTTAACTATGTTTGGGAGGACCTATAGATTCTTTGTCTAGATTTCCCTGAGGCTGTAGGTGATATGGAAGTAAATGACATGATTAAATTTACATCCCCCAGTGCCTCATTAGAATAGGTCCACCTCTTATTGAAATATTCATCCTCTCTCACTAATTGTTAACCAATCAGAGTTGACTGCCACCCTCAGGAACACCCACCCTTCCAAGGGCGTATAAACAGTGAGCCCACTGCCATGATTTGTCTTTGGCATTTGAGTGTCCCTGACCCTTTTATTAATAAAATGATTATCTAGAAACTATGTCTCTCAAAATTTTTAAATATCACAAAGTAAAATCTATTCAGTGATCTCACAGATCACTGAAGAAAAACTCCCAGGAGTTTCTTTTTATCTCCCTGGAAAGTATTTTAGGGGTAATGAGTTATAGTTTATGCTTTAAGTTTGTGATAATATGTATTTATGAGTTTCTGTGTTTAATGCATTTATTTTGGAGGAAATACAGAACTTTCCCACATCCAAGAGTTACTACTTTATAGATTGAATAACTTCTCTACTTTTCTAGAAGGGATTCTGCTAATACTTTCTAAACTCTGTTTTAGAAATTTTTCCCAACACAAGCTGGAGTTGGGAGCAAATAGGCCAAAGAACATGAGAAAAATCTTTCTCCCTCTCACCTCCTTCCCCCAATCCCATGGTGTAAACCTGTGTCTGTTTTGTAGGGGGAATAAGTTTGATAATTTAGGAAGAGCAACTCCATTTTGCTTTAAGTCTATTTTGCAACTGAGTAGCTATTTTACTGGGTTTTTTTTTCTTACTAGTTTTACTACTTGTGTGACCCTGGGCAAGTTACTTAACCCTGTTTGCCTCAGTTCCTCATTTGTAAACTGAGCTGGAGAAGGAAATGGCAAATCACTCCAGTATCTTTGCCAAGAAAACTTCAAATGGGGTATACAAGGTTGGACAGGACTGAAACAACTGAACAGTAACAAAGAATATTGTAAATACCAATTAGACGAGTTAAATACCAATAAATATGATTTTTTTCTGGAATAAGATAAGGATTTGAGTATATATAATACAGCAATATTTTTCGTCCCCTGAGTTTGGTAAACAAGTAGTAGTGACAAGTGTCTATATCCTAAGCCTGGTAAATTACTGTTAAATACTTGATGATCATTGGTAGTTTCCTTTTACTATAAGCTTAGATAATTGATCAACAACCAGAATTTACATGTCATTTGTATGACCTTAGTCAAAGCCATAAAAACCCACTGGAGACCCCAGTTATCAGTGTGCTCCTGAGTCAGAAGTATGACAGACCCCATGTTTGGAGATTAGAGTATTCCATGTTGGTTGGAGAGCAGAGCTTATATGACCAAAACTTGGAAGAATGCCACCTTGGAGGGAGGCACACAGTTCACCACTGTTCAGAGAGGGTCGTGAGAAACCTTAAGAGAACCTTTAAAGAATTAGGTTTATAGTTTATTCTTAGAAAGGGTGATGTGTGCAGGTTAAATAATTAATTAACCAATTAATAAAGTTTTAATTCATGCATTGAGAAGTATGAGTCTAATTGGTATTTACAGTATGCTTTGTTGTTGTTCAGTCATTTCAGTCATGTCCAACCCTTCATGACCCCATCTGGAGTTTTCTTGGCAAAGATACTAGAGTAGTTTGCCATTTCCTTCTCCAGCTCATTTTACAGATAAGGAAATGAGGCAAACAGGGTTAAGTGACTTGCCCAAGGTCACACAGCTAGTAAGTTGTCTGAAGCCAGCTTTGAACTCAGGAAGAGTCTTCCTGACTCCAAGTCTGGCACTCTATCCACTTTACCACCTAGCTGCTAATGTTATACTAGTTATCATATATAATGGCAAATCAGTTTTAAGTGTGCACCTTGCCTTACACTCTTATACTCAGAACAGGAATTCATTTGTGGGAGGGGAACCCCCTGGACTAGAGGCAATCTACAGAAACATTCCCATCTCTGATGTATCTAAGTAATGTTTAAATTTTCTAGTTTGCAAGCATTCTAGAACAGTCATTGACAAGAGAGGATGACAGATTGTTAGTACAAAAAAACCCTCCTATTTCTTTAATGGTGAGATGAGTCTTGTCTTACTTTTTTGAGCAATTTAAGTTCGTTTGAGCAATTTAAGTTCATAAGGACTAGCTACAAACTGCACAGGCAGGAAAATCAACCCTTAATAGGAACTGATCTCCTAATAGAATATCGTAATGAGTTTTCTTTATCTTTAAATAGCTTTAATCACAGCCAAGGGGAATGACCCTGAGGCATTTTCTTTAATGAAAGGACAATTGAGCATTGCTTTAAGGAATTACAGCTTTCCCTAGTGATTTCTCTTCATGAATGCTAAGGTTCTGAGGGAGAAAAAGTTCCTGAGGGCCCTAACAATAGGGAGAAAGGGTCCTCAATTTTCCATTATAGCTATATGTAAATGTGTATGTATATGTGTAAATTCTCTAGCAAACAGCATCGATTAATTTACAATCACAAAGGAAAGATGACATTTATAGCTATGAAAACCTTAAAAACAAATATATCCTGATTTAATTATGAAAAGCAGTAACTATGGCAGCTACAAGCCAGGCATTTTGGAATGTACTGAGGCAATCATAGTTTACCAGTCCCTACAGCTAGGGAGCAATGACAGCTAAGGAAATAAAGACCTCTTGAAAGAAGAGGCTAAACCTTGAAGAAAGCAAGAAAAAAAAATATGAACAGTTTCCCAAATAAGGACCACAAATTATGAATAATGTTTTGCAGAATTATTCCATATCACAAAAATAAGAAAAATACAAATTAAGGAAATCTGAGATTTTACTTGACACCTAACCAACTGACAAAGTTGACAATAGACATTGTTGGAAGGGCTATGGAAAGATAGGTACAATGATGCAGTTTTGATGCCATCATGAAATCATTCAACTGTTCGGGAAAGCAATTTGGAATTATGTTTTCAAGAGTGACTAAAAAGTCCCAAAACTTTGACCCAGAGATGCTGCTGCTAGGTATGTACTTCAAAGAGCCCAAAGACAGAAAGTTTGTATGCACACATATATCTAGATGTATACATATATACATATACAACATGTACACTTATAGGTATTATACATATGCACATGTATACATATGTGTGCATGTATATACATGTGACCTTTATGTTATTTATATATGACAGATTCTGAGAAACATGGGAATAGTTATATAAACTAATACAAAGAGAAATACGGAGGACAACGGGCATAATTTATATAGAATAATTATGTAAAGGAAAACCACTTTGAAAGACATCAGAATTCTGATCGAAGCTGCAAACAACTGACTTTAAAAAATTAAACATACCTTCTACCTCTTGGCAGAGAGATGACAGACCATAAATGCAGAGTGCTACTTATTCAGAATAACTAATGCATTGATTTTTTTTTTTGCTTGATTATGTATATTTGTTTTAGGAAAAGACTTCTATTTGTATTGGGTTATTTCTACAAGAATTTTTTATTAAAGAAGCATAATGAAAAATTTTTAATGCCCAAAAGAAAAAATAAGAAATGTGTTAGGGAACATAAACAGAACACCTGTTTAAAATTTAACTACATCTATTTCTTTTAAAAACAATCTGTACACAGCAAATTCCATAGTTTCTTATAGAATCCTTTTTCTAGTTCTTTCTTATTATTAAAATGCTTGCTTTTGTTTTTTAAGTTCACACAACTTTTTTTGAAAAAAAAATCATAAATGAGGCTATGGGGAAGGGCCTTACGATCAGAGACAATTTCCTGCTGTGGAATGACAAGAGACAGAATGGAGAGTGAGGGGGAGCAGTCACAGGTGACAAGTAAGATGAGCTAGGGCAAAGCTGACATGCTAGAAATAAAGAGCATCTTTAGACAAGCCGTAGGAAGGAAGAATCTTGCTGGAACCCCACCCAGCACAGCTCTGTAAGTCACAGGGACTCTGGGTTGAGAATTGGGGGAGGGGGAGTGGGGAAAGGGAAATGCCCTCCATGACAATCCTTTCTGTGTCCATTAATATGTTGTTTTAAATTGTATGGATTATTCAGTTAATACTGCACACTGTAATTTTTTCCAGAATATATCTCATCCCCCAAAACAATACGCCTTCTCTTCTAACAAAGAAAAACAATTAAACAAAATTAAGTTAAATTAAACAAACTATCACATTGATGTTATCTGTCAGCATATATAAACATTTCAAAGACATAATCATAGACAGTTAGGTGGATACTAGTTTTCAATGGACAAGAGTTCAGGACTTGGAGTCAGGAAGACCCGAGTTCAAATCCTACTTCAGTTACTTATGAGCTGGGCAACCTTGAGCAATAATGTTATAAAAAAGTGACTAAAAAGTCCATAATCTTTGACCCAGAGATACTACTACAAGGCATCTACTTAAACACTCTGTGCCTTAGTTTTCTTATCTGTAAAATGGAGATAATAGTTTCACCTACCTCAGAGGTGTGAGGATCCAGTGAAACGATATTTGCAAAGCGTTTTTCAAACTTTAATGTGTTATATAATGGTTAGCTGCTATTATTATTATAATATCCCTACCTCTCCAATGAAAGGAGAAGACAACATTTTTTCTTTCATCTCTTCATCATATGAGAAATTATTTTTCATCTCTCATCTCATCTCTTCTCTGAGGCTGAAATTAGTCATTATTATTTGCGTCTATTAAATTGTAAAAGAAAATGTTAAGTCTTGAACTTGAGCCAGTTATGAGGAAAGATGGTGCCTACCCTTGAGGAAGTGCCAGATAATGATGGTCCTGCAGGCTTGGGGTAGGGGCAATGAAAGAGTGAAAAGCCTTCAGAGTATCCACAGGCCCCAGCTTATAAAAGGATGATATTTATTCTGGAAGAAGATTTAAAGGTGACTTGATAGTTATTTTTCAAAAGGATCACCTTTAGTAGCTCAAAAGCAGTTTAGACAGGGCTAGAGGGAAGTTTCTGGAGTGAGATAGATAGCTGGAGCTTTGGTGAGGCTTCCAGATAGCAAAGGAAATCTGAGAAATGGGTGTGGTAGATAAGGCTCCCTGAGGTCAGCTATAGTCGTAGGGGCTAATATTATTTATATTAGCTAATATTTTATATTACATATAATATACACACATGTACATATGCATATGTGTGTGCACATATATACACACATATACAAGGCACATATACATACATATGTATGCATATAAAATTATATTTTTATGTTTACATAATATATACACATATATGGAGACAATGGCAAAAGGCAAGGCACCAGCAATAAGGGGGATCAAAAAGGCTCCATAGAGAAGGTAGGATTTTAGCAGAGACTTGAAAGAAGGCAGAGATGAAGAGAGGAGAACATTTCAGGCATGGTAGACAACCACTGAAAAACACTTGGTTAGATGCTTGGGGTAGAGAGATGGAGTGCCATTGTTGAAAAATAGCAATGAAGTCCATGTCATTAGATCACAGAGTACATAGATAGGAGTAAGAAGACTGGAAAAGTAGGGAGGAGACAGCTTTCGAAGGGTTTTGAAAGCCAAACAGGATTTTATATTTGATCTTGGAGTTGCTGCAGTTTACTGAATGGACAAATGGACAAATTGGTGATATGGACAAATCTACATTTGAGGAAGATCAATTTGACAATTTTGGGGGGGTTGGATTAGGGCAGAGAGAGACTTGAGGCAGGACGAGTAAGTAGAAGGCTGTGGAAGTCTTTCAAGACAATATTTAGTATTGGCATATCATTCAATAATAGTCCACAAATATTTACAAATCGCATACTATGTTCAAGGAACCATTTAAAGTGCTAGGAACACAAAGACCAAATAAAACAATCCCTGGCCTCAATGTGTCTTGGGTCAGGACCCAGAATGTACTGATCTACTCTGCCAATCACTCCCTCCCACCTCTTCTCTGTTAGAGCAGGCAGCTTAAGATGTTTGCTGCTCTAAAAGGATCATCCAACACAGCTGCACATTCTCCTGTCAGATAGCACAAGGAGCAGTGGGTATCCAGCTTTGGCAATTGGTAGGCCAGAAAGGCTGCTTAAGTGCCTAACCCAAAGGAATACATGTCCATGAACAAATGGGGTCTCTTACCAAGCTGCTGCAATAGCTCCAAATGAGGACACTCAGCTAAGCCCATGACTAGTGTTCTTGTCATTTGTACACAGAGTGAAATGTTACAGTTTAAAAGTCTTACGTATTCTACATAAGTTCATAGGTCCATGTCTATCAGCAGGTGATAAAAGAATTTCTAGTGGCTTTTAGGATTGCATTGATTCATTTATTAATGATCAACAAAATTAAATAGAAAGGATCTACCTATTTCAAAGAAGTTTGTGCTGTGACATGAGAATGATCAAATTAAAATAAGATCTATCTATCCATCCATCCATCCATCCATCCATCTATCTATATCTATCTATCTATCTATCTATCTATCTATCTATCTATCTATCTATCTATC
>NW_027185809.1:23413468-23461550 GCF_028583685.1 Petaurus breviceps papuanus
AATTAGAATATGATATACATTATTGTATAATGTGTTGCTAATTTAAGCCAGCTGGTTTGTCTGGTTTAAATCCTATCTGCAAGTATTCATTCTATTAATCCTAGAGCAGGGGTTCTTAACCTGGGGTTCATGAATTTGTTTTATTTTTGCTTTAATACAGGATGTCCCAAAAGTCTTAGTACAGCTCTAAACTACTGAAACTTAAAACTTTGGATAACTGTATTTCAAAATAATTGATTTCCTTGGGAATTCTGTGTATTTTATTTTTAAATAAAATACATTTTAACACATTCCATTTGTTTTAAATTTGAATATTTGAATAAGATTAAAATTATTATGAAATAAAATTCATTTAAAAAATTATCCCAGGGTGTCCACAGGTTTCATTAGATTGTCAAACTGGCCTACTGCATACCAGAAGAGATTAAGAACCTCCACTTTTCTTTTTTAAAAGAGGCCATCCTCCAGTATGCTGAAAATGAAGGCATTTATAAAACACCTTCCCTATCAGAGGCATAGTTAGGAATCGTTTATCTGGGAGCAAAAACAGTTAGTTGTTGAGGACTTGCAGCAGTAGCACAGAAGGCAGTCTGACCATGGCTACAGTTGCACCTGGAGAGAGGCAAGTCCATCCCCCATACAATCCAACTCTCATTCCTTTAGGAGTTAATGGGGGAAAGTGTACCCTGGAAGCAGAGTGCCATGGTGACAGGACTCTGAAGGGGAGGTTGTCGTTCTGGGAACCCGGGTACCACACAGTGGCAAAGGCCAATGGATGGAAATGGACATGCATTCTCCTTCTCGCCACAGATGTTGAGAAACATCTGGGTCAATACTCTATTCACCCCAATCTAGTTATGACTGTGTTTACTATCCATCATTTCTGCATCTAAAGACATTCATCTGTTAGTAATACAATCACAATCAAAAAAACTATATTAGTATATGGAATAGACACCCAATATGTGGGGAATAGCAAAAGAGAAAGCTCTATTAAAGTAAAAAATGCATCAATTTCTGGAAAAGCTGTCAAGGATTATTGTCAAGTCAATGATTAATGATTGATGTTGCTAGGTCTTCAACAGATGCAAAGACAATATTGATATAATCCTATTAGTGCATTGTGCTCATTATACATACTTGTGTCAATTAGTAGCACATTTTAGAAGAAAGATAAATTTAAGAAATATGTGAAAAACAGCAACTCTCTTCGGTGCAAAAGCAGATGTTAATAGCTACCAAATATTCATTAGTGAACATTATTTGATGCTAAGGCTACATAATCATGTTAGCATGTAAAAACAGATTTTAAAATAGCTCACTGGTTATTACTGTAGTTAGTAACTATTTGACTAAATTTCTAGAAATTTTCATTAGGCCAAAAAGCAAAAAGATAACTTTTATTCTTACAGTTTAAATTTGAGCATTTAATGTTGTGCCAGGTGTTTTAGTTAATATTTATGTGAAAACCAGGTCATGGTAGTAGACATTCAAGAGTCAAAAGCATACCAAATTTGCAGTTACTTTTCTTCAAAAAAGAAAACTCGCTCCTTCATTTTTTATTATTGTATTCTCACCGCTTAGCACAGTCATGTTATGGCCACAATTTTCAATACTTTAGGAAAACTACTGGAACATAATAGATTTCACGAAGAACGTATTTCTGAAGGTAGAATGGTAGTGGGATCACTATTGTCTACTCTACTAGAATAAAGATTGTTTTATTTGGCCTTGTGACTGAAGAATGTGTCCACAAGCCTCTCTAATTGGTTTCTGGGTGTGTTTTTCTAAGTGTTTCCAAATTGCTTTACTGGGGGGGCTATTCTTACAAATATGTGGGCAGACAGTCATTGCCGCCAGTTTCAACACATGTAAAATGCCAGAAGGGGGACAAACAGTGAATTGTTATGTGATCCAACACTTAGGTTTTGCCAGGGGATCTTCAGAGACCTGGTAATTAGGTAACGGAAAATACAGCTGCTTCATCCCAACTCTGCAACCGATTTACTGCATAATTCTCATTCATCTCCTCTGCCTCAGTTTCTTCACTTGGTAAATACTAATAATAATGACAATCTTACCTTTTATGTGACTTCTGAGGCCATATAGGTTCTCTTTAGAGAAAATGCCCAATTTCAAGACCTTGTTACTTCTCTTATGACAATTTCTGGCCAATAGGAAAGAAAGGGGGACAATATGCCAAGACTGAGTCTATCCAGTTTAATTTCATGGGTTAGTAAAGGTATAGAAATCAGAAACTGGAGGGTTTTTTTGTTTTTTAAATCTCCATTCCCAAGAGGCAAAAGAATAAGATTTTCAAACCCAACTCTAATTAATTTCATCTGTCCTGTTGGAGCCAAGGCAAATATTTGGACATATTTGGGCCCACCATTCACAACCATGTGATCTTTTTCCTCCATACTGTATGTCTATCCAAAATTCCTCAGACTCCACATGCCACATGGGTTTTTATCCCAATAGAGAAGGAATTCAAAGGAACAAAATTAATACCTGCATACAAGATTCAAACAGGCCATCACATTAAAGGATAGAAATTGACAAAATGAAAATGTAGTAAATGACATACTAATGGCCCTTATTATTCTGACCTCCTAATTCTCTAAGCAGAAGGTGCTTTTAAGCACCACAGAAGCAGGACCTTCATAGACTTCAACTAGCCCCCAGTTACTTCAATTATAGCCTAATGCCACAAAAGTCTAACAGGGATAAAAAGCCATAGCAAACTAGTGGTTTTCTCATTTAGAAAGGTCAGAATGAGCACTTTTAAAAATTGCAGCTATGGCAAAACACAGTATTACCTATAGTACACACAGGACTGTAAGAAAATGTGCACTTAAAACCTCTTTGGGGTTGCTGCATCATCCTTTACCCAGATTAACGATACATTGTATCTTAGGACAAATTGACCTCTCCCATTAGTCTTCCAGGGAATCTTGCAGAACTGAGAGTTAATGTGGATAAACCCCTCTGGGATCCCTAAACGAACAGTATGGTTTATATATGACTTAAGAATTCTCATTTCCTTTTAAGGTGTGAACAAAGTTTTGCCCCCAAAAACCATTTCTAGGATTCTGCCCCCTACCCAAACCTACCAGTTCACATAAAGAAAAAAATCAATCAAGGAATCTGTTTACAATTATAATGAGCTCTTTCATTTTTTTTGTCATTATACCCTCACAGCTTAGCATGGTTCCCGGCACATAGTAAGCTTAATAAGCATTTAATAATTCCTTGTTGAATAAGGGGCGGGGCGAGGGGAAGGGTGCAGTGCTTGTGATCTGCAAAGATAAAAACTCTAAAAAGGAAACGTTAAGAATTCTGTGTAAAAAAAGATTAGTTGGTATAGAGGAAAAGAAAACAAGAAGCTGGGGAGGAAGCATGGTGTATTAAGTTAGTCTACAGGGATTTATTGAGTATTTGCTAGGTACCAAGAACTGTGTGCAAAGTGATGGGAATAAAAAGACAATCTTTCCTGTCCTCAAGGAGCTTACATTCATACGGGGAAGTTAACACATAAAAGGAAGTTGAAAACGGGTGGGCAGGTGGGGGAAAGAGGCTGGAGGATCACCTTGGATTTGGAGAGAAGTCCAGATGAGGGAAATGGGGAGGGAGGATGAAAAATGGAGTGACGGCTGGTGTAGGTGTCCTTAAATGGAGGTTCTGGGAGGAGCTCCCCACCTTCCAACCAGAGGAAGGGGCCCAAGGGCAGACGGTATTTCTGAGGTATGAGCTGATCTCAGGACTGAAGCCATCTCCCAGGATGAAGAGTTTCTGGGTTAGAGTACAGAAATCCAGGCTAGTAGTGTGGTAGTAAGAATGCTCTGTGCTCTAAAGGATGCTGGTTCATAACCCGCTTCAGTGGTATGCCCTATGTGAGTCTGGGCAAGTTTCTTTTCCTCCCTAGACCTCAGTTTCCTATAAAATTAGGGGGTTGGACCAGATGAATTCTAAATTCCCTTCCAACTCTGTATCTATCAAAATATAAAGGAGACTTCTTCCTTTATATTAATGTCCAATACAGCCTGGCTATATTATCCCTCAGTGGTCTGAATGAATAAGCTTTTATTAAATGCCTGTTGTATGCCAGGCACTGTGGATTCAAAGACAAAATTTGCATATATAAATATACAAAATAAATTCACCGTAATTTTGGGAGAAAAACAATGACAGCAGAGGGGATCAGGAAAGGTTGCTTGCAGGAGTTAGTTGAGCTTTAAAGGAAATGGGATTCTAAGAAGCAGAGGGACAAAGGGGGCGCTTGCAGGGATGCAGGACTTCCTGTGCAAAGGCACAAAAATAGGAGATGGCAGGTTTGTGGAGGAAAACAAGTTTGGCCAGACCATAAAACTTCTAAGAGAGCATTTTGTTGTTGGGTCATTTCCATTGTGTGTAACTCTTTGGGACTCTATCCAGGGCTTTCTTGGCAAAGAGACAAGAGTGGTTTGCTGTTTCCTTCTCCAGCTCATTTTACAGATGAGGAACTGAGGCAGAGTTAAGTGACTTGCCCAGGGTCATACAGCTAGTAAATGTCTGAGGTAAAATTTGAACCCAGGAAGACAAGTGTTCCTAACTTCAGGCCCAGCACTTTATCCACTACACCAACATAGTTGCCTGAGAGTATTAGAAGAGAAAGGAAGGATGTAGCCAGGCTTTGAAAGACCTTTGAATAGAATATCAGAGAGGAATTTGCATGTGGCCTTAGAAGTAATAGGGAGCCAAGTCAGTTTACTAAGCAGACAAGTGACATAGTCAGACCTGTGCTTTAGGGATATTGCTTTGGCCTGGGTGTGTACGACTACTCTTTCCCAATTCCACTTCCAGAAATTGGTTGAGGCCCTGGAGTTCACAAAGGCTTGAATTTAGAGTGTTATGATCCCCTAAAAGTTCAAAGTTAGAGAGCAAGAACAGGCAGGACAAAAGTCTGGCCTGGTGAGATTCAAGGGGGGTGTTTGCTTCTCCTGGGGATTATCGTGACTCCAGTAAGGTGCCAAGCTTTTAGAATGATGAATTTTTAGAATGATCCACCTATGAAAGATAAAGGCTCTTCTGAATCGAGAAACAAGAGACTGGATGGATGTGGTCTCCAGTAAAGTTGTGATTGAATACCAAAGCAGGTCTTTTTACCAGGTAGCTATTGGATGGAGCTTGGCCACTAAGGTTAATTTATCTTTAAATCCTGGGCTAAGACCCAGAATATACTTGCACACCTTACACCAATCCAGTCCTTCCTCTCCCCAGATAGAGCATAGCTCAGTGGAGTGGGACACCAGAAAAGCTGCTTTTGTAGAGTTAGTGCATAATTTCTGCATGCCCATGAATAATTGGGGTGCTTAGTGAGCCCCTGGCTCCTCACAGGGGACATGATGCTGAGCCTGCAATCAAGAATTCTTCTCTCAGTGGGTAGCAACCTTGCTATGGAAGGTCAAATTCTCAGTCACAAACTGGTTTGACTTTTGCTAGCATATGGGATTCTGGACTGAACTGCCTCCATCTGCTTCTAGACAGATCCTAATTGTTTGGTCCTCTGTAACTGAAGAGGGGCATTACTTTGAAGTGAATCAATATTGTATTGCTACCCTGGACTTTTCTTAAGTACAGAGATGGGGGCAGGAATGACCTATAACCACCAGTAAAGACTTCTGGTTTGGGTGGCACCAGAAGGAGTGTTAATGAGAAACCACAAGAAAGCACAAGGTCATAGGAGATTAAAGAGACACCACAACTAAAGCAATACCTGACAGCAAGCAGGTGAGGAACAGAGGCAAGACATTTATCTAAGATCTAGAAATGTGAGACAACAGTATTGAAAATGAGGCTTGCTCAACAATCCTAACTTTCTGCTTCCTCAATCTACTCCGTTCCTGTGACTTATTCTTCTACTTCACCCCAGCCACACATAGAGACGGCCATGTTCCTTATCTTGCCATCACTCCATTTCCATATTCATGGTTCCCCACCTTTCTTTTTCTGACTTTTGTTTTTCTCTTTTATCTGTTTTTTATCATTACATCTTTCCCTGTAGCTTACATCTCCAAACTTTGTTCTCCATCCTTACTATCCCCTCCAATCCCTTCACTCCTCACTTCTTTTCCAGGTTATCACCCTTGTCCTGGCTATACTCTCTCCCTACCTTGACCCTGTGGTTCGATTCTATACTGAAATCTATACTCAACTACCTCGTCCCCTTGTCCTATTACTAATCCCAGATTTGAATTACACGGACCGTTTGTCTCCCTCCCTGCTAATCACCTCTATTAAACAAAGATGGAAAAAATCATGGAACCATGTTGATTGGATCCAATAAAATTCATGCAACACAATCTCAACTGGGCCCTCACTATAGCAAGGCGATCCTCTTACACTTTCCTAATCAATTTGCTATCTCACTTACCATAGTGGCCATTTCAAACCTTTTTTTTTTTTTGTCTTTTCTTAAGCCTCCCAAGACATCTTCTTCCCCTCTCTCAGCTGAAGCTCTTGATTCATACTTCATTAAAAAAAATTGAAGTCATTCAACCAGAGCTCCCTCTTCTCGGAACTTCTTTATTTTATATCATTCAGACGTAGTCCCTCACATTCTCAAATGAAGAGGTGGCCCTTCTACATGACAAGGAAAATGCCTCCACATGCTTCTTTGATTCCATACCCTCTCATCTTCTCCAGTAAATTGATCCCTACTCTCTTTCTATCCTTCAGCCTCTCCTTGTCTACTGGCTCCTTCACTACAAACATTCCTATGGCATCCCCCTTCTTCAAAAACCCACACTTGATACTATCATCTCCGTCATCTGTTTTCTGATCTCAACTAAACTTGAAAGATTCATCTACACTAGATATTTCCACTTGTATCCCCTCACCCTCTTCTAAAGCCTTTGGACTCTGGCTTCTGACCTCATCATTTAACAGAAATTGCTCTCTCCAAAGTCATCAATAATCTCTTAATTGCCAAATTTAATGGCTTTTAATCCTCATCCTTCTTAACCTTTCTTCAGCTTTTGATACTATTGATCACCTTCTCTTACTGGATACTTTCTCCTCTAGGCATTTCTGATCTTTTTTCTCTTAATACTCCTTCCACCTGTCTAAGGACCCTTTGTTTAGATCCAAATCACACCCACTAACCAGGTTTTCCCCTAAACCTCTGTCCTGGATCCTCTCCACTTTTCCCTCTATACTAGCTCATATGGTAATCTCGTCAACTCTCATGGACCATATAATGTCTACATAGATGGTTTTCTTATTTGCATATCAAGCCCCAATCTCTAGCCTGAGCTCCACCTCTTAAGAGATCTTGAACTGAATATTCTGTAGGCATCTCAACCTTAACATATCTAAAAAAGAATTCCGTATTATTTCCCCCAAATCTTCCCCTTTTCCCAACTTTCTTATTACTGGGCCACCACTATCTGCCCAGTCACTAGGCCTGCAATTTCAGTGTTATCCTTAAGTCCTCATTCATACTTACCTCATATATCCAAGTCTATGACCAAGTCTTGTTATGTTTACTTTGTCAATATCTCTTATATATGTCTCCTCTCTAATCATACAGCCACCACCCTTGTACAAGCCCTTGTCATCTCTCACCTGGACAACACCTGGAAACAGCCTTCTTATTGTTCCCCTTACCTCAAATCTCTTCCCACTATAATCCATTCTCAATTCAGCTGCCACAGTGATTTTCCTAAAACACAGGTCTAACCACATCAGCTTCCCCTAACTCTTTACTCAACAAAATCCAGCGACTCCTTATTACCTTGATGATCAAATTTTTAAAAATCCTCTTTTTGGCATTTAAAACTTCACAATCTGATACCTTCTAACTTTTCCAGTCTTATACTTTATTCCCCTTCTACTGTTCAGTTCTGCTATACTGCTTATACCTTCCCACATGCAATGACATCTCTTTGACTCCCCGCATTTATACTGACTATCCCCCATGAAATCTCTGTCTCCTTACCTCTAACTCCTAATTTCCCTGGCTTCCTTCAAGACTCAGTTCAAATGTCATTTTTTGAAGGTGTAAGAGCAAGCATGGTAGGATTTTTGTTGGGGTTTTTTTTGGAGTTCAGTTTCCCACGCTCAGGATAAATTGTGAACATCTGAAGGATTGATCTTCTTTGAACCCTGATAATTCATAGCTGTGCTGAGGTTCCATGCATACTGGCTGTTTTGCTTTGGGCGTTCGCTCATGAGAAGTATCTTTTGATTTCCTGGTCGAGACTCTGAGTAACTGTATGTTCAGAGCTCCTTGACTACTCAGAGGTTGTCTATGCTCCCTTGATCCAGTGACGTATGTAAAGTGCATAGCAATAATGCTATGCTCAGACAGCTGTAGCCCTCTCTGTTGGTCTTTGTGCTTGTATTTTCTGTTTGTATTTTCTCCAAGTTCAGGGTGCTGACCTTTCCCTGAACTAGTAAATATAATCAAAAGTAGGATTGTTAATCCCTTTTTGAGCAGTCTTGCCTTAAAAGCAGATCAGAGAACCAGTACTAGCAGTCCATCCTGGGTGTGCTAATACAGAGGACATATTACTCTGTCTCTCTCGACTGCCAGTCCTCTAATATTACTTTCCTTTTGTATACTACATATATTTTGTACACACGGTTATTTGCATGTTGTCTCCCATTAGAATGTGGGTTCCTTGAGGGCAGGGGTTATGTTTTTGTATTCCCAGCTCTTAGCACAGTTCCCAGCATATAGTAAGCTCTTAATAAATGCTTGTTTATGACTGACTGAATGATTGACAGGGATCATCTCATTATTGCTTTTTCCTCCCTTATTACCATGGCTACAGCTCACTCCATGTTCCTTTGTCCGGCCACTGCTACATGTATCAAGGCTTGGCCTCACTGTAGTGGGTCTCCTCAATATCAGAGCAGACTCTGGCATGTGTGTCTCTTTTCCCTTCTGCAACAGAAGAAAGAGAGCTTTTTACTTTTAACCACAGGTAGCTCTTTGGTTTTATTTTTATTTTATGTTTCAGAGTTAACAGTTAACCTCTGTGAGCTCTTTGGTATTTTTCAGAGTTAACAGTGGTTGCATAACCTCTATGACCCTTTGGTCATTTATTTTCAGGACTTGACAGTGAGAATCAATATCCAAAGGACAAAACAGGCACATGTGACCTGAGAACAGGCAAAACCCCCAAGAAACCAGGCATCCAAGAAGGCACATTTCCCAAGTGAACTTTTTTGATTGGTCTGTGCCAATACCTGAGTTGGAATCCCAACTCTACTGCATATTAGCTTGTTTCCTCCTTTTAGGCTAATTCTATCCAAAATAACTACTTCGGCCAATCTTAGCAGTGGTTCTTATACCAGCCTCTAATCATTCTCTCTCGTTTATCAAGGAGTTCCATACCTATCTGGCTCATAGTCTTTTTCATCACCCTAACTTCCTCCCTTATACTTTAATATATATTTTGATTTTCCCTTCAATACCCCAAATTCCCTATTCCTTAGTCTCTTTTAACTCCTAAAATCAATGTCCTTTTCTACTTCACATTGCGCCTAGGGATAGTCAACCCTTTGATAATAACCCAGTTCAATAATCAAAAACTTTAAAATTCTTTTATAATATCATAATCATTTACCATTTCATCTCTCCCTTAGCTTTCCTCAACCTATCCTTTGTCCTTCCATCCCTCAGTTCCCTCTGATGCCTTGTTCTAACTTCACCTTTACCCCATCCAACACTGACCCAAGAGTTAACTAGTTTACTCTATATTCTTTTCTCAAACTCATTGCCCATTTATCTTATAGATGCTCATGCCTTGTCAAATCTCCATCCTGTATCACTAGCATCATTTTGTTTCTGTGCTTTTACTTAAATGCTAATTAACAGAGCTGGAGGAAATCATTAAATTGAGTCATAAATTTATGTTATTTCATAATATTTACTGGGTCCTCATTGCAGCAAATCAATCCTTTTAATCCTTCCTAACTGATTTTCTATCTGCTCTTCCATAAAAGCTATTCCAAACTTTTCTCAAGTCTCCCAAACCAACCCTATCTCTTCCTTCTGAACCAAAGACCTTGTATAATACTTTACTGAAAAATAGACAATATTAGCCACTCTTTCTCTAGACCTCAATATCTCTTGACATCATCTTCTCTTTGTTCCAGTCTCTGATGAAGTGTCCTTTTTACTCCCCAAGGGCAACTTTGATATATTCCTTGATTTGTCCCCTTCCCATCTTTTTCGGTAGATTGCCCTCACAACCATCTTCTCCAATATGTAATCTCTGTGTTCTGATCCCTTCTCTACTGTGTTTGAAAACGCCCATTTCTCCCTTATCTTTAAAACAATCTTTTTATTACTAGGCCCTAGCATTATCTCAAACTATTATTCAAACTCAGGTAGCATAGTCAGATAGAGCACTGGACTTGGAGTCAACAAGACCAGCCTCAGACATTTACTACGGTAATTGTATGATCCTGGACGAGTTATTGGAGAGAAGTTATACCTTCTCTCAGTCTCAGTTTCCTCATCTATCAAATGAGGATGGCAGCAGCACTTGTCTCTCAAGGTCATTGTGAGGATCAAATGAGATAATAAGTACAAAGTACCTTTTCAATTGTACAGAACTATATGCATGTTAATTATTATTATTATTTTCTCTTTTGTTTTGTTTTGTTTTGTTTGTTTTTTGCTTTTTGGAGGGGGGAAAGCAGGGCAATTGGGGTTAAGTGACTTGCCTAAGGTCACATGACTACTAAGTGTTAAATGTCTGAGGCCGGATTTGAACTCAGGTCCTCCTGACTCCAGGGCCAGTACTCTATTCACCACGCTACCTAGGTGCCCCCATTATTTTCATCATTACTATTATTTTTATCTTTCCTTTTCTCTCACCTCTTTGACCTCTGAAATCTGGATTCTGATCTAATTACTCAGCTGAAAACTTTTCATTCCAAAGTTACCAGGGGCCCCTTAAACGACAAATATGATAGCATTTTTAATCCTTATCCTTCTTTACCTCATCATACATGGGATAGAAAAAGAAATAGATGGCCTGTGACAATCTCTCTTAGTCATTGCCAGCAAGATTTTTTTCCAGGGTCCTTTTTAATGGGTTGATCCTTCACTTAGAAGATGGTCATCTACCTGAGAGGCAGTGTGACTTCAGAAAGGACTGGGGAACATCTGATACGGTGTCTGTTACCCAATAACTTCAAGAAAAATGCCAGGAGAGCAGAGGTCTGCACATTTGGAGATCTGACCAAAGTCTTTGACATTGATCGTTGTGAGAGCTTGTGGAAGATCATGGTGAATCCCATGATAGCATGCTTGTATGGGTTCTGGATAAGCAGGAATGCAACTCTGATGGGCTGGCCATGTTTGAATGCCAAACATATGTATGCCCCAAAGATTATTTTATGGAGAACTCACACAAGGCAAGTACTCATATGGAGGTCAGAAGAAGTGACACAAGGACACTCTTTTGTCCCTGCTTAGTAGTATTTTATTTATTCCAATTACATGTAAAGACAGTGTTCAATATTTGCTTTTATAGTATTTTGAGTTCCAAATTTTTTTCTTCCTCTCTCCTTTCTCCCTCCCTAAGCAGTCATGCAATCTGATATAGGCTATACATGTACAATCATATTAAACACATTTCCATATTAGTCATTTTATGAAAGAGGAATCAGAACAAAAGGGAAAAATCATGAGAAAGAAAAAAAAGAGAGAAAATAGTATGGTTTGATCTGCATTCAGACTCTGTAGCTCTTTCTCTGGGTGTGGCTAGCAGTTTCTATCATGAGTCTTTTGGAATTATCTTAGATCACAGTATTGCTGAAAAGAGTTAAGTCTATCAAAGATGGTCCTTGTACAATATATAGTTAGTTAGTTAGTTAGTTCTAATCTCCATTTTGAGCTCCTATCATTTCTTTCCAATTGCCAGTGGGACATTCAAACTCAGTGTCCTGTAGGTATTACAAACTCAACATGACCAAAATAGAACTCATTATATCCCCGCCCCGCCCACCCAGACACACACACCCTAGTCCACCTCTCTTCTGAATTTTCCTATTTCTGTCAGGTGCAATATCATCTTTCCAGTCACCTAGATTCTCCACTTCCATGTTCTCACTCCACATCTTGCTACTTCTGCCACTTGTATCCATTCCCTTCTCTCCACATGCACACTCCACCCTAGTTCAGACTCTTACATCCCCCTAACCGGTCTCTCTGCCTCAAGTGTCTCCTCACTCCAATCCAGCCTCCACAGAACTGGCTTTCCTAACATGCAAGTGTGACCATGTCATCTCCCTACTCAGTAAACTCCAATGGCTCCCTACTTTACATACCACTCCCCCCTCATGAACTCTGCCTTCCAATCAAATTGGCCTTAGATTTCCTCACACATAGCTTTCCATCTCCTATATTTGAATCCTCCCATTACTGGAATGTACTCATTCCTAACCTCTCTACCTCTTATGAATTTCTTGTTTCAGTAAAACTCAGTTCTAAAGCCACCTTCTATATGAAGCCATTACTTGTTCCCCAGCTGCTAGTACCCTCCCCCAACATATCCCAATTACCTTATATTTATCTTGCATGTATTCTGTATGTACTTATATACATATATGTTTTCTTCTGATGAAATAGGTTCCTTGATAGCAGAGACTATTTCATTTATTTCTTTTTGCCCTTAGTGCCTCGCACAATGCCTGACACATAGTAACTTTAACAAATATTGATTGTGTCACCTTGATCAAGTTGTTGAATTTTTCTAGGTCCCAGTTTCTTTTTTTTCCTCTTAGTTGACAATCAGGGTTATGTGACTTGCCCAGGGCACACAATTTGAACTCAGATTCTCCTGACTCCAGGACCCATGCTCTATTCACTGTCACCTAGCTGTGATGGGGGGGATGGCAATAGATTTTACAGGGGCTCAAAGGACCAGAGTCCCTGCTGTGCAGTCTGGAATGAATTCAGTAGGCCCAAGCATTCTTGAAGTCACGATTGTAAAAGTTTATTGTTACGCTTTACAGCGGGTAGGGGTTCTTAGGGAACCTGCAAACTTAAAGAAGTCACAGGTATAGTTTTAAGGAGTCAGGATGTCAGATGTCAATTATGCTAACTAGGTGAGTAAAGGTGGGATTAGGGAGGAGTTAAAGAGTGGTCACTCCTTAAAGGAACATGAACTTTTAATGTCAACTGCGCAGGCATACTGCCCATAATTCACTGGGAAATAGCCCAAGGGGGTGCTACCTGGAGGTGTGGTTTTAGGCTTGAAAAGTCACTAAGTCACCTAGCAGTCAAAGCTGACTGAGAAGTGCCTAGTCTGCCACCCATCAGTGTCATGTTTGACAAGATGGATGTTGGGAACCAAGGCTAATGGAGACTCAGTATGTGTATAATTGGCTAAGGGGTTAACCCATAGATAGTGCATTGAAGGATTCATAGATGCCGCTGGCCATTATGCTAAGGGGAGATAACATTTGCCTAAGCTAAAATGTTTATATATGGTTTAGTGAAAGATTCATAGGTGTGGCTTGTTATTGTTCCAAGCAGAAATAAACAGTTCATGAGTTGCTGCTGGGCAGAGAGCTGGCAGGGGGAAGGGGCAGAGTTAATGCTCTGAGGCTGTGGGGGAGGCAAGGGGGGGAATGTGATTTTACAGACTGGTTTTACAAACTGATGTTACAAAGTGATATTACAGACATAGATCCCAAGCACCCCCTCAGCTGCACTTAGGTCTCAGTTTCATTTAAGTTTTCTAGGCCTCTTCATCTCTGTAATGGGGAAACTCAACTCAACGATATCTTTGTGTCGTTGTTTAGTCATGTCCAACTCTTCATGACTCCGTGGATCATGGCACACCAATCCTGTCCGTGAGGTTTTCTTGGCAAAGATACTTGAGTAGATTAAAGGAAATAGAGGTTAAGGGTCTGAGGCTGAATTTGAACTCAGGTCTTCCTGACTCCAGGCCCAGTGCCCTATCCAGGGAGCCACCTTGCTGCCTCCAATGCAAACAGAGGTTAAATCACTGGCTCAACACAGCTAGGAAAAGTCTGAAACTGAATCTGAACTCAGGTCTTCCTGACTCCAGGCCCAGCACTCTATCCACTGTACTGTCTAGGTGCCTTCCAATGACCTTTCAGGTCCCTACTAGCTCTAGATCTATGTTTTATCTACTCCCACTCCTCATTGGGTACCAAACCTAGGACCTTATGAACTTCTTCATGAACCTTACCTGTGAATTATCAAATGCATTTTTCCCACGCTGGAAACACCTGTGTTTTTCTGATGACAGAATCAATCAAGATGCTTTTTAAAATGTTAACTACTTCATTTAACCCAGAGAAGATATTAACTAAACAGAAATAAAAGTTTAGAATGAGTCAGAACCTAATTCAGTCTGCTTGTGTTTCACAGTTGCCTGAATGATGAAATGGCCCACTTCTGCCGTGGAGTAGGCATCACAAAAGCCTTCTTAGTAATGGGGGGAAATGGTGATGTGGAGAATTTTCCAGCTACTTCTGAAGGCCCTTTTGGAGCTGATGGAGAATGCAAACAATACTTCCTGTATTGAAGGAGTAAGTCTATTTAGGTGAGAGAGATGTAAACACCTAAGACACTAGGCATTTTTAACTGTTCAATTGTGTTAACTGGGAGGGGGTCTTCAAAGTTAGCAACTTCGAGCAGGGAAGAACATTTCAGTGCATTACCCAGGCATAATCAAACTGTAGAAATAATGGGAAATAGAAGCATTTCTTCCATGATTCATTTTCCATCCAGATGAACAAAAATTATCTCTTTTTAAAAAGTCAGAAGAAGCAAATAATCACTTGCAATATCTCCTGGGTGCATCTATGTCTGGGTCTGGAGCATTTCACCTCTTATGAACCTAATGGAGTCCCCCCCCCAAATGATTTGTGCTCGGAGTTTGAAGACTAAATAACGGCAAATTGTCTGACTGAAGTGCAGGAAAAGAGAAACAAATGGATAGGAGGTATTAACAGAGTTAATTATAGATGCAGATTAAAAGGCAAGATTAAGTAACAGAAGAAAAGGAAAGAGTAACCTGGGGCATAGGGTTACTGACATGTAGCAGTTGTCAGTCACCTAGCAACAAGTTTCCTATTCCCGCTGTGCTCTTTAATTCAGCAAATCTGCTCAGGATGTTGGGCTGTTCTCCTGACAAAACGCATTATGTAGTCGACTGAAGGATACAAAAATCCACTGTACACAACACTCTGCTCCCTATTGACCACTGATCCTTTCTCTCAATCCACAAAAGAGGCTTGCATAATGCTCTGAAAAGGGAAAAGTCTCCACAGAGAAAACATTTGCTTGTAATTGAGATTGACTACATAATGAAAATGATGTTCTTTTTAGAATTCTGCTGTTGAGGCCACACTTTTTTGTCTCCTGGCACTCAAAACACATCCCTGCTGGGAAAAGGGGCAAACATTGTAAAAACTCAAAACTGTGATTTTTCTTTGCATTGAAAACACCCCATTCTATAACAAAACGGCCAGGTCTCTCTCCTCAGAACTTAAACAAGTGATCAAAAAACAAAACAAAACAGGAAAACTTCTATTCATGGTGTCTGCCATAAATGCCTGCTTTGCTGAAGGAATGCAGGCGATGGCTGGCCATTCTCTGAGACAACAAATGGACACAAATGACAGAGAAAACTCTTGATTTTGTGATTCAGGGTCCTCTGCTGGGAGGCTGCAAATTGCTAGTTAAAACTCGGTCACTGTCTCAAATATGTGTGTTGAAACACAGACTGGGCTTTGAATGATCAACTAAGCTGAAGGGGCAGAGAAATTAAAAAGGGTCAAATAGCTAACCTTCTTGGCATAACAGTCAAACTTAGTTTTTTTTTTTCCTTCTCTGGTGTCTTGGTGAGTAATGGTTTGGGGAGACTCATTCAGTATAGAAATACCTGTTTCAAAGGAAAAATTAACTTTTAAAACCATTATAATTTTTTTTTACTTCCTTAATACATCAAGGATGCAAGGTTGTATCCATGTGGGTGCTTCCCCTAGCAACATCAATTGCAGCCCCTCCATACCTTACTAGATTACTTTCATGAGCCTCCATGGCCAAAGAGAAAATTTATCACCTGGTAGCTAACTTTCTATTTAAAAAGTCAACCTTTTAAGGAGTTAATAGAGATTGATAGAAAAGCAGTGGCTTCTATACCATCAGGGCAAGAATTAAGATTGTTCCACACAAAGAAAAAAATGGAGCAAAAAATTGATCTCTCAGACTCTATTGAGAAAACTTTTCATGCAGTACTTTGGTTTTATTAATCATCGCCATTATTTGAGGAAAAAGTTCCCAGAGATCCAACAAAGAAAGCCCTTGCTCCAAGTGGCTTACCTTTTAAGGTAGACAATGTTTCAGATTTCAAATATATGACATAACCAGAGTAAAAACCAGGCAGGAGAAAGCATAGCTGTTTTTGCGGTGGATGGCGGAAGAAGAAGAATATTTTAGATAGACTACTTTTAGATGGAGGGAACTGAGATTCAGACAAGACATTTCCAGTAAGGGTTTAACCAGTGGTACAAAATAAATGATAGAAGTTGGTTCATCATTACCATTTCTGATGAAAAGACATGAGATGCATAAATTAAATAGTAAGGCAAAAGAGCTTTTTTTTTTTTTAAATTAGCATTCAATTCATGAAAGTAGCCAGGTTCATATACAGTACTGCAAACCACCCATGTTTTGGGCTGTTTTAATAACTGAATTGGATCTACTTTAGCTAACCTACTTTTTCATACAAGAAATCAGAAGGTAATGTGTACCCTTCCTTCACCGGCACCTTCTCCTTCTCCAAAAACAAACAAACAAACCAAACAACAACAAAGACAAAAACAACCCAAGAATAAAAAGAGATCAAATCCTTGATCATACAGATACAAAGCCAGAGAAAGAAAAATATAATGCCATTACTCTTCTGTATAGAGCAATTTCCTAGTAAATTTTTTTCAGGAAAATAAGCATATTTACTGACTGAAATAACCCATGAATTATACCATATAGTTCTGTGTGGGTGATCAGCAACTAAGGAAAAGTTATAATGAAGGTGAAGTAGATTCAAAAAGTTGGTTTGAATTTATCATTGTGTCATTATTTCCCAAGTTGGTCCCCAAATCCAGGTGACACTTAACATGAGGAATACAGACAAGTCATCCATGAGATAGCTCCTCTTTCTTGAATGATGATCTTGTTAAAAATAAATAAATCAACAAGGTATTTTCAGAAAGCATAAGGTGGGAGAATAATATGGGGGCTACACAGCTAAGTGAGCATATGTAAAGACTCGGTGAAATTGACAGTAGAAAGAGGTCCCAGTAAACTACCTCCCACAGTTGATGAAGCAAAGGAGCTTACTTTCCTTTCTTTCTGTGACAAACTTTAATCATGTTCTCTTCTGTGCCACTTTGGCCTTAGCACTTTTCATCATACCCTTTTTATTCCTCCATTTGGGCAGAGATACTTATCAGATGAAAGATACCATTTGGAGTTTTGTGAACATGCACCTCATACTTCAGGTATTGTTTTGGTTCCCCTCTAGACTCCACCTGCTCTCCATTTTGAAGATGCTTTTCCCATTGAAATAAAAATTTGGGAATTTTCTCTTGCCCAGTAATAGAGATGCATTGGTTGAATCAGGAAAGGGATAAAAAATGTTAGAGTGTACGGCTGCTCCCTCAGGCCAATGAATGACATACATGTTCTTCCATTTAAAAAACAGCCACAAAAGATTTCACAATAGGTAATTAAAGATCAGTATTTTGGGGTGGCTAGGTGGTGTAGTGAATAGAGCACTGGCCCTGGAGTCAGGAGGACCTGAGTTCAAATCCAGCATCAGACAGTTAACACTCACTAGCTGTGTGACCTTGGGCAAGTCACTTAACCCCAACTGCCCTCCAAAAAGAAAAAAAAAAACAATAAAAAATCAGTATTTGTAGGCAACTTCATGGTAACTTTTTTCTCCTTAAAGGTAATATCACATATGTGACAGGAGAATACCAACAGCTGTCAACCAATCAGTGATTCTTATTGATTGTCTACTGTGTGTCAGGCACTGGTGCTGCAAAGATAAAAAAAAATTAATCTCTGTTCTTAAGTAGCTTACTTTCTATTGATCATGACAACACATATGTATACAGATATTTGCATTTGTGTATCTATATACACACATACATAACAGTATATATGGAATAAATAAATATATGCAGAATAAAAAATTTAAAGTTGTTAAATACAAGGTAGTTATACAGGGCTATAGTCATTGGGAGGATCAGGATAAGCATAGTTGTGTTTTGAAGGAACATTATATGAGGCAGAGGTAGGGAGCGAGTGCATTATTGGCATCAGGAACAGCTAGTGCAAAGGTATGGAGATGGGAGATGAAGTAAGGAACAGAGCAAGGTCCAGTTTGGTTGGACCATAGAGTAAAAGAAGGGGAGTAATGCATAGTGAGGCTGAAAATATAGGTTGGGGCCAAGTTGTGAAGGGCTTTAAAAGCCAGAGGAGTTTATATCTGATCCTAGAGGAAATAGGAAGGCACTGGAGGTGACTCAGCAAGGGAGTGGCATGGTCAGATCTGCATTTAAGAAAAATCATTTTTTACAGCTGTGTAGAGCACTTATTAGGTTGAAGCAGAGAAATCATTTAGAAGGCCATTAATAGTCCAGGAGAGAGGTGTTGAAGATCTGAACTAGAGAGTAGAGAGTATGTTAGTAGAGAGAAGTCATAGAGATACAAATAGCAAGATTTGGCAACTGATTGGAAATGTGGGATGGGGGAGAGTGAGGAATCAAAAATAATGCCAAGGTTACAAACCTGGGAAACTGGACAAAAATAGAAAAGTAGAGAGAAAGGATTAGGAGGAAAGAGAATGAGTTTGTTTTGAATGAGTTTGAGATGCCCTTTCCCTATCCAGTTAAAATGTTCATCAGATAGTTGGTAATGTGGACTGGATCTCAGGAGAGGGACTGGGCAGTAAATTATTTGTATAGATGAGATAATTAAACTCATCGGAGATGATGAGGTCCCCGAGAGAGAATTTAGAAAGAAAACAGAAGAGGGAATCCAAAGGGGTACACCCATTAATTGGGGTTATCCCTTTTTTTAGGGGTATGATATGGTTAATGAAGGAGACTGAGAAAGAGGGGAGAGATAAGAAGGAAGTGAACCAAGGAGAAAAAAGTCATGAAAACCTAGAGAGGAGAGAGTAGCTAAGAGGGGAAAGGCACCAATATATTCAAATGAAGCAGAAAGGTCTAGAAGGAGTAAGAGTAAGAACAAATTAGATTTGGCAATTAAGATTATTGAGGAGTAGCTAGGTGGTGCTGAGACAGAGCATCAGTCCTGTAGTTAGGAAATCCAGGAGTTCAAATCTAGCCTCAGATACTTACTAGTTGTGTGACCCTGGGTAAGTCACTAACTCTGATGTAACCCTGATTGTGTGTGCGTGTATGTGTGTGTGTGTGTGTGTGTGAGAGAGAGAGAGAGAGAGAGAGAGAGAGATTGTTGCTAACTTTGGAGGCAGATGTTTTGGTAGCCAGATTGCAAAGGGACACGGAGTGAGGAAAGGAAGTGGTGGCAATAAGTGTGGAAGGCTAGGACTTTGGTTGAGATAAAGTGCAATAGCTTGAGGGGATGGTAGGGTCTACTGAAGGTCTTTTAAGAATCAGATTGACAAGCATGTTTGGAGTTAGTAAGGAAGAAACTAGGAGATAGAAAGATATTGAAAAGTAGATGGGGGCAGGGATAATTGCTGCTGGAGAAGGAAGGAGGGGATGGGATCAGAAGGAACACCTCATTGTCAGAGACTGGAGAAGAGGACAAGAAAAAGGAGAAGGATGCCATGGAAGTATTGAGAAGAAGTGCAGGGGAGAAGAAGGGATTCAGAACAAACATGTTCCACTTTCTCAGTAACCTTGACCTAACACAAGCTTCACTTCATATGAAGGTTAATATTATCTCTCAAATAAAAACCTGAGACCATATATGGAACCTTTGCGATTGGATGTAAATGATTTTATTGAGCACAGTTATGTAGAAGGATGTGGAAAAGGTTAGAGGGCAGAGAGTGTTTCAGTTTGGTCTTTGTTTTGCCAGAGACTGGCTCAGCCCTCAGCATGTAGTCAATACTCGATAAAAGCTTGTTGATTGAAAAATATTCTCATTCTATAACAGCCGTTGAAAGTCCTATTGAAAATATACAGAAATGTTGGGGTTCCTCTCTCACTATTTCATCAAATATTCATTTTTACACACAAATATTTCCTCCCTAAACTGTCCCTCTTAAATTTTCCCGCAAGGATTATCTGACATTTACTATTCACAAGTTTGACTGAAAAGGTTAATAGTTCACCAAGAGAAGTTAGAAGTAAATAGAATTGATCATCCCGAATGCCCTGGGTTGAAATTCGAGGGCTTTGTGTTGACAACCCCAGGCGTGGTAATGAGTTTCTAGTACATTCTTAAGGCTTGTTTCATTTGCCCTGTGAATGGAGAGAGAAAAATTATAGTCTCTAGGTGTTTTCCATGGTTCTTTCATAAGCCTGCCTCCTGACACCAATTAAAGAGATTATGTCATTAACTGAAAGGAAAGCTATAACCTTGTATTTTAATGCTGTGATTACTTGAGACAGGGTCACAGGGCCCAATGAGCAGCAGCTGACCTTCGAGAAATTAACTTCAGAGCTCAATTCCTAATTAACCATTTTCAATGGAAGTATGTGTTATTTCAGACAATTGGTCAAAATATTACTTTTTTTTGTGCAAGGAGTTCACTTCCCCCCAAAATTAATTAGCAATAGCCACAATGTGTGTGTGTTTTAAATACGCTAAATAATTTTGCTGTTACCTAAAGAGGTCAATTATTTCTTTTCCCATGACATTTACTCTACCTTTTGAGATGAATAAAACTACACGAAACATCCTCGTTAAAGATGTCTGCATACCTCTTTCTCATATCTTCTTGCTGTGCAAAAATGTTAAATCTTCATCTTCATTTTCCACTGAAACCTCAGAAAGGCAAATGATGTAGCAGCCATGTATAGAGATGTACATGCTTATATAGGAAAATGTAGAGATTTAACAAAATTCCATTGAAACCTTTATCCCTTAGATAAGTGGGTTTAGGTTGAAATCTTTCTTGACTTGTTAACTCTACTTATCTTCCCTGTTGCATTTTAAATGTTATATCTTCTTAATGGCTTTGTACATAGTCAACGCTTAATACATATTAATTGAATGAACGTTAAATAAATGAGTAAAAGAATAATGATATGCATTTTTGTCCCAGAAATTATACTTGGAATTGATTAATCCAAGTGCTGTTTCTGAAGTTAGACGTCTTGGGTTCAAATCATGTTTCTCCCACTTTACACCTGTGACCTTGGGTAAATCATTTAACCTAATGGGGCTCAGTTTTCTCAGTTGTAAAATTAGAAAATTAGATATCTGTCCCAGGTCTAGAGCTGTGATCTTGAGAACTTACACCATATTGTATTTATCTATTACATATATATATGTATATATATATACACGTGTGTATATATACACATGTATATACATACATACATACATACATATTTATATATAAAATGCAAGGAGAGAATGCTGGATTTAGGACCAGCTACACTCTAGCTATTTGACCTTGAACAAACCATTTAACACTCTTGGTCTCAATTTCCTCATCAATGAAAATGAGACAAATGAACAAGATTACTTCTAAGGACCCTTCTAGCTATGATCTATGGTCTATGACCCAGAATTGATAGCTAGTAGAATTAGCATTTCTTGGATTTTCAGATGATACTTGGTTACCTAACCTAACTACACAGAAAAAAAAAATTACTTGCATGGCAATGTTGGCAATTATGGAAGGTTTGGGCACCAACTATTTCATTTTTTATTTGTAAAAATTAAGAAAATTCTCTTTATAAATGACAAATTAAATTAGTAACTGATATATATATACATACATACATATATATATATATATATATATATATATATTAGGGAAGCATTCATCAAATGTTGTTTTTTTGATTTGGTAAAATTTTCTTTTTTAAAATGAGAAGCGGGAGGCCAGGTAGCACAGCGAGTAAGAGCACCTGCTCCAGTGTTGGCATGACCTGGGGGATCGAATCCGGGCTCAGATACTCAGCACCACACCCAGAAATAACTGGCTGTGTAACCTTGAGCAAGTTACTTAACCCCGATTGCTTAAAAAAAAAAATAATAATAAAATGAGAAGCATCCCTGGTATAGTAGCCTTGGAGTCAGGAAGACTTGGGCTCCAATACTACCTCTAACACACATACTTTTTAATGGGTATTTATTTCCTCTCATATGTCACAGGTGATTTTTCAATCTGTATCAGTGAAGGGAATTCCCATACCAGGAGTACTTACATAGATAAAATGATAGGTCTGGATCCTCCCCCTAAAAAAAATTTTTTTTTGGTAGTTTTCTTTGAGATTTTAAAAAAATGTTTTAAAATTCAACCAGTTTGTTGGTTGTTCTGAATCCAAACATTTAAGTAACCAACAACTGTGATATTAATTTAAGAATAAATATTTATGAAGTCACAATAGCATTTTCCCCTATTACATATTAAAACAAAAGTCATCCCTTTTAACAAAAAATTTAAGTAACGCAGCAAAGTCAACCAACACATCTGCTGAATCTGGTAGTCTAACCTGTATTCTACCCCAGTAGTCTTCCACCTGAGTCATTATCAGGCCTTGCTTTCCTCTTGGGATTACCTTACAATGCATATGTGGTGAACATTCATAGTTCCTCGAATGTTGTCTTCCCCATTAGAATGCAAGTTCTTCCAGGGCAGGGAACATGTTTTTACCTTTCTTTGTATTCCCATTGCCCAGAACATCTCTTGCCAAATGTTTGTTGACTGACTGACTCTCATGTAGCAATTTCATAATCATTTGCCATTAGTTGACACCATGAGAAAAACCAGGGGTAATGTAATTTTGCAGCAGAAGCTGGGTAGCCAATGTGGGCATTTGTCTAACCCAAATACATTTCAGCACATGTAGCCGAACTATTCTTTGCATTTAAAATTCCATGGGGATGATTAACAGAGATGACTCTTTGGTTATTGGTTTCCACTGTTGCATTTCTCTCAGGATGCTCACATATAACGTGAAAAAAAAGAAAAACGAGAAACAGTAATGGGCAACAATAAGCATCTTGCATAGATTTCACTCTAAGCAAAAAAAAGAACTGAGGCCAGGGAGAGAGCAAAAGCAAATAGCAAACAGTCAAAAACACAGTTGGAAAAGTTGCCTTACTATTTAAGTATGCAATTTACATAGATATTTGGAACTTGGAGTAGCAAATGAAAAACAAATCTCTTAGCTCCAAGAAATGCATTAATGGATATAGAAAATGCCCTAATTTTATTGATAAGAAAATTGAAAACCAGACAGAACAACCAAGCAACAAGCATTGTTAAACATCTTCTGTGTGATAGATGCTATGCCAGTGTTGGAGATGAGGACAAAGAAGTACAATGGCCCCTGCCCTAAAAGAGTAAAGGAAGATCATATGGCCACATATAGGTTTAACGCTACAACCTGGGCTTAAAGGCTGAGGTATTGTGCCCTCTCTTTCCATTATGGGGCCCTTCTGCTTAGGATTCAGGTTCAGTCCTGGAAGAGTCTAATTAAGGGAAAAAAGCAATGAGCCTCCTCTTTGGTTCTTTATACCTCCATCCTAGTTCCCCAATTACTTAATGCTTCAATGACCAGTATGTGGGAAAGGCACCAACCCTGTCCCTCACCCCTACAGGCAAAGACTGGACTAGTTCTGATAAAATGGAAAGAAAAGAGACGGCAGAGGGTAGGCACTCCCCCCACCCCCGCTTTTTTTTTAGCTTTCTGGAGGGGGGAAGGAAGGGCAATTGGGGTTAAGTGACTTGCCCAGGGTCACATGACTAGTAAGTGTTAAGTGTCTGAGGCCGTGTAAAGTGTCTGAGGCCACATTTGAACTCATAACCTCCTGACTCCAGGGCCAGTGCTCTATTCACTGTGCCACCTAGCCACCCTGGTACTCCCTTTTAAAGTTCCACTAAATGAGCTGCTCTTTCTGCTTACAGCTGCCAATAAAGGGATTGATTCAAAGCACAAGGCCCTTCATTCTTAATCAATCAATCAATCAATCAATCAATAAGCCTTTATAAAGTGTCATCTATGTTCTAGGCACTGTGCTAAGTGCTGATGATACAAAAGGGGGCAAAAGACAGTCCCTGTGCCCAAGGAGCTGATGATCTAAAGGGCGAGGAGACAATAAGCAAACAAATATATACAGTATATACAATATATCTTTTCATTATAAATAGGAAATAATTAACAGAAGGAAGGCATTAATTGGAATTAAGTTGGGGAAGGCTTCATTTAGAAGGTGGGGTTTTAGTTGGGGCTTAAAGGAAGCCAGGGAGGTCAGCTATTAGAGCTGAGGAGGCAGAACATTCCAGGCTTGGGGCACAGACAGAGAAAATGCCTAGAGTTTAGATGTGGAGTGTGTTATTCATGGAGCAGGCAGGAAGCTAGTGTCACTGGATTGAAGAGTACATGTTACAGTATACAGTATGAGAAGAATGGAAAGGTAGGAAGGAGGGTAGGTTATGAAGGGCTTTGAATGCCAAATAGCATTTTGTATTTGATCCTGGAGGCAATAAGAAGCCATTGGAGAATATTGAATAGAGGGTTGACATAAATGGACTTAGATTTTTAGGAAAGTTACTTTAGGAGCTGAATGGAAGATGTATTGGAGTGGAGAGAGAAGGGAGGCAGGCAGATCCACTAGCAGGCTATTGCAATAATCAAGGTGTAAGCTGATGAAGGCCTATATTAGAGTCGTGGCTTGTCAGAAGAGAGAAGGGATGCATTAGAGAGATGTTGCAAAGGTAAAATCAATAGGTGTTGTGACAGCTTGAGTAGGGGGACTGAGAAATAGTGAGGAATGTACAATTACTCCTAGGCTGTGAGCCTGTGGGACTGGGAGAATAGTGTTGCCCTCTGCAGTAGCAGGAAAGGTGGGAGGGGGAGGGTTTAGGAAGAAAGATAAGGAGTTATGTTGTGGACATACTGTCTATTGGACATCTAGTTCAAGATGTCTGAAAGGTAGTTGGAGATATTAGTTTGGAAATCAACAGAGAGCTAGGGGCAGGATAGGTAGATTTGAGAGTCATCAGCACAAAGATGATAATTAAATCCATGGGAGCAGGTGAAATCACCAAGCGAAGTAGTATAGAGGGAGAAGAAAAAGGGGCCAGGATGACCCTGTGGGACACCTATGGTTAGAGGGCTTGTTCTGGAGGAGGTTCCAGCAAAGGATGCAGAGATGGAGCAAATGGGAAGGAGAAGGACAAGGGTAGAAGATCCTAGAGAGAAGAGTATCGAGAGTGATCAACGTGTCGGAGGTCAAGCAGAGTGAGCATAGAGAAAAGACCATTCAATTTGGCAGTTGAGACCGTGAGTAATTTTACAGAGAGCATTTTTGGTGGAATGATACATATTGTTAGGGGTTAAGAAAAGGGTGAGAGAACAGAAAGTGGAGGTACTATTGTAGAAAGTCTTTTTAAGGAGCAGAAAGAAATACAAGACAGTATTTAGTGGATGGATTAAGGGAGGGTTTTTTTCAGAATGAAGAGACAGGGTTATGTGTGTAGGCAGTATGGAATGAACCAGTAGACAAAGAGAGGTAGAAAATAAATGAAAGAAAGGAGATGCCAGAGGGGAACAATCTGTTGGAGGAGAGGGGATAGAATGAGAATAAATAGACAGATGTTAGCTTTGGTAAGTAGTAAGGCCACATTATCATGTGAGGCAGGGCTGAAGGAGATGAGAAAGAGGGGAGAAGGAAGATTGCATGGAAAATAGCATCAATTTTTTTTCTGTAAAATATGAAGCAACATTCTCGGATGAGAGATAATAAGAGGGGGAGCCATGGGAAGCTTGAGGAGGGATAAAAAGGTTTGAAAGAGCCCCTGTGGAGAGAAGGGCCCAGGTGAGATTGTGTAACATACATTTGTAGTGGACCTAATCAGAACAGTTGAGAGATTTTCTCCATCTTTGTTCAGCAACACAAGTGTAGGGGTTAAGGTAGTGAATAGTGGAAGTGATCCAAGGCTGAGGCTTGACTGGGCATAATTAGCAGTATGATAAGGGGGTGGGGCTAGGGATTCAAGAGAGGGGGGCAGTGTACAGTTAAATTGGTTTACCAAGGGATCAAGATGGGAAAAGAGGAAAGAGTGGTTGGAATGTAGGGGAAATGACCTGGGAGAGAACTGAGGGGAAAAGGGATTGGGGATCTTGATGTAGATGAAGAGTGTGGTTTTGTAAGGGAAGACAGAAGAAGGAATGGAAAAGCCAATAGATTATGATCAGATAAGGAGATTTCAGAATTCTTGAACATAGCAGTAGTACATTTGTGGGTGATGGCAAGATCAAAGGTATCATCTCTGTGTGTGGCTGAAGTAGGGTGGAGGAGTAGCAGTTCATGCGAAGTGAGTAGGTTGAGGAACTGAGTGGTTAGGACATTTGGGGGTAGAGTCAACATGTATCCTGAAGTCTGCTAGTGCAGGAGTTGGGGAGGAGAGAAAAATTGGCAACCAGGTACCAAACTCATCAAGGAAGGAAAGGGAGTGACCTGGGGGTCTGTAGACAATGGTTACCAAGATTTAACTGGGTGGTAAACATGAAGAGCAGGACCCTTAAAGGTCCTCAAAGGAAGTGGCAAGGAGGAGCAAGAAGTGCCCCAACTCCCTCGCCTTAACCAGTGAGCAAAGGGTAATTGGTAAAGCTATAGCCAGCACTGGAAAGGGCGACTGGGTCATTATGGGGCACCTGGGTTTCAGTAAGAGCTAGTAAATGGAAGTAATAGGAGAGGAAAAGAGTTAAGATAATAGGAAGTTTGTTGCTTATGGAACAGTCATTCCAGAGGGCACAGTGGAAGGATTGGGTGACGTTTGGTTGAAACATTAGAGAAGGTTGAGGGGGTAGGAATGAGGAATTAGGAGGTAGGGGAATGTACAGTAGGGTTTGGATGATGTAATTCAGAGTCACTAGAATGTGAAGGGTATGACCAGGTGTGAGAATGCTCTTTATTGAGTGGAGGGTGGCACACTTCTTTCCAATGTAGATTGAAAATTGGGCTGGAGGCAAAATCAAAATATGATGGGAAGCATATGATCAGATTATCAGTTGGGAAGTCCTGCTTCACAAGTCCTCTTCCCTCCAAAGGCTGGAGATTAGGCAGGGTAAGGGTTCACTTGGAGACAGAAGTAAAATCTGCATAGCAGGAAAAAGAAGTCAGGTTTGGGGCAGCTAGGTGGTGCAGTGAATAGAGCACTGGCCCTGGAGTCAGGAGGACCTGGGTTCAGATCTGGCCTAAGACACTTAACACAAAAAATAGCTGTGTGACCTTGGGCAAGTCACTTAACCTCAATGCCCTCCCCCCCAAAAAAAAAGCAAAAAAAAAAGAAGGCAGGTTCCTGTAGTGCCAATGCAATATTTACAGTGCTCACAATCACGATAAAGACCATGACTATAAATATTTCTTCATGGCTCTGCTCCATCAAAAAATATAACAAACTCTCTGTGTAGAGGACAGAAGCAAAGGATTTATTTAGACACCAGAAAACTGAATTCCACAACCAGTAAGCCGATTCCATCCTAATAGTAAAGAAGTTAACAAGCCATTACAACACAGAGAGCCACAGCATCCTTCAGCCTTCCCACAAACCAATATTATATCAATATTTACTCAAAAATCTCTGTCACCTTGACTGAGTATCTCTCTCTCTCCCACCTTCTCTCTAGCTCCCAGCTTCCTGCTCTACCCTTCAGCAAACTCCTCCCACCACAGACTCCATGTGACTACATTCAGTCTATTAGGGGGCAGAATTTATTTTCAAAGCAGGCTATGTCTTCAAATTCCCTTAGGCCTATTAAGGGGCAAGGAAGACCTTCAAATTACCATTATCATTACAGTTCCCCATCAACTTTCCTCTACCTCTTCCCTCAAAGGACGGGTGAAGCAGGAGTCAAAGGGAGGCTTGTTTTTCTTTGCACTCAAAGTTCACCACACCCCAGTTAGGAGACTGGACTGGCAACAGGCCGTGGAAGTTGCCTTAAGTTGGCACAGATGTGAGTTATTGCTTTGGGGGTGAATAGAAGATGCCTAACCTGGTCCCTTGCAACCTTTCCTAGGGAGGCACATGGTACCAAGCAGGAGATGAGAGGCACAAGGCTTTGGTGAGGTCTGAGGAGCTAGAGTTCCTTTTCTCACCTGAGGAGACTGACAGATACAGCAGGAAGTGAATGGTAGACACACTAAAGAGGGATGTCCTTTGGGGCAGATTCAAATCAATTAAATTCAATAAACATTAATTAGACACCTACTATATGCCAGACAATGTGCTACGCGATAGGGTTATAAAAAGAATCAAAAGACGGTCCCTGCAGGGGGAGGGACACAAAACAGAAACAAATCTATACAAAGCAAGCTATATATAGGATAAATAGGAAATAATTAACAGAGGGAAGAAACTGAAATTAAGAGGGGTTGCAGAAGACGACTTCTAGGGGGTAGAATTTCAGTTGGGCTTCAAGGAAGCCAGGGAGGTCAGTAGCTGGAGTGGATGAAGGAAAGTGTTCCAGAAATGGCAGTCAGAAAGAATGCCTGGAGCCAAGATGAAGGCTCTTGTTCATGGAAAAGTCAGGAGACCAGTATCCGTTGATCCAAGAGTACTTGTGGAGGAATAAGGTATAAGAAGACTGAAGAGGTAGGAGGGGAATTCAAATGCCAAATGGAGGCAATAGGACGATGGCCAGACCAGAGTTTGGTAGCCTTTCCTCAGGTTACTTGCTGAGCCCAGCAAGAGCTAGAAGGTACAAGGCACTCAAGCCTTTGAGGCATGCAGGTCCCCAGAATTTTCCAGGAAAGTTTCAGCCAATGCTCCCTGGGATTGTTCTTTGGGTTCATTCTTACATGGGCTCCATAGGGTACAACACTGGAGAGAGGAAGAGGGATGGGACCTTTGGTTTCACTGGTATAGGTTGTGTTTGCTGGAAGAGGATCATGACATCAGGGAGATGATGACGTGACTTGTAGTTGACTTTGATTTGAATGAGGGAGGGTTGTGCAAGGTCACTGGCCTCAGTTCCTCCTCCTGAGCCATCTGGGTCCAGTGGCCAGATACTCATCAGAATGACTGGAGATGCCACTCCCTGGTAAGGACCTCCTTCCACCAATGTAGGTTAGCACATTTTCTACAGATCTTAGAGAGCTGGCTAAGTCCCTGAGAGGTTCAAAGACTTGCTCAGGGTCATTCCACCAGTATGTGGCACAGGCAGGATTTGAACCCAGATTGCCCTGGCTTCCGGACTAGATCTCTTCAGTTCACCATGGCCTCTCTGCAACATAGATGAAAGCAAGGGGCAGGTACTACTGTCGGGCAGCTGACTTGCCCAAGGTTATAATAGGTAATAAGTCACAGAGTCTGGGTTTGAAGTCAAGGTCCGCAGGCATCAGGGCTTCTTAAACTTTTTCCACTTACATCCCTTTATCATTCTTTAAATTAGGGGTCATGACCCACATAAGTCACAGTTAAAGAAGCTCTGCATGATCTCTAGATCTTTTCTTTCTACTCCCTGGAATGTCTCTCCATGTTCTCAATATTTTTTTTTCCTTGAAATCTTTCTGTTTGCAAATGCTTAGGTACATACACAGGCCAAAATCCATTATGACCAAAAATTGATATATTCAAACACATTTTTAGGGTTTTACCAATTGCCCAACTTATTTCAAACAATATTTTCACTTGACAAAATTCCAGGATAATGGGAAAATGTATGTAGCCCATTGAAATATACAAATAAACAGGGTGTCCCAAAAGTCATAGCTCAGTTTTAAGTTTTGATGGCTTAAAAACATAAATAAAATTTTTGAGTTGTTTTTCATCACATCCAACTCTGTGACCCCATTTCAGATTTTCTTGGCAAAGATACTGGAGTGGTTTGCCATTTCCTTCTCCAGCTCATTTTACAGAAGAAGAAATTGAGGCAAACAGGGTTAAGTTACTTGCCCAGGGTCACACAGTTAGTCAATGTCTGAGGCTGGATATGAACTAAGGTCTTCCTGACTCCAGGGCTGGCACTCTATCCCCTGTACTGCCTAGCTGCCCATAAACAAAATATAAATGATAAACATATATAACAACACTAAATTTATATTTATATTTTAAGCCTCAAGAGCTTAAAACTAAGACTTTTGGGATACTTGCATATAACATAGGACAGTAGAAAGAGTTCTAGACCTGTAGTCAGGAAAGACCTGAACTCAAATCCTCGTTGATAATTTATAGCCATGTGACCCCAGGCAAACTGCTTGATCTACTTCCTCATCTGTAAAATGGAGATAATAATACCTCTTAGTACAGAAGCTTTGACCTGCTCAGTTTGGGACCTGGACCAGTTTGTACCTCCTTAGGCAACCTGGTGGGCACCATCTGGGGTGGCTGGGGGTCACCTAATCGATTCCAGATGTCATCTGAAGACCCCATTGGCCTGAGTCCTACTGTATAGCTCAGAACTCCCAAACTCAAGTGATTCACCAGCCTCAGCCTTCCTAGGAGCAGGGATTATGGTCCTGCTCCACAAGTCAGAGCATATATGTTTCTATATAAACGCATCCACACAACAGAGCCCACATGACACAGTCATAGGAAGACTGGGCTCTAGTCAGGAAGACTGGATTTAAGTTCTAATGGGAATAACACATGCTTAGTTGTGTGACTGTGAGCAGGTGACTTAACCTCTTAGTGACCCAGGAAACTCAAATACAGGGGTTCTTAACCTTTTTTGTTTCACATACCCCTTTGTCCAGTGAAGCCTAGAGACCCCTTCTCAAAATAATGTGTATTTTTTCAAAATACAATACATAGGATTGTGAAAGAAACCAATTATATTGAAATACAGTTATCAAAAAGGTTTTTAAAGTACCTCAGATTAAGAGTCCCTGCTCTGAGACTATAAATTACTAATAAGTGGCTGATTTTCACCTATGGAGGGAATTTTCAGTTCCTACACTGATGAAATAAATGACAGGTCCAGACCAAAACAAACCATATTGACAGAGAATACTGACAGAAACATTGACATAGACCCAGGGTGTCCTGAAGCCCAATTACATTGGCTCAGGAGAGCTGATCATTAAATTTTCAGGGAGCATTTGCACTTGGAAATCGGCAGGTTAAAAATCAGGGTTGGAGTTATTGTTCTGTTGATTTTCTACTAGCACTTTTTAAGCTGTAGGTTGAGACCTTATATTGGATCTTGAAGATTATGGAGTAAAAGGTTTCTGAATGTGCAGTGAATAAAAATTAATTCAAAATCGAACTTAATTCAAAATACCTGTGTTGCATTGTGAATTTCACTGCAGCCTTGGTCCTGAATACAAAACATGTGCACTTTGCACAGCTTATGCCCTCAGGCTATGCAATGCCAACTAATGCTGCCAAAACACAAAAAGGGTCACAAGTGGAAAAAGTTTAAGACCTGGTCTAGATTTAAGAAAGCGATGAAGAAAATGTTAATAATGCATATTGAACTTAAAAGTGTCACATAGGTAGGTATTTTTCTCCCTTAGAGCTTGTTGTTAAACATATAACAGCAGACTCCAACATGGAACCTTAAGATTTTAGAGGCTGCCTTAACGATTCATAGAATCAAAATAATAGAGCTCAGAGACCTTAAAAATATCATACCAAGTCCCCAGGGACCTTGGGTGCCTTGTCCAAGTCTATACAGAAAATTGTAGCAGAGGTGGGACTACAGTCTGAGTCTCCCGACTTACGGTTTAGTGGCATTATGGGTCCATATGTGACATATGTGCCCATATAGACATATGTTAAATTTATGTCTGCAATAGTAACTCATGTTAAGAGGATATCTTAAGATTTGCAAAGCATCTTTCTCATAACAACCTGGTGAGGCAGGTATTGCCTCATTATTATTGCCAATGAGGGTTTCAGATGAAGTCTGGGATCAATTCAGTGACTTCCCACCCACCCCAGGAGGGATGGGGAGTGGTGCCTACCAGGCTGCCTAGGGAGGGGCAAACTGGCTTAGGTGCCAACCTGAGCTGGTCAAAGCTTCTGCGCTGATAGGCAATGGGGTGGTACCTGTGAATGTTAGAGACACTTCCAGTCTCGGTAACACCAGGAGACTCAGGCTAAGTAAATGGATAAGTAAACAAGGTAAATGAATTAATGAACAAATAAACAAAACAGATAAACGAATTGTGCACATTGATTTGTATGTGTCCCCTTTAAATCATTCTTTCCAAATTCCCGGGAGGGACTGAGGTAGATGATTAAGGTGTTAGACAGGGGCTTTAGGGGCTCAAGGCTACAGTCCCTTTAAATTGTTGGTCCTTTGAATAATAAGTAGTTTGTAAAGGGGTGGAAGCAGCTTGATGGGTGGGCAGACAGAGGGAAGGGGTTCCTGGATATAGCTCTTTTAAATTGGCTCTCTGAATCCTGCTGAGCTGTGGGAGTTGCTCCTAGCTCTAGAAAGGGGCTTAACCTGACGGGAGCAGTTCCTGGGCATGGAAACAGGATGCTGCTTAACCAACCAGAATGCCATGCTGAGCAGACTTCAACACCTGCGCTGAATCAATGAAGACTTAATGAAGACCATCCTAGGCACAGAAAGATGCATTCTAGCCACCAACGGAGCATCTAGTCAAATCCTATATAGATTTATTTGTGTGTAGTGGGGGAGAGGAGGATGGAGTCAAACGAACAGTAATTAAATGTTAATTTAGAAAAAAAAAACCCTGATGATAATGCAAGAAGAAAAGGAATTTTTAATTGTTATGACTGTGTGATAGATTTATTGGGGGTAAAAAATTTATGATATAATTGATGTTTTACCTTGTGTAAGAAATTCGTATTCAAAGCCCTTTCACATAGAGTCACTCATTTGATCTGCCCAACAAGTCAGTGAGGCAGGCAGAGCTGACATTATTACTCCCATTTTAAAGATCCCCATCTTAAAAGTGAGGTTCACTAAGGCTAAAGGACTTGAGCCAATAACTTATCCATTCTGGGCCTCAGTTTTCACATCTGTAAAAAGAGGCAATTGAGCTAGAACACTCCTATAGTCTTTTCCAGCCCCAAGTTCTATGGATCCTGAGATTTCCCTAGTGACTGGGTCAGTATTAAAACTGTTTCCATGTCAATAAGTTAGTTATATTTTTACTTTTGAGAATAAGCATAATTATTGTTCTTGTTAACATTTTGAGGAAAGATATTAAATTTGTTTGAATTGAATCTTAAAATGTCCTTAATAAATTAAATCATTTTCACCCATTACTTAATTTTCAAATAATTTTCCAACTTGAATTCTGGAACAGAGCATACACATTCTGCCATCTGCTGGCAGTTTTCATTTATTATAGTATCTAGCATCATCCACACAATGCATCTGTGTAGAAATATAGACTTCAGCACTGATATATTTATCTAGTGACTAAAAAGATGACATGCAAAAAAAAAATGGTGTCCAGTGGGAGAGAACAGTGCACGGTACAAGACCAAGGACTTGTCCATTTGCTTGTGTATATGAAATTCATGATGGGAAACAGTTTTTTGGTTTTGTTTGTGGAGTTTTTTTTTCCTATGTGACAATCTGTATGAGAAGGGACAGAGTGAGAACTCTCACCTTGCCCCAATCTTTTGTATAGATTCAGTTGTTGAGATATTAACGGCATTTCCCATTTCCATCGTTTCAGGCTATCCCATGCTTTCTTTAATGGAGGCTTCTGCTTAGGTCCTCAAAATGTTCTAACTTGTATGCCATGGATGAGGAGGGAGACCTCCAGACACCTTCAAAATAAAATTTCTGTCCCCTCTGCCTTCTTTAGCTATTTTAGGTAGTATTCCGCTCTAATCTTAATATCCTCCAATACTGGGAATAAAGATATGGAAAAATTTTGCAAAAGCCAGATCTGACTTAAAGAACCTCATCAAACCCTTAACAAATGACTTGAACTCTCAGTCAAGAATGATTCAATTATTTTTTTAAATTCATGATTAATCCCAAATATCCCTTAATTTTAAATTTGGTTGTCAAAGCTTAATATTAATTCCCAGGTCCTCATAAGAGGCAGATCGGGCAAAATTGCTTCTCCCTTGATTTATTTCTTTACACAAGCATCCCTTAAATTGGGCTTTTCATATTCTTGAGCTGCCCTGAGCTTGTCTCTCACAAAGCACATGTAGAATTCTAAAACCAGGCATGACATTTGATTTGCAGGACGGAGACAATGCACTCCTTGTTACTTGAGTTGTCTTTTTTTTAAGGGGAGGCAAGATTTTTTTTATCCTGTTTGTGGACCACCCATGAGCCTTTTTATTTTGGATCTCTTAATCCTGACAGGACAGAGAAAGGAGACATGTTGCCTTTAGCAGTCCTTTGGACTCTCATGGGTTTTCCTTCCAAAAGGGTAAGTTAATTATTTTAACCTACAGATGAAGGAAAGGAAGGGGGCAGGGGTAAGAGGGAGGAAACAGGTGTTTTCAACACCTGCATTTCTAGGATTGATTTCGTTGAAATCTTCCTCAATAATCATCATCTCCATTCCCTACCTTTCTTAAAGGCTTAACAGAGGGTGGTGTCACTGCAATGTGGTGCATTTGTGAAATTCTAACTTAGTTACTACATAAGCATGACAACACCTGGACTGGAGCAAATTATTTTCTCAAAAATAAAAAAAGTTAATTGCGAAGCCCTGCGATTATAACCAGCAAACACACACTGAGTGCTCGCTCTATGTACAAGATAGTGCCCTAGACTCTTAGAGGCATAGGGGATTGAGACTAGATTTAGGATGTTACTGGTGGAAATAAAGACATAGAAACACTCAAAGAAGAAACAAAGTATAAGGAGAAGGGGGGAGAAAGACAAGAGTTAATCACAGATTGATTTAACTAAAAAAAAACCTCCTTGATGGGAACCTATCTAAAACACAAGGACTGAAAGTATTGGAATTATTAGAAAGGACGCAGGCATTCCTAAATCAAAGATCAGAAAATCTTAAAATCATCCAGTCATAGAATTTGATACTTGGAAGAAACTTAAGCAGTCATCCAGTCTAATTTCTATCCCCAAAGCATACTTGACTATTACAAATCTGAGTCTTCATCTAGCCTCTGTTGAAGACCTCCAGTAACAAGCAAGGGGGCAGGGGACAGTGTTTCGGTGTTTGGAGCCCATCACCTCCTGAGGCAGCACACCCCACTTTTAGACAGTTCTAATCATTAGGGAGTTTTTGTTTATTTTTGCTTTTTTACCCACACATGAAGCCTAAGTTTGCCACTTTGTAACTTGCACCCATTGTTCCTGGTAGTGCCTCCTAGGTCCAAACACAGCAAACCTAATTTAAACCTCAGATACTTGAAGGTAGCTATCTACCATGTTCCCTTCTGTGTCTCTCTTATCAGTGTTAAACACTCCGGTCCTTTGCCATCCTGCTCACCTTCCTCTTAAACCATATTCTTCTTAAACTATAGTGTCCAAAACTAAACACGATACTCAAGACACATGTGGTCTGGCCAGGGCAGAGTACAACTTGACTCCTTATCAACTCCTTTTTAAAATTTAATTTAATTTTTAAGAGTGGGTCTCCCAACTTTACTATGCCTGCAAGGGCCCACCCCCACTGCTGATTTGCACAGAATCTTTATCCTCTTTTGACCAGGGAATGGTTTGTTTCTCCTTTAGCAACCTAATTGTCCCCCCCGCCCCCCAGCTCCTAAAGGCTCCTCATAATGATGCTGGCCTTAACTCTACTTCAGAACTCCTGAGCTCAAGCAATCCATCAGCTTCAATCTCTCCAGGAGAAGGGATTATAGGTATGTGCCAGCATTCCTGACTGCCACCTGCTATTCCTATAAGATGTGTCTACCTTAATGCAATTTAGGATCACAATAGCTTATTTGGCTACCATATTATACTGTTGAATCATATTGGGCTTGCAGTCCTTTAAAACCTCCAGATCTTTTTCAGACAAATGGATATCTAGCTATTCATCCCCGTACCTGTACTTGTGATGTTAATTTTTTTAACCTAGGTATAAGACTTTACGTTTATCACTGCTGAGTTTCATTTTAATAGATTTAGTAAAATGTGTTTGAAACCTTATTCAATCATACGTTAACCATCTCTCCCAGTTTTGTCTTCTGAAAAATTGATGAGCATGCCAGCAAGTTCAGTGATTCCAGAATACCTTCCTTATTTTCCACATCATGGGAAATTTCTGCTTTATTTATCTTGCATATTCTGATTTTTATATGTTAACTTCCCCATTAGAAAGTAAGTTCCTTGAGGGCCTGGCACATAGTCAGTGTTCAATAAATGCTTGTTGATTAATTGATTAGTCAAATGCAAAATATATACATTTTCAGCACAAGTGAAAAATATACTTTTTTTTTTACAGTGTGACAAATCTACCTGAATGAGTTCACTCTTGGTATTTCAGTTGTTGTTCAGTCATTTCTGTTGTGTCTGACTCTTCGTGACCCCTTTTGAGGTTTTCTTGGCAAAGATACTGGAGTGTTTTTCCATTTCCTTCTATAGTTCATTTTAAAAATGAGAAAACTGAGGCAAACAGTTTAGTGGTTTACATACCTAGTAAGTATCTGAGATCAGATTTGAACTAATGAAGATGAATCTTCCTGACTTCTGGCCTGGTGTTCTATACACTTCGCCACCTAGCTGAGTATTTCATACTCAGTTTGAAAAACATTTCATAGCTTCCCCCTCTCCCCATTTTTTGGGGAACATTTTTAGGGAATGTTCCATCCTCCATCAATATCCTTTTCAGATGCCTCATAATGCATGGACTTTCAAAGGTTGTGGCCACTGGAGTACAAAGTCTGATGAGTCCTACCCTGGTGCAAAGATTTCAGATATGAACCCAACTGCTTGTGTCTATCCTTAGAGGACCAGTCAGCAGCTGACTGATTTTTATTTTGGACATAGCAACTCATTCTAGAGAGTTTGCAATCCATTTTCTAACTCTCAAATGCCCCACTGATTGTCCTCTCTATTGGATCCCTCCCCTACTATCTTCAGCTTCAGCTATGTTCTCCCTATTCAATTCTTTAAAAAAAACCCTTTGCATCAAATATCTCCTTGACATATAGAAAGCTAACACAAATATATGAACCAAAGTAATTCAGAAATTTAGAGCTGGGAGGAACCTTAGAGGTCATTGAAATTCAACCCCTTTATTTTTCAGATGAAGAAATTGGTCTAGGGAGATGAAGACCTAAGGTCATAAAGTAGGTGGTGGAGCCAAGATCAAGCTGGTGGCTCAATGCATAGAGCACTGGGCTTGAAGTTAGGAGGATCTGAGCTCAAATCTAACCTCAGATACTGCCTAGCTATATGACTCTGTGCAAGTCACTTAACCTCTGATTGTCTGACAAAAAGATCTCCTAGTAAAGGAAAAGGCAAACTATTCCAATATCTTTGCCAAGAAAATCCCACGGATAGTTGGTCCCTGGGGTCATGAAGAGTCAAACATGACTGAACAACAACAAAAGAGCCAGGATTAATGATGAGAAAATCTACCTTTCTCTCTCTTTTGCAGAGGTATGAAACAGACTCAATAGATGCACAGAACAGTTTAGCAAAATAGCTTTTTTTCCTTAATCATTTTTAGGGAAATGCTGGGTAGATGAGGAAATATTTGGAAATGAAAATAACGTTAAAAAAGATATCAATAAAAATCTAAAATTTTAAAAGCCTTCACTTGACTATTCCACATCCTAAAACTATCTTCCTATGCACTGCTTTTCACTGATGTCTCCTAAAAATAATTGCCCACATTTTCTGCTTCTACTTACTCATTATTCTCTCCTCAACCCTTTGCAATCTGTCTTCCAGTCTCACTACTCTTCTGGAACTCTTTCCGAGGTTACCAACAATCTCTTAGCTGTTTATCGTATTTTTTTCAGTTCTCATCTTCCTCTTGAAGGAAGTCAGAGATCATAATGAAGGAAGTTAGAGGTACTGTATGAGGTAGAGGTGAGGAGAAAATTCATTCCAGGCATGGTGGGGTAGCCATTCTCCAAAGACATGGAGATAGGAGATTGAGGGCTGTATTTGAGGAACAGAGAGAAGTATAGTTTCATTAGAGCATAGACTATGGGAAGGGGTGTAATGTGTAATAATCCTGGAAATATAGGTTGATGCCAAGTTGTGAAGGGCTTTAAAAACTGAAGGAGTTTCTATCTGACCCTACAGGTGATAGGAAGGCACTGGAGTTGACTGAGTAAGGGAATGGCACAGTCAGATTTATACTTAAGGAAAATCACTTTGGCAGCTGCATGAAGGATGGATTAGTTTGGAGAGAATATTGAAGCGGCAAGCTCAATTAGGAGGCCATTACAGTAAACCAGGAGAGAAGTGACAAGGAATTGAACTAGGATGTGTGAGTTGTTTAAAGCATGTGAGAGATGTTGCAGAAGTAAAAACGGTAAGATTTAGCAACTGATTGTATATGTGGGGTAAGAGATAGAGGGGAGCTGATTAAAAACCTAGTAGAAAAAGGGTGGTACCTTAGACAGAAATATTATGTTTATTTCTATATGTTGCAGCCTATGTGGAGTTGAGCTTTGGGTGATTGTGTATTAGTTGGCACTCAAGCCAACTCTGATTCCTTTCTAACTATTACTGGCTGATTTCCTTATTAATTTTCTACCCTTCTAAGACAATTAAGGGGATATGGGTTTTTTTTTTACTCCTTCATAAATTAATAGAAATATGCCATTAATCACTTAACTCTGAGACTCCTCTGCCCATAAACTTTCTCTTCTTTTCCTCTTCCATACATAGCAGCAACATCAGTGTTGTTGGTTATACAATTCATTAACAATATGCCAAGCAAAAAAAAAATATACTATGAAAAAGATCACAGTCAGAGAGGCACTTCTAACCACCATTGTAACTGACGATTTTTCACATTGGAACCATAGTTCTGTGATTTGGCTCTCTCAACATAGTAGTTAAATCCTCTTTAGTTGTCTTCTTCACAAAATAAAAGTTAAACTCAGCTCTTTCAAAATATTTCTTCAGACTCCTCTTCAGTCTCTCAGGAAAAAAGTTCTCTTAGATACTTTTTCTCTATGATTCACATAGTTTCTCTAACTCTGATAGTTAACTCTCTAGAAATGATTCTGTCCCCCAAATTCTATTCCCTGCAGAGTATCAGAACCCAACATTTATGTAGAGGTGTTATTGAAGCTTTGGTTGCATATATCCCAGGAGAATATAAGCTTCTAAAAGGCAGAGAGTGTTTTGATTTTGTCTTCATATCACCAGGGTTTAGCATAGTGCCTTGAATGTATTAGGTGATTAACAAATATTTATTAAATTGAATTGAATATACACCCCAAACATCTTCTCTCCATCCACCCTACTTCTATAATATGACATGAGTCCATGCCCTGGGGAGTTTAACCCTTTCAAATATGGAACTCTTACCCTGGGACTCATACTACATTGATTGGTGAATGCCTCTCATGGCCTACTGTATTAGGCTGGTTCCAGTCATGCTTACATTATACTCTGGTCATTTTCTCATCATCTCCCCACCCACCACCCAGATACTCCCCCTTACTACCTTCATTTTCCATCTCTGATGCCATAATATGATTTTGTCATTGTTGTATTGATGGAAATGGTATTTCAGCTCCCCTATAGCTCCATGCAGCTTCCCCATAATATTCCAAGTCAAATGCCTTGTCCCTAAACAACACTCCTCTATCTATGTTGCATTTCCCTATTAGAATGTTAGCTCTTTAAGAATAGAAACTCTCACTAGCATTTGGTACAGTGCTTCTATAATGCCAATCAACATAGCACACTTGGGGGCTGCTGCTGTGAATAATTTTAAGGATCTAATCACATAGTATAAGCACTCTATTTATTAAAAATTAAACCTTGAGCCAAGAAACTAAAGCATTCACAATCCACAACAACATAACAACTTATTACCAGGGTGGCCACATGGCCTTAAACAGACACAAACTATATAACATAACATATCATACTCCCCACCTTATACATTCTTTGGGGGTCCAAAATCTTTGAAGAGTAAGTAACTAACTCCTCCCCACTCAGGTACTGTTCCAAAATATTTGTTTATACAATCAGGGGATCCTGGGCCAGGGTCTTCCATCAACACAGCACATCCCCAGGGGTAGCAGAGAACAATGCCCTCCACCCCTAGATCACAGTAGGTTACAATCCCCTCGATCCAGAGTGTCCAAGTAAGTCCTCTTGGGGGGGGGTGTCCTCCCCATGCTACCATTGCAGGTTCTCACCTGGCACTCTGAGGTGCACACGTGCTCTAATTAGTCAAATAAAATAATCTTAACACTGCTTAATACCGCTCCAGGTCCTGAGAGGTGGCTGGGCAACAAAGCCAACAGGGTTGGTCCCTGGAGGCAATGGCACTCCCCCCTCCTACTATAGACAACTTCACCCTGTGGGTCCTCTATCAGGGGTCTCCTCTCTCTTACATCCCAGGGGAACATGGCAGGAAAGCATGCTCACTGCTCCTGCCTTACTGCAAAGTTTTCATCTTGACCTGGTCCCAAGTCCTGAGCCCCATGGCTCCTCGTCCTGCAAGTCTGTGGGCTGACGACTCCTGGCTCCTGCCTGGTTCCCAACACAGGCAGCTCTCTGCTCCTGTCCCATGTCTCACCTAATGGGGGAAGGGACTGCTCCACTCCAAGCCCTCCCTGCTCCTGCCTGGGTCCAGGCACAGCAAGCTCTATGGGCTCTTGACCCCAGCTTCTGTCTCTGGCCCGTACCACCCCAACTCTGGGGCAGCTCGTCCTCCCACAGCCTTATATGGGGAGGGACCACTTCAGTCTTGGCTCTGGGCACAGCAAAATAATACAATAGTTGGAAAATAACAGAAAACTATCCCAGTCTCACTAAACCCCATACTTTCCTCAAAGGTGTTAACAATCTTACTTTCTATTAGTCCAGTGTTCTCACAAGGGTTGTATCAGAGGTCTCCTCTCTCTTACATTACCAGAGCATCGGACATCTGGGCTCACAAAGCAGGGGGGGCCCTTAACAATGGCTACCCAGAGTCTCATCTAGAAAATCAAGAGTTCTCAGGTGAAGCATTCTTTCCATGAATGAGCCCTGAGGCAATCAATAATCAACCAATTCACCTCAGAATATCTATATCTATCTATATATCAATATATCTATCTATATATATAGATATATTCACACACACTTTTAAGTAAAAGGCTCAGACTCAGAATGCACCAAAGCCCATGTGACTCAGTATAGCTGTGAACTACCAGGGTTCAAAGGAAATTGATCCTTCAGATGTTTACAATTTAGTATAAGCCTGGGAAACCGAACTCCAAAAGAAAAACAACATAAATCCCACCTTGCACTACAGCTTCCAACAAAGAATAGATTTACCATGTGCTTTTTTATTCTTTTGCTCTTAATTTAAAAGTCTAGCTATCTATGTTAGTGCCAAGTTCCATTATTAAATTCTAAGTTCCTTATATTCAGGGACAATATCTTTTTTAACTTTGTGTCTTCCCAGGGTTCTGCACACAGTAGATACTCTTTAAAAAATGACTGTTGTAAGTATTTCTATGTGTTGGCAGAGTGTCCATGCCAATGAAGTCACGAATCTTTTAATATATTGAAGGGATGGTCCTTTACCCTCCTTTAGCAATAATTTAATTCAGGAAATATTTTTTTCTTTTTCTTGAGAATACCTGATACCTCCTCCCTCAGAGTAGAATGGTTGGGGACAATGAGAAGAGACTGCTATATACATTTCAGACAGTCTCTGTTTTGAATGTTTTTGCTTAATTGAACAATGGGGTGAAGAGTGGGAAATCACAATAGTATTAAGACAAAAAAATCAATAAAACAAATTAAAAATGTAAAAAAATACCCTGAGAGTGATCAGAACAAGATTGTGGATTAGAAGTGGAATTTTAGTTTCAGATTGAAATTTTGTTTTATTTTAGACTGGAAGCTTTCAGAAGACAGGGTTCATGCAGCCTTGCATACTTGGAAATAACCTAACATACTATTGATGATGGTTATGGGTGCAAGAGCAGAAATGTGATCCAGAGCTTGCAAAATTACACTAGCTGCATATTTCCCAGGGTGAGAACAAAGGACTATCTGTACCTTGGTCAAAGAAGCAATTTAAATACCATCTGTAATTGACTTTATTTGTCCCAGTTCTTAGTGGAGCAGGAAGATGGACTTCATCAGCCAGGCATCACCAAAGCCTGGTGGGTAGAAAATCAGCAAATAGAGAGTTTTTGGCTATCACACAGTTTCAGCAGAAGTTATAAGTAGGATGTTATTGCTGTTTATGCAGCTTTCCATCTCTGATCTCTGACTGGTTCCCATACCTACCCTTCCACTTAGCTCTAACAGTGATAGTAATAGCTAACATTTGTATAATTCTTCAATGTCTACAAAGAACTTTACAATATAATCTCATTTCATCCTTTTAACAACCCTTGCAGGTAGGAGCTATTATAATTCCCAGTTACAGGTGGGGAAACTGAGCAGACAGAAATTAAGTGACTTGCCTAGGGTCACACAGCTAGTAAGTCTGTCATCTAAGCTCAGGTCTTCTTGACTTCAGTCCAGTTCTCTTTGCATCTTATAACCTACTCTGGGCTGCTTCCTGGAACCCCAAAGAAGGGTAGCTGTCTAGAGTGGGTTGTGAGTTGACTAAGTGGATCACTAAATTGGTGAAAATTGGGTAAGAAGAATTAGGATGCATATAAGTATTTTGGGATGTAGGGCCAGGTGAAACAAGGGATTGTCCAGAAAGGAAATTAGGAACTGATTGGTAAATATTTACCAAAAATTACCTTTACAGTTCCGTAGGCCCTTCTTATTTCCCTAGTATGTTTTTTTTAATGATTTAAAAAATTATTTATTTAGTATTTTATTTTCCCCCAATTACATGGAAAAACTATTTTAACATTAATTTAAAAATTGAGAAGGCACACAATTTGATATAGGTTATACCTATGTGGTCATGCAAAACATATTTCCAAATTAGTCATGTTGTAAAAGAAATCATAGACCAATAAAAATAAAGTAAAAAAAAAAGTGTGCTTCAATCTGTATTCTAACTCCATCAGTTCTTTCTCTGGGAATGGTGAGCTTTTTTTCATAATATGTCGTTCAGAGTTGTCTTGGATCATTGTATTGCTGAAAATAACTAAGTCGGGGGTGGGGAACCTGTAGTCCTGAGGCCACATGTGGCACATGTAGTCCTCAAGTGCAGCTCTTTGACTGAACTTGTTCTGTGAAGGTTGGATTCAAAGGGCTACATTTGAGGACTTAAAGGGCCACATGGAGCCTTGAGGTCTCAGGGTTCCCACCCCTGAGCTAAGTCATTCACAGCTGATCATCTTACAATATTACTACTACTGTGTACAATGTTCTTCTGGTTCTACTCATTTCATTTTGCATCACTTCACGTAAGTCTTTCCTAGTGTTCCTGAGAGGATCCTGCTCATCTTTTCTTATAGTATAATAGTATTCTGACACAATCATATACCACAACTTGTTCAGCCACCCCCCAGTTGATAGACATTCCCCAATTTCCAATTCTTTGCCACCATAAAAGAAGTGCTATAAATATTTTTGTACATATAGGTCCTTTTTCTTTTTGTTTTTTATCTCTTTTGGGATAGAGATCTAGTAGTAGTATTGCTGGGTCAAAGGGTATGTACAGTTTATAGCACTTTGGGAATAGTTCCAGATTGCTCTACATAATGGTTGAGTGAGTTCACAACTGCACAAAAAGTGTTTCAATTTTCCCATACCCCTTCAACATTTGTCATTTCCTTTTTTTGTCCTATTAGCCAATCTAATAGGTGTGAGGTAGTACATAATTATTTTACTTCGCATTTCTCTAATCAATAATAATTTAGAACATTTAAAAATATGACTATAGATAGTTTGAGTACTTCATCTGAAAACTGACTATTCATATCCTTTGACCATTTATCAATTGGGAAATGGCTCTTAGTTTTACCAATTTGATTCAGTTCTCTATATATTTGATAAATAAGCCCTTTATCAGAGAAACTTGCTTCAAAATTTTTTCACAGTTATGATTGATAACTGTATTCCCCTCATCCTGTTTTCCCCATTTATTCTATTCTCTCTCTCCTTTCACCCTACCTCTCCTCCCCTCTTCAAAAGTGTTTTGCTTCTGACTACCCTCTCCCTCAATCTGTCCTACTTCCCCTTCTTTTATCCCCTTCCCCTCTTACCTCCCTGTAGGGTAAAATAAATTTCTATACCCAATTGAGTGTGTGTGTTATTCCCTCTTTGAGACAATTCTGATGATGGTAAGGTTCAAGCATTCCCCATCACCTCCCTTATCTTTCTCTGCATGGTAAAAGCTCTTTCTCACCTCTTTTATGTGAGATAATTTACCCCATTCTAACTCTCCCTTTTTCCTAGTGTATTCCACTTTCTTATCCTTCATTTTTTAGCTATCATACCATCATATTTGACTCACACCTGTTTCCTCTGTCTGTATAGATGACTTCCAACTGCCCTACTAATGAGAAAGTTCTTATGAGTTACAAGTATCATCTTTCCATGTAGAAATGTAAACAGTTGAGAGGCAGGCCCAGAAGGCAGCGGCACGCAGAGGCAGGCCCAGAAGGCAGCAGCGCACAGAGGCAGGCCCAGGAGGAGTCCTGATCAACTCAGGGGACAAGGAGTCCCACCAACCACAAGGGCCACTACCAGGTCTATCACCAAAGGGCTGGGACTGGAAAGAGCAAGGTAAGAACCAAATGTAGGGCCCTTGTCTGGGACAGCAAATACTCCTGGGACTAATTCCTAATTTCCTTTCTGGACAATCCCTTGTTTCACCTGGCCCTACATCCTAAAGTACTTATCTGCATCCTAATTCTTCTTACCCAATTTTCACCAATTTAGTGATCCATTTAGTCAACTCACAACCCACTCTAGACAGCTTCCCTTCTTTGGGGTTCCAGGAAGCAGCCCAGGTTAGGTTATAAGATGCAAAGAGAACTGGACTGAAGTCAAGAAGACCTGAACTTAGATGACAGACTTACTAGCTGTGTGACTCTAGGCAAGTCATTTAATTTCTGTCTGCTCAGTTTCCCCACCTGTAACTGGGAATTATAATAGCTCCTACCTGCAAGGGTTGTTAAAAAGATGAAATGAGATGATATTGTAAAGTTCTTTGTAGACATTAAATTAATTAATATACCATAGCCCAGAAATTAAAAAAAAAAAGCCCCTATCAGGACCTCCAAAGACCAGGATGGCAGAGTGAACCCCACCTGATCCAACTCCCCCCCTCTGAAAACATAGTAACTATTGCCCCAGGGCAAAACCCTCAACAGTAAAGGCTTGGGAACCTTAGAGGAAGGGCGTGGCTAGGGCCCTGACTCAAAATGGGTAGAAAGCAGACTACAAAGACTCTGGAGTCCTACTATCCTCAGAGGGAGGAACCTAACTCAAAGGGAGACAATGTGGACTCCACACCCACGGCTGAAACATCAACAGGGAACGGGTCCCAAGCACAGAAAGTTCTTCTAGATGAGATCAAAAGGAACTTTGAAAACCAAATGAGAGAGATAGAAGACAAAATGAATAATTCTTTTAAAATCAAAATTGCAGAATTAGAAAAACATTATAATGAAGAAAACAGTTCCTTAAAAAGAAAAGTGTATGATATGGAAAAGGAGCTCCAAAAACTAACCAAGGAAAATGATTTTCTAAAAACTAGAATCAACCAAATTGAAACAAATAACTCTATGAGGAACAAGAATTAGTCAAACAAAACAACAAGAATGAAAAATTAGAAAAAGAGGTAAAATATCTCACTGAAAAAATAACTGACCTGGAAAACAGATCCAGGAGAGATAATCTGAGAATCAAAGGCCTACCAGAAAATCATGATGAAAAAATGAGCCTGGACAACATTCTCCAAGAGCTCATTAAGGAAAATTGCCCTGAGATACTAGAACCTGAGGATAAAATAGAAATTGAGAGAATCCACCGGATACCTCCTGAAAGAGATCCCAAACTGAAAAGTCCTCAAAATGTTGTGGCCAAACTCAAAAACTACCAGGTAAAAGAGAAAATAATTCAAGTGGCCAGAAAGAAACAATTCAACTATCAAGGAACCACAGTGAGGATCACACAGTATTTGGCAGCCTCTACACTGAAAGATCAGAGGCAGTGGAATACAATTTTCCAGAAGGCAAAAGAGCTTGGGTTACAACCAAGGATCACCTACCCAGTAAGACTGAACATATTCTTCCAGGCAAAGAGATGGTCATTCAATGATATAACAGATTTCCAGAACTTCCTGATGAAAAAGCCAGAGCTCAATGGAAAATTCAACCTCCAACTATGAGATGCAAGAGTGATATAGAAAGGTAAACAAGGACAACACACACACACACACACACACACACACCCTTATTTAATAAGAGCAAACTGTTTATAGGCAAGTAGAGGGTATGAGCATAAAATACACAAAATGGTGATTTAAAAAATCTTATTAAGGGCTACAAAGGGACTGCAATGGAAGAAGAGGAATGAATGAAGTGGAAAAGGGTAAGTTATGCCACACAAAGAGGCATAAAAACAAGATAGCAGAGGAAAAGAAGGGAGGGAGATGAGTATTATATGAGCTTTTCCCTCATTGGTTCTGGTGCAAGGAGGGATTAACAACCAGTTAAGCATAGGACTCTATGGAGAAGAGATACAAAACATATCATATTAGAGGGAAAGAGGGAAGGGTGAGGAGCTTCACATGAGATTTTTTCCTGTCACTCTTGGTGGGAAGAAGAAATAACATACTTCATTAAGTATAAAAATATCCTACAGGCAGTAGGAGGGGGAAAGTGGTACGAAAGGGGGGAGGGTGGTTAGTAGAGAGGGAAGAAGTAAGGGGGAAGGGGAGGAAAAGGAAGGGGGGCTGATAAGGGAATACTGAGGGAGGTGGTGGTCAAAAGGAAAGCTATTAAGGATGGGAAGGGTGAAGGGAGAAAAAATATAAGCATTAACGGGGAGGGAATAGGATGGAGGGAAAGAAAGAGATAATAATCATAACTGTAAATGTGAATGGAATGAACGCTCCCATAAAACGAAGATGGATAGCAGAATGGATTAAAAATCATAATCCTACAATATGCTGTTTACAAGAAACACATTTGAAACAGAGGAATATACACAGGGTAAAGGTAAAAGGCTGGAGTAAAATATATCATGCTTCCACTAAAGTAAAAAAAAAAAAAGCAGGGGTAGCAATCCTTATCTCAGATAAAGCAAAAGCAAAAATTGATCTAATTAAAGAAATAAGGAAGGAAACCATATCCTGCTAAAAGGCACCATTGAGAATGAAGTAATATCATTATTATATATATATATATATATGCACCAAGTGGTATAGCATCCAAATTCCTAGAGGAGAAGGTAAAGGAATTAGAGGGAGAAATAGGTAGCAAAACTATACTAGTGGGAGACCTTAATCTCCTCCTCTCTGAACTTGATAAATACAACCTTAAAATAAACAAGAAAGAAGTTAAGGAGGTGAACAGAATTTTAGAGAGGGTAGGTATGATAGATCTCTGGAGAAAACTGAATGGGGATAAAAAGGAATATACTTTCTTCTCAGCGGTTCATGGCACATACTCAAAAATCAACCATGTTCTAGGGCATAAAAACCTCACAATTCTGTGCAGTAAGGCAGTAATATTAAATGCATCCTTTTCAGATCATGATGCAATAAAAATTATATGCAATAAAGGGGTGTGGAAAGACTAAAAACTAATTGTAAATTAAACAATTTAATCCTAAAGAATGAGTGGGTCAAACAAGAAATTATAGAAACAATTAGTAATTTCATTCAAGAGAATGATAATAATGAGACAACATACCAAAA
>NW_027185809.1:23461650-23462069 GCF_028583685.1 Petaurus breviceps papuanus
TTTTTTTTGTTAAGCAATTGGGGTTAAGTAATTTGCTCAAGGTTACATGGCCAGGCCAGTTATTTCTGGTTGTGGTGCTAAGTATCTGAGCCTGGATTTGATCCCCAGCTCATCCCAACACTGGAGCCAGTGCTCTTACTCACTGTGCTACCTGGCCGCCCCTTAGGGGAAGTTTTATATCCCTGAGTGCATACATGATTAAATTAGAGAAAAGGGAGGTCAATGAATTGGGCATGCAATTGAAAAAACCTAGAAAAAGAACAAATTCAAAATCCCCAATTAAATACTAAATCAGAAATATTGAAAACCAAAGGAGAGATCAATAAAATTGAAATTAAGAAAACTATTGAAATAATAAATAAAAGTAAGAGCTGGTTTTATGAAAAAACCAATAAAATTGATAGACCCTTAGTCAATAT
>NW_027185809.1:23462169-23638263 GCF_028583685.1 Petaurus breviceps papuanus
TATGCACATAAATTTGATAATCTTAGGGAAATGGATGAATATTTATAAAAATACAAGTTGCCCGGATTAACTGAAGAGGAAGTAAATTACTTAAATAACCCCATCTCAGAAAAAGAAATTGAACAAGCCATCAGTCAACTCCCTAGGAAAAAATCTCCAGGGCCAGATGAATTTACTAGTGAATTCTATCAAACATTTAAAGAACAATTGATTCCAATACTCTACAAACTATTTGGGAAAATTAGTGAGGAAGGAGTCCTACCAAATTCTTTTTATGACACAAATATGGTACTGATACCTAAATCAGGAAGAGATAAAACAGAGAAAGAAACTTATATACCAATCTCCCTCATGAATATAGATGCAAAAATTTTAAATAAAATATTAGCAAAAAGACTACAGCAACTTATTACAAGAATCATACACTTTGATCTGGTAGGATTTATTCCAGGAATGCAAGGATAGTTTACTATTAGGAAAACCATCAGCATAATTGATCATATCAACAATAAAACTAGCAGAAACCACATGATTATCTCAATAGATGCAGAAAAGGCTTTTGACAAAATAAAACACCCATTCCTATTAAAAACACTAGAAAGTATAGGAATAAATGGAGCCTTCCTTAAAATAATAGGTAGCATCTATTTAAAACCATCAGCAAATATTATATGTAATGGGGATAAGCTAGAAGCATTTTCAGTAATATCAGGGGTGAAACAAGGATGTCCACTATCACTCCTTTTATTCAATTTGGTACTAGGAATGTTAGCAGTAGCAATAAGAGAAAAAAGAAATTGAAGGAATCAAATTAAGCAAAGAAGAGACCAAGCTATCACTCTTTGCAGATGATATGATAATATACTTAGAGAATCCTAGAGAATCAAGTAAAAAACTACTTGAGACAATAAATAAATTTGGCAAAGTTGCAGGATATAAAATAAACCTACATAAATCTTTGGCATTCCTATATATTTCCAATGATATTCAACAGCAAGAGATAGAAAGAGAGATCCTATTTAAAGTTACTGTAGATATTATAAAATATTTGGGAATCTACCTGCCAAAACAAACCCAGGACCTATATGATCACAACTCCAAACACTCTTCATACAAATTAAGTCATATCTAACTAATTGGAAAAATATCAATTGCTCATGGCTGGGTAGAGCTAATATAATAAAAATGACAATTTTACCTAAATTAAATTATATATCTAGTGCCATGCCAATCAATTTACCAAAAAACTACTTTATAGAGCTAGAAAAAATATCAACAAAATTTATTTTGAAGAATAAATGGTCCAGAATCTCAAGGGAATTAATGGAAAGAAATGCTAGGGAAAGTAGACTAGCTATGCCAGATTTCAATCTGCATTATAAAGCAGCAGTCATCAAAACTACTTGGTACTGGCTGTGGAATAGAGGAGTGGATTAATGGAATAGATTAGGCACATGAAATTTAGCAGTCAATGACTATAGTAATCTGTTTGATATACGCAAAGACCCCAGTTTTGGGGATAAGAACTCACTATTTGACAAAATCTACTGGGAAAACTGGAATATAGTATGGCAGAAACTGGGCATAGACCATTACCTAACACCATATACCAAAATCAAGTCTAAATGGGTGCATGATCTAGGTATAAAGGTTGATACTGTAAACAATCTCAGAAAACAAGGAATAGTTTACCTGTCAGATTTGTGGAGAGGGAAAGACTTTATGATTAAACAAGAATTAGAGAGCATTATAAAATGCAAAATGGATAATTTTGATTACCTTAAATTGAAAAGCTTCTGTATAAACAAAGCCAATGTAACCAAGATTAAGTGGGAGGTGGGAAACTGGGAAAGAATTTTTACAACCTATGTCTCTGATAAAGGACTCATTTCTAAAATATACAGAGAATTGAGCCAAATCTATAAGAATACAAGTCATTCCCCAATTGATAAATGGTCAAAGGATATGAACAGGCAGTTTTCAGAGAAAGAAATTAAAGCTATCTATAAGCACATGAAGAAATGCTCTAAATCACTATTAATTAGAGAAATGCAAATCAGAAGAACTCTGAGGTACCACATCTCACCAGTCAGATTGGCTAAGATGACAAAACAGGAAAATGACAAATATTGGTGAGGATGTGGACAAATTGGAACACTAATGCATTGTTGGTGGAGTTGTGAATTGATCCAACCATTCTGGAGAGCAATCTAGAATTATGCCCAAAGGGCTATAAATAATTTCATACCCTTTGACCCAGCAATACCACTTCTAGGGTTGTATCCCAAAGAGATCATAGAAGTGGGAAAAAGACCCATATGTTTATAGCAGCTCTTTATGTGTTAGCAAAGAATTAGAAATTAAGGGGGTGCCCATCAATTGGGGAATGGACGAACAAGTTGTGGTATATGCATGTTATGGAATACTATTGTACAATAAGAAATGAGGAGCAGATGGACTTCATATTTACCTGGAGAGGCTTATACGAACTGATGCTGAGTGAGAAGAGTAGAGCCAGGAGGAATTTGTACACAATTACAGATACAACGTATGTGTGATGACCAACTTTGATAAACTGGACTCTTCTCAGCAATCCAGAGACATAAGTCAAACCCAAAAGACTCATGATGGAGAGAGATGTTTACATCCAGAGAAAGAACTGCAATTGAACCCAGACTGAAGCAAACTACCTGCCCTTTTTTGTTTTCTTGTTTCTTTTTGTTTCCTCTTTCCCATTCTTCATTCCATCTGTTACAATCCTTCTTTCTTTATAACCTGACTAATGCCTAATGTGAAAGTATTTGCAGATACTATACAGCATTTGAACTCCATAGTTTTATCTTTGGATGTGGACATCTCTTTCCATCATGAGTCTTTTGGAGCTGTCTTATAATCTTTCATTGCTGAGAAGAGCCCAGTCTATCAAAGTTGGTCGTCACCCATACATTGTGTCTGTAATTGTGTACAAATTTCTCCTGGTTCTGCTTTTCTCACTCAATATCAGTTAATATAAGTCTCTCAAGGTTATTATGAAGTCTGTCTACTCCTCATTTCTTAAAGTACAGTAGTATTCCATTACATTCATATACCACAACTTGTTTAGCCATTCCCCAATTGAAGGGCATCTCCTTGATTTCCAATTCTTTGCCACAAAAAGAGCTGCCATAAGGGGCCTCTTCCCATTTCTATGATGTCTTTGTGATACAACCCTAGAAGTGGTATTGTGGGTTGAAGGGTATGCACTTATTTATAGCCCTTTGGGAGTAGTTCCTGATTGCTCTCCAGAATGGTTGAATCAGTTTACAACTCCACCAACAATGCATTAGTGTTCGAATTTTTCCACATCCTCTCCAGTATTATCATTTTCCTGTTTTGTCATCTTAGCCAATCTGACCGGTGAGATGTGGTACCTCAGAGTTGTTTTGATTTGCATTTTTCTCATCAATAGTGATTTAGAGCATTTTTCCAAATGCTTATAGATATCTTTAATTTCTTTCTCTGGAGACTGCCTGTTCATATCCATTGATCATTTATCAATGGTGAATGACTTGTATTCTTATAGATTTGACTCAATTCTTTGTATATTTTAGAAATGAGTCCTTTATCAGAGACACTGGTTGTAAGAATTCTTTCCCAATTTACCACTTCCCTCTTAATCTTAGTTACATTGGCATTGTTTATACAGAAGCTTTTCAATTTAATGTAATCAAAATTATCCATTTTGCATTTTATAATGCTCTCTAACTCTTGTTTGGTCAAAAAATCTTCTCTTCTCCATAAATTTGACAGGTAAACTATTCCTTGCTTTCCCAGATTGCTTACAGTATCAGCCTTTATACCTAGATCATGCACCCATTTAGACTTGATTTTGGTATATGGTGTTAGGTCATTACCTAACTATCTATACACAGTTTCTGCTATACTGTATTCCAATTTTCTGAGCAGTTTTTGTCAAATAGTGAGTTCTTATCCCCAAAACTGGGGTCTTTGCGTATATCAAACAGTAGATTACTATAGTTATTGACTGCTGAATTTTGTGTATCCAATCTATTCCATTGATCCACTACTCTAGTCCTCAGCCAGTACCAAATAGTTTTGATGACTGCTGCTTTATAATACAGATTAAAATCTGGTATGGCTAGGCCACCTTCCCTAGCATTTCTTTCCATTAATTCCCTTGATTTTCTGAAACTTTTGTTCTTCCAAATGAATTTTGTTGATATTTTTAATAGCTCTATAAAGTAATTTTTTATAAATTGATTGGTATGGCACTAAATATATAATTTAATTTAGGTAAAAATTGTCATTTTTATTATATTAGCTCAACCCAGCCATGAGCAATTGATGCTTTTCCAATTAGTTAGATCTGACTTTATTTGTGTGAAAAGTGTTTTGTAGTTGTGTTCATATAGGTCCTGGGTTTGTTTTGGCAGATAAATTTCCAAATATTTTGTAATGTCTATAATAATTTTAAATGGAATTTCTCCTTCTATCTCTTGCTGTTGGATTTTGTTAGAAATATATATAGGAATGCCAAGGATTTATGTGGGTTTATTTTATATCCTGCAACTTTGCCAAATTTCTTTATTATCTCAAGTAGTTTTTTACTCGATTCTCTAGGATTCTGTAAGTATATCATCATGTCATCTGCAGAGAGTGATAGTTTAGTCTCTTCTTTGCCTAATTTGATTTCTTGAGATAATCATATGGTTTCTGCTAGTTTTGTTGTTTTTATGATCAATTATACTAATAATTTTCCTAATATTGAACCATCCTTGCATTCCTGGAATAAATTGTACCTGATCAAAGTGTATTATTCTTTTTTTTTTTTAAAGCAATTCGGGTTAAGTAACTTGCTCAAGGTTACACGGCCAGGTTTCTGGGTGGGTGCTAAGTGTCTGAACCCAGATTCAATCTCGCTGTGCTACCTGGCCGCCCTATAAAGTGTATTATTCTTGTGATAAATTGCGGTAGTCTTATTGCTAATATTTTATTTAAAATTTTTGCATCTGTATTCATGAGGGAGATTGGTCTATAATTTTCTTTCTCTGTTTTGTCTCTTCCTGACTTAGGTATCAGTATCATATTTATGTCATAAAATGTGGGTAATTTTTCAAAAAATTATAATAACAAAATAATAATTTTGTTAAAATATTACAATATTAGGTCTATTTTAAGGGGAACAAAGGTGAATGTATCCAAACTCTCTTGCTTCTAGTTCGTCCCACTCTGAAGAGCTGATTTTTTTCTCGGCTTGTCCCCACATTTCTTAACCCAGTCCCTACTTCTATCATCAAAAAATGCTACCTTTCTATTTAATTATGAGGAGAAGACCAGAACTATATTTGAAAGCATCCTGAATATGAATTAGAGGAAGCTGAATTCAAAACCAAATTCTGCAGTACACTTCCTGTCTTATTTTGGGCAAGTCTCATATTACCGAAAGCTAGCTTCCTCCTTTATTAAAATCACAGTTAGACCAGATAAGATCTATCCTCCTTCCTAGCCTAAGGATCTTATAATCTTATGAAGCCTCACCCAAGACCCTAGAGGAGCAATTTTTCAATCCCACCACATTCTTTTTGCCCTGTCCCCAGCCCTAGTGAATTCACATTAATGTAGACTTGTCCCCCAACAGCGTTATAGTCCCTACTACTATTTGATCCTAAAGCAGGCCATCTATTGTGATTCAGCTACCATTGACTCTAACCTGTATTGAACAAGTGGGGTAGAACTTTGTATGATTTCATTCAATGGAGAACTACCTTCCAAAGCTAGAGATGGTAACATGTAGAGGAAGTGATTGATGTTTTTTTTTATCTCCTCTTTTCGGTTTGGGGGAGTAGGACTAGAAGGGCCCTGAAAACCACCACTTACTTTTTGAGATTTTTTGCTTGATGTCAAGGCTGTATTTTTTGATTATGGCTTCAAGGTAATCCAATAATTTTTAAATGATCTTTCCTGGATCTATTTTCCAAGTCAGTTGAGATGCGATGTTTTACATTTTTTACATTGTACATTTTCTTCTAATTTTTCATTCTTTTTGCTTTGCTTCATTGTTTCTTGACATTTCATAAAATTATTAGCTTCTACCTGCCCAGTTCTAATTTTTAAGGAATTATTTTCTTCAGTGAATTTTTATGCCTCTTTTTTCATTTGGCCAGTTCTGCTTTTTAAGGAATTATTCTCTTCAGTTGAATTTTTGTATCTTTTTATATTTGGCCAGTTCCACTTTTCAAGGCAGTCTTCTCTTTGTTGGATTTTTGTACCTCTTTTACCATTTTGGTCGAGTCTGTTTTTTAAGGTGTTGTTTTCTTCAGCATTTTTTTTGTGCCTCCTCTACCAAGCTGTTGACTCTTTTTTCATTGTTTTCTTGGACCATTCTCATTTCTCTTCCCAATTTTTCCTCTAACTCTCTTACATGACTTTATTATTATTATTTTTAAAAGAAATAGGGGTTAAGTAACTTGCTGACGGTTATATGGCCAGTTGTTTCTGGGTGTGGTGCTAAGTATCTGAGTCCAGATTTGATCCCCAGGTCATCCCGACACTGGAGCCAGGTGCTCTTACTCTCTGAGCCACCTGGCCGCCCCTTCTTACATGATTTTTAAAATCCTTTTTTTTATCTCTTCTATAGCCTGAGATCAATTCATATTTTTCTTTGAGGCTTTGGATGTAGGAGTTTTTACTTTGTTGTCTTCTTCTGAGTATGTGTTTTGATCTTGTCATCATAGTAACTTTCTGTAGTCATTTTTTTTCTGCTGTTTGTTCATTTTTCCAGCCTACTTCTTGATTTTTAACTTTTTGCTAAAATTTGGCTCTGCTTCCAGGGTGGAGGACACATTGTCTCCAGCTTTAGGGGTTTTGTGTTACTATTTTCAGAGCTAGTTCTGGGGGTCTGTAAACTTTCAGTTCTTCCAAGGTGGTATGATCTGGAGAGAGAGATGCATTTACTCATCTCCTGGCCTATGTTTTTGTCTGTAGGTGACCACAAGCACTCTTTTTTATTTTGCCCTGGAACCGCAAACAGTGTCCCTGCTGCACAGTGGCCACAAACTCTGGTATGCTAGTGCCCCTCCTCACCCTGGGACTGCCACCCAGGACTGTGACCCAGATCTGAGAATGGGCAAAGCAACAGAGTCCTGCCCCCAGTGCCCACAAAGAGACCCCTGCAATCCCCTTCTTACCAGTTGTTTAGCCTCCTTATCATCTATGGGCTGAGAGCTCTGGAAGCAGCTGCTGCTGCTGCTGACTCAGTCACTCCCAAGGTCTCCTCCTGCTTTGCTGGGGCCTGGTCTGTGCTGGATTGCATTTCACTCACAGCCTGGTACCACAGACCTTTCCTGCTGACCTTCTAAGTTGTCTTGGGTTGGAAAATTGTTTTATCCCATCCTTTCATGGGTTCTGCCACTCTAGAATTTGTTTTAGGGCATTATTTAAAGGTATTTGGAGAGGTTTTAGGGAGACCTCAGGGGAGTCCCTGTCTTTTTTCTGCCATCTTGCTCCATCCCCACCCCTACTTCCCTACCATATAATTCCTGCCTCACCAACTCAGTTTGCAAAAATTCCAAAAACTGAGTTAGGCATAGGACTTTTTTTTTTTCCCAAAAAAAGATGCTCTTTAGTTCCTTTGATTCCATTTTAATAGAGTAACAGTAATCCACACTTAGAAACCCACTATGATGTATGTTTCTTTACAACAACCCAGTGAGATGAGCTATCTCCATTTTATTCATGAAGAAATTTTGGGTTGGGTTATTGACTCAAGTTCACATATCAAGTGCCAGAGTCCAGACTTGAATCAGGGTCTCATTCCAATTCTTGCCCTTACACCATACTGTCTTTTCATTTCATTTATCATATAATCTCTGAAGTCCCTTTCAGCTCAAGATCTATAGCACTATGATATAAGAATAAGGTGTTTCATATATGTGAATTTTCTAAGTAACTCAAGTATTCCCCTTTAAACACCAAAACCTTTTTTTTTCCTGCAAGTTTGATTAGGAAGTCTTTTAAGAATCTTGGGTTTTTAGAGATTATATCTTCAACCTTTTTTTCATATCATCAGAACTCTTTGGTAGTCTAATAAAGCTTATGAACCAATTCTCAGAATTTATTTTTTTTCAAATTCACAATCGAAAGAAATATTAAATTCTAGTTAGACATGAATGAAAACAAAGAAATAATTTTTATTCCATCCAGGTACAACAGATACTCTAAAATCTATGTCCCTCTTTCAGGTGCATGAACCACCAGGTTAAGAACCCTCAATCCAGCCAAAGCTTCTCATTTTGCTTACGAGGAGACTGAGGCTGAGAAAGATGACTCGCCCAAGTTCACTCAGGTAGCAAGTGACAGAGATAGGATATGAATCTTGGTTCTTTGACTGAAATCCAGCACCATCTTCACTGAAGGGAAATCTTTCAATTAGACCCTGTCCTTGCTTGAGTTCTCAGGGTCTTCATTACAGGCATCAGATGTGCTAGGATCTAGTGAATGATACCTGGAACCATTAAATGTGACGCTTCTTGCCCCCACACTAAATGACTCGAATGCGCACTTTTTTAGTTGTCCCGTTTACTTTGTATCTTCTCCCTCATCAACAGCCTGGCATCTACAACCTTGTACAAGCAATCCAATCCCATCTTTAGCTAGCTTCCTGTGAAGTAGTTGTGAGAGAAATGGTGTTGGCCTTGGTGGCAGGAAGATTTGGGTTAAATCCCATTTTGATTTTTAAAAATTAGTTTTTATTGTTTTTCAGTTGTCAAGTATTTATTTTCTTTATCTCATCTCCTCTTTCTGTTGAAAACAAACAAAACAAAGACTCTTGTACATAGGCATAGTAGGGGTGGCCAGGGGGTGCAGTGAGTAAGAGCTCCTGCCCTAGTTGGGAGACCTGGGATTGGTTCCGGCCTCAGATACTTAACACCCACACAAAATAACTGGCCATGTAACCTTGAGCAAGTTACTTAACTCCAATTGTTTAAAAAAAAAATAGGTATAGTGAAGCAAAGCAAATTCCCTTATTGACCCTATATAAGAAAATTGTCTCATTCTGCATTACCTCTTTGTAAGGATGTTGGTAGGATTCTTCATCATCAGGCCTCTGGAATCTTAGTTAATCATTGCACTGATGTGAGTTTTTAAATCTTACAAAATATTTTTCTCATTGTTATTTTTACTATAAATGGTTCTTTTGGTTCTGCATTGGTATATACACAACTTAGCAGGTTCCCCTGAAATCATCTCCTCCATCATCTCTTACAACCAGTAGTATTCCATTACATTCATATATTATAATTTGTCCAATCATTCCCCAAATGCTAGGTGTCCAGGTCTGATACTTATTAACCACGAGACTATGAGCAAATCATTTAATCTTCTTCATATGTTAAATAGGAATAATAATGTTAGAACCTCACAGGGTTCTCAAGAAGTTCAAATTTGATCATATATATTTTGAATTTACTAAACAAAGATGTTTTGTAAATGTTAAAGTTCTATATAAGCCAATGTTATTATTCTCTGGATTTGTGCGCAATAGACCATATTTCTATGTGTCTCTTGCAATCCCTCCATGCCTGCGTCTCTTTTGATTTCCTATGTCTAAGTCCCGGAGGGTAGGGAATACAGATAACCTCGATAGGAAGAATTATGTGTGAAATGAGAATAGATAGTTTCTCAGTGAGGGATCGAAGGACCTCTTCTATGAATGAACTTAATGAATGGTCATTGTGACATCCAGTTTTGTTGTTAGGGATTTTTTTGGCCACTCCCAGGTTTTTGGCTGTTCTCCAGATAGGTGAGGTCTCTATTTAGGTGACCCCTGAACTGATGAGATGTTAACTACATTTATCTTTTGACACTGTACAAACACAAAAAATCCAGAATCTGTACTCAAACTTCATGGCACTTAAACCTTGTTTGATCAATTAAATCCCATCTAAGAAAGCTTCTCATGAAACTCTTATGAGGAAAATAGTGTTTGCAAAACTCAAATATGAAATTTTAATAGGGTATAAAAAATGGAGTCCATAGACAAAATTCTTTAGAAGTCTGATTGTGTAGTATGTGTGTGTGCAAGTGTATTGTATATGAATATATTTAAATGTATATGTATATTTGTATTTGGCCTTTTCCCAGGCATTTTTCTTCTCATACAATCAAACTGAAATAGATTATCTGTTATTTTAAGTAACTTAGACATAAACTCAATTATTCTTAGATTTTACTTTGTTATACTTTTGACATGTCTGAAAGAGTTAGTCTCCCTGACTGCTTCCTGTCCTTTCTGATTCATACTGTACTGGTACTATATTAATTTCCTAAAATAGCCTTTTTTACCATGCTACTCCATGGCTCAAGAACTCACTGTGGCCCCCTAGTGTTTCTTTGTTGCATTGAATTCAAGCTCCTCTGACTCTAAATCCTTAGTGAACTGGTTCTATCCCCAATTTGGTTTCCCCAAACACATATGCTTCAATGAATAGAATGTAATCCAGTCAAATAAGCATTTATTCAGTGCCTCCTAAATGCAAGGCACTTCACTGATAATGAAAAATAGTCCATGTTGTCAAGGAGCATGTAACCAAGGTAGTCTCCTCCTCACTCCTTCACACAGTCCATCATTTGTACCACTTCTACAGCCATAAATGCTCTATCTCTAGCTTCCTCTGTGTCTCTCTGAATCTTCCCCTCCCTTAAGGCTGAACTCGAATCTCTACCTCTTCTAAGAAGCCTCCCCCAACTCCTCAAGTCCACACTTCCTTCTCTGAACACCTATTGCATTCACAATTGTGATAGTTAACATTTTTATTACCATGTACTGTGCCAAGTATTTTTTTTTTACAAATATCCTCTCAGTTTTATCCTCACAACAACCTGGGAAGTTGGTATTACTATTATCTCAATTTTGCAGTTGAGGAAATTGAGGCAAACAGAGGTTAAGTGACTTGTCTACGGTCTAGTGTCTGAGGTAATATTTTATTTCAGATCTTCCTGACTCAATAGACCAACCCAAGGTCTAATGAGCCACCTGTTTGCATTCTGATTCTACACCACAGTTTAGGTCATCATTCCCCCTGGCCTCTCCATTGGTTCAGATCAGTGTTGTTTCCCCCCAGTCAGATGTTAAACTCCTTGATTCACATCTTGTCCTTTTCTGTCCCTTGTACAGTGCTAGTTTATAGGATTGTAGGCTATAGAGATAGAAAGACCATAAGATTTTACAGATGAAGAAACTGAGGCACAAAAGGTACACACAGGGACAAAGAAGAAGAGATGAATTTAAACCTATGTCCTCTGATTTCAGATCCACCATTATTTCCATTATGCAACACTGTCTTTGTTTTGAGGCACTGCAGATACTTGCTGATTGATATATTTTCCCCAATCTGTCAATATCCAAGGACCTATAATTTCATAAGCATGGGAATTCCCTCCTCTCATCTCTCCAATAGTCTTAGAAAGGTCCCTAAAACTCAGAGATTATGACTCTTACTTAGCTAGTTAGTGTCACAGTCAGAATTAGAACCCAGGTCCTGCCTGACTCCAAGTAGAATATTCTATCCTCTACACCAATGTCTTTCAAAACATTTCTTCTTGGGAATATTTGCTTAAAATACTTCCATTGCCCATACTGAAGCTATAGTGAGTTTTAAAAATAGGCTAGATCTATTTAATTTCTGGTGGTTTATGCATAGCCACTCCTGGGAGGGGAATGATTCATGAACTAGAGCTAGCAAAAATCTTGTCAATCCTACTTTTCAGTTACTCACAAAGTATTTTCCATTAGCCTTATTCTCATCTCTGTCATTTAACTTCACTGTTGTTTTACAAAAATTCATTAGGTTTTTTTTTTTTTCCTGTTCAACTTATTTGCATCTTTGATATTTGTGAATTCCAGAGAAGAGACATTGGAGCCCCCTAGTGTTTGGGCATAGCAGGAGGTGGCTCTTGTGATGGCCGGTCTCTTGATGCCCATGGATGAAAACAATATGGATAGCTGGTTAATCTATTACTCTTTAAGATGTTTTCTTTCTCTCTTCAATGTGTGATTCCACCACTATCCCTGCAGCAGTCAAGCTTTACAGTAAAATGTTATCTCTAAATTCTGTTCAGTTTTCTAAGGTATAAACAATTCTCTATTCAGAATGCCACAAGGTATTTGCAAATCAGTTTTTGAAGATTAAAAGGGAGAAGGATTTTATGTGGTTAAAAAAAGCAGTGCTTTTAAATAAATACTCTACTTCTGAATAAATCAATATTCAAACTGATTGTTTTACCCAAAGATGAATTCTGGACTGGTTCATTAATAGAAAACTGAAAGACTAAAATTGACTGAACATCACTTCCTATGTTTTACCCAAAGAATGCACAAAGGAGCATTTGTAACTGGATAGAAGATGCTTGAATATATGCAGTGAAGTATGTTGCAATATAGTCTCACTGTGAGAGAAATAATCATTTTTAAAAAAGTCTTTCAAAGACTTTTTCTCATTCTTTGTTCTGAGATCATATAAAGATATTATTAACAACCCCCATTTGTTTTGCTTACTTGAAGAAATAATTCATGAGTATTTCAATTTTCCCAATAGGGAGACACAGTCCAACTGATGATATTCCCCAAATTCTGTAACTTACTGACTTTCCCAACTACTAATCCATAGTGGAAATAATGGAAGTGAATAGTGTATCCCACAGAGGTAGATAAAATACAACAGCTATCTCCCTGATCACCCAAAGTAGAGGGAGAACAAAGCCCAGCATGTAATAGTAATGTAATTTGATCCCTTTGTATTGGCAAAGATAACACATACTTAGCACTTAGTAATTAATCAAGCCTCTGTGGTGAAAATTACGTGGCCATTTTCTGTGAAAAGTTGTAACATTGTGAATGTTGTACCTTGATTTACTGTGAATATTTTGCTCTGATTTGTTATAGAATAAATAGAGTGTTCACTATACTGTGTAATCAGAATCTTAAAAGCTGTTCACAGTAGCATTCTTCTGGAAAGCTGCTTGTGCTTGGCTTTACAGTACTGAGAGAAGAAAGATGGTTTGAAATGTTCTGCTTCCACATTCCCACCTCTTAGCTTCCTTGGCTTCCTTCAAGACTAGTGGATGCCCCTCTGAGATTACATTTTTTCTACTCTATATATTCCTTTTATATATGTTTGAAACTTAAAGCTCTTTGCAACCTGATCCCTTTCCAGTCTTCCTATATTTTATTTCCCACATTCTACTACACAACTTTGTTGTCATTCAGTCGCTTTTCTTTTGTCTGACTTTTCATGACCCCATTTGGTGTTTTCTTGGCAAAGATGCTGTCATGGCTTACCATTTCCTTCTCCAGCTCATTTTATAGATGAAGAACTGACGAAAACAGGGTTAAGTGACTTGCCCAAGGCCACACAGCTAGTAAGATGAGTCTTCCTGATTTCAGGCCCGGCACTCTCTCCTCTGTGCTACCCTACTACAGTGGCCTATTTGCCGTTCTTCATGCATGACACTCCATCTCCTGAGTCCAGACTTTGTATCAGCTGTTTTTTTTTTTTAAGCAATTGGGGTTAAGTAACTTGCTCAAGGTTACACGGTATCAGTTGTCTTTTAGGCCTGAAACACTCTCCTTCCTCACTTCCACCACTTAATCTCCCTAGCTTCCATCGTGACTCACTTCAAATCTCACTTCCTTCAGGTCTTTCTTAGTTCCCCTAGCTCTTAGCTCCTCCTGAGATTACCTTTCCTCTACTCTGTTTATAGCTTGTGTGTGCCTAGTAGTATTCATGTAGTGTCCTCATTAGAAAGTGAGCTTCTTGAGGGCAGGAATGTTTTTTTCCTTTCTTTGTATTCCCAGCATATCTTTATGCAGATCCTAGGTATGTTATAAATAAATGCCTGTTGATTTACAGACTGACAGCAGGAAGAAACCAAGAGATAGGGAGAAATTGAAGGTAAGAAAGAACACAGATGGGAATTGGCAGCAATCTGCTGGAGGGTATGGGATTAAATGCATCTGAAGAGGGACTGGATTTAGCAAAGAAAAGGACACTTCATCAGAGACTGGAGGAAATGATAGAGGGTCATGTCAGGGGACTGGGAGATGAAGAAGAGGGGAGCAGAGGGAGCTCACAGCAAATAACTTCAATTTGGCTTTTTTTTTTCAGCAAAGCATGAGACAAAGACCTCAGTTGAGAAGGTAGGGAGCAGTATTGCAAGTTTGAGGAGATAAAAGATTTGGAATAACTCCCATCAAGGAAGAGATAGAATCTCAATTAGAGAGGAGTGAAACATTGCCTTATCCAGTTAAAATTTTAAAAAATTAGGGGTTTTTTTTGGTTAACAAGCATTTTTTTTCTCTCCTTCCCCACTCCTCCTTCCATCAAATTAAAAAAAAAACCCTTATAACAAATAGGCATAATGAAGAAAAACAAATTCTCACATTGGTTATATCCAAAAAGGTGTCTTATTCTGCATGTTTAATGTATCACCACTATGTCAGGAGGAGGTGGGTGGCAGCCTTCCTTTATGAATCCTATGGAATCATGGTTGGTCCATTGATCACACATTTTAATAAGTCTTTTAAAATTGCTCATCTTGTAGAAGAAATTGTTCTGATTTCTGTTCATTCTGCATCGATTCATGCAAATCTTTCCAGGGTTCTCTAAAGTGATCCTTTTGTTTATTTCTTATGGCTAACTAATATCCCATTACAGTCATATACAATAATTTATTTAACCATTCCCCAACTTATGAGTAGCTCCTCCGTTTCCAGTTCTTTGCTATCAAAATTTTGATACATATGGGAGTTTTGCTTGCTGTTGAGTTTGACACATCTGCAAGTTATAGAGTATCTCTAAGGGCCCTTCCAAGATGAAAATTTTAATTTTATAACTTTCAAAATTCTCAAAAACATCTTTCCTCTACTAGTAGAGGGCAAGATAAAACTCTACTTCCTCCTGAAGCCTTACTTGAATGTTCTGTCTTTGATATCTGCCCTTTTCGCTCTAATATCATGTCTAGTCTTTTCTATACAATATAACATTTATGTGTGATTGTATTTTGCTCTGTGTTAGTTCATGGGCTAGTCTTCTATTTCCTAATTAGATGTACGCTTGTGAAAAACAAGGAATACATCTCTACAGCTCTTTTATCTTTCTTTTTTTATTTTTAAAAAATGTTTTTTTAGCTCTTTTCTCTTTCAAGGGAGCAGCTAGGTTGCACAGAGGATGGAGTGCTGGGTTGGGAGTCAGGAAGACCTGAACTCAAATTTGATTCAGACACTTACTATTTGTCTGACCCTACACAAGTCCAGTGGGCCCCAGTTTTCTCCTTTGTAAAACAGGAGTCACAAAAGCACCTACTTCCTGAGGTTATCGTGAGAATTAAGTGGGATAATTGTAAAACACTTAGCAAAGTGCTTGGCACATAGTCAGTGCTGTATAAATTAGCAGTAGCTGTAGAAGTAGTATAAGAAGAAGTAGAACAGTGCTGAGCACATAGTAAACTTGCAATAAATAGCTCAATTGGTTGATTTTAAATTATTTGGGGATGAGATTAGGGAACATTCAGGAGATGACTCCATAATCTCTAATGTAGCCTATAGGTGGGCTGGAGGTAAAAGGAAATGGAGGCCTCAGACTGCTGATCACATCGCATGTTTCCATTTCTAGAAACATCTTCCTTGGAACTCTTTTTAGTAACTCAACATCATGAGGATTTGCCTGTCTCTCAGGTACACATAACTGAATTTTGCCTTGGGCCACCCAGACTTCATTCTTCCACTGCATGCGAACAGTGATGAGAGTTAACTTTGGCTGACAAAATTCATTTCTTTTGCCTCCCTATTGCTATTCTCTGAAGAAGGCCCCAGCTGCTCCTATTCTTTCCTACCATTCCGCTGGCATGAAAAATTGAGTTTTGAGTGATTCTCAGTGGAAATGACTCTCACCCATACACTCTGGCTCACCCCTAGGAAACTATCACAAGCAAAAGCCTGGGCAGAGTCTGGCTAGCTATGGAAATTTCTCTGTTCCTTGTATAGTAGGAAATAGTCGTTTGTTATGTTTAATATCTAACATCATAGCTTCACAGGCTCTTCATTGGTGAATAACCTTGCATTGGTTATTTAAGGCAAGAGGTCACTGTTTTTTTGTTTTTCTGTTTTTTTTATCTGCTCTCACTCCCTTCATACAAGCAGTTGTTACTGAGTCATTTTTCAGGCATATTCAACTCTTCGTGATACCATTTGGGGTTTTCTTGGCAAAGATACTGCAGTGGTTTGCCATTTTCTTCTCCAACTCATTTTACTTGAGAGGAAACTGAGGCAAACAGGGTCTTGCCCAGGGTCACACAGCTAGTGAGTGTCTGAGGCTGGATTTGAATTCAGGAAGAGGAGTCTTCCTGACTCCAGGCCTGGTACTCTATCCGCTGCCCCACCTAGCTTCCTCTTCATTCAAGTAGGCTTCCTTTCAATTAAATTGTTGCTTATTCTTTAGAATTGAGTTCTCTTTCCCTCCCATTTGCCTGAGTTCTGCTTAGGACACAATATTTGCTGTCAGCACTGGGCCTACCTGGGATTACTTGAAAAGGCTCTGAGTGCTTTTCAGCTGCACAGGGGAATCTGTGGGTTGTGTACATTCTAGTGAGTTGGGTTTCCATTCTGCAATTTTAAAGTGTCAGTTGGGATAAGGAAGCACTTGTGATGGGACGGCTAGGTGGTGCAGTGAATAGAGCACCGGCCCTGGAGTCAGGAGGACCTGAGTTCAAATGTAGCCTCAGACGCTTAATACAAAAACTAGCCATGTGACCTTGGGCACGTCATTTAACCCCAATTGCCCTCCAAAAATAAAAAAATAAAATAAAATAAGGAAGCACTTGTGACTAAGACACAGACATTATGATTCATTTCCTACATCTATCAGCTAAAATAATGTAAGCATAACACAAAAATACAACTTTCCTTTGTTCTTACGATTGCTAATGAAGTGGCTTCCTTCAACTCCTAGCTAAAATCTTACCTTTTACAGGAAGCCTTTGTGGATGCCTCTTCATTCTAATGTCTTCCCTCTGCTGATTATTTCCATTTTACGCTGTGTATAGCTAGTCTGTAAACAGTTGTTTGGAATGAGCAGAACCAAGAAAACATTGTGCACAGTAACAGCCACATTATACAATGACTGACTTTGACAGACTTAGCTCTTCTCAGCAGTGCAAGGACCTAAAACAACTCCAAAAGACTCATGATGGAAAATGCCATCTACATCCAGAGAAAGAAATATGGAGCCTGAATACAGATCAAAGCAGACTATTTGCTCTCTTTTTTCATTTTGTTTTTTCTTTCTCATGTCTTCTCTTTCTCACATTCATTCTAATTCTTCTATACAATATGACTAATGTGAAAACATGTTTAATAAGAATGTACATATAGAGCCTATATTAGATTACCAGCCATCTTGGGCAGAGGGGTGGGGAAAGAGGGTGAGAAAATTGAAAACTTAGGGAAATGAATGTTGAAAACAAAATTAATTAATTTATAAAAAAAAACCAAACAGTTGTTTGCATGTTGTCTCTCCCATTAGACTGTGAACTCCTTGAGGGCAGGAACTATCTTTTTACTTTCTTTGTATACCCAGCACTTAGCAAAAAGCCTTGAAACACATAGGTGCTTAACAAATGTTTATTGACTGACTCACACTGACTGGGCAAAATGTGGAGTTTCCTAAGATGAAGCCGTTTAAAATACTTGTTTGCATTTATATAATGCTTTGCAAAGGACTTTGCCTACGTTAACTCGTTTGAGTGATTGACTTTTGATGAATTTTCATCAATTCTATGTTTAAATAACTTCCCTACACTAAAAATATAAAAACTGTCACTAGCCCTAGTTCATACTGCTTGGTGAAAGCTTTAATATTTTGAGGTTATGTGATTTTATCAGTGAACACCATCAACCAAGACAGACTGCATTCTCTCTGTGTATAGGAATTGCTGCAACCAAAATAATTCAACAGTTGGTGTGGATATGGCTTACTGAATATGGCTAAGCTGCTCTGAAAGCAGATACACAGATCTAATACATATATGCACTATGTAATGCATATATGTTACACACATATATAACATACATATCTAAAACATATCTATACACAGTCTAACAATAACAGTTGGTTTCTATATAGCACTTTAAAGTTTGCAGAGTACACATCATATGATCATAGGTTCATAAATTTAAGGATTGAAGCAACCTTGGTATTCTAGTCCAACCTCTTTGGTTAATAGATGAAAAAATAACCCACACTGAGAGAGGTCGAACTACTTCCACACAGTCACATCCTAAGTCACATGCTAAGTAAGAGGCAGGATTCAGACCTAAGTTTCTACTAACTTCTTTTCTAATCTAAGCTCTTTTTACTAGAGTATGCTGCCTTTCAGACCACCTGCTTAAAACCTTCTAGAGCTCCCTAGTATCCCCAGGATAAAATTTAAACTTATTGTTCTAACATTTTAAGATTCCTCACAATCTGGCACCAATCTATCTCTTCAACTTTACTTACCTTTACACAGTCTATATTTTAGCCAAACCATTGCTACCAGCTATTCCCCACGTCCAGTGGTGTGATGATAGATGTTATTATACAACGGGCTCTGTAGAGGAAAAAAATACATACAACAGATTTTTAAGTTCAATTTATCTTATTAACATTTTTATCCATCCCTTCCTTCAATTTAAACAATCAATCAACAAAAACAATACATCAAGCTCTGACTTGTGGCATTTGCCAATTTCCAAGCTACAAATGTTTACTCTGAAAATTGAACAATCCTTTCCAGTGAGCAGAGTTTGAGCTCACTCTTTCTCTTCTCATGAGTCCAGGATTGCACTTCCATTTCCATGTAGTCTATAAGCCCCCACGTATGGAATGTCAAGCTTTCTTATCTCTGTCTTCCAGAATATTTCTCTTCCTTTTAAATTTCAACCCATGCTATCTTTTCAATGTGGTTTTCCCTTATATCTCCCTCCCTCCCTCCCCACCATGACAAGTCTTTTTTCTCCCTTCTCAAATGTTTTTTAAAAGCATTTGATCTAGATCACTCCCTACTTCATACATACTTTTAAGGTCTGGTTCACCTGTTAAACTTCACAAACCACACCCATGATAAATTTTTAACCTATCTCTACCTCTTCGCACCTGAGTCACACAGTTTCTCAGCAGCTCTTTCAAGAAGGCCAGGGTTTTAGGTAGTCATGGAGCGAATATACCATGTAGGAATGATATCCTATTTTCCATTCCCATTCAAGTTAGGTTAGTGTTAACTTGAAAGATATTAAGACCTTCCTTAAGACTTGGGTTGGCTCAGAGGACCAAAGCCTCAGGATGCTGACATTGCTTCCTGGTCTCCTGACTATATAACAGCCACAAGACAGAACAAACCTTAGCTAGAATATGGGTCAGTAGGACCCAGCACCCTTATAAAACCGATACCCCAAAATATGGATTAGTGGGAAAAGCCCCCCTTCTTTGATCTTTCTTCCATACAGTTGCCAAAATTATATTTTTAAGACACATATCTGATTCTCACCTCCCTACTCCTTACAGCCTATGTAATGTTACATTATATTGCTTTTATCTTAGTTATATCATATTATTTGTATTAATTCCTATAAGGAATATTATAATAAGGAGCTTCTATAATAAAATACAAACTCTTCAGCCTGGTTCACAATCTCTGTGGGACTGGGCAAGTCATTTCTCCAGGACTGAGTTTCCTCATTTGTAAAATGAAGGTATTGAGCCAAATGTTAAGGTCTCTTCCAGTTCTAAGTCCTGTGCTCCTTATTCCAGTGTCATTACCCAGCTGCTCAGTGGCTTTAATATTTTTTAATCCTACTTTTACAAACGTCTCGTAGCTAACCCCCAGGAGTTACTGCCAAATACAGTGATTGTAGTAATAGTATGAAGGTGAAATGCTTTGTCTCTGGGAGAGGAGGATAGTTCATCCCTGGCATCAGTGGAAGCAGCATGGCACAGGAAAAGGTATGCTGAACTTAGAGATTCAGGGGAGAACCGAGTTTGAATACTGCCACCATCATTTACAATCTATGGGACCGGGGGCAAGTCTTTTATTTTCTCTGAACTTCAGTTTCCTCTTCTATAAAATGAAGATAACATTGCCTGGGGTATCTCTTCTGGATTGTGGTGGCAATCAAATGTGTGTGTATGTGTACATAAATACATTTTTTGTGCATACACACACACACACATATATATGAGAGACATATATTTATATATAGCATGGATTGACCCAATAAGGGTCATATCATAGACCATGTGTTGGAACTCCCCTGGCAACTTCTGAGGACACATATGACTAAATGCTGAGAGGATTGGGGCATTCATTGACCACTAAATTGGAAAGGCCATTGGCTTAATGGGTCTTGATAAGGGAGTGACACTTCCTTAGGTCTCTTTCTACCCCTTGTCTGCAAAGTGAGTGAAGACTATTGGGGCCTCTCTCTGGAGGGGTGAGAGCCAGGAATGGTATTCTTTCCCAACCTTGGCAGCATGACAGCTATGAACACATTGCAGTTAAAGCAAGGGATTGATTAGAAGTGCTGGGCCTGGGCCTTGTGTCTCAGACTGCTTTTTCTGCTTTGTGTATCTTTTTGTGTGTGTGTGTGTGTGTGTGTGTGTGTGTGTCTTTCCTAAGCATAGGTGACCAAAGAATGGTCCTGAGATTGATGTTTCTAACTTTGGAGGTAGAACTTCAAAAAGTTGAAGCTCTTAGGTACTTCTTCAATCCATGCCAGCACTGGCATGAGGAGTCTAGGAAACAAGCACAATGCTTCTTGGATAAGATGGATCCCAAGCCCTGGTTGGGATTATAGGAAAACACGGACCTGGAGGGAATTATTTGGAAAGTGTAGAGCTAAGAGAAAATGTGAAATGCTGATTTAGCACTCTCTCAATTTGCTTCATGTTTAAAAAAGTCAGGAGAGTGTAATAATAGTTATTACTTACTTTGAGACTCCTTTGTTAGGCATCTTTTTTGAGTGTAGGAAATAAATAGCTCTCCTACGTCTGATTTATATTGTATACCAAGTACCTTTCTATTCCCCACTTTTGGGTAGATGCCATGAGAGAAACCTAAACTTTAAATAGTTTTCTCTGGGGTTCTAGGAAATGGGCATAAAGAACCAGAGAGGGTAAAAGAGCCTGACTCCTCTCTCACTGGATGTCAGGAGCTCCCCAGATTGAACCCAATCCATGTGAGTGGGTCCAGAGTTGAAAGAGACCCTTTAATGGAGAGGGAAAGAGTGAGTACTACAGTGCCACTGGGCCCAACCGTGGTTCTTGTTACATATAAATGGAAGGGAGATTATTTCATCCAATACCTTCATTTTATACAGAAATGCACTATATAAATGCTAGCTATTATCTGTTTAAATCAATCTTAATGGGAAAAATAAATACTAGAACAAGCATATTTTATGGGGCCATCAGAGTAACTCAGTATATTATAGTAAATGTTTAATAATATATGGTCTCAAAATCTCTCACTCAAAGTATTGATAGAATAAACTCCTAGTTCGCTGAAAGCAATCTCTTAGTTTAAAGATCAGAGGACATGGCTGAAGAAAAAGAAAGTATGCTGTCTTGATCTATGTGGGTTCTCAAGAAACACTATGGCTTTCATTTCTGAAACTCACTACGTGTTCGGGAAGCAGAACAAAGAAAAATCTGTGAAGAGAAGGGATAAGAGCACAAAGCAGGGAAAAAGAAGAGAAAAGCTTGGAGGCTGGGGTGAGAGTTAGCTCTGTCCAAGCAATGGCTTCCAAAGCACATTTCTTTCTTGCTCCACCTCCCATCCCACATCCCCCATGATCCAATCCTAAACAATTATTTGGCATTACACTTTTCCTAGATGCTTTCCCATACCTCCTCCCCGCATCGCCCCCACGTCAAGCATGTATTTATACAAGTGTATTTCATCCAACCATCCCCTATGACTTTCTCATTCATGGAACCATGAATGGTAATTTGCCAACCGCCACTGACGTTTCCTTTTAAAAGTATCCTCCTTTGAGTGTCGTGTTACGTCACCAAACAGCATGAGACAATGAAAAGGAAATGGAATTAATCCAAGGAACAAAAATACACCGCTCTGAGCCCCAGGTGACTGCACAGAATTAATTGCAGGGTTCTTCAGCGACAGAAGGACCTGTCTCTGTGAAAATGTGAATGGAGTTAGGGACAGCAGAGACCAAGCAAGAGACCCTTGCTATGACTGCTCATCTCTCATGAGTGCACTCAAGCCAAATTACTACTGTAGGTGATTAAACTTTATTAAGGCAATGAAACATATAAGTCCAAGTTTGATAAGGAAACACATGGGACTGAGTGAGAATCAGAGGCCCTGGCTTCAGTTCTTGGCTTTGACACTTAATATCTATGTGACCCGAGAAAGTCACTTCTCTGTGTCAGTTTCCTCAATTGCGAAATAAGGGGATCAGATTAGGTGACGTCTGAGTCCCTAAATATGACTACTGAAGGTTAGGAAACTTACTTACCTGTTTTTTTTTTCCCTCATGACTGAATTTTTTTCCTTTACTACAAATTTGAGAATAGTACATATGAAATTAGCTTCATCAAGGGACTCATGCTTGCCAGCATACCTGAGAACAACATCAGGTCCTGAATTTCAACAAGTAAATTGAGGAAAGTTGATGGGAGATGGAGAAAGCATATTGGAGAAAACTTTTCATTGTTCACTTTAAGATTCTTAGAATTTGTGGTGGAGTTGTGAACTGATCCAACCATTCTGGAGAGCATTTTGGAACTATGTCCAAAGGGCTATAAAACTGTGCACACTCTTTGACCCAGCAATACCACTTCTAGGGCTGTATCCCAAAGAGATCATAAAAATGGGGAAAGGACCCACCTGTACAAAAATATTTTTAGCAGTTCTTTTGGTGGTGACCAAGAATTGGAAATTGAGGGTATGGATGAACAAGTTGTGGTAAATGAATATAATGGAATACTGTTGTTCCATAAGAAATGATGAGTAAACAGACTTTAGAAAAACCTGGAAAGACTTACATGAACTGATGCTGAGTGAAGTGAGCAGAACCAGGAGAACATTGTATACAACAGTCACACTGTACCATGACTAACTTTGATAGACTTACCTCTTCTTAGCAATGAAAGGATCTAAGACAACTCCAAAAGACTCATGATGGAAAATGCAGTCCACATCCAGAGAAAGAACTATGCAGATTGAAGCATACTATTTGCTCACTTTCTTTCTTTCTTTCTTTCTTTCTTTCTTTCTTTCTTTCTTTCTTGTGTTTCCTCCCCTTGCTTCTAATTCTTCTTTACAAATGTGAAAATACCTTCAATATGAAGTATATGTAGAGTCTATATCAGATTGCATGCCATCTTGCAGTAAGGGGAGGGGAGAGAGGAGGAACTCAAAATCTAAAAATAAATAATTTTTTAACAAGATTCTTAGTGCTTGCACAACTGAACAAGAGAATGATGGGTAAAAGATTATTGTGCTAGTGCTCTCTCTCCCTCTCTCTCTTGTATTTATTCTATACAGAGAAGCCCAAAAGTCTTAATGAAGCTACTAAAGTCATACATATTTGTATGTACACATTTTACATCTCCCCAAAAAGATGTTATCTTCTCGAGAGTAGAGACTATTTTAGTTTTTTACTTTGTTGTCCCAATGCTTAATCGTATAGTAACTGTGACACAGTAGATACTTAATAAATGTTTATATATACATCCAAACCCCAGACAATTGGAGCGATCTGCCTTTCCTTATGCCCTTAGTTATTTAGTGCTATTTCCCACTTCCTCAAATTGTCATGTAAATTTATTTGTAGAATGTGGGCTCCTAGAAGGTGGAGGCTGGTTTTTGTTTTTGTGTGCCTCTTATGTAGTACATGCCTAATACACATTAATCAATTAAATTGGGCAAAGGTTTCAAATCTGGTTTAGTCTCCTTACAGGATCTAATCATGTGAGCTGTATTTGTATTTTAATAATTTTATACACTGTAATGGTAAACAAATTATACAGAAAAATTAAAGTCCTCAGAAAGTATCTTAAGGGAAAGTAGCAAATAGCTTCTTAGTAAAAGTGAGAGAGAACAGAGGTGGAAAAGTCACAGATGTCACAGAAGTTTATAGCTAGGAATAAAAAAACAACAACTTGGAAATCAACTAGTCCAATATCTTCATTTGCTAAGATCCAGAGAGGTGAGAAATTACTTGCCTAAGGTCAGACAGAAAGTGTCACATTGGGGCATGAAGGTCTGGGAGGCAGCAAGGAAGTTTCAGACAGTCTGGAAAGACCATTCCATCTCTCTTGGGTGGCTAAAGTGATTAGAAAGATCTTGGAAAACTGAGCAGTTAGGGTCACACAACAGGATCTAACCCAACCACCTGTATGAAAGCCTGAAGCAGGCTAAAAAAGAATGTAGAGTTTATGTCAACTGGTCAACAACTCCAGTTCTTCTCACCAGTGCATCAATGCTTGCCTCATGAAATTCTTCATTGGAAGAAGGTGGGGAAGCCTGCGTATGTAAGAATTATGATGATGAGGCATGATGCTGAGTCATAGGGCTGTATCCTTAGGCTTGTTTTCCCAAAGGATTGTAGGTTCATTGATTTTGAGTTTTGTATATTGTTCTATTCATTAGCTTCATATTAAGGCTGAATTTGTTTATATATGTACTAATTGTCTCCCCCATTAGAATGTAAGCTCATTGTGAGTGGGGATTTTAAAATTCTTTATACTTGTATATAGTCAGTGTTTAGCACATAGTATGTGCTCAATAAATTCTTCTTGATTGATAGAAGTGGGATTAGACATCTCAAAGAGACATAGAAGGCAGAACAAGAGTAACTCGGCAAGAATTTTAGGGGGGCTTTTCATTCAGCACCACCAACATGGTGTTCAAGCGCTATGTAGAGATCGGCCATATAGCCTACATCTTCTTTGAGCTGCATGCCAGCAAGCTGGTGGCCATTGTGGATGTGATCAACCAGAACTGGGATTTGGTTGATGGCCCCTGCAGCGGTGTGAGGAGGCAGGCTATGCCATTTAAGTGTATGCAACTCACAGACTTTATGCTCAAGTTCCCACACAGTGCCTGTCAGAAGTATGACCAGGCCGTGTGGGAGAAAGAAAAGATCAATACAAAATGGAAAGCCACAAGATGGGCCAAGAAGATCGAAGCTAGAGAAAGGAAAGTGAAGATGACAGATTCTGACCATTACAAAGTCATCAAGGCCAAGAAAATGAGAAATAGAATTATCAAGCATGAAGTGAAGAAGCTCCAGAAGGCATCACCCAGAAGGAGTCTCCCAAGAAGGGAGCCACCCAGAAGGCACTTGTGGCAAAGGTCTCTGCCAAGAAGATTCCCTTGAAGAAGGCTGAGGGCCAGAACACAGCCCCCAGCCAGAAGGGCCAGAATGGTCAGAAAGCCTCTGGCCAGAAGGCCCCAGCCAAGAAGGGACCTGCCAAGAAGTCACCTGCCTGGAAACCTGATCCAAAGGCCAAAAAATAAGAGGCTGCCAGAAATCAAAGAAAGATTTTCCTACACACACACATACACACACACACGCACACAAAAGAAAAGAAAAAAGAATTTTAGGGAGGCAGATTTTGTCCAAATGAGGACCAATTGCCAAATAATTAGTCTGTCTGTCTGTCTGAATATCCTTTCAGATAAGGTAGAGAGGGGTGGATAGCATATTTAGGGCTCTCCAAAAGTGGAATGGGCTGCCTTATGAGGTACTGAGTTTCTTATCAATGGTGGTATCCAGATGGAGAATGATCACTTGCTTTCATATAAGGGTTGCTTAGGAACGAAAGAAACTTTAGCATTGTGTCTCATCTGACCACATTAGGAATGGAGTTCTATGTGCATTTTCCCCCAAGATGGATCCTCTCACGAAGGAGGACACAACTTTTTCAAGAAGTTGATATTGAAATAGCAATGTCTCAAATTGGGAATTAGGACTTATATGAATTATAGAACAATTTAAAGGGAGACCCCAAGTTAACACTTGACAATAGGTTGACTCTTCTCAAGTTTTCTGTGAATGGGATTATCGCAATTGTATGGTCAGTGGTGAGCTACGCCATGCATTGTGTATGGAGAATGCTACTTCATTTCTCCAGTCACTTAAGGATCCTGGTGCTAATCATTTTGGGGGTGAAGGTTGGGCAGGAACATCAATCCTGTCTCTGGATGGAATTCTTCTTCACTCATACTCCTAAGGAGTCACGAAGAACCCTCCAGCCTTATATTTTGACTGTTTTCTCTTGTGATGAGTTCAAATTCAGTGTTCCAGGTTGGGTCTTAATCCAGATACTCTTGGTAAATTTTGTGGGGGTTATATGGGTACAATGGGGCATGGGACAAGGGGGAGGGAAAGGTTTTTGTTCCTCAGGTGAATATAATTAAGAACCTCTCCCTGAAGGCAGCTATAGGAACAGTGGTTAGAGTGCTGGACTTAGAATCAGGTAGACCTGAGTTCAAATCTGGCCTCAGACACTTACTAGGCAAGTCTTTTAACCTTGCTTGCCTCAGTTTCCTCATCTGTAAAATGAGCTGGAGAAGGAAATGGTAAACCAAGGAAATGGTAAACCACTCCAGTATCTTTGCCAAAAAACTTCAAATGGCGTCATAGTCAAACATAACTGAAAATGACTAAAAAACAACTCTTCTAAATCTTATTGAGCCATTCCTCACCAATAGCTTAAAAAGCAACAAAGAGGAATTTGAAAATTAGTCTGTCATGCAGGGGTTAACTTTTTTTGTGTCTTGGGCCTCTTCAGCAGTCTAGTGAAGCAGGCCTCAGGGGAACTGAGCAGTGGCATTTTGCAGACCTCTCAGCCCACAGATGCTGAAAACAACTTAGAATGTCAGCAGGAAAAGTTTGTTGCACATGGGGGAGAGTGGAGCACAGTCCAATGTAGGCTGAGCCAGCACAGCCCCAGCCCCAGCAAACCAGGAGTAGACCTTGGGAGTGGCTGCTTCTGGAGCTCTCAGTCCACAGACAATAAGGGCATCAAGCAACTGGTCAGAAGGAGATTACGAAGGTCTTTTTTCTAGAACTGAGTCAGAGCTCTATTGTTTTACCCATACTCAGACCTGGGTGACAGTCCCAGAGTGAGGATGAGCACTAGACCAGAGCTTGTAGTAGCAGTGGAGGGGGATCCTCCTCATAGTCACAAGGCAGAAAAGAGTGCTTGTGGTCACTCAGAGACTAGAGCACAGGTCAGGAGAGGAGTAAACATCTCTCCTTAGATCATATCACTTAAAGAAATGAAAACTTACAGGTCCCTAGAAGTATCTCTGGAAATAGCTGCTTAAAATCCCTGAAGCTTGGAACAGTGCTCCACCCTGGAGGCAGAGCCCTACTTTAAAATAGAGTTACAAGTCAACTAATAGGCTGGGAAAATTATCAAAGAACAGAAAAAAATTCTGACTATTGAAAATTACCATGGTGATGAGAAATATCAAAACACTCAGAAGAAGACAACAAAGGTCAAAGCTCCTACATCCAAAGCCTCCAAGAAAAAAATACAAATTGATCTCAGGCCATGGAAGAGCTCAAAAAGGATTTTGAAAATCAAGTAAGAGAGGTAGAGGAAAAACTGGGAAGAGAAATGAGAACTATGCAAGAAAATCATAAAAAATGAGTCGTTTGGTAAAGGAGACACAAAAAATAACACCTTAAAAAACAGAGTAGGTCACATAGTAAAAGAGATTCCAAAAGTCAATGATGAGAATAATTCTTTAAAAAGTTGAACTGGCCAAATGGAAAAGGAGGTCCAAAAGCTCACTGAAGAAAATAATTCCCTAAAAATTCAAATGGAGCAAATGGAAGCTAATGATTTTATGAAAAATCAAGAAACAATAAAACAAAGCCAAAAGAATGAGAAAATAGAAGACAATGTGAAATACCTCATTGGAAAAACAATTAACCTGGAAAATAGATTCAGGAGAGATCATTTTAAAATTACTGGACTTCCTGAAAGTCATGATTAAAAAAAAAAGTCTAGACACCATCTTTCAAGAAATTACCAAGGAAAACTGCCCTAGAATCAAAGGATAAAATAGAAATTAAAAGACTCCACTGATCACCCCCTGAGATCCCAAAGTGAAAACTGCCGGGAATATCATATAGCCAAATTCTAGAGGTCCCAGATTAAGGAGAAAATACAAACTGTGAGAAAGAAACAATTCAAATATCATGGAGCCACAGTCAGGGTAACACAGGATTTGGTGGCTTCCACCTTAAAGGAGTGGAGGGCTTGAAATACAATACTCTGGAGGGCAAAGGAGCTAGGATTACAACCAAGAATCACCTACCTAGCAAAACTGAGTATAATCCTTCCGGGGGAAAAATGATATTCAATGAGATAGAGGACTTTCAAACATTCTTGATGAAAAGACCAGAGCTGAATAGAAAAATTGACTTTCAAATACAAGACTCAAGAGAAGCATAAAAAGGTAAACAGGATAGGGAAATCATTGCAACTTAATAAGGTTAAACTGTTTACATTCCCACATGGGAAAGATATTTGTAACTCATAAGACCTTTCTCATTATTAGAAGTAAATAACTGGGGAAAAATAAAATACTAAATAAAAGCTAAAAAAATTGTTTTTGAGTAAAAAAAAGTAAACCACATATATTGAAATAGTTATAAATGTAAAAAAAGAAGTTCATCTCAATCAGGTTAAGAACCTCTGTTACAGGAATGCAACTGACCAGCTATATCCCTTTCTATTAAAAAATAGCTGTTCTTAATTGTGTCCAACTCTGTATTACCCCAATTGGGGTTTTCTTGGCAAAGATACTGAAGCAGTTTGCCATTTCCTTCTCCAGTTCATTTTACAGATAAGGAAACTGAGACAAAAAGGGTTAAGTGATTTGACCAGGGTTACACAGCTAATAAGTATCTGAGACCAAATTTGAACTCAAGATGAGTCTGACTCCAGTCCCAGTGGTTTCATTGAGACACCTAGCCATCAAATTCCTCCATTACCCAAACTCTAATTTCCTTCCCACTCCCCTCATGACCCAGTCCATGATACCCATCCACTCCACTGTGCTCTTTGGAATGCCTTCTTTATATGTAACAAACCTGTTTTCCTCTTTAAAATTTTCTGACTGTGGTTTCTTCATTCTTGAATGCTTTCTTTTTGGCTATTCACAGTAGTTTTTCTTTGAATTGTAAGCTTTAGATTTTGGTCATGACATCCCTGGGAGCTTTCTTTTAGATGACCAGTCAATTTACTTTTATTGTGCTTTATAGTTCTAATTGGTCTAGGCAGTTTTCCTTTATGATTTTTTGAAGTATGGCACCCAGACTTTTTTGTAGTTGTTGTTATGGTTTTTAGGAAGTCTAATGATTCTTATATTTCTCTCTGTTCTATTTTTTAGGTCAGTTGTTTTTGATAAAATTATATACATATATGTATTTCTTCTCTCATAGTTCTTATTGTCTCATGGATTTATTAATTTATTTGGGTCATTCTAATACTTAGGGAGTGTTAACTTGCTTTTAATAAGTTATTTTTTTCTCCTTCCAATTTTTTCCCCTCTAAAACTGTCATTTATGGTATCTTTTTTTAATTTCTTAGTTTACATCTTCCATTAATTCTTTTTTTTTTAAGCAATCGGGATTAAGTAACTTGCTCAAGGTTACACGGCCAGTTATTTCTGGGTGTGGTGCTGAGTATCTGAGCCCAGATTTGGTGCAGGTCATCCCGACACTGGAGCTGGTGCTCTTACTCACTGAGCCACCTGGCTGCCCCTGTTTTCCTTAATTCTAACAGACCTTGGGGTCAAGTCATACCTTCATCTGAGGTTTTGTCCATAGTTTCTGTGGAGTTACTCTCTTCCTTCAGTTTTTTTTTTCCCTTCTGGAAATTCTTGAATCCATAAACTTTCTTTTATTTATATTTGTAGTCTTACTTCCTGAATTGGGATATTTTTTTTTGTCAGCCAGACTCTGGGTCCTCTTGCACACTTGGAGGGCATGGTGAGTTCCAAATCTTTATCATCTCGGATGCTAAAGATGACAAATCTTCTTGTACCTTGTGTATTTTCCAGTCTAGAAAACACCAAAGGAGTTCCTAGCTAGAAGGCCTTTCAGTGTTGGGCTTGTTGTCTCTCCCTGGTTCTTTGCCTGGGACCTATCCTTAGAGGCTCAACTTAGCCTGAATGAAGGTACTTACCACAGCTCCTTTTTTCTTGTTCAGTTGTTCAGTCATATCTGACTCTTCATGATGCCATTTGGGGTTTTCTTGTCAGAGATACTGGAGTGGTTTGCTATTTCCTTCTCCAGCCATTTTATAGACAAGAAAACCTTGTCTTGCCCAGGATCATAGGAGGCCTGATTTAAACTTAGGTCTTCCTGACTCCAGGCCCAGAACTCTATCATGCCATCTAGCTGCCCCAACCAGAAGTCTCTCCATGCCTGATTTTACCTGCTTGGATCCCTTCAATGTCCCTGTAGAAACCAGCTAGCTATCAGTCCCACTGAAGTATCAGCTCTTGGGGGAAGGGAGAAGTTCAAATAAAGAATGTATTCAAGGACTGCCAGACATATACCTCAAGGAAATTGTAGTGATTCAGTCCAGTCAGACTCTAGAAAATAATATACACAATGACAACAACAATATAAATGGAAAGAAGAATAGAAATTGAATTCTTTGTAATTATAATGGCCAAAAATGACCCCAAGGAAGAGATATGAGTATGTACCTCTCTTTCTTTTGGGTAGAAGTCGGTGTGGCCCCGGCGTGTAAGAGGACTACAAATAATGTTTGGCTTAATTCAAGTGTTGGTTGGTTTCACTATTTTCTCTTTTTTCGATTCTTTAATGTATGGCTCTCTGTGAAGAAGAGATAATTGGGAATTGTAGATGATGTAGAAACCAAAGATTTAAAAACAAAAAGAATTCATTGAGGAAAGTAGATAATTCTTTGTTGTTATATTCTATATCTCCCAACCAATAGATTTACTACCCCCACCCTCCCTAAGCTTCACACTGCCAGACACTGGGACTGTTCTTTCTACCAATTCTTCTTAAGATTACCCAAAGGAGGAGGCAGCTAAGTGGTGCAGTGAATAGAGCACCAGCCCTCAAGTCAGGAGGACCCAAGTTCAAATCTGGCCTCAGACAATGAACACTTACTAGCCATGTGACCTTGGGCAAGTCACTTAACTCCAATTGCCTTGTCTTCCCCCCTCCAAAAAAAAAAAAAGACTACCTAAAGGATCAACAAGCTCTTAATAATAAAAAGTCCCAATTTCCAGTAATGACATAGTCATTGATTCCTATCATGATAGGCATAGAATGATGATAGCTTTGGGGCCAGAAGGAACCTTGGAGCTCATCTTGTCCAACTCCCTCATTTTGTAGCTGAGATGATGCCCTGGGATTAGGTATTAGGTAATTGGGCATTAAGGATTAGGTAACTTCCCCAAGGTCAAGCCCAGGAGCCCCGCCTCCAACGACAGTGTGTTTCTCCCACTGTGCCAGGATCTGGGGGCATTTGCAGCTATTTCTAGACATTGCCCGGGTAGTCCACATAATGAATGCATATTATGTAGCAGGTAACAAGATGTATTAAATGTTATAGTAATAATAATATTAGCATTTATTTAGTATCTATTATGTGCCAGACACTTTACAAATATTTTTTTCCTCACAACTATCTTGGGAGATAGATGCTGTTATCATCTTCATTTTGCAGTTAAGGAAACTGAACAGACTTGCCTGAGATCATTCAGCTAGTAATGTCTGAGGCTGGATTACAAAGAATGAGAAAAATAATATAAAGAAAGAATAGGAAGGGCGGCCAGGTGGCTCAGTGAGTAAGAGCACAGGCCCCAGAGTCCGGAAGTTTCGGGCTCAGATACTTAACACCCACACAAAATAACTGGCCATGTAACCTTAAGCAAGTTACTTAACCCCAATTGCTGAGGGGCAGCCAGGTGGCGCAGTGAGTAAGAACACTGGCCCCAGTGTCAGGAGACCTAGGATCGGTTCTGGCATCCGATGCTCTAAGTGGCTGTGTAACCTTGAGCAAGTTACTTAACCCCAATTGCTTTAAAAAAATAATAATAATAATAATAGGGGATACTGCTCATCTAATTATAGGACCGGCTGACAGCAGTGTCTTTTCCCTCCAAATCTTCATTCCAAATGAGTAGTTCAGGTGGCCATGAGAAGAGTTGTTTCAAACTGAGGCCAAGGGAAATGTACCTGGGACCTGCATAGAAAAGGACACTGCTTTTTTTTCCCCCCAGTGACCAAGGGAGCTAGGAGAGAACTCAACTGGCTTGTGGTTGGAAGCAGGGTTAATTATTAAGAAGGGGAAATGAGTCTAAGGGTAAAATCTAGGAAAGCTGCTGGCAATTGGTAGAACTGAGGGGACTGGCTCTGAGGGTGGAAATAAGGTAAATAAGTAATCTAAGAGTTAGAGGAAGCAATAATGGGTAGAGAATGAATATGGGCCAGCAATCATTTTTTTTTAGTGTTTTAGAATTGTGCCAAGGTAATGTGTGATGTAGATTTATACTTAGATTTCCTCAAATTTTCATAGTAACTCTTTTCCAATTGAAAGAGGCCTGTTGAGAAACCAGGGAAGGTTGAAAGGGGACAGAAACCCTATAGTAGTTAGAATATGAAAACTTGGGACTCTAGGAGTATGTTTTTATGGAGAAATGATTTCTCTTGTTGTCATAATGGGGAGTAGCAGAAAAACCTTTTTTGGTCAAACACTGACCAAGCTTGGGGAGGAGGACAGAACAGTTTCTGTTTGTATACTGGCCCCTCTTATATCACAGAACCACAATGAGCATTGCAAAACACAAAAAATGAATGAGTTCATCATCCTTTTTTTCCCCCTACTTTGGGGGATAATGTTTGAAGTAGTAATTGTTAATCGATTGGATTAGGCCTTTATCTCCAAAAGACCATCTTTTATTCCTTAAACAGTTCAGGATATAGTCAAATTCAGTGAGCCACTAGGATTAAAAGATTTATTAAAAGAAAGTCATTTTTATTTTCAATATCACAAGATACTCAGGTCTGTGATCAGACCACAGTAATATTAATTTAAGGAATTTTTGCCTGACCAGAGAATCATTAAGTTTGACTTTTGCAAATTCTAAAAGTGTTGACTCATATTTATAAATTACTTTGTAATTAAAATTAAGCCCATATAAGAACTAAGTCAACAAAAGTAAGGGTAGGCCCAAAGAGAACAAACTACTTAAACAGTGAAGAAAGCAACTATCAAGGCTGTAACTAAACAATTTCAACCTTCAAAATGTTGATGCCCAGAGAATCTGTTAGGAGAAAGTATACATTCTCAAAAAGGTGTTGAATAAGGAACTAGAAAGCATTCTGGACTTAAAGGACCTGGTTCAAATCCTGACTCTGCCACTTACCACTATGTGACCTTGGGTAAGTCATTTGTTCTCTCCAGGCCTCATTTCTTCATTGATAAAATAAAGAGATCAGATTAGATGGTCTTTGGGGTTCCTTCCAGATCTAAAGTTATGATCCCATGATATCTGTCTGGAACAGATCCTCAAAAATCATTCAAAAGAGCCAGTGGTGGTGGGGCATGAATATAATCCCTGTTATGAGAGATACTAAAGCTGGAGGAATCTCTTGAGCTCAGAGGTTCTCAGTTGCAGTGGTCTAAGTCAGTATGGTGTCTGCATTAATCCTGCCATTAATATGGTGAGTGCTCCTGGGAGGTGGGGAGGGAGGGCACCAGGCTCCCTAAAGAGAAGGTAAACCATCCAGGGTTGGGGAAACAGCATGGCTAAGCTCTTGTCTTGTCTTGTGTGGTGATCAGAGAAGTACTAGCAACATGAGTAGACCTTGCACTTCCAGCTTGGGCAAGAGGAGACCCAGTCTTGAAAACAATAGAAGTCTAGAAAAAGTCTATTAAAGTTGTAAATAGCTTAAAAACTGTGTTTAAACATTTTTACAACACTGGTAAAAATCCAATAGGGATGGCATGCACTTCCTTTGAGGCAAAGAATGAGAAATTTGTATTAATATATTTACTATTTTTACATTAAATGAGAGGCTAAATACAAAGATGAGTTACAGAAGATTTAAGCAAATATTCAAAGTTCTTTAAAAGAATTAAGAAAACTTCTGCCAATTTTATATTTCATCAACTGTGGGAATAATGGATTGAGAGTTAGAAGAACCTGTAGTTCTAGTCTTTTTTCACTATTGCTTAGCTGTGTGATGTTGAATCTAATCTCTCTGTGCCTCAAATCTAACTGTACAATGAAGATTTTGACTAAGTGACTTCTGAGGTCCCTTCCAGTTTTAATAGTGTATGACTGTTATCCAGGAGTACTCCTTAGACAAGTTAGTAATGGGCACATTTAGTAGTATTATGTTGTAGGTCAAAGGGAGGGAATATAGCATAGTATATAGAGTACTGGGCTTGGAGCTGGGTTTGCATCTTCCCCAAGACACTTAGCTGAAAGGCCTCTGTACAATCAACAAGGATTTGTTGAAACACCTACTACATTCCAAGCACCTTGAAACAATTCCTACTTGCAAGGAACTTACAAAGTTACTAAACTTTGGAATCTGCAGTTTCCTCATTGGTAAAACTGGACTGATTATAGCATCTACTTCACAGAGTAGTTATAAGGATCAAATGAGAAATCTGTAAAGTTCTTTTCAGTCCTGAAGCCTCATATGTTAGCTGTTGTTATTTATGTATGAACTGTGAAAATTCACTTTAGCTATTGACTCTCTCCCTCTATGCCCTCTTCCATCAGGAGACAGTGAGAGCAGACCTTTTTTTTTTCTTCCAACTTCTTTTGTGATTCCTTTGAATCAATCTACAAGTATTTATCAAGTATGTACTATGAGTCAGGCACTGTGCTAAGTACCGGGAAATACAGAGACAAAGAGAAACAGCTCCTCATGGAGCTGACTTCCTAACAGGGATAGATGCTTTAGTAGATACATAACATACACCGAATAAATTCAGAGTAGTTTTGTGGGAGAGTGCAGTAGTAGCTGAGGAGGAAGAAGGTAGTGTTTAAGCTGAATCCTGAAGGAAACCAGAGACAGAAGTGATGCAAGAATACACTGCTGGCATGGATTACATGCAACCAGGAATGGCGATTTTTTCCCTGGCAAATAACATTCACAGTGTAGATATTGTCCAATGACAAGCTTTAATGGGTGAATTTAATAAATGTTCATCAAGGTCCATGGAATGAAGATGGCTGGGAAATAGTAAAATTAAACATTCTTCAAAGGGAAAAAATACTGGGTTATTTTTGGTTTTGTTTTTAGCTTTGGAAAAGCCTTCTACACAAAGGTTAAAAAGTGCAACGAAAAGCTTTATGATATTGTTTGTATCCTGCTCAGTAGAATCCTAGACTACATGCAAGACACAGCAAAGGTAAAAAGACAATGTAACGCACTAAGACCTCAGAGAGTAAACACAAAACCGCAGCCTTCTTTTATGAAAACTTCCTCAATTTCTCCAAAGCAACTGACACCATCAGAAAGGCCTAGACTTTAGATATCCAGAAGTTTACTGAGATCCTGAAATCAGTCAGGAGAACATTGTTAGTACCATGAAAAACCCCATCCTTAAAGAGGTTCCTAAGGCCACAGGTTTAATTTTAGACAGATTTTTCACAACCACATTCCAGACAAGAAATAAAAAATCAGCAAGTTACACTAAGACCTTAAAGCTTAAAGGAAATATACTTTATGGAAAATATACTTTGGGGCAGTATAATGCAATAGGAACTGTTAACTGCTTTACCTAAATACATTTAACTCTAGAGGCATCCAGAATTATCTTGCCACAAAAGCAGAACCCACATTGTTTTTCTGTGTCGCTGAGATGCCAAAACTTAACTCAAGATAAATAAAAAAAAAAAAACCCAATCCCAAGACTCAACAAAAGGGTCCAATCTATCAGTGCTTAAGCTATATCAGTAAAAGCCAACTGACAGAAATGCTCTATAAGAATGGGACATAGGTTGTATATAGAGAAGGGGGTTACTGATAGGAGAGACAAGAAAAAAGAAATTTGATCAGTAACCATTCAAGAGAGACTGTGGGGGGAAAGGCAAGCAGGGAAACCTGATGTTTTTGCAAAAATAAAATAAAATAAAATGTGGTGCTGACTGCTGTTGTAATCAAGAGTGGCAGACTGATTATTCTAGTTAGCATAAATTCCAGTTGAGATGACCCAGAGATGGCTCTTCTCTTAGCGATTCTCTCCCCACTCACTTCCCCCATCAAATATCTTTAATTTCTAGCCCTAGCTCATTGAGGGGAGGAGGGGGAAGTTTCATTAGTTTCCCTAAAGATCCCTAAGATTCTTCAAAAAACGATTTGTCATCCTTTTTATTTCAAACTAGTTAAAAAGTATCAGTTGCCATTGGATCACAACTCTTTGCCTTAGTCTCCTTATCTATAAAATAACACTGGATTTAAATGGTCTCAAACATCCCTTCTATAGCTATGCTTTCCATGGAAAGGTTGCTTAAAAACTGGGACAGAGGGAGTTTATAAGCTCAGCAATTTTTAAAAAGGCAATTAAAATAGTTTTCTAAATAGCCAAACATCTAGCTTTTGGGGGGATTTTTTCATATACTCAGATCTTTAGTGAGTGGTTTCTCATCTTGAAAATAATGGGATGTAAGCTAACAATATCTTATTCTTATTCAATGGATGCAATAACAGCACAAGGAATTATCATTGAAGTCATCAGTAAAAGGGTATAGTTGCTTTTTTTTAAGATTGTCTTCTTGTTGGCTTTTATTCAGGGCAATTTCTATTTATAAAAATGAAATTCCTAGAGCAGAAAAATGCATTATTGATTAAACTTACATAAGCATTTTTACATGGTTGCTTAATTATACCTTATATATTCAGGTCATTGCCTTGGGAGTAGAAAAGGTAGCTCCATTTATAAGCAAGTTGTCTGTGGAGTCAAGAATCCCAGTACAGTTTAAGCCTCAACTATCAATGTAATGCTCAACCTTGAGGAATGCTGTTTTTAGTGGCTTTAAACAAAAGTCACCAGAAAAAAATGATTAGGAATCAAATAAACACTTACTCATCAAACAAGTAAATGTTGAATTTGAATAGGAAAAAAATATGAATTAGAAACTAGATTTCTAATTAAATGAAAATTCTAACTATAAAATATCAAATGTATAAGCTCGTAAGGAACAGAGAGTGTTATTTTTGGTTTTGTCTTCCCAGCACATAAAATGGTGTTTGGCACACAACAGGTATTCCATAAAGGGCTAAAGATCATAAATATACTGCAAGACCTTAGGGGGTCTTCCTCAAACAACTTCTCTCTTCCCTTTATAGAGGCTTAGAGGGAAGTGATTTTGCTGACACAGCATGCATCAGGGCTGTGCTTCCTGACTCCAAACGAAGTGTTCTTTTCACTCTTACCATGGGGTTTGGAGAGTGGATTGGGACTATTTTCTCCTTGCTCCTTCCATTACAATTATCTGACTTTTTCTACCTCTAGCTTCTGTGGGGAGAAGGAAGGGGAAAAGAGAACTAGGAAATGTTATAGGTGATATGAAGAGGTTAAAAGAGTTTGCTCTTGTGAGGACTAAAAATTAAATTTGGGGGAGAAATTGAGGAAAGCTGTAAGTACATTCTCCAAATCCAGATTCTACTTCCAGCTTTTTTTTTGAGGGGGGGGAGGGAATGATTAAGGAAGATTAGGGAGTAATGATTTAAGAGGATTTTTAAATAAAAGGAAAAGTTGATTGACAAGGAAAGGTGGGTGGAACAAACTGCTGCATAAGGAAATTAATAATTTATTGGTGGATAGGAGCAAATTTGGTGAAACAGAGATTGGTTCTAGGGCATGGGAGAAGTAGTGTGTATAGTAGCTATGGAGCTGTTGAAATTAAAGGGAAGCTGTCAAGGTAAGGTGATAATTGACTATAAAAAAAACAACTTAATGAGATGTTTAGGCATGAAGTGTAAAAATCTACTGATAGCTTTTAAAAGGCTGAAAACATAAATGAATATGGAAAGCATGGATGATTTTTGCAGTCATGTGTATGAAGGGTGAAATATTTGCCACAGGGAACAATGACGGCATAGCCAAATGACTGCTATGCTGCAAGTGTAAGCTGTGGTTCTCCCTTTAGGAAGAGAAGTTAAAGCGACTTGAAGAATGACTGTGCCAGGTTCTGAAGGATCATAAAGTGTTCCTATGGGAAATGGGAGAAGGGTTTTAATAAAAGGAGGTGGGTGAATATGAGGTGAAAGCAGGGATACCACTTGTCAGGAAGTTGGAGAACATAGCACAGTACAAGAAGGAAAAGGACACCTATACATAAAGGTTAAAAAACAACAACCCAGATTTAAGGCTCTTCTGTAGAGGAGGGAGCTGGATGCTCTGAGAAGGAAGCAGTGAGGTGTCCTCCAAAGAATGATATAGTACCACCACAAAAAGCTATCCAGCAAAAGATCATCTGATAAGTGTCAGAGGAAGAGAAGAGTAGTGTGGTTGGGGATTCCCTATTCAGGGACACCTGAGGCAGATTTTTTAATCTGATAACAAAGCTCTGTGGTATTTTCAGGGCATATATCCAAGATACACAGAAAAGAAAAGCTCTCAAGAGTCAAAGCAGAAGGAATGGGGTTGAAAGAAGTATAAAAACTACTACAGGGGCGGCTAGGTGGTGCAGCGGCCCTAGAGTCAGGAGGACCTGAGTTCAAATCCAGCCTCAGACACAACACAAAAACTAGCCATGTGACCTTGGGCAAGTCACTTAACCCCAATTGCCCTCCAAAAACAAAAAACCCAAAAACTACTACTAAAAATTATGCAGTCTTCGGGAAGAAAATGAAGACCATACATGATGCAGAGGTTATATTTTCTTCACTGTCACCAATGGAAGGCAACCATGCAGAACAGAAAATTTGGAAAAATCAACAGTTGGCTAAGAAAGTAGTCTGTCAATGTGGTTTGGACTTCTGAACCAAAACTTAAAACCTAGAGATGGCAGACTTTGCTTGACCAGGCACAAAATAAATATAAGGAAAGCTGATAAGAATTCTAACAAATCTAATCAAAAAGGCCTTAAACTTAAAATCATGAAAAGATAGAGTAGCTACAATAAAAATGGAAAAATTGAAATCGAGACATCTAGAAGTTCATGAGAAGCAAAATCCAAGAAAGAAGCCAGGAATGAAACCCAAAGCTTCAAATGTGTATATACAAATACCCAAAGTTGAAGCAACATATAAGAGAAAATAGAGGTCCTAGCTAGGCAGCATAGTGGATAGAGCAAAGACCTTGGGTTGCATTAACAGATGCATAAGTTTCAGAAACAAAAGGGTTCCTCTGTGCTTTGCCCTAGTCAGACCACATATAGAATTTTGTTTGGTTCTAGTTATCACAGTTGAAGAAATATATTGATGAGACATCAGCCCAAGAAGGGCAACTATTTGAGTCCATTACATATCGAGGATTAGTTGGAGAAACTGTGAATATTTAGCCTGGAGAGTTCTGAAGAGTTAAAAATATTTAAAGGGCTATCTGGCAGATGGATCAGACATATTCTATTTGACCTCAGTGGGCAGAACTAGGAGCAATGAGTAGAAATTATGGAGGCAAATTTAGGCTTGATGTCAGAAAAAAAAAATTTCCTACTGAAGAATGGAAATGGTATGCTTTGAGGTGGTGGGCACTCCCCCATGGGAGATCATCAAGTAGTGGGGGATAACCATTCATCTGGCATGTGCTTTTGGGTATGGGTTGGACCAGATAATTGCTGAGGTCCCCTCCAACTATTAAATTCTTTGATATTTTGTGTGTATACCTTTGAAATGAAGGAATCTGGGACAACTAAGGAAAAGGAGAGGACAACAAGTTGATTCTGATCTCCCAAGTTCAGTCTCATATGCAAACATAGGGATCATTACTAATCATTGTAAGAAAGAAGCCTTGCATCAAGAAGGAGTCTCATCTCCACCTGCCTCATCCCTCATGGTTTCACCAATATTCATTTTTAATAATATAAAAATTTTGAAAGTCAGATCATTTCACAAAATCAGACTCACATTATGTTAGAGCTGAGAGAGACCCTTTTTGCTTCTGCAGCATATCTGACAAGTAGTCATTCAGCTTGTGCTTGAAGATCTTTGGTGAGGAGCTCCACAACCATGCTGGGGCAGCCCATTCTACTTTGGGATAGCTCTGTCACTGGTCCTCTTCAAGAAGGAAGGAGGAACAACAGTTGTTAATATGGAAGAATCTCACATAAAGAAGAGGACAAAGGATCACTGAATACCTGGGAGTTTATAAATTTGAGTAGGGAACTGAATGTTTTAATAAAACAGCTGCTAGTTCTTCAAGGAATGATAATCCAGGTGCTGTTAGGTGACAGAAAAGACCAGGAGTTAAGTGGAGGCTGTTGGTGTCTCTTGCCTAAGAGTACCAAGGGAGCGACTTGCTGTTCTGCTATCTCGGTGGGAGTTTGTATCCTATCCTACCAAACCTCTTTCTGAACCTATTTTTTCAGATTTTCTATTAATCTAAATAATAATAAATTCAGTTATTAATACTTCATTCTTCTACATTAGGATAGTTTAGTCCTTCCCCAAAATACCTACCTTAAGAATGAAAATCACATGGGAAGTAGATACAGTCAAATCTCAACTATCAAGGAGAAGGAAGAGATGAAGTCAGTAAGGGCTGAACTAACAGGATTCTGAACTAAGAATATAATTCCTTTTTTGCCCAATAGCTCTTCAGTAAAAAGAAATGGCAGGATACATGTGGATGACATGTTTTTCTAAAATTCACCAGTTATATTTTAAGCTTTATATTTGTCTTTCATTGTCATAAAAAGGATTCTTTTCAATTTAAAGAAATACTAATCTTTAAATTAAAAAAAATCTAACAGTTCCAGTTCTCTTTCTCATAACATAATTTTGTAGAAAAGAATTGGACTTCAGTTAGACTCTACTACCTATGAGGCTTTGGGCAAGTACTTCAGCTTTCCTGAACTTCAGGGTCTCTCTATAAAATAAAGGGGTTAAACAAATGAAAAGATCTCTCAATTTTTCTCCAATATGAAATCCTATGATTATATAATTAACTCTTGCTTACCTCCCCCCACCTTTTTCTTTCTTTCTTGTTACCACATGTAAAACAAGGAAAAGTCCAAGTTCAAAAAATGATTCCCATTTAAATAAATGTCTAAGAAAAGTCACAAAAATTATAAGGATTTTTCAGTTATACAAATCATCTAATTTTAATTTTTACATCTATATCTTTTTTAAAAAGAGGTATTAAATCACTAAAAAAAGATCTTCAGCGTCTGAGAAACTATATTAAAAACCACACTTCCAAATGTCCCTTTAAAATTCCAGATCAGGTTTAGGCAAAAAAACAAGCAATCATCATAAATCAGTGTTACATTCTTCCTTAAGTGGCAAAGACCCTTTAGAAAGCTTTCTATTCAGCACTGGAACTCATTCAGGTGGGGAGTACACAGGCATTAGATGCCAAATATCATCTGTTCTTAAGGCAGGTCAATAATTCTAAGGTCAGAAAATGAAAGTGTAACGTTGGTCAGATGTAGATTCTTATTTGAATTTATAAACACTTGTGTGCATACATATTAAGAATATATTTAGGGGCGGCTAGGTAGCACAGTGAATATAGCACCAGTCCTGGAGTCAGGAGGACCCGAGTTCAAATCTGGCCTCAGATACTTAACACAAAAACTAGCCGTGTGACCTTGGGCAAATCATTTAACCCCAACTGCCCTCTCAAAAAAAAAGCAAAAAAAAAAAAAAAGAATATACTTAGTTATGTCATCTAGACAGCAGAGTCAGCAGAGTTTCAAGACTATAATAAATGTTTTTAAAAATCAGGTCAAGGCACATGATACAAATCCTGGGTAAGTCTGCAGGTGTAGTAGAACGTCAGACTGAGTAGAATCTCAGACTGTTGTGAAAATCGATTACAGAATCCTTACAGGGAAATGTAGTCAATGACCTCATATGCAAAATTTTGCATATGCAAAGAAATTCTCACAACTGAATCCTAGGGTCGTAGTTAGCACTGGAGTGGACCTTTTAGTTCTCCTTCCCATTTTATGGATTAAGAAACTAAGGCTCAGAGACATAAAAGTGATCTGCCCCAGATCATGTAGGCAGCAGATGGACACATCTTGAGATTTGAATCTTGGTCCTAAAACTCCAATTATCAGCCACATTTTTGCACTGACATAAAGGTTACCCCTGTTCCCACTTCTATATCATCAAAAAAGAAGAATGAAGCCTAGGAAGTTGCCCTGGGAACAGACACACATTTCACTGTTATTTGTTCAATGTTGGGAAACTGATGCCAAGGGGCTAACTGTGTTCAAGTATTTAGACTATTGCCTATGAAAACAGGCAACTAAAGAAGGTCAGGTAAAAAAAGTTTAGTTCATCCATCAGGCCTTCAATTGGTTTTCTCCAATAATGTGAAGAAAATCAGTGGTGGTTTGCTATGTATCTCCTAATTTAAACAAAAGAAATTTATTTTGGAATAAATTTGGAAACACTCTGAAAATATAGTTGGCTTAATGAATCACTTCAGAAAATAATAACAGTAATAGCTAGAATTAATATAGCACTTTAAAGTTTGTAAAACACTTTATTGTGTGAGCTCACTCAATAATTTCAGCTAACAGTTTAAAAATTTAAAGTGTAAGCTAACTGAAGACATCTTAAGATTTTGGAAACATGTACTAGCACTAGTCTGGTACCCAAATGCAGAGAAGTGGAGAGGAGGGTACAGTTCCAAAAGCCCCTAACTTACAAATTAATGGTACAATAACAAATACCAATCTCATTTTAGAGAGTCCTGGGGTAGTAGACGGTCAAATAATCACTAAAATCATTTAGAAAATTCTTTTCATCATTACACCATCTTAAGAATCATAGATCTGGAGCTCTCACTTTATTTGGTATTACTTGGTTACTTGGAAGACCCCAAACTTTTTATCACAAGCTTGTATAAATAAAATACAAAGCACAATATAAACTAAGGGCAATGAGGGAGATGAACTAAACAAATTCAAAATTTAAAGTTAGTACATATAAGTGCAATTTAAGTCTTTTGACTGTCACTTTAGAACAAGGGCTCCCCCAAACTCCAGGTATGACTGCATTACCAAGTTTAACATACAGAGAATTCCTCAATCATGGTATTAAGATCCTGGACAGTCCCAATGCTCTAGTAATACATCAATGATAACTGTCATGTTTTTAATAAACCAAGAACTTTCCCTGATCTTTTCTTCTTCTGAATTTTCCTTCACATTCTCCTCTCTTTTTCTGTTTCCTAATGAATTCATATTGAATGCTTATTGCATAAGAAGTATGCTCTTATTGTTCAAGTTGCACGGTGACTGCTGTAAGCTTAATTGTTAAATTTTTAAATGCTAGCCACTATTAACTGGCAATCCTAGTTTTATTAAAAACTGTCTTTTACTGAAACATCTTCTTTCATAGGTACATTATTTATGAGTTGTAAGAAATAATCTTATGCCCAAAACACGAGAAGATATCACAAAAGACTACAGAATCAAACTTTTTTTGCCAATACAAAAATTTTTTCCTCTTAAAAAAACCACACTATTTGATTGCCACAGAGGAATTTAAGACACACACACACACACACACACATATAAGACACAGTCATAATGACACCTAAGAAGCCTTGGGTATTTACTTGGATTTTTAGATCATTCAAGAGAATCAGTTTGGGAAAGCATCTGGAAAAAAATATTTTGTAACTTAAAAAACAAAGAAACAAACCACCAAGGAAGCTCTTTGGTTTGGATAATCCAAATGTCTATCTAGTATAGATATAAAAGTTTCATTAGGTAAGCTACTACTTAGCTAAAAGTGCAGCTACACAACAAGCTTAGGAATCTAACGTTATTAAATTCTTAGTAAGTTTATAAAAAATATAGATCCTGAATTTCAGGATTGTTGTTCAGTTGTTTCACTCATGTTTGACTGTTCAAGACCCCATTTGGGATTTTCTTGGCAAAGATACTGGAATGGTTTGTCATTTCCTTCTCCAGCTCATTTTACAGATGAAGAAACTGAGGCAAGGAGGGTTAAGTGACTTCCTCAGGGTTATATAGCTGGTAGTTTCTGAGGCTAGATTTTAACTTGGGAAAATGACTTCCTGATTCTAGGCCAGGTACTCTATCCACTTCACCACCTAGCTGTCCTGGATTTCAGGCTTGGAAAGCATTTTATATTATCCAACTTGCAGTACAAAAATGGCTCACCAATATCTTTCTTCCTTTAACAGATGATGATCAAAACCTTGGAAAAAAAAAAACCCAGCTCCTATTTGGTCCTATGAAAACTAAATCTATACCTATATGTACAAAAATACTTATAGCAGTTCTTTTTGTGGTGGCTAAGAATTAGAAATGGAGGGGATGCCCATCAACTGAGGAATGAGTGAACAAGTTGTGTTATTTGAATGTAATGGAATACTACTGTTCTATAAGAAATAAGTAAGCAGATTTCAGAAAACCCTGGAAAAGCTTAAAGAAATTGATACTGAGTGAAGTGAGCAGAACGAAGAGAACGTTGTACATAATAAAAGCAATATTGTGCAGTGATCAATTATGATAGACTTAGCTCTTCTCAGCAATGCAATGATCCAAGACAACTTCCAGAAGACTCATCATGGGAAATGTCATCCACATCCAAAGAAATAACTATGGAGTCGGAATGCAGATCAAAGCATAGTTATCACTTTTTTTCTTTCTCATGGTTTTTCTCTTTTGTTCTGATATTTTTTTCACAACATGACTAATGAGAAAATATATTTAACATGATTATACATGTATAACCTATATCAGATTGCTTGCTGTCTTAGGGGAGAGAAAAATTAGAACTCAAAATCTTAGAAAAATGAATTTTGAAAACTATCTTTACATGTAATTGGAAAAAATAAGATACTAAGTACAAAGGAAAAATAAAGAAAACTAAACTTAAGGAGGTAATGTGAGGCAAAGGCCTACCAGAGTAATGAATGTGCAAGTCTGCATAAGTGACTTAACCTCTTAGTACTACAGTTAACCCTTTTTAAGGTTATAACAACTAGATGCTTTCACATTGGTCAGGGAGGTGGAGTCAGAATTCTCCATGTTCTCCATTGATACTTTCAGACACTCCCTTTGCCATCATCACTCCTTGTGATGGGAAATTATCATCCAATCTCCTTCTTTCTCAAAATCTGTCCTTGGTTCACAGTTCCTCTATTCTCTAAATTTTGCCTTTATAAGTAGAGCATTTCAGTATTTATGTGGATGTTTGCTCAAATAACCTAACCCCCTGTTCCCTAAACCTGCTCAACTCCTATGACATACTCCTCTACTCCAATTCAACAAGACAATCAATCAACAAGCATACATTAGATGCCTATTAAGTGCCAGACACTGACAGGAGCTAGGGATACAAAAAATAAAATAATCACTACACTAAAGGAATTTATATTTTAACAGTAGACAGGGCAAGAACATATACAAAAAGGATACTGAATAATTAGAAAAAAAATACAAGTTGGTTAAAGAGGAAGGGTACAAGCAGTTGGTGGAGTCAGGAAAGATCATACTGAAGGGAATGCTTCAGTTGTATTTTAAAGGAAGAAAGGTATTCTATGAGGTAGAGTTGAGGATAGGGTGTGTTTTAAATATGGGAGAAAGCCAGTGGAAAAGTTATGAGGATGGGAATCCAATGTGTGAAAGGAACAAAGAGAAGTCCAATTTAGTTAGATCTCAAGAGGGGGAGTAATGTCTACTGGAGTTGAAAAGATTGGTTGGGGCTAGTCAAAGGAAGTTATATTTTATCTTAAGAGGCAATAAGGAGCTACTGTAACTTATTAAGTAGGGGAAAGTCAGGAACACATACTTAAGGAAAATCACTGGCAGCTGTGTGGAGGATGGAGTGGAGAAAAAGAAACCAATCAGGAAGCTGCTGAATAATCTAGCTTGAAATAAGGTGGTTATTGGGTGAGTAAAGAGAAGGGATAGGAGGGGAAAGAAATTATGAAGTGCAACAAGATTTGGTAACTGATTGGAGACATATATATATATATATATATATACATACACACACAATACACATATGCATACATTACATATGTGTATGTATATATTGGGTATATAGGTTGAGGATGACACCTAGGAGACTGGAAGAACAGTACTTTACACAGAAATAGGGAAATTCATAAGACTGGGGTGGGGAGAAATATGGGAGAAAAGATGAGTTTGTTTTAGACATGTTGAGTTGTTTCTGGAACATTCAGTTTGAAATGCTCAACAGGTGGTGAATCAGCTCAGGTGACAGAATGGAGCAGGACACATAGATCTGTGGATCATCCACATATAGACAGAAGCTGGGAAGTCACTAGGAAACTGTAGAAAGGCAAGGCCCAGGAAACTTTAGAGAGAGGTGCATAAATTGGAGGCTGTAAGGGAAAGTTTAGGAGAGGTGAGATATAGGGAGACATGGAATGACATGAGGTTAAGGTTAGAGAGAAAAGAATTTTCGATTTAGGAGGTCCCAGAGTGTGGTTGAGGAGGAGTGGTAGAAGTCATGGGAATTAAGGAATTTTAAGAGTCGGGAGATTAGGGTATTTGAGGAACATCTTCATTTATGTTGAAGTTTCCTCATATAAAAGCGGGAGCTGGGAGAGAGAGGAATTCAGTGAGCCAGAGCTCAGCACCTGGTTCACTGAATTCTTCTCTTTCCCCACTCCTGTGAGCCAGGTGCTAAACTCCTTGAGAAAGAATGATCTGTGGGCTGATATACAACAGCCACTGTGATTTGGATAGGGTGCTTAATTTTGGTAGAGTAAACATCAAATGAGAAGCTGCTGCACAATGGCAGCAGAGGAAGAAGCTTGCCCTCACTCCTTTCCTGCTTGAAGAACTCTGAACTTCCTCTCTCTTCATGTTATCATTTCATACCTTATTCTTCCTAAACCTATCCTCCACCCTTCTCATAATCCACAATCCTTCTACCCCTCAGTATTCTTTTAGTCTTTGAGTTCCTCATTTCCAATCTCAACACTTTAGCCATTTCCACTTTGCTACCTAATCCTTAAACCACACATCCTGGATTGCTCCTTCCATACGCCTTTTTGTAGATCTGGAAAAGTAACACAATTGTGCTAACCTGGTCTGCTATAAATCTGTTACCTAACCTTAACTGAGACCTCAGTTGTCTTAAATTATCTTCAATAAGACAATTTTTCCTCTTTCCTAATTGATTCTCCCTACTGTGGCCTCTCTCCCTGTCAAGCAGCTCCCTGCCGCCCAGGCTGCTTCTCACTTGATCAGCAGACTGCCTTCTTTCTTCATCCCCTTTCACTAATCTTTGATCTACTGCTGACGTCAATACTCCTATTTTGACTTATCCTTTAAAAACCTTCATTATTTGCTACCATCCCCTCAAGCTACTGTCCTCTCCTTTTCTAACCAAATTCCTTGAAAAAGGTGTCCACATTAATTTCCACTTTCTCTCCTCTCATTCTTCACTCAACTTTTTTTTTTAAACTTGGTTTCCAACTTCTTTGCACAATTGATACTGCTCTAAAGTTACCAATGATCTTTCAATTCCCATATGATGGCCTTTCCCAATCATCATGATCTGTGTCATTTGACACTGTTGACCTACTCCTACTGGATTTTCATGACAGCTTTCTGCCTTGCTTCATTTCCTTTCTGACTGCTCCATCTCAGTTTCCTTTCCTGGATTACGTTAATTTACCCCAAGGTCTTCTCTACTCTCTAAATGGCTTTATTAGCTTATATACATTCAGATGCCTTTCAAATCTATATATCCAGTCTTACTCTCCTTCATGAGCTCCAGCTGTCTGTAAGTAATTTTGAACTGGATGTCCTGGAGGCATCTTAAATGTAACATGTCCAAAATACCTAACAAACTTCAAATAGTGCTAAATAAATGTTGGATGACCAGCTTCTTCAAGGATACCACTATTCCAATCCAGTTCTCCAGGTTCATAAACTCAAGTGTCATCCTTGATTTCTCACCCTCCCTCATTCCACATATCCAAATTGGTTGCCAAATCTTGGCAATTCTACCTCTACACCTTCTTTTGCATTTTCCCTTTACACAAGTTTTCACTACCTGTCACCTGAACTACTGCAACAGCCTCCTAACTGTTCCCCTTGCTTTGTCTTCCCCCACTCTAACCTACCAAAGTTGTCAATCTGTTTCCAAAATGCAGCTCTTACTTCAGACTTCAACAGTTCATTATTACTTCAAGCATTGCCTAAAAACTCCTAGATTTTTTTCTGTCTTAATATACACAGATCCCCTTCATGTAGAGCATGGTCCAGTCGAACTGGTCTTTTTACTGTTCCTTGTAAAAGACTCTCCATCTCTGAGGTCCATGTCTTTGCACTGGCTATTTCCCATGTATGCAATGCATTCCTTCCTTACTCTCTAGTTCAGATCATATCCTTCCTTCAATGTCTTTCTTAAGCCCCCCCCCCCCCATACTACTGCCTTCTTTGTATATTCCTATATATGCACATGCCTCCCCTGGTGAGTTTGAGGATATGGACTTACTTTTAATTTTCCTTTGTGATGGTCTGGGAGAGTGAGTTTCCCAAATCAATGAAATCTTATATCTCATTAAAAAAAAAAACTACTGGGGCTCCCATTATCTATACAAATCACTATTTTTGTTAGAAAATACCACTTGTCTGTGGTAAAGTGAAAATAGTAAAAAAAAAAAATAAAGATGCAAAGGAAGAGTGTCCCCTTATGTCATTTCTCAGTAGGTATCAAACTATTTTGAAGTTTAAAATAATGGTAAAAAAATGCTAATGATTTTCTATCACTAATATTTTTTTAAATTACAGAAAAAAACTATTTAAGAGAATATCAACTCTATTTTGACTGAATACATTTTATGCTATTTCATTCCACTGATATCACATTCTTTTACTACTCTGGATATCAGATTTCATCATCAGGGTAAACAGACTTCAGGTTGCCCACCTTAATAAGTACTTGAATTCACGCAAAAGGCTTCAAAGAAGCTCCAAGTGCTTCACATTTATCATCCATAATTTCATTTGTCAAAGATACAGATTAATGATGTGATTAAAGGCAGAATTAATATAATAGTCTTTAAAGTTGTATGTTGAGGTATTTCTTTATCTCATTAAGCCAAGCTAAGGCATAGTAATTGTTAAAACTATTTGTCTTAGGCAACTGATTAGAGATAAACTGAGCAGATCTCCAATTCCTACTCTACAGATTTCATTTGAAGCAATCTCTTGCACTCCCTTACAGTTTTCACCTACTGAAGGAGAAGTGAAAAACAAGAATATTTATTCCCACAAGGAACTTTTAGTCTTCTTGGTTATTAAAGGCTCTGGTTTGAGGTTTTTTTGGTAGCTTTTTCATACCATAATATCTAGCTGATTTAAATCAGCTTATCTATGACTACTTATAAATAACTCTTCCCACAAATAAGAAAAGCAGCTTAACCTGGAGAGGACTGAGGATTGGCCTTGGAGTCAGGAAGACATGAGTTCAAATACTACCTCTGATACAAACTAAGTCTGTGATTTAACCTCTAAATGCTCCCAAGAAATTCTCTAAGGTTGTGTATTAAAGAACTGTCAATCAGTATCAGTGAAGACTTCAATAAAGGTAATTCTCCATAATGATTAACTCCTGACCAATAAGAAAGAAAAAAAGCACTGTAATTCTAAATAGCAAACTTCAGATTCACCTTTAAGCTAAACACTGAATAAGAAAATGATACAAATAACAAAATATGCTCAATACTTTCTTCCACATATTTCAATTTCAAGTGAAAGCCAATTCAAGTTATCCAGGTTTTTCCTTAGGACAAAAGTTATAAAAATCAATGATAATATCTTTCATATTTAAATAAGTGTTCTATACAAAACTAAACAATCATAAATACACACACATTATGCAATTGCCTGTTTATTATTTAGTGGCACCATTTTTTTTTTTGGCAAAGTATAAATTATTTCTAAGTCCCATTCCCATATACAATCTGTAACCATTCACAGGGCTTAATGCAATTCTTCAGTAGAGTCCAAACAGAAAGTACATCTTAAAGAGTTAGAAACTAAATTCACACATTTTCTTTGGGACCACAAACTGGTACACAGTACAAAATATACATTTATTGAACTTATTGTAAACACACTTTGGATCACATAAACTGCAAATAGTGGGCAATCACTGTGGAGAATATTATACATTGTATTTAAGGAAAAATAGCTCTGCTTTTGTATATTTCTCAAAATTATAAATTTTATAATGAAGCTAAGTATTTTGCAAACATGCTTTGTAAGCTTACATGTCTTCATTCGTAATATTAATACAAATTAAAGGGGAAAAATTACATTTTCAGAAAAAAAATTTGATTATGCTAGGAGTTAAAACAATCAGCATTCATGGCACTACAAATGAGATGTGTTTTCTCCAATGAAGATACTGAGTTCATAAAAGTGCATCAGGTGAGAGAACAGTGATTTGCTCTACTTCAAAATGCATACAAAATGGGTCTTCTACTAATTAGAGACGGGTCCAAAATTAATCAAAACATCCTAATTAATGACAAAAAAATTCAAATTTCAGTTAATAGTCAAATCTCCTTTTTATTGGACATATATTTTAGAAGAAATGTCATTAATCCTGGGCTGGTGATTGGAAATGTTGGACTGAATTATTAATTTCTTTTCTATTAGTACTGAAATCTATCACACCTTGAAATCTTAGATGGCCCAAATATATGCATAATATTTAACGGATTCTAACACCAGCAATGAATACCAGAAATCTAGTCTCCTAATATTCAAGGGTTAAAAGAACAAATCAGTGAACCTCTGACAATAAATTATGTATAATAAAGTATGCTTAGCAAGCACTATATTATGTGTGTCTTATTTGGGTCAGTGTTTCTACTATAAATCTTTTTTTTTTAACTCCACTTAATCTTCTGTCAGTTAAGTTTCCAGAGCCAAATCTTCTTAGAAAAGGATTATATTCCTCAAAGATAAAAAAAAAAAGATTAGTCCTAACAATATCATTTCCCTTCACCTTTCAACACTTATGACACAAAATTTTTAAAAGCTATAGGGTATATTCTGCTTTGCAGAACAAAGCCCAGACATTAGTTATTTTGAGAAAGAAACTCTGCATTTCAGACTTTTGCTAAATTCTTGCCTCCAAGCACTTCTGTCTAATCCCCCAAACTTAAACAAACTTTCCTAAAGTTAACTGAGTTCATCTTGTGTTCTGATCATTGGTGTGTGTGTGTGTGTGTGTGTGTGTGTGTGTGTGTGTGTGTGTGTGTGTGTACAGCAGTACAATAACCACTATATAAATATACTATGCATATGGCATTTTTGGCACTCACCGATTACACCTGCAATTACTGAATAAGGAAGGTAGGTTCAGAGCCAACTATATATACAACTTTAAGTTGCTTCAAAAAGTACTACACATATTTGCAAATATGTTATTAAATAGTAACTTCTTAGATGATCAAAAGGTTCTGTGTACAAAAGAACAAAAAGGCTCTACACAGTTTTTCTAAATTTTAAAGTTGATGAGAAAGTAATCAGCAGAAAAATTTAAATGGATTATTAATGGGTTTTGGTGCAGTGATAATGTGAAAAATAAAGCGTTTTATAGTAAACACTGCTTTTAGATGAGTTCAGAAAAAAATATAAATAGTGACAGCAATATAATTCTTTTAAAAGTTATTTCCATGTTGGTGGAGCAATAACTTTTATCACTAATCGTGCAGCAATAAGTGATATTGAAGTTAAGGTTGGCTTTTCCTGGCATGAAGCAACAGCATTAATGATTCACAGTGGGACCAGACCCCCAAACCCATACCTTCTAAAATAATTAAGACCCACTCTTTTCATCCCCTCTCCTCCTAACATCCCCAGTTACTTCTTTCTTTATTTTAATCCTATTTTAACATATCATTCAATAAGAGGCAGCACGGTGCCATTATTGGATAGTGGGCTGGTCTTGGAGTCAGGAAGATCCCAATTGAATGCCTGTCTTTTTAACACAAACTAGCAGTAAAAAGGACAATGAACAAATTATGTAGCCTATCAAAGACTCTAAGCAACCTACCTAAGACTATAAAAGTTGCAGAGGAGTCTGTAACAGTGGAGGCACATGGAGAGTTGATTCTGACCTTAATCCCTCAAAGTTATTAGGCATTCAGACACCTTTAAACATGCCCTCTCTCACTATGATGAGGCTAAACATCAACCATTCTTAGCCAAACAAACTAAATTGGCTTGTTTCAGTATGATAATAAAGTGAAAGGAAGAAAAACTAGAGAAAATAAGGATGAGGCATTTTATGTAGGACCAGGGAAAACACTGTTGTTTCTTTGCTACGTACCCATCAAACTAATCAAACAGGCCATTTCTTTTTCTTCTTCTCAGCTATGAAATAAAAATGTAAGTGGCCAATGCAGTTTCATTGTCAGCTAAAATTATCCTAATGAATACTTTCATCTAAGCATTTGTTAGAAATTTCATGGGGCCATGAGCAAACAGCTTAAAATAGCAAGTAGGTAAAAGGGAAAGAATATGGTTACGCCAAAGTCAATAAAAAAGGAAAATGCCCACTTGACAGTGAAATAGAAAAGGGCAAATTCCATTTTATTTCTTTATTATTCAGAATAATTGAGAATTACTTGCAGTTTAATAAATAACAGTTTTTCCTCCTTAATAAACCACACCTATAAATTTGGAAGATGTTTTTAAAAAACACACCTATTTTTAGCTCTCTCAAATGTTTATTTGATGTTTATTTTTAAAAAGGGTCTCAATTTAAAAAACACAAATGAATGGCATATATTGTGTTGGCATATAAATAAAAGACACAAAGGGGAATCAGATATCCAAAATTTCACATTATTAACTATTAAAATAAAATTTTATGGATAAAGAAAACCATGAAATTTCCCAGTAACTAAAGGAAAATAAATCCACTAGAAATTTGGAACACTGTTATTTAACTAAAAATGGTCTTTTCCCTTGCAATGTTTGCAAATTCATACTGTCAGAAGGTTATTGGGACCTTTCAAAGCATAAAACTATGCAACCTGAAATAGTTTTTATATTCTGATATATTTACATGAAAACTTTTGTACAAATACCATATTCTATAGTAATACTGTACAACTAGAAATCAAAATATTAGATCCTTAAACTTCTAATTTAACCTTTCCATTGAGTCTTAAAGAATGAAACAATTTTTCAATAGCACAATAGGGCAAAATATTGAATTCCTAAATAAATATGTTTAATAATTAGAGGAAGTAAAATTACAATTAAGCCACAAATAGCCACTTTTCTGAAAAGGAACAGAATACTGACATTGAGCTGCTAATTAATGATGGGACTGGCTGTAGGCAACATTTGTGACAGAACCAAAAATAAAGCTCAAACCTAATATTTCTAGGGCCTAAGTGATTCATGGTTTTCTTCCTGAAAGACTCATGGTTTACTTCCTGCTATATCTTTAGTTAAATCTATAGCATATAGAGAAAAAGCTTAATCCTTCACACACCAAATTTCAGATCCCTATGCTAAGCACAGACTTTTTTCTAAAAAACAAAATTCCAATTTGAAGGATAGGAAAAAGGGCAGGAAGGAAGGATGAAGGGCAAAAGATATCATTTTTATGGCTTAATTTGATTGGCATGTAGCACTAAGCCACACAAAAAAACTAAATTTCTCTACTACACTGAAAGCTTCTTTAGGTAAGGGCCTGTTTGAATCCTCCACGGTGCCCAGCACATACAAGGAGCTCAATAAATATTAACTGGGAAGCTATGTTAGCAGATAGAGTACAAAATACCACCAAAGGGATTGTATTATAGGAATGAAACCACTTGTAATTCAAAATGCCTTAATTATATACATTCATTTCTTTTTTTTAAATCCTGATTTTTTTTTTTAAAGCAATTGGGGTTAACTAACTTGCTCAAGGTTACACCACCAGGTGTTTCTGGGTGTGGTGCTAAGTATCTGAGCCCAGATTTGATCCCCAGGTCATCCCGACACTGGGGCCACCTAGCCACCCCTAAGCAAAATGGGGTTAAGTAACTTGCTGAAGGTTACACCGCCAGGTGTTTCTGGGTGGGTGCTAAGTGTCTGAGCCTGGAGATTTTTTTTTAACCTATGTGAAATCAGGAAATAAAATCAGCAATTTCTGTAGTGGTTCTCAATTTATAACAAGAGCAGGTCAACACAATATTTTATAACTAAAATAAAAGTTTCATTTAATAAATCTTTAATGCTGAGTTGATAAAATAAAGAATATATTGATTTCTAAAAGTCAACGTTAATATTGAAAACTGCTTAGAACATTAAACAGCTACCTATTAAAAGGTACATGTCCCCAAAGTAACCATTAAGACATTTTATCTGGCTGACAGAACTTACAAAAATTGACAAACCAGTGAAGCTAAGTTGGGTAAAGGAAACATATATATATATATATATGGTTTACGAAAGTGGATTTGTATACAACACGCCATTTCCTTCTTAAATAGGTAAACTGGGTCCATTCTATCAGAACAATTAAATCAAAGTACATTTGGAATACCACATTACAACACTGTTACCACACAAGAATTTTCCCCAAAAGGGAAACAGCACATGACACTTCAAAAATATGTGGCACAGCCCCTGAGGTGCTAAAGTTTTTAGCACAACAACAAAAATTGAATAGGTACAATAAATAAAATACACAACAAAGGTGAAAAAAAGCGCCTTTTAAAAGTATGGTTAATATTTGTTTCAGGGAATAATAAAAACATATAGTCCATTGCTCTAATAAGGTATACATACTCACTGCATGTATTTTCTTAATCAAAATTAGTACCTAGCACGGCAGTGTTTATTCACAGATAATATATTCAGTGTTCTGAGACCACAGTTAAGTACTGAATTACAAAGCCAGAATAAATTATTTTAGATATTTCTTTCACCTTCAGCCCTGGGTGAAATACTGGAAACTGTAACAGTAGAATGTTTTTATGTACTCATTCTTTAGATAGGGCCTCTCAAAATGGTTTTTAAATAAATTTCATTATGATACACTGTGTGATTATGATTTGAAATAATATATATGATTTGAAATTTCTGCCACAATTCTATCTGTGATTTAAGATTTTACAACTCAAAAATTTCCATAGTTCATTTCAAAATTTGTTGTTTCTAGGACTAAACTTTAGTCTACACAGTAAAGAACAGGCTTATCCTAAGAAGAGCTCAGCTTTCTACACTGGTGTATATGTACCTGGTAGTCAAAAATCACTGGTCATAATAACTACACATTAACTTTGTGTAAGGAATAAAAAGTTGTAACTTAGGACATTATGAAAGTTTTCATTCTACAATGGAATTAGACATTAGAAGGAAGTGGTCTTTAACCCAAATTACTTTAAACTTATAAACTCAAATAGTACTTATATTTTCTTCATTCATGCTGATAAAGGATACAAAAAGACAATTAAGTTACATTTAATCACCCCACAGAAGAGGGAGAAAGGAAGGATTTTGCTGGTATATAAACTATACTTAAATCTGACACATTTTAAATTACTTTGTCCCATATTCTTTATCCTTGCATTAGTTTTAAGGCTACATATTATGTACATGTACACAAATGTATGTCTTCCCAAATAAGGGAAAAGACAAATAGAGTAAATAGAGAGCATCATGCCACATTTTTACACCAAGTTTTGATTTTGTATTAGATGAAGGGTTAAATCTTACATTTTAATGACTTCCCTGTGAAGAAATCCAACTACTGAATGTAAAACGACATACTGATAATACAATATTCTCAACCTAAGAGACAATACCAAAGAACACAAAACAGTAGTTTGTCAACATGACTTGATTTGAAAACTTACTTTCATATGATCAAAGGGAGAAGATAAGCCTAAAATAAGATAATTTTATTCTGATATCTATAATTCCTTAACTTTTGAAAATTATTTTTAATGACCAATGTTTTAATGTGGTCAACATGCTCTATTTCAAATCACAAATGTATTGTAACCACTAGTATTCTAAATAAGTGGGTCAATTAAAACACACAAACACATTCACACACATCATAAAGTGTTAGATTGTCAGGCTTCAACTAACATTTTCATTAAATGGTAGATAAATTCAAGCTGATGTAGTTCTGAATGAAAAACAGGCAGTCTGAAAGATACCCATTTAAAATAGAATAAGGAATAAGTTATTTAAATCCTCTAGTCCACCTAATGGACGGGGAGAAATTCCATCTATGCCTTGGGCAACACTGTGGTCCATTTTAAAAATGGGTTTTCTTGTCTACAAATACGAAACCCCTCATTTATAATGATACAACATTTTAAAAGGCAGGGGGAGAAAAAAGAGGAATTACACATACATGATTAAATGTCTTGTTTGTTAAAATCAAGCTTTATTGATACAATGGAGTTGAGAATATTTTACTAGGAACAGCAGCAGGCCCAGCCAATCATGATAGTAAAAATGCTACAGATTCCTACTCTATGTAGGAAGCTGTTCCTTATCAATTAGTAATTTAATGTAAGGACTTGCAAAAGAGGTGCAAAGAATCAAGGCATTCTAGCCCCAAGATCAAGATTCTCATGAATACACTATTACCTGCAATAATAAGCGGCAAGGAAAAAAAAAACATCCTGAAAGAGTTTATGAACTAGCTATAGTCTCATGCTAGCCCACTGCCAAGAAAATTAAGGGCGTTTGAAATAACTTCATGGATGTTCATCTGTAAGATTTTTGAAATTATTCTTCATAATCATGTGTATTTTTGAGCATCTCACTGGTCAGGCTGCCGCTCCCCCACCCCCACCCCAGATCCAAAGCACAACATGAATTTAAAGGGCTACCCACCTATTCTGTTGCATCACACAACAAGCCAAACATTTTAAACTTTGATAGGGATTTTTAAAGCAGTTCATAATTAAATATGAGCATTTTGTACAAGGACAATTGCACTTTACAAAAAAAAAATCATACAACAAAAATTGCTGAAGTCTGATTTACAACATGAATTATGGTTTGAAATCACATTTACATAAGTCTCAATTTTATAAAAAAAAAAGGATCAGTTCTGGGCTAGTTGTTGTACTGCTGTAGTTCTGTGGTGTCATCTTGCTCACCCTTATGGTATCCCCTTCTTTAATATTGAAGATGGATGTTAGGAAGGTTCATTGAAGTTGGGCTATATACTTCCTCGGAAGGATGAAGGTAAACTCCAGGCTAGATGAGAAGTTTTTACCACATATCATCCGCTGATGTAGAGTCCTTTATGAAGGAAAAAAAAGGCACTTTTTAAGGACTAGAATTGCCAAACATATTACCTTCTGTATAACTTTGACAAGAAAACAGTTTAAAAGATGTCCATGTCATAGATTCTACACTATTTTGTAGTACATTACACTGTTTTGTAACAAATAACTTCAAGGAAGAAATTGAGTTCAGTCCAAAGACTTTATAAATTAAAAGGATGATAAATGATTGTGCCCTGATTCCCAGATTAAACCCTATAGTTTCTCCTCATGCCACCATTTCTAGAAACCTTAGCAATGTAAGGAAAATTTAAGACTTCCAGTAAAACCAACAATGTTAATAAACATTATGGTGTAATCTGACTATAAACAGAGGAATACTAGAGCTGGAAAATACCTCAGTCCAAAGAGACTTCACAAAAGACCTCCTTTTTTTTTTTTTTTTTGAGAGGTGGCCACTCACCATGATTATGTCCTCAATCACTAGAACTGTTGTTCAGGCAGAGATCAGAGCAAGCAGAATTCAGAGCAATCAATCAGGGGTGTGTGTAAGGGAATGGGTGCAGTGAACAGCTCTGCAAAAACAGGTAGGAAGGATATGCATTTAGAGAGGAGGGGAAGAGGCAGTGGGAGGAGAGGAGACAGTACTTACAATGTCATCATTTCTGAAAGGATTCAGTCTATTGTAAACGGCTTCAATTACACTCCGCCTAAATTTAAAAAAAAAGGAAGAAAAGCATTATTCCTTTTTGGCAAACCAAACATTTACTCAATGACCCATTGTTTGATGTTAAAACAACAACAAATGGCATGAATATTTTGATTGCTGCAAATGATTTTACATTTAGGTACAATTTTTTACTTCCTATTCTTAGTAAATAAGGGCCACTTTTGATTTCAGTACCAGAGTAGTATCTGAAGTAGAGATAGTTTTAAGTTTACAATGTAGAGTTCTATTATTCTTACAATGTACGGAATTCTTAACAATAGGGGGAAAGGCTGAGAAATAGAAAAGGTGCATATACCCCATCTTAAGAGTTTAGGGGTGATTTTGTAGTTTCTATGATATAGCAGTAACTTTTACCAGCCATGAAGTCCATGTTAGTTTTGGCTTAGAATAATTAATCATAGCTAGTATTTATATATAGTGCATTAAGAGTTTGCAAAGAGCTTTACAAATATGACCTCATTTTGTCCTCACAAAAACCCTGGGAATTAGATGCTATTAGCTCCATATTATAGATATGGAAACTGAGGCAGACAGAAGTTAAGTGACTTACCCAGGGTCACAAAACTAGTGAGTATCTGAGGTTGGATTTGAACTCAGCTTCCTGACTCCAGTCTATCCTATCCCCTGTGCCACCTAGTTGCAAAATTTGACATAATAATTTAAAATATTATTTTAGATTTAAGTTCCTGAACTCTTTTAAGGTGGAGCCAAAATTATAGGTAAATGCCCTTTCTAATGTTTTAATTATAAAATCAGTGACTTGGATATAAAAATCATTCAAAATGGTGAAAAATCCTCCCCCAAATCTTAAAATCCAAATGTTTCAATAAAATGTAGATTAAAAGGTGTTGGAAAGGAGGGGGCAAACAGTTCTGAAAAAGGAACCCAAGTTATGTGTACTAATTTTGCTATAGAAGATTTGTTAATTATAATAATGCAATATTCACAAGAGCATACTAAAAAAATGTTAAAAATTTATTTTTTAATCATTTTAATAAAGTTTTAAAATAGATATAACCTAGAAAATATCATTTGGATCTACACACTGTTAATACCGGAATAGAAAATCAAGACTACAGGAGCAAAACCAAATACAGAAATTTGAGGTGTCAATTCAACAAACCTGCCTGTTTAGTAAACCTATCCCTGTACTTGATGCTAAAGAAGCTAGAGTATCTTAACAAGGCAAAGTACTTGCTCTACTGGAACATATAGGGGAGTGTGAAGGGCTGTGATAAATCACATATAACTAGAACACAAAATAACACATAAGTATTTTTATAAAATGTGAACAAAATGTTATTTCAGGTTCAAGGCAAGAAAAATTCATGACTGACAGGGGAAGCAGGGAATGATCACAGAATCAAGGATTACAGCTGGAAGGGACCTCTGAGATCTTATAATCCAAATACCTAATTGTACAGATGAAGAAATGGAGGCCCAGGGTGATCAAGTGACTTGCCCAAAGTCACACAAACAATAAATAACACAGCCAGGATTCAAATTCAGCTCCTCTGACTCCAAATCCATCGCTCATTCCACTGTAACATGCTGGGCTTCCTGGAGGAGTTGGCATTTATTATAGGGTTTGAATTAGGCATTAAAAAATGGGTAGGAAGTCAGCAGGTGGCATAGTGGAGAAAGAATTCTACACATAGGGAATATGTTCAAAGAAATGGAAGCAGCAAAATGTGGAGCATGTACAAAGCCCTGAAAGTAATCCTGTCAGACTGGAGCATGGAAGACACAAAACAGAAATACATGAGAAAAGATAGGAAAACCTAGTATGGTACCCAGTAGAGGAGTCTAAACTTTTTTCAGCAAACAATGAGGAACACTGAAGGGTTTTAAACAGACAGATAATACTGAAAACAGATAGATGCATAAGGAAGATCAATTTAGCCAGGTTGTGGACATGTATAGAGAAAAACAGAGGATAAAAATGAGAGTAAAATGCATCCTGTTGTGTCAATTACATCGCAGCTATTTCAGACAAATGAAATTTGGTATTCGAATTTTCCACTTGGGGCCTTAAATATCTCTTAAGTTAGCTCAACTCCACTGGCAAAAAGTACCTGAAAAAATATGCAGCCATGCTTTTGAAAACACAATCTGAATAGGTTCCAGAGAAGTTGGAAAGAATCTTAGGATAGTAAGCTTCATGGTGTTGGTAAGACCATACAAAAGAAGTACTTTACATTTGTTTATTATTTTAATTTAGAAAGACCATTAAGATATTATCTCAAACAATACTGAAAATTAGGTCAAAGTCATAATTTGAGCTACAACTAACCATATTCCTTAATGTAATTTAAAAGCAAACCAAAACAGAACACCTTGTAAGGTAATGTTTCATTAAATAACAAATGACTTTAGTAATACCCCAAATCAAAGGCTAAGTAAAATTATCTTACATACACATATACTTGTGCCAAACTAAATCAGTCTTAAATATAATTACCATCTTGTCAACTATCTACCAAAAATATTTTCTAAACTGTGATCATAGATCAACATATGCAAAATATAAAACTCACTTGCTTGCCAGTTCACCCCCTGGTGGGAGGTTTGGGATGTTCTCAGTTGCTAATGTGCGCATCACATGGACTAAGTCTGGTACGCCTTCGCCCTGCTTCTTTATGATTTCTGGGAATCAGAAGTACTTTTTTTGTAAGTGCTATCCACATTGAACTTTAAAAGACTGAAACAATCAAAGACAACTTAATATATTTTTTTAAATGGTATTTATCACATCTGAGGTTTTCTATACTGGTGCCAAAAGGAAGAAACTCATGATGAATTTTGAAAGTTAATGATAAGCAAATGCACAAATGACACACACAAAAAAGAAAAAGGCACTGAACTGTTACTTTCTAGATTAATTTTAAAGAAGAGTGATCAAGATTAAAATTAGAAAAATACGCAAATATTTCATGTTAAATTGGCATATTACGTAATCAGGGGAATTTGTATACAAATGGGAGGAACATCCTTCTTAAGATGTCAACTAGTTACTTCTGAGTAGACCAACTCCTCTCTTTAGACAGGAACATGTTTACTGAACTTTGCCCTGTAAACAAAAACATTGCACAGCAGAGTTTTTAAAGTTACAAAAATTAAAGAAATAATTTGTAATTGCCTTAAAAATATTTGGTCATATTCTTAGCCATAACCATTTGATACTTAAATAATAGTCACATAATGACATGATTAGAAATAGCATGCACCCAACGTAAGCTTTTAAATCAAGGTTTTACATGCTAAAACTCCACCCTTAATGCTTTATCTAAAGAAAATTTAAGATTTCACAAGCCACAAGTTCTGCAACATAGGTATAGAAAGGCTAAGTAAGGATGAGCTTCAGATACATTACAATGCCATTTCCATTGTCAATGTGTGTGTGTTCAGTGTGAAAATGGCCCAATTTAAAAGGCAATTTTCTCAGACTACTCAAATACTGATTATCAAATTCTCCAATAACACTAATAGATGTGACTTGTTACAATGTAAGGCATGCATATATTTTGCCACTTGTACCACAGAATGCAAAAGGACAAAAAATGTACACAGGATTGTACAATAAATTCTTAAAACAAGCTCTTTAAGTATGAGAAGTGTTCACTTTGATTACTAATAATACTCTCCAAAGGCAACATGTGTATCCATGTCAAATGTGTTATATGTATTCAACTGCATATTATAGTTGGTTAAATAAGTTATATAAAGACTATATGTTTTTGCAAGTTTTCTTCAAGAGATAAATTCTCTCTCTTAGTAAGCAGTGTTGTTGTGAGAAAAAGCAATCATGATCTTAGTTCTTAGCCAAGTTAGGAATACCCTTGAAAGCAGTCAAGTTTGTAGATCAAAATATTAAACTCCTAACACTAGGGCTACATTTTGGAAGAATTCTATTTATCACTAGATTCAGTAACCCACATTACTTAAGTGGTGAACTGTCCTTTCGGAGTAAAGGCCAAAATTTTACCATCTAACATTTATTGTCCAAAGTTTTCTACCACTCTTAAATCTGAATAAAAAGCAAAGAGCTCAGATTTGGTTTTCCAAGTTCCTTTATTGTATAATCTTTAACATCTAATAGAGCTACATAATTCTAATGCTAAAATTCTGCTGTACAAAAATAAATGGATTTAGTGTTTACCTAAGCTACACAATTTCACAACCTGGTACATTTAACATACAAACTCCACTAAGTTAATACAATTATTTAGATAAATAACTATAAATACAATCTGAATAACACTGATGACAAATTGAACCCATTCTGTTGGTTTCAGTCATAAAAAGGAAAAAAAAAGATTACCTATGTTTCAATGTAACTTGTATCCCTTTTTTTGTTATAAAGTGCAAAAAAAAATACAGTAAAACAAACAAGTTCTAAAAATATAAAGTTGAAAAACAGGGTTAATGATTCTCTATTCCAAGTGGAAAAACTTATTCAAACTACTTATTTGACACTTACTACTATACAAACCTTGTTAATTCTTTTTTAATTTAAAAAACAAAACCAGGAATGAAGTCTCTAAAATAGCAATTCCTTTAACCCCAATCCCTAAAATATACACTCTAATTAGCAGTATAGAATATTCCTTTTAGCATGAATATTAATAGATACTCCCCATCCTACATCCAAAACTGAGGCAGAGTTGTCAAGGCATTTTAAATAAAAACAACAACAATAATGGCCAAAATATCAGCCTAGAAACTGGATGAGAAGTATTATAACAATCCTGATTCACAACAGAAAAATGCAAAACTGTACAAAAATAACACTTAAACTTACTGGGGGATTAAAAGATTGAAGGGGCTTTTCATTAATTTACTGTACCTCTGGTTATATAGTTAATTTTCAACAAAAAAGCTGACTACTAGAACCATTGCATATTTATTAGAATCAGAGTTTATGGTAAAAAAAAAAAAAAGAGACAGAAAGAGCACATGTCCAGAAGCCTTTCTGAAACTATTTTCTTATGTTTTAAGAGATGGTCATAGATAGTTTCATCCAAGTAATTAAAAAGAAGCTTAGCATTTCATAGCAATTGTTAGTACATGCCAGAAAAGATTTTTAATGCATGCTTTGGATTTGAAAACTAATTTATACTCTGTTCAACCAGAATAAAGGACACACAAAATTCTCTCCTTTTCAAACTACTTCCTCTGACAAAACTAATGGACTTAAAAAAAAAATTATATGGCCATAGACCTAGGGCTAAAAGAGAACTGAAGGGGCTGGCTAATCCAACCTATCCCCCACTTTCATTTTATAGATGAGGAAACTTCGGCCAAGGGAACTTAAAATGGATTACCCAAAGTTACATGGGTAATCCGTGACAGAGGTGATAATTTGAACTCAGATCCTCTGCAACTCACCAAAAACTATCCTGAAATTATCTTCCATCCTAAGTTGGTTTAACAATTCCATACATGTTTTAGTATTTTCTATGTTTCTTTAAGTGAAGTTTTAAGTTTCATTCTTTCTAAGGCATTTTAAGTAGCATCAGTTACATTATTTGCCATAGTAGTTAAAGTTCTGGCCTTATAGAAAAGATAGTAGAAAAGAGTTTTAATTAAGAATATAAAATAATCTACATTTTAATAATAAACATTATTAAACTTAATATAATAAAATTTTGAAGAATTTATCAGGTACCAATATAAACGTCTTACCTGACATTTCTTACTTGGTAGTAAGAAATAATTCTAAAATCTAATATTATAGCATATAAATAACTAATTAAAATGAATATTTGGTAATTTTACTTTGAAACAAACTAAATTAAGTAGCAATACATATCTAAAACTTGCTTACACTTCATCAAAACTAAAGTGTTTATATCTGTTTTTCTTGGAACAAATGAGCAAAATTCTGGTCTTCCATATATATATGTACTTAATTTTTATATAATTTTATCATTCCCTTCTCCCATTAATTAGTGATTCAGATTAATGTGACTTGATTTCAATTTGAATATTTTCTATTAATGTTAGTTTAGCACATTACCTAGGAATAAAGCATACTTACTGAATTTTTTTAAAGTATTAAAAGTCAAGGAACTTGTCGGTGCAGAAATAAACTCATTGGATTATGTCGAGTACTACTTACTGAGTTAGCAATCAGTGCACACATGTTATTTGCCACTATTAAGGAACAAAGTAGTTAATAAAGATGAATTGGCAGCCTTAAACTGGATATTAAGAATTTAAAGGGATCAAAATAATAGACTGACTACACTTAAACCTCAAAAAGTCAAAAAGAAAACAAAATTAAAGTGCATAAGAATTTTCATAATGTAGACATCACAGAACCTAACAGAATAGTGTTGTATCAATGCTTACATGCTATTAGAGGCCTTTAACATGCACATGATTAATATAATGGACCCCAAATGGCCTTTTTACACTAACATGGTCATTCCACAGGTGATTTACCCAGAGAATACTTTATAATTTATACACTATATTGCATATATGCAGTAATTAGTATTCTTAGGAAAATTTCATTATACTGCATATTATAGCTACTTAAAAAAAAATTAGATCCTTTAAATATTCAAAGGCATTAATCAGTTACAAACAGTTCATTAGTGGTCTCAAACTTATTTGCAATTTTATAATACAAAATGTACCTGAAATCCCAACTTATTTCAATTAAAAAAAAAACTTAATATAAGGCACACAAACAGTTATATTACTGCTAGGCCCAATATATACCCAATATATCTAAAATCAGGCAGTTTATGGTTTTGCCATGAAACCCTGAAATACAGTTTAAAATAGAAACATAGACATACTTTAAAATATAGTGGCTCTTTCAGGTTAACTGGAGTTTTAGTAACAAAACTATGACCCTTAAGTTATTAAAAAAAAAAAAACAGCCTTAGTTGACCCAAAGGTACATAAGTTTTCACAGAAAAATGGCACTTAAATTACCATCTTTATAATTCACCTACTGCTTCTTATTTAACTTGCGCCAAAAATCAGATTTTACTGATAAATTTACTCCTGTCACTGAATTCACAAGGAACTCTGAAATGTGTACATCTTTAGCCTCAAGAGGAAAAAAAACCATCCCAAACAATTTCCAGGGTCACAGCTGCTGTAGTCTTATTACTAGCATTACTTTAGAAGGACATATGACATACATCTAAATGGCTACTACATTAAGTGCTTTGTCCCACTGATGCATAGTATACTACATCAATAGCACTTAAAGGTTTAATTAAAAGCTAATGCGTGAAAAGGTTCATTGTTGTAGGGTTTCTCTCTACTAAAGTTACTTATTTTTTTTTAAATGATCCACCTTCTACTCTGCTTTCCAGGTACTTGTCCAACTCTGTCTCTTTCTTCACTGCCTCTGGTGATACTTTTGGTGCACTTGGAAAACAGATCAATATCACACTCATGTTGTCTCGACTTCCCTGGGAGAGAAAAGAGTTTGAGAAAATATTCTGATTTCCTTCCCACCCTCCCTCCTTTGTAATCGTTCAACAATCTTATAAAACTTAATTACTATGTCAATGTAATTATACTCAAAACAAAGAAAATAAATTATTCTTTGTACTCATTAGCAACATTCCCCCCCCCTGCCCCCCGCTCAAAAGCACCCTAAGAGACATGGCAAAAAGCATTACAGATTAAATCCCCTTAAAACTAGTTATTTTTAAACTTTTATAACATGAAAATATTTCTAAGTTCCTATTTATGGCTTACTTACTTTAAACAATAGCTGATGCAAGAAAATTTCATACTCCATTCAAGAAAATTCTATTATCAGAAAAGAACTTAGCCTATTAGCATTTATTATGATAAGCCTTGATATGGAATCATCTATAAATGCAAAGGTCTCTTTCGTAGACACATAAATGTCACTATAAGTCTGCTTAAAATTGCAACCAACTTTACAAAATAAAGAGGCTAAAAATTTGATGACAGAAACTAAAAATTGAAAAATGGGTTTATAACTTTTTAAATGACTGCTTTAAGTTCTGGAAAACAAATTTATTTTAAATAAGCCAATTTTTGATATTAAAGAGAAAGTGTACTCAACAATGAGACTTCCTCATCACAATTATCTTTTAAAAAAATTTTAAATAAAAGTATTCAATTTTGTTATGTGTGAAAAATGATTCTTAATACATGAAAATTTATTGTTTTAGGCAGAATTCCCTTGAAAATACTTCAAGATGAGGGGAACAAGGTAATTTACATAATGACTACTTTGTAAATAGAACAGATAAGGAAACTGAGACCTAGAGAAAGTAAGAGACATGCTCATTGTGAAGTTGAGATATGAATCCAAATCCTGACTCCAAAATCAGTAACTGTTCAAGCTATTGCTGCCTTAATATTTTTTAATCTTTCAATGTGTAACGAATGCAAAAAAAACAACAACCCATAATCAGCATAGTAAACCATCAGATATTATTTTAAAAAAATCAAACTACCACACTAACATTTTGGTTGGCTATTTAAGTATTTCAAAGCAAAGATCAATTAGAGCAAGCAGTGTGTGTATTTGATTTGTCTGGACCTGTGATTTCATTAGGTATAGGGAACTCCCTCCAGGTGAAGAAAGTCTATGTACAATCTTGGAGAGTTGCCTGTGTGCACTGAGAAATTAGTGATATGTCCAGGGTCATAGAGTCAGTATATTTCAGAGGGAAGACTTGAACCAAAATCTTCCTGACTCCAAGGTCAGTCCTCTAACCATGACACCACACTGCTCCTGTATGTTAATAGTTCAAAAAAATTATAGTTGTTTGCTTTTGCCTGATAAAAGAAAATCACATACCATATTAGAATAGTTTTGTAAAATCTGTATTTTAAAAGTAAAATCTGCAAAATCACTAGTAAAAACCATTGATACCGGGGCGGCCAGGTGGCTCAGCAAGTAAGAGCACCGGCTCCAGTGTCGGGATGACCTGGATCAAATCTGGGCTCAGATACTCAGCACCACACCCAGAAATAACTGGCCGTGTAACCTTGAGCAAGTTACTTAACTCCAATTGCTTAAAAAAAAAACCCAAAACATTGATACCTACAAAATCCAACTGGGAAGTCTGAAATAATTTTATTATGCCACTATAAAGATATCAAGATGACAAAATTAAGTGAACAAATAAAAATGTTTTTCATTTAGTCAAGTTTAGCCTCTGCTTTTAATATGTATTAATGTAACTTGGTCAGTCATAATTCTTTTATCTGAGAAAACCTGCTAAAATGCTGGTAATAAATAACAGGGTTTATTTGCTACATGAAAAGTAAAGCTTACAGGGTAGTCAGGTGGCGCAGTGAGTAAGAGTGCCGGCCCCGGCGTCAAGAGACCCGGGATCGGTTCTGGCCTCAGATACTTGGCACCCACACAAAAAATAACTGGCCGTGTAACCTTGAGCAAGTTACTAAACCCCAACTGCTTCAAAAAAAAAAAAAGTAAAGCTTTCATATAGGATTAAAAAGCCTAAGTAAGTATAGTTATTAAGAACCAAAAAATCTGCTATCACTGCTGCAAATTATGGTTCTACACTTTTTTTTCTGTTCACACTGTTCTGAAATCAAAACATTAATAGTTGGTGATAACTGTCCCAAACTACACTAAAAGCAATTTCTGAGAGCCATGGATTCCAAACTGAAACAAAATACTAAAACTAAGTTAACATGAAACATTTTCTCTATTTTTAAAAATCTAGCTACCTTATATAAGCAGGTGTCCACTACTTCATTGCACACTCTCTCAAGGTCGTCAGTGACTTCAAGTCTGGATCTTACAAAATCACAGAGCTCTTCATTTCCCATAACATCCCAGATACCATCACATGCGAGGATAATGAACTGATCATCTTTTTCTGATCTTTCAATTTCATAGACTTCTGGCTCTGGTGAGACAAGCTGCTCTGTAGGACCTTTACCATGGACACATTTGTAATCAAAGTCTCCAAGTGCCCTAGATACAGCAAGAGAGCCATTCACACGCTGAATCATTACAGAACCACCTGCATTCTGAATGCGTTCTTTTTCCAAAGGATTACTTGGTTTATGATCTTGTGTAAAGAAATGAACTTTCCTGTTCCTACAAAGTAAACCTCTTGAGTCTCCACAGTTGATGAAATACGTATGTTGGGGAGAAATCAGGACACCCACTGCTGTTGACCCACTTCGGTCTGCACCATGTTTCTTCTCTGATATTATTCTCATATGTTCATCAATCTGCAGAAAACCTGTTCTGATTCCATTCTTGACATTTTCCACAGAAGGTGGTCCTTCAGATCCTTTAAAATCCTGGTTATTTGTGATGTGATCTAACAAATGCTCACAGCAGTATTTGGCAACCTGGGAACCAGCATGCCCATCATACACAGCAAAGAATGACCATCCATCAAGTCCACTTGGCAAACCAATCACAGCTGTATGTGCATCTTCCATTTCAACTCGCCAACCTTGCATACTGCTTAGCCCATAACGTAGCCCATTACCTTGCCCTTGGGCATTATGCTTTTCCATCTTTGGCTTGTCTAAAAATGCCCCCATTATGCCTTGATGCTTTAGTTCTGAGGAAGAAGAGAAAATACAGTTAAGATATTTAACAAATGACTGCTCTTTACAAACAAAATATTCACCCAACAGTTTGATTTTAAATAACAGCTCTTGCAAAGAAACTTTTAAATATCATTGGGTTCTTGTGCTTTTTTGTGGCATAGAACTACTAGCCTCTTTATTTGAACCTTCAAGATTAAAGAAGGGGAAAAGGAGAGATTACAGAAGTGGTTCTGACTACTCATGATTAGGGGAGGTGATTGAAGCATTTAAAGAATAGGAAATTAGTACCAAATTTACAAATTACTAGATAGATCAAATTAGTCCAATTTCCTCATTTCACAGATGAGGAAAATCAAGAGTGGGTAGGTTAAATGACTTGCGCCCAAGATTACAAAGTCAGTTAATGGCACTGTAACTCTCAGTCCAGTGTTCTTTGCATTTCACCACGCTGCCTGCCTCTTGCTGCCTCAGAGGCTTTACTGAGATATGAACTCCAAAATACTATTGGAAAATGTTATAAATTCTGCATCTGAGATTTTAAATGGCATAACAATATGCTAATTTCCCCATGGGATTAAAATTTCATCTAGCCAAGGTGGGAAGGGTATGATAGCAACTTTGAACCCAACGTCAATCTTATGAGCAACTAAGAGCAGCCTCTCTTCCCCCAACATACATACACACACAGCCCTGAAATTTACACATATGCACACATAAACATTTGCATTAATTGACAAGAAAAAGGAGAGTCAAGTAAAAAATTATAAGACAGGGGTGGCTAGGTAGCACAGTGAGTAAAGCGCTGGCCCCAGAGTCAGGAGGACCCGAGTTTGGTTCTGGCCTCAGACACTTAACAACCAAACAAAAAAACTAACAGTGTAACCTTGGGCAAGTTACTTAACCCCAATTGCCCTCCAAGAGGCAAAAAAAAAAAATAATTAAAAGACATAGTCTAACTGTAGTATAGTTATAGCATAGTTCTTTCAAAAGGATGGGTCAAATTACTAATTTATGTGCTATCCTTAACCACAGATTCTCAATGTTCTCTCTGAAGTACCAAAGTGCCAAAGATGCTGAAAAAGACACATTTCAATGAAACAGGAGACAAAAGCATTTGACAAAAATAACTGTAACTTTTGTTTGCTAAGAATTAACAAAGAAAAAGTTCTTTAAAATGAAGATAAACTTATTGAATGTGATTCTAAGGATACAATTCCTTAATGGTAGCTCTACTGGTCTGTTCAGCTCTTACCAACTTAAATATCATTCCTTGGCGAGGATTAAGGAGATATTCTAGTTTAAGGGTTAGCTTCCCTCTCCTGAGGCCTCTTTTCTTTTCCCTTCACCCAACCTGGGTGATGACTAGGGCACAGGAGCTTCCCTTCTCCTGAAAGGAAGCTTTTCCCCTGCTCTCTCCACTGCTCTGCCTAGGCCCTATGAATTGAGTCTCTGACATTAGTAGTGATGACCTCCACTAATCCAAAGTTAAGAGTTGGCCTGATACTGTTTTCTTTTTTCTTTTCAAATGCTTTATTAACTTCTGGTTTACATCATTCACTTCCGCCAGATTTTGAGTTACAAACTTTTTCCTCGTTTTTCCCCTACCCACTACCCCAAAATAGCAATCCCACTGGATATCCCTTCCTCCAATCTGCTCTCTCCCATATCTTCTCCCATACCCCCTTCGACTTTTCCAGTAGGGCATGGTGGATCTCTATGCCCCAGTACCTGTATATCTTATTTCCCAATTACATGTAAAAAAGTATTAATAATAGTATAATATAGATTTTTGAACATTTGATTTTAAAACTTTGAATTCCAGATTCATTCCCTTCCTCCCTTGTCACACACTCTTACTGGGAAGATAAGCAATTCAGTATAGGTTGTACATGTGTGGCTAATGCAAAACATTACCATAGTAGTTACATTGTAAAAGACTGACTATATTTCTCTCCATCCTATCCCACCTCCCACTTGTTCTATTCTCTACATTGATCCTGTCCCTTTTCAAAAGTGGGTGCTTCCAACTTCCCTCCCCCCACCCAAGCCTGCCCTCCTTTCCATCATCCCCCCTCTCATCCCCTTCCTCCCTACTCTCCTGTAGGATGAGATATCCTATTTAGTGTGCATTTCATTCCCTCCCCAAGCCAAATTCAATGAGAATAAGGTCTTTGCCTTTTTGCCTTCCTGTTCTCCCACTCCATTGTAACCACATGGCAGCTTCAGCTCCTGGCTTGCAGGGGGACCAAGCAACCAGTCTGAGGGGTAATTACTCTTGCTTTAACCTGCTTGGATCTGGACTGCAGTCTAGGGTGGGGGTCCTGGGGTGCATGACCAGATTGCCAGAGTGTGTGGAGGCTTCAGAGAGGGCACCCAACTAATAGCTCCAGCACCTGAGAAAACCCCAGCATTTGGAATGAAGCTCCCCTGTCTGGTAGCAGAGTCCTATTGTGGCGAAAAGCTCAAAAGTCAAGTAATTGAGTGGCAACATGAGCAGACAAAGGAAGCAAAGCAAACAGAGCAATTCAACTTTACACTCCTATTTTGGGGACAAAAAGGATCAAAGCATGGAACAGGAGGAAGACAGCAAAGTCAGAACTCCTGAATCAAAAGTTTCCAAGAAAAATACAAGCTGGTTACAGGCCATAGAGGACCTTAAGAAGGATTTTGAAAACCAAATAAGAGAAGTGGAGGAAAAATTGGGAAGAGAAATGAGAACAATGCAAGAAAATTATGAAATGAGAGTCAACAACCTGACTGAAAAAATAACATCTTAAAAAACAGACTAACTCAAATGGCAAAAGAGGCTCAAAAAGCCAATGAAGAGAAGAATACTTTAAAAAGCCAAATTTGCCAGATGGAAAAAGATTCTCAAAAGCTCACTGAGGAAAATCATTCCTTCAGAATTAGATTGGAGCAAATGGAAGCTAGTGACTCATATAGAAGAGGCAAGGGAAAATGGTTTCAATGGAGGGGAAGAACAGGAAGGCAAGAGGCAATGGGTCCACCTTATTCTCATTGAATTTGGCTTAGGGAGGGAATGACATACACACTAAATAGGGTATCTCACCCTATAGGGGAGTAGGGAGAAAGGGGATGAGAGGGGGGATGATGGAAGGGAAGGCAGGATGGGGGGGGAGGGAAGTTGGAAGCCCCCACTTTTGAAAAGGGACAGGATCAAAGTAGAGAACAGAAATAAGTGAAAGGTGGGATAGGATGGAGGGAAATAGTCGGTCTTTTACAATATATCCACTGTGGAAATGTTGTGCATAACTACATATGTACAACTTATATTGAATTCCTTATCTTCCCAATAAGGGTGGGTGACAAGGGAAGAAGGGGGAAAAAATATTAAAAATTTTTAAAATTACTTTGTACTTATATATGTTGTCATTCTGTCCCCAAAACCCCAACCCCAAGTTCCTTGAAGGCATGGGCTATGTTCTTTTTCTTAATCTTTTTAAAAAATCTATGTATCCCTAGGGACTGGTGCAATACCTATAACATAATAGATACTTAATGAATGTTTTTGGTTTCTTTCAATACCGTCCCTGATATTCATTTTTAACTTGACTTTATCAGTATTAACCAGTTGAAGAATGGAGAGACAACATAGTGTTACCTGCCCCTAAGAAAGGGCAGAGAGCATGAAAAGTAAAAAGAATAAGGAAAAATTTCATTTAGGGCCATAGAATGGGCACTTTTAGTTAGAAGGGATCTCAAAGATCATCCAGTCTAAGGACTTTAATCCTTTTTGTGTGTGTAAGAAATCCCTTCTGCAGTCTAGTGAAGCTTATGGATCTCTTCTCAGAATGTTTTAAAATGCATAAGAATACAAAGGAAGACTAATTAAAATGAAAGTTACATATAAAAAAACAAATTCATTTACCCCAGGTTAAGAACCCCTAATTCTCATATTTGGAAACGGAGGCTGAAAGCAGTGAAGTGACTGATCCAAGGTGACACAAATTAACTACCTATTCAATAACAGAGCCAGAACCCAACAACCTGAACTCAAGACTATTCATTGGTAAATATGCCAAGCTATTCTGACTTCCTTGGTTCCTCAAGAAGCTTGTCAAAGCTTGTACTACTTAAAAGCAGACCTAGAATTAAGACCTAATGGTCTTTCCAATGCACTCTTTTATATCATTTAATTTAATTAAAGACCCTATCTTCTTCCTCCCCTTCTGGGAATACTGAGGGAATTTAGACAAAGATAAACTAGTAACAGTGATTTCTATAGTAAAGTGGGAGATTGTTTTGTAAAAAAAAAAAAAACTCAAAACAAATTGTTCAAAGCATATAAAAGATGTCTAAATGGGTGTTTTATCACTGTGTGCTACTTAGTAGAATCATGCTTCTCATGGGATTTGGGGGGGGGGGAATGGGGACTGTATTTTGTTACAGATTTCTTAAAGACAGAAAACACAAGGTGTGATATAAAGTAAACCCTTATCTGGGAAAAGAACTTAAAAGTGTTGACTTCTTCAGGGGTTCATGTTAGGATTTATTTTATTTAAATATCTTTAATACATTATCTGAAAGAAAGAGCTAAAATTCTAAGTTTGTGAATGATACTAAACTCTTCAAGGTAGTAAAGAGACAAACTCATAAAAAGAGACTATTGAAAAATTCTTACCATTTTGTATAATGGGAGCAAAGTGATACTGAAATACGATAAACTTTAATATGAAACATGTATGAGAATATAACTCAGAAATTTTTTAAAAATCCAAATCATACATATAAAAACAAAAAATCCTAACTATATTAAAATGAAGGCTCTGAGATAACATTATGACCTAGGAAAAGAGACCTAGGTGCCATTCTGGAAGTATTTCATGAGGACTTGTATTGCTAAAGCCAAAAAGGTCAACTAAATGTTTATCATTAAGAACGGTGTTAAGAAAAAAAGAGAATCCAAATCATCCCCCAATAGATAAACTGTCAAAGGCTATGTATTAACAGGTCTCAAAAGAATTTCAAGCTATTAACAACCCATGAAAGTATGTTCTAAGTCAGTATTAAGCAAAACTGACAAAAGATGAAAAGAGTCTATGTTTGAAGGGTAGTGGAAAGACAGAGCTAGAGATTTGGCTCAATCATTCTGGAAAGCAATGTGAAATTATGAAAGAGAGTAACTAAAATGTTCATAACTACTCAACACAGATTCCATTATAGGAATATACCCTAAGGAGATCAATTACAAAAAGAAAGGTTCCACTTGGTCAGTTAACAAGCATTTATTAAGCACTTAAAATATATATATATATATATATATATATATATGTATATGCCAAGCACCGTGCTAAGCATGAGAGATACAAAAAAAAGACAACAGTCCCTGTCTTTAAGAAGACCTCCCACCACACACACACCCGCATGCACACGTGCACACACACACACAAATTCATACATAAAAGACACATATGAATGTAAAGAGAAAATAAGCTGAAAGAAAAGGGGACTAGCACTGGGGAGAGACTGTGTCATAGTCTGAGAAAGAAACAGCAAGAACGCCAGTATCACTGGACTGTAGAGTAAGAGGAGGAGAGAGAAAACTGGAAGGATAGGTGGGGACAGATTGTAAAGGGCTTTAAGAGCCAAACAGAAGATTTTATATTTGATCCTGGAGGTAAAAGGGAGCCACTGGAATGGGGTGGGGGTGACATGGTTAGACATGTATTTTAAAAAGATCACTTTGACATCTAAGTTCTGTTTTGAACTTGGTGCGTTTGAGATGTCTACTGGACATTAACAATCCAGGAGGTAGTTGGTGATGAGAGACCAGAATTTAGGAGACAGGTTAGGGCTGGATAAATAGCTATTATAGAATCACCTATACAGAGATGATAATGTGAAAGTCACGGGAGCTGGTAAGACCACCAAGATAAATAGTAGAAGGAAACAAGAACCAAAATATTTATAGCAGCACATTTTGTGGTAGCAAAAAAAAAAAAAAAGGAAGCAAAGTAGATGCCCATTGACTATGAAATTATTAAATAAACTGTGGTATATGAATGCGCTATAAGAAACAACGAATATTGCAGAGTGGCTAAAGTACTAGATTTAAAATCAGGAAAACCTAAATTTCAATCCTACCTCAGATACTTAACTAGCTGTGTGACCCTGGACTAATCACTTTACCTCACAACCTCAATTTCCTTATTTATAAAATGAGGATTAATAACAGAACCTACATCACCAAGTTGTTATGAAAATCAAATGAGGTAATATATGTAAAGTGCTTTGCAAGCCTTAAATTTCTATATAAATTCTACCCACCACAACAATTATTAATACATTACTATTAATATTATAATTATTAATAGAAACATGAAAATTCATTATGTACTCATTCAGAGTGAATGAAGTAAGCAATACTAGGAAAACAATATATAACAACAAAACCACTAAAACTGAATGCTATGAAATCTTAGTGACCAATCTTGGCCCCAAAGAAGAGAAAAGAGAAGACATCTCCCTGCTCTTTACAGAGGTGGGGAATCATGCTGTAGAACACTGCATACAATTCAGACTTTCCTCAATAGATTGGTTAGTTTTGCAGAACTTTTTAAAAATTCTTTTAAATTCTTTTAAAAATTCCCTAGAGGTGGGACAAAGGATAAAGTAAGAAATGTAGGTTATATAAAAATAACAGATGCCAATAAAACATTATTTCTTTAAACAGAAAATACTGTCCTATTCCCATATTAAGCCCTGATTTATGTTTTTTTTAAGTAAATGGAATTTAAAGTATAAAATATAAACTTGTGCTACACCTCAAGGCTCTAATTGTGAAAGAGTTAGAAAGTAAAAGGGTAATAATTAAATGTGAAGAAATAGGTGAGAAGTAGGCATATCTAAAACAACAAACACTGAGCATCCATGAATAAGCCCAGAAAGAATATTATATGGAAAATGGTGATTCACTAACCTCACTTTAAAACATTTAATTCCTATCTCTCTAGGCTATAACATTAAAGAAAGAGCATTTTAATTGGAGATCTGGATTCAAATCCTGCCTCTGCTCTCTGTATCTGTATAATCCTAGGAAAATAATTTCATCTCCCTGGGCCACAGTTTCTTCATCTATAAAATGAGGGGAATGGATTATAGAACTATGATAATTATAAGAGTCCTTTCCAGCTCTAATTCGTATGATTTTAGGTAATTCTATTTATAGACAGAAAAAATAAGTGAGATGACTTATCAAGAGAACTTTGAAGGCTATTACTTTATAAAAGGTCTTCTCTCTCCTTTTTTTCCCCCAGGGACAGAATGGTGGAATAGAAAGAATACTTGCATTAAAGTCAGAGAACCAGGGTTTAAATCCAATCTAAGCCAGCAAAAGGTCCTTGCAGTTTTGCTGTGAGGAAAGAATTCTATAAATCTTAAAGTGTCACGTAAATGTACACTGTTATTATTTTTTCCTTGTGCTCAGTGTTTGGTTTTAAAGGCAAGAGATACATGTTTTCTGTGATAACTTGTTAGCACATTTATAGTATATTAAATGTAGGTAGAACAACACAAGCAAGCTATCTATTGTGGAAGAAGATTAGATAGACAAAATATGTTAAAAGTTGCTAAAGCATACAGGCATTATTTGATGTACATATAGAGGACTATCTGGGCCAATTAGTTCTGTGGATTAGGATGTGATGATAATGAGGTCAAGGTAACAGATTTGGTCCCTGGGTGGATCAGATAACTTCATGCTGAAGAAAAGTTCAGTCTCACAGTCAAATAAATACTAACCCTAGCTAGTCACTTGGCAAGTGAGTAATCTGCCATGAGGTAGACTAGGCAAGAAAATATGAACAACATTATTACATTTGGCAGGCTCACACAGTCTCTGTGTTCTACTACAGTTAAACATAGCATCAACTTTGAGAATGAAATACAGCATGTTAGAAAGAGCTTTGGACTATAAGTCTGGGTAAAACATTCGAAAAAAGACATTGGTAAATTGCAGAGAATGGAGAGGCGGTAAAATCAACATGGCAAGGGACTTCAAGTTCATGCTGTATGAAAATTAACTGTTAAGAACTAGGGATCATTAAACTAGAAAAGAGGAGACTTAAAGGGTACCTAATAGCCATCTTCAAGGGCATGTCAAGGGTTGTCATAGAAAAGGAAATAAGACTTGTTCTACTTGGTCCCAAAAGAAAAACTAAGAGGATCTGAAAGAGAGAGGTCTTTGTGATGGGGGAAGAGGGGAAGGGATATGTGTGTTGTGTGTGTGTGTGTGTGTACGCACACATGCAAAGAGGCAAATTTAACTTAGATATAAGGAAGAAATCCATAACACAACTTTTGGGGTTCAGAGTATGAGATGAACTAGAACCAAATACAAGATTCTGAATTAGGACATTTGCATTCACGTCTTAGGTGTGTAATCTTGGTTCAGTCACTTACCCTTTCTGGGTTTTAGCTTACTCCCTGTAAAATGAAGGGTTTGAATCAGTTGATTCTTTAAGTTCTCTTTTGGTCCTATAAGCTTATATGATTCCATAGTTTTATATTTGATGTGCCCAGGTCTAAAAAAATATGGCAACTCACTGCAGCTAGGTGGCGCAGTGAGTAAGAGCGCCGGCCCCGCAGTCGGGAGGAGCTGGGATCGGTTCTGGCCTCAGATACTTAACACCCACACAAAATAACTGGCCATCTAACCTTGGGCAAGTTACTTAACCCCAAATGCTTTCAAAAAATATGGCAACTCAATGTAAGGACAACAAAGATGAACATAAAAAATTGGAGGAATGAGACAGGGCAAGAGGAAGGGGAGAATATTAATATCCAGATTTGCCTGAGTGGCCAAAGTAAAATAATAATAATAATAACAATTTCTAAAACATAAACTGGAAGAGAAAGTAGGCTGGAGAAGTCTTCTGTAAACATTACATTAAACTGTTCTAGTAATGAAATGCACATCTTAAAACTAAAAGGCAGGAGATCTCACAAAGATCTGAGTGAACAGCAAAGAAAGTGTTAGGCTTTAGTGTGGACAAGAATAGTACAATATATGGCTGTGTAACCCAAGGAAAATCTTGTCAAATATCAAGGTTTCAACCTCCTCATATGGAAAATGAGGGAACTGGCCTAGAAAATCCTGTAATATCCTTTTCAGTTCTGACACCTGTGAACAAGAAGAGACCCTGAGAATCTTAAATAATATAAAAAGTATAGGAAACATTAGGGATTTTAACTCTTTAGTCTTGAAAGGCAAAAGACATGATAAAAATCAAAAAAATCTTAAATGGCATGGGTAAACATGGACTTACTCAACTACTGAAGTATTAGGAAAAGGATGGTACCTTTCTAAACTTGAGGAAGTAAAGTTCAATTCAATTCAAATATTTATAGTTCCATTTATAGTACCTTTCCCAACTTATTACACATTACTTCTTTTCACACATTCTACTTTCTAGTCAAACTGGTCTTCTTACTGTTGGCCATATAAGACATTTCATCTTTCAAATCCATTCTACTCTTCCTCTTAGAGGCTCAATCTTTCTCCAAGTTTCAGTTTCATTTCCAATTTTATACAAGGCCTTTCCTGATCCTCCCAACTACTAGCACAATTATAAAACGAGAGAGGAGCTGGACAAGATGAATTCTTATGGTCTCCTCTAGCTCTAAGCCCTGTAATCTTTTAGGTTCAGAATTTATCTCAAGTCTAAGCTTATAACATATACATATACATACAAATATACTCACATAGGTGGACATATTTATATAAATATGTATATTTTATGTATACACATTTTGCATACAATAAATATACACATTTATATTTATATATTATGTAATATCTCTCCCATAAGAATATGGGCTCCTTGAGGGCAAGAACTTTCTTATATTTCTATTTGTGTACTTCCAGCACTTAGCATAGTGCCTAATAAATGTTTCTTTATTTATTCAAAGCACTAATGAATGTTTGTTTAGTAAATTAATTTGAGATTTTACAAGATCAATGATAAATGAAAATCTTGTAATTTATTTAAAAAACAATAATCTATACATGAAACTATTATACTGAATCCCAGCTACAGATTGTCATTTGTTCTTTGTTTTTTATGAGAACCAATGACATCACGGAGTGATGGCTTGACTAGTTTATGAATTGGACTGGAGTGACCCAGAGTTGCACAAAATCATCAGTCTCACTCTCTTTTCCAGAGGCATCCAAGTTTAGTGGCAACACAAAAACCAAGACAACTGGTGATTGGCAACCCAGGATGCCATGAGTGACCTTGGCCATCTCTGATACGTGACCAAGCTCTAAGCACTCCCCAGCACCTGCTTCAGCCACCTTCATGGTCTTTAGAACAAATTGTTCTCATCTGCCCATTCCACCAAGGTAAAGTCTTCACATGCCTGGGACAGACATCTCCCTAATTCACCAACAGGTTCGAGTTCTGTGATTTATTTTTTAACCTGGTTTAGCCTTAGAGAGTTTACTGGGGTTTGGTCATTGTGAATGCTACAGCTTTTTGGAGACACATGAGAGAGTTGAGTGAATCAGGTGGACAATAGAAGCAGATGAGCAGCCCTGAAAAGAGGTCAGTAAGCCCTCAAACAAGAAGTACAAGTGCCCTCCTGAACACTCCATATACCACTCAGGTGTAGGTAATGACTAATTAAGGCATACATTTGTCTTCTACTGTATACTTTTCCACTGGTTCTGAGGCCAGCACAGTCACTACCACCACACCTTATAGCCTTCTTCCCCCAAATTTATTATTTTTTAATATAAAAAAAATTTTTTAATTCCAAATTCTCTTCCTCCCTCCCTCACCCATTGAGAAGGCATATGAAATCATCTAAAACATGTCCATATTAGCCATGTTACCAAAAAGAAAGGCAAGAAAATAAAGTAGATTAATAAAAAAAAAATATATTAGTTTTGCCAAATGCAAACATAAACAAAGTTAACATAAACAAAGAATCATGCTCCAATACTGCATCTGCTAAGAAGAGTCTAGAAAGCTTAAGCTTAGAATTGAGATAAATTCTTAACCTAACAGATCATAGGACTCAGAGCTAGCAAACCATAAGAGTTCATCTTGTCCAGCCCCTCCCTTACTTTATAAATAAGAAAACTAAGCTACCTTTGTTCCCTTACCCCCAAATAAAAACACATACTAGATCTCACTAGATTACACTTAGAAGCTTGTTTTTTGTTTTTGCCTTTCTTTGTACCTCAGGCACTTAGTACAGTGCCTGGAACATAGTAAGTTTTTAAAAAATGCTTACTGACTGATGGAAACATATAAAGAAGTGGAAATGATGTCAGAAGACTTCATTTAATATTATAGTTCAACTTCAACATGCTCAGAGAATTTTGATGATACCACACTAATGTTATTATTTCTATACTGAGCCCAACTGAACATCAAAATACCTTAGAATAAAAATTGCCCTTCAACTCACAGATCTGTCAGTTCAGAGACTGCAAGGGTTGCTCAAGACCAAAAGTAAACAGTTTTGGTACAAACCTCTAAAATGAAAACAATCCAGAACACAATATTAATATTCAGTCACTTAATATAACATGTACTATAAAATGAGTACTGTGTACTGAATTCTAGATTACAGTGAAGTTCCAAGTCAGAACCAATTAATAATAGTTGAAATTTAATATAACAAACTCAGTTTACAAGGTATTTCATATATGATTTGCAGAGCAACCCTTTGAGGGAGGGAATATAAGTATCATACCTATTTTAAAGATAAATAAACTGAAGCTCAAAGAGGTTAAGTAAAATACAGTAGAAAGAGTCTTGAATTTGGGGTTAAAAAGTCTGAGTTTTAAATCCTGGTTCTGGCACTTGCTTTTACGTGGGCCTTCTAAAGTCACTTCATTTCAATGCAGGGGTTAGTTATACTAAATGACCTTTAAGATCCCTTTCAGCTCCAAATCTATGATCCTAAATGTCATAGGGTCATGAGGCAGAACTTCGGGCCTTCTTACTCCAAATCTAGTCCATTACTTAAACACACATCCACACCCCAGATATATGATTGTACTTATCCATTAATTGTCTATTATGTGCCAGACACTATCGGAGGTGCTGAGGCTACAATTACAAAGAATACAAAAAAGGTCCACTAGCAAGGAGCTAAGATTCTAATGGGAGAAACAATCTGAGAGACAAGGACAAATTTAAGTTCATCGCACTATACAATTCAATTTTACCTAATTAATTCTGAAAAAAATCTGCACTCTCTCCCCTCACCCCTCCCATGCTCTGCACTTCATGGTGCCAAACAAAAGTGAAGGCAGAAGAATGGACAGGATGGGTACAAATGGATTCAGGACTTGGCTTGAGACCTCAAGAGTTCAGAGAGGAGCCCTTTGCTACACCAACAGTCCCCTAGAGTACTGCATTTCTGTTCCCAACACCACATTGTTGCCTGCATTCTCTGGTCCCGTTTCTGTCTGGCTCCTACATGTCCCCTCCTCCCCACTGCCACCAAGTGCTTTTTCCTCCCCATTCTCTATCCCCCTACATATCCCTGAAGAGTGTGCCTGCCCCTCCCTTCATAAAGTATGGCTCCCTTCTTCCTCATTTTTGAGGGCAATTTTGCATTATGTAACAATTGCTTTATGTAGAGGTCTGCAAAAAGGTCTAGAATTGTCCACTTGCATAAAGTGAGAACTGTTTGTATATACAAACTATAACAATAACCTATGCAAAGTAGAAAAATACAATATAGCATGAGAGAGGGCATTTTGATGGATCAAAAAAGGTTTCATGTAGAAGGTAGTGCTGGGGGGCGGAGCCAAGATGGTAGAGTAGAACCACACACTCGATGTGGGCTCCTGCTCTAATCCTTCGAATACATGTGAAAAATGACTCTAGGGGCACCTAGGTGGCGCATAGAGCACCAGCCCTGGAGTCAGGAGGACGAGTTCAAATCCGGCCTCAGACACTTAACACAAAAATTAGCCATGTAACCTTGGGCAAGTCACTTAACCCCAACTGCCCTCCAAAAAGCAAAAAAAAAGACTCTAAAACAAACTTTAGAGCTACAGAACCCACAAAGTAACAGAGAGAAACAAATCTCCCGCTGAAGGAAGCCTGGCAAGTAGACAGTGAGCTATCCCAGCACTGAGCTGGGAGCCAAGTGTAGTCCCATGTGAGCTGCCCGGTTCCAGCCCCAGGGTGGCCTTGACCACTGGCCTCTGGAGCAGACTTCAGGAGAGTGAATCATCAGTAGCTGTAGCGGTTTCTAGACTTCTCAACTCATAAATGCCAAAAATAAAGTAAAAGGTAAGAGTGGAACTCTGTTGGAATCAGGTGACTGAAGAGCGTAGTCTGGCTCCTGCCCCCCAGGGCGAGAAGCAGGCAGAGATGCAGTAGCCGCAAACCCATGACTGCTTCCAGAGGGGACCAAGCAACCATTCAGAGGGTAATCATTCTTGCTTTGACCTGCTTGGATCTGCATCCCGGTCTTCGGTGGTGGTCCTGGAGTGTGTGACCAGTGAGTTGGAGCTTATGGGGGCTGTAGAGAGGGTGCCCTCCTAATAGCTCTGGCAGCTACAAAAACCCCAGTGATTTAGGACATAGTTCCCTCCATTCTGGAAGCAGAGTCCTACTGTGGCAAAGAGCTCAAAAGTGAAGTAACTGGCTAGCAAGATGAGCAAGCAACAGAAGCACAAACAGACCATAGAATCCTTTTTTTGGGGACAAAAAGGATCAAAACATGGAGCAAGAGGAAGACAGCCAAGTCAGAACTCCTGAATCAAAAGCCTCCAAGAAAAATATGAACTGGTTATAGGCCATGGAGGAGCTCAAGAAGGATTTTGAAAATAAAGTAAGAGAAGTAGAGGAACAATTGGGAAAAGAAATGAGAATGATGCAAGAAGATCATGAAAAGCGAGTCAACAGCCTGCTACAGGAGACCCAAAAATACAATGAAGAAAATTATACCTTAAAAAATTCACTAACTCAAATGGCAAAAGAGTCCCAAAAAGCCAATGAGGAGAAGAATGCTTTAAAAAGCCAAATTTGCCAGATGGAAAAGGAATTTCAAAAACCCATTGAAGAGAATAATTCCTTCAAAATTAGATTGGAGCAAATGAAAGCTAATGACTCTAGGAGAAATCAAAATACTATAAAAAAGATTCAAACAAAAGAGAACATATAAGGAAATGTGAAATATATCAGTGGAAAAACCACTGACCTGGAAAATAGATCCAGGAGAGATAATATAAAAATTACTGGACTACCTGAAAGCCATGATCAAAAAAAGAGCCTAGATACCATCTTTTGAGAAATTCTCAAGCAAAACTGTCCTGATATCCTAGGACCAGAGTGCAAAGTAGAAATGGAAAGAATTCACTGATCGCTTCTTGAAAAAGATCCCAAAAAGAAAGCTCCTAGGAATATTATAGCCAAATTCCAGAGTTCCCAGGTCAAGGAGAAAATACTGCAAGCAGTCAGGAAGAAACAATGAGTATTGTGGAAACACAATCAGGATAACACAAGACCTAGCAGCTTCTACACTAAGGGATCAAAGGGCTTGATATTCTGGAGGTCAAAGGAGCTAGGATTAAAACCAAGAATCACCTAAAATTGAGTATAATGCTGCAGGGGAAAATATGTTCATTCAATGAAATATGAAATTCATCCTTAATGAAAAAACCAGAGCTAAATAGAAAATGTGACCTAGGAACTCTAACTACTAGACCTATACTCTAAAGACATAAGTGATAGAAAACAAAATTTACCCATTAAAAATATCCTTAGCAGCACTATTAATACTAGTAAAAATCCAGAAACAAATGTGTTCAATGTTAACAAAATTATGTGACTGGGGAATGCATGAATTATGGCATATAAATAGATTACTGTGACAATAGAAATGACAAAGACAAAAACTTCAAAGAAATATGGGAAGATTTAGAGTAAAGGAAAGCGGAACCAAAAGAAAAATATGCACAGCTTCAACTAGATAAATAAATCAAAATATTAAACAGCAACAAATCATGTGTTAAATACACGGGACAAATTCCTTTACCATTCTGTTAAAAATATGCTTTTTGTTTTGACAGGTAAATATCCAAAGTGTACATATTCATATGTGTGTGTATATATATATGTAATATGCATATATATTTATAATCACTGGATTAATTTTTTAAACTTTTGTTTTTGTTTATTTTCTTATCCTTATTGGAAAAAAATTAAAACATTAAGAGTACAAGTCCTAACATTTTTAATGGCATAATTTTGAATGTAACTTTATGTAATAAGTACATTTTAAGCTGACCAAATAAATAAAAATCATTTTCATCACACAAGCTTATGTAGAAATAAGTTATTAAAATCATAGCTATAATCCCCTAAATGTAGAGATCTAAAGTTTTAAAAATAAGACTACTTAAAAAGTTATAACATACATACTATTTTTAAAAATCTACATTTCAGTGATCAGAAAACATACAAGCACAAGAAGATAAAATATTGGCATAAACGAAATTGCATTCACTTCAAACAGTTTTCTTATGTGTGTGAATACATTTAGCTGATGGGTAAGGTTTAAAAAAATGTTTTAAAGTGTGATCACACTTCCTTTTCAAATAAAGGAAATGTGAAACTACTAAGTGCCAAAAAAGATTAAATGGGGATGATCTTGGAAATAAGGCATCTGGGGACAAAAAAATCTCAAATAGGTATTCCTTGGAAATAACACATTTGGGGAAAGTATCGCACTATTGAAAAATGGGAAAAACCTAGATAGGTGCAGTGCTAGAAGTTACAGTCAAAAAAAAAAACCTATTTTAGTAACAAGACTATACTAATAACCTATGACATATCATAAACCCCCAAATTTCTCTCCCAGACTCAAATGACAAAAATATCAACAAATTAGGCAGCAAAGAGTAAGCAGGGATTCTTAACCTTTTTTGTATCATAAACCCTTTAGGCAGTTTAGTAAAGCCTAACAATACTGCAGAATAATGTTTTTAAATGCATACAATTAAATATATAATATTATTACAAAAGAAATCCAATTATGTTAAAATATAGTTATCAAAGTTTAAAAAAAAGTTCAAAGACTCCAGTTTAACAATTCCAGGTCTAAAGGAATTTGTAAAAATGAAAATAAGAAATCTGAAGTTATAAATAGGATTACATTTTTAGATTATTATATATAAAAACTTGTTTAAATATCCTAAGAAGACCCAGGACAGAAATGCAGGAAAAAACTAAAAGAAAAATTCTCCACAACAAATACTTACTTTTTAGAGTTCAATACTTGTCAGATCATCGATTTAGAACTAGAAGGGATATCACATGAGATTTAAAAAAATCAGTGGCTCTGGAGTCACAGAACCTGGGTTCTTAACCCATCTCTACAACTTACTACCTATTTAACCTCGGGCAAGTTACGTTGCTATCTGGGCCTCAATTTCTTTATCTGTAAAATGAAGGAATAGGATTTGATGCCCTTTAAGGTCACAGAAGGATGGCTCTAGTAGTCAAGATGTCACTAAGTCTAACTCCCTCATTTCATAGATAAGAAGACGGAAGCCCAGAGAGTGCCAAAGGTCACACAGGTCACAGTAAGTGACAGAGCCAGGGTCTGGGCTCCAAATTCAGTAGTCTTCCCACTGTACCACACTGTAGTCCAGTGACTTTGAAGACAAGATAGAGATGACCTTGAAAATAATGCCTATGAGAGAAATTCCCAGTACCCATGTGAATTCAAATCTCAGCTCTGCTGCTTCAACTTTGGACAAGTCACTTAATCTCTCTGATCCTTCGATCATTACCTGTAAAATGAAGGGTTGGACAATATGAATTTTTAAGGTCCCTTCTAGCTCTAAACACAGATCCTATAAACTGTGAATATTGTTTCATCAACATTTAAATATCAATACAACAACTTGTTACCTACAAATTCTGCAGGGAAACAAGCAAAGATAAATGAGAAGATTTATTCCAGGAGTTTTTTGGTTAGACAATGCCATATTCGTATTTTAGGTATCTTCTAAGTTGACACATCACTTTTCCTATAATAACTTCATCACCGAATAAATGAAGATCAGAAAAAGTACTAAGAGCACATGTTGTGTTTATAATAATACAATCTTAAACACAGCATGTAAACAAAGACAAATATATTCAAAAATGATTTTATAATTTAGCTAAGTGACTACAAAAGCCTCAAAGGTGAGATGAGAGAAGATACAGTTCTCACCCACCATCCCCTGAAAAATTATGGTGCTAATACCTGAAAAAGATTTTCATTTAAATAATTCAAGGATGTTTAAAATGAAAAACCAATTGTATTTTGAATGTAGAGAAAGGGGTATAAAGTAAAATTCCCTAACAAGAGCTATTTGTATAAAATAACCTATGTCACCAGTTAAAAATGGAAACAGTTATAAACTCCATACAGATTAATCTTGGCTTTGAGATTCAACAAACCTTGACTATAGACACTCTCTAGTCCCTGAAGTTCAAGCCTAGAAACATCAATTCTCTGAAAGCATACCAGAAAGACCTGAGACATGACTTTTAAGGCAGTAAGTATTTAAACCACAGAATTCTACAATCAGAATCAATGTTTATTGCACTCAGAATCAGAAGGCACTAGCAGCACAACATGTACTTCACTTTACAAAATTCAGTCTATTTCATTCCACTTGTCTCAACCAGCCACAACAAAGCTTTGTCTGATACCTCTAACTTGTACTTGTGAAAGCTCTCTTACAAAGGCCATTAAGCTATAGTTCACTGATGCAATAGCAACTCAGGTGACATAGTAATAAACTCCTCATTTTACACATGGGAAACAGGTCTAGAGCATCAAAGTGCCTTCCTTAAATTTTATATACACCTAATTCCAGATTGGCTAGAACAATGAATCATCCCCTGAAGTAGTTGGATTATTCAAATGTATAGTATATATTTCTACGGGGCTGGTATCAATTTGCATATTTTACATAATTATAACTTTGAAGAGTACAAATCTGAATACATGCAACCACTTCAGGGATTCATAATCTACACTAACTAGTTTGGTAGCTAGCTGTAGTGTATTAATGGCAAAATGGGCTAAAATCCAGCAACACTCTGAGCCACATTTTCCTTACAGGTAAAATGAGCGAGTTAGATCAAAAGTTTTTTAGGGTCCCTACCAATTCTAAGGTTTTTTGTCTGTTTAACTAATTTCTACGTAGAGATGGAATTAAATGTTACTGAACCTTGTAAATAATTATGACATCTCTGAACACCTATCTGTAAATCAAAATTTTATTCACCATAGCATTTTCATTTAATTGCAATATCAGTACTGCTTTATTTTCATTCATTAGACACAAATTTCTCTTATACTATGTGCTGGAAGATAACATATAGAATAGTGTGTTCAGGTCTTTATGAAATATTATTAAAAGTCCATTGACAAGATGAAGATGGGTGGAGAGCAATCCTGTTGGGTAAGGGCCTTGAGATCATGCCACAGAGGATCACAATGGAAAGATCTAAAAGTGAAATCTTCACTTGAGTCTTCAAGTGCAGAAGACAGCATAAGAAAGAAAGCTATAGGAACTTTTTAGTCACAGATAGAAAAGGGATTTAAGAATCATGCTTTCAAAAACTATGGAGGGTGGGGCAAATTTTGGAATGAGCAGCATAAGCATGTGGCAACCAAACAACTATCTATATTCAAATTACAGGATGACCTCTGCCCTATAAATGAGTGTAAGATGGTATAAAGGATGAAGTATTCTTTAAAAATGGAAGGCATCAAGATAAAAACCAAAAAGAAATAGATCTAAATAAGGTGAGAGGGAAATCAATCTGTCAGGAAACCAAAAGATGTAAGAATGTGGCAGAGAAGAGAATAAGAATTATCAAATACTTGAGAGTTGGGGCATAAGGATTAAATGTGCAATTTTACTGGGATAGGGAATTCCCTGAAGAGGAAAATGCCTTTACCAACAGTGAAAAAAGGCAATTAAAACCGCTCTCTTCTAGAGGTACCACAGGGCTGGAAAAGAATGTTGTGTCAGTGTTCAAACCAAATGTGAGAATTTGCCATTTATGAGGCTGTGAATCTGACTTCTTTTCATGGCAAAATTCTAGAATCCATTATTACAGGGGTGGTTAGAAAGCATTTAGAAAAAATGACCCTGAGCACAGAGTCAGCATGGATTCATCAAGAACAGTTCATGATATCCTAAACTCTTTTCCTTGTATGACAGGTAACTCATCAATCAGAGGAATGCTGTATATACAGTTTATCTAGATTTTAGCAAAATATTTGACAAATTGTCTCCTTCTATCCTTGCTGAAAATAAGAAGAGATGTGGGCTAAATGAAAGTATACTTATGCATATTCAATTAAATGACTGTACCCAAAAGGTAGTCATTAATGGGTCAGTAGCAACCTGGAAAGAATGTGCTAGTAGAGTTTTCTCAGGCTTGTTCTTGACCTGTTATAGGAATGGGAATCTGAAGATCTTCCCTGCCCCTAGGCCCTTTGATAGGCTTAAGTGACTCTGAGAACCTTCCCTGATTTGAAAATATACTCTGCCCCCTAATAGACTGAATGTGGTCACATGGAGCCTGTGGCAGGAGGCTTGTTTTTCAGGAATGCTCACACCTGGTTACTTTGTGATTGGGCAGTGGGTCAAAAGGGTTATAACATCCTCTGAGCCAGGAGAAGGCTATATATACCCTGATGTGAGGTTTTACTTTGGGGCTCACTTTGGGAAGAGCTGTGTGATTGGGCCAGACAAGAGTCTGGGCAGCCATCGGGCTGCCCCTCCCAGCCCCCCAAGCTTTGAAAACCCAGATGTTGGTCCTTCCCCCTCTGGTAACTGACTAGGTATGGCTGTAATGGTCAGACAGCCGGAAGACTGTCTGCTGATCTGTTTCTCTGTTTGCTTGTAACTTCTGTTTGTATTCTCTGAAGTTCAGGGTGCTGACTTTTTCCCCTGAATTAGGTAAATAATATATGTTTGGTTGATTAAAGTAAGATTGTTAACCAACCCATTTTGAGTTGCTTTCCTTTGGAGAAGCAGATCTAAGAACCTGTGATGGCAGCCATCCTGGGTATGCTAGGGTGCTTGCTGCTACACCTGTGGATTTTTATCACTGTTAGATAAAAGGAATACGTAGCATATTTACCAAATTTGCAAGTGACACAAAGCTAGGAATGATTGTTAACCAACCTGCTTACTATCAGTCAGGATTAAAAAAAAAAGTTGTCAAGAGACAGGAACATTAGGGCAACTATAACAAGATAAAATTCAGTAAGGAAAAATTCTCTACTCATGTTAAAAAAAAAAAACAACAATTTTAGAAATACAAGACAGAAGAGATATGATCGGGGGTATGGCCAGCCAAGAGAAGCTAGAGTAATCTTGGACTTCAGATCCAGAATGAGGTAGGTGAAAGGTCCCATTGCACAATCTCCCTATTCTGCTCAGTCTACATCTAGAGGACAGTATTCAATTCCAGGTGCCGTATTTTAGGAGGGGTATCAAGATGTAAAGTATCCAGAAGAAGACGATTAGGATAATGCAAGTTCAGAGATTAGGCCTCAGCTTCTTTATCTTTAAAGAAAGAAAAATAATGCAAGCAGTCAAGAGAAAGAGTCTAAATAGCAGAACACCCCCAGCATCACACAACTTGGCAAAAGGAAAAATTTGAAATACAATATTCCAAAAAGTAAAAGGTTTAAGGCTTATAATCAAGACGAGTTTACAATGCAAATGACATATAATTCTACATGGGGAGAGAATTTGCAAGAATTCTTGATGAAAAGACCAAAGTTGAATAAAAAATGAAATGTACATGAAGTAAGGAAAATACACATTTCACCAACTGGAAGGGAAAAAAATGTTTTAACTTAGGAAAGAAAAGACAAATGTCTCTTCAGAATCTTCAAGATCATAGAGAGAATTAAAATAAATCAAGGTGTTTGTTGGTTTTAAGGGAGGAACGAAAAATGGAAGCAAGAAGGAATAGATTAGGAAAGAAATGAGGAAAAGGGGGAAAGAATTTGCTATTTCACATAAATGTGGTACCCAAGAAGTATACAAACATGGAAAAAGAGATGGAGTATCAGGCATCACATGCCCTCACTCTTTTAAACACACACAAATAATTTGGTGTAGAAATACATTAATTCCAACATGGAAACTGGTAGGGACCGAAGGAAAAGAGGAAGAAGGATAAGAGAATTTGAAGGAAGGAAATACATAACTAATAATCATAACCATGAATTAGACAAACTTACACATAAAATACAGCAGGGTAGCAGAAGAGATCAGAAAACAATTCAATAATGTGTTTGTTTATAAGAAACACACTTGAAACAAAGATTCACACAAAATTAAATGAGGTGATATAGCAGAATTTATGCTTTAGCTAAATTTTTAAAAGTAGAGTTGGCAATCATGCCTCAGACAAGGTAATATTATAAAAATAGACATGGTTGAAAAGATAATCAGAGAAAGTACATCATACTAGGCACTAGAGATAATGAAAGATAGTAACATCAATACTTAATATATATACACTGGACGGCATAGTACCTAAATTATTAAGGAAAAGTGAAACAAATGTCAAGGAGCAAAAGGCAGTAAAGCTATAACAGCTGGCGAGCCCAAAGTGCCCACTTCAGAACTAGACAAATTTAACAAAAAGATATTTAAGTTAAGAATTGGATAGATTTCTGGAAATTAATGAATAGGAATAAAAACAACCTACATACTCCCAAACCATGCATGGCACCTTTATTAAAACTGACCATGTGATAAAGCATAAAAGTCTCAAAATGCCCCCCAATTTTTACTTTGAGTCCAAATTTCCATACAAGGAAAGCAGAAATAACATTGTTTCCCAATTAAGAAAGGTAATAAAAAAAAGTCTTGGAGGAGAGTAAAAGACTCAACAAAAGGTGCATAGAAAGTTCTTGCAGCAGCACAGCTGTCTAATTTCCTACCTTTGAAGATTCAGCAGCCCAGAGCACAGCAGAAAATCTAAATGAGCTTTACTTTGTCCAGCTCTGCTCCCTGGGAATTTAATAGGATATGCAGGCAGATATTTTTTTTTTTTTTAAGAAATTAAAATTGTCGTAGATGGTGGATTAGAAGCAGGTCCTCCCTGCAGCTTCCACCTTCCCCAATTCATGTAAAAGGGGACTCTGAACAAACTTTGGAGCTACAGAAGCCACAAAATGACACAGAGAAGCTAACCTCCTGCTAAGGACAACCTGGCAGGCTGGCAGGAATCGGCCAGAGCAGCACTCTGGGAGCCAAGCCCAGGCCCGGGTGAGCAGGAGGTTTTGGCCCCAGGGTGGGCCTGATCAGACACCCGCTGGAGGGACTCCAGATCACCAGTAGTTGCGGCGATCCAGAATTATCAATACATAGATGCGAAGGACAAAGTGAGAGGTCGGTGCAATGTGGACTTTGGGACCCAGGAGTTGGAAGTGAGTCGGCTTTTACCCCCGGGGCAAGAAGCTGCTGAGGGCTGTGGCACAGCTGCCACCAGGTGGCAGCTTCAGCTCCTGGCCTGCAGAGTGTAGGGGGACCAAGCAACCAGTCTGAGGGCTAATCCTTGCTTAAACCTGCTTGGATCTGGATTGCGGCCTAGGGTGGAAGTCCTGGGGTGTGTGACCAGCTTGCCAGAGTGTGTGGAGGCTTCAGCAAGGGCATCCAACAAATACCTCCAGCAGCTGAGCAAACCCCAGTGTTTGGTACGAAGCTCCCCTGTCTGGTGGCAGAGTCCTACCGTGGCAAAAAGCCCAAAAGTCAAGTAATTGAGTGGCAACATGACCAGGCAAAGGAAACAAAGCAAACAGAAGAACCCAACATTAGACTCCTATTTTGGGGACAAAAAGGATCAAAACATGGAACAGGAGGAAGACAGCGAAGTTAGAACTCCTGCACCAAAAGCTTCGAAGGAAAATATGAGCTGGTTACAGGCCACAGAGGACCTTAAGAAGCAGATAAGGGAAGTGGAGGAAAAATTGGGAAGGGAAATGAGAATGATGCAAGAAAATTATTAAATGAGAGTCAACAGCCTGACTGAGGAAAATAACACCTTAAAAAACAGACTAACTCAAATGGCAAAGGAGGCTCAAAAAGGCAATGAGGAGAAGAATGCCTTAAGAAGCATAATTTGCCAGATGGAAAAAGAATCTCAAAAGCTCAGAGGAGAATCATTCCTTCAGAATTACATTGGAGCATATGGAAGCTAAGGACTTTATGAGAAATTAAGATGCTGTTAAACAGATCCAAACAAATGAAAGAATAGAAGGAAATGTGAAATATCTCATTGGAAAAACCACTGACCTCGAAAATAAATTCAGGAGATATAATTTAAAAATTATTGGACTACATGAAAGCCATGATCAAAGAAAGAACCTAGAAACCATCCTCCAAGAAATCCTCAAGGAAAACTGCCCTGATGTTTTAGAGCCAGAGGACATAACAGAGGTTGAAAGAATCCACCGATCACTTCCTGAAAAAGATCCCCAAAAGGAAAATCCTAGGAATATTATAGCCAGGTTCTGGAATTCCCAGATCAAGGAGAGAATATTACAAGCAGCCAGGAAGAAACAATTTTAATATTGTTGAAACACAATCAGGATAACCTAGGATCTGGCAGCTCGAAGGGCTTGGAATATGATATTCCAGAAGGCAAAGGAGCTGGGATTAAAACCAAGAATCACCTACCCAGCACAACTCAGTATCATGTTTCAGGGGAAAATATGGTCATTCAGTGGAATAGAGGACTTTCAAGCATTCTTGATGAAAAAACCAGAGTTGAATAGAAAATTTGACATTCACATACAAGAAGCAAGAGAAGCATGAGAAGGTAAACAGGGAAAAGAAATCATAAGGAGCTTATCAAAGTTGAACTATTAACATTCCTACATGGAAAAACAATAATTGTAACTGATGAAACACTTCTCACAATGAAAATAGTTGAAGGGAATAGAAATATGTGTGTATATATATGTGTGTGTGTGTGTGTATGTCTATAAGGGCATATGAATACATATGTGAATGTTTGTTTATATGTTTACGGGTATACATAGATAGAGGGCACAGGACCAATTTAATAGGAAGGGATGATACTTAAAAATTAAGAAATTAAAGAAAGCAAGAAATTAAGAAGCAAGAGAGGAATATGATGAGAGAAGATGGGGAGAGACAGAATGGGGTAAACGATCTCATATAGAAGAGTCAAGGGAAAATGGTTACAATAGAGGGGAAGAATAGGAAGGCAAAAGGGAATGGGTCAACCTTATTCTCATTGAATTTGCCTTGGGGAGGGAATGAAATACACACTAAATAGGGTATCTCACACTACAGGAGAGTAGAGGGGAAAGGGATGAGAGGGGGGATGATGGAAGGGAGGGCAGGGTGGGGGGAGGGAAGTTAGAAGCACCCACTTTTGAAAAGGTACAGGATCAAAGTAGAGAATAGAACAAGTGGGAGGTGGGATAGGAGGGAGGGAAATATAGTCAGTCTTTTACAGTATATCTACTATGTTAATGTTTTGCATTAGCTACACATGTACAACCTATACTGAACTGCTTATCTTCCCAGTAAGGGTTGGTGACAAGGTCAGAAGGGAATGAATTTGGAATTCAAAGTTTTAAAATCAAATGTTTAAAAATATATATATTTTATTATTAATACTATTTTACATGTAATTGGAAAATAAGATATACAAGTACTGGGGAATAGAGATCCACCATGCCCTATTAGAAAAGTTGAAAGGGGTATGGGAGAAAATATGGGAGAGAGTAGACTGGAGGAGGGGATATCCTGTGGTGCTGCTATTTTCGAGCAGTGGGTAGGGGTAAAATGGGGAGAAAATTTGTAACTCAAAATCTGGAAGAAATGAATGATGTAAATCAGAAGTTAATAAAGCATTTGAAAAATGAAAAAAAATTTTTAAAATAATAAAATAAAAGTCTCAAAATTCAGAAGAGCAAAAGTATTAAACACATCCTTTACAAACCATAACCCAATAAAAATTAATGTCAATAAAGGATTTTAAGGAAAGGAATCAAACTTAACTGGTGATTGAAGAATTATCTTTGGCTCAGCCCAGGTGCTATTTTCTCCATGTAATCTTTCCTTATTTTCATCCCAAAATATTCTTTCCATCTTCAAATATTCCCTAGACTACTGAGAGGCTGTTAGGTGGTGAAGCAATTAAAGAGTCCTGGATTTGGAGCCAGGAAAACCTAAATTCAAATTTCACCTTCGGGGCGGCTAGGTGGCACAGTGAATAGAGCAGTGGCCCTGGAGTCAGGAGGACCTCAGTTCAAATCCAGCCTCAGACACTTAACACAAAAACTTGTCGTGTGACCTTGGGCAAGTCACAACCCCAACTGCCCTCCAAGAAGGAAGGAAGGAGGGAGGGAGGGAGGGAGGGAGGGAGGGAAGGAAGGAAGGAAGGAAGGAAGGAAGGAAGGAAGGAAGGAAGGAAGGAAGGAAGGAAGGAAGGAAGGAAGGAAGGAAGGAAGGAAAGAAGAACATGAGCCAAGCATGGCTTCACCAAGAATTGTTTATATAGTAAGGAAACTGGAGAGCAGTTTCATAGAAGATAAGAGTTAAACTAACATTTTACACCATACACCACAGAAAGTTCCAGATGGATACATGGCCTACATATCAAAGGCACATTACAAACAATAAAAAAAAAATTTCACCTTCGATATTTGCTAGCTGCAACTACATGATGCTGGGCATGACACTTAACCTCTATATGTTTTCATCTGGAAAATGAGGTTAATAACAGCACCTATTTCACAGGGTTGTTTTGAGAAATAAATAAGATAACATATATAAAGAATGTTGCAAACTCTTAAGTGCTATATAAATGTGATGATGATGATAATGTTTAAAGGACTCTCTCAGGAATTTTCCTTTGCCTCCACCACACTCTATCTTACCAGCTAGAAAAGCTTCAAATACAGGTCAGGTAATTGCTGATGAAGTTAAAATGCAAGGTTAAGTAGAGAGTTAATAAGAGAGCAACTAGTAGCACTAGGTAAGTAAAAAAAAAAATCCCAAGGCACTGAAAGAACTGGGGATGTGAATGTTGTACATCTTTGAAAGATCTTGGAGAATGGAAGAGACTGATGGATATAATAAGCTGTCCTGACTTAAAATACATGAAGCAACTGTAAAGTATGCAAACTATACACAGAAAAGAGATACCTCTTCTCCCTACCTCCTTTATAAACTCCTTGAGGACAGGGACAGTGTTTTGCCTCTTTTTGTACCCCCAGAACCAAAGCACAGTGCCTGATACATAGTAATTGATTAATAAATGCTTACTGATGTACTGAAATTTGAAGATGATCTCTGGCTGAGTTCCTTAGGAAACAGTGCTTAGAAAAAAGCTGTAATGGTAGGCTTATCAAAGATATAGACACTAAAATGCTAAGAGAAAATGCTAACCTGATGCATTAAAGTCAAGATTCAAATAATTCTCTATAAGGTAGGACATGGAGTCAAATATAATTAAATGAAATCTTATGGGGACAAATTTAAAATTCTGTCCTTGGGTTAAAAAAAAATCAATCATATACACAACTGAACAGGAGGTTGAGATCAAGACCATATTTTGGAAATTACTCTATGCTTTCAATGATAAGCCATCCCCCACAAAAGCTCTTCTCTAGCACCTCCTCATTATGTCACATACAGTAAATCAAAACTACAGCTAAACCAAAGGATAACAGAAAGATGTGTGTTGGAGTATGAGGCTTAGATATGACCTGCCCATGAAAAAAGGCGTAAGGACACAATCAAAAGACATGTATAACTAGAAAAGGTGTTAATTCAGTGAAATAACAAAAATGATAGCTTATTAATAGGTAACAAGTACCAGTGCTACCCTGGTACTTTCAACATATTAAAAGAGCCAAAGGAAGACTTTCAGAGTGTTGCATAAATTATGAAAAGCATGAATAACAATCAGAGGATGAAAGGGTCTAAAAAGACTGCACTTTATACTAGTAGAGAGATTTCACAAATCCAGCTAAATAAGATGGGGTGTCTTGGGTTCCCTTTAGGAATATTCTGCAAATATGCTATTCTTGTTTGAATCGGTCACAGTACTTTATAGAGTCCACTTCCAATGTTTATTAAGCTATACTGTGCAGTCATTTTAAAGTATTACTGGCTGAGAATTTTCAAACTAAATTTAGTTTAGGAGGTTTCTAGTTACAGGAGAAACTAAAGGCTGATCTATTTTCTCTCAAAACAGTTACAATACCAACAACAGCTGTGGAAAGATTTTAAGCCACTGTAGCTCTAGTCTTCTTTAAAAATTACCTAGGGAGTTTCCAACATTCACAATAATTTCTCTCATCTGCTGAGAATCTCAAAACAGTAATTTTGTTGACTTATCTACTGGTTGAAAAGTTTATTAAATTTTTGTTTTGCAGTGTGGTATAAAGCAATGGTGTAAAATTCAAATAAAGAGAACCCTGCTGGCCCTCCCATTCACTTAGAAAAACACAAATTAATATTATCTATGTTGTATTATATTTTAAATGTATTTTTCTCTCAATAACATATTAACTTAACTTGGGCCTCATTAGAATTTTACTGGCCACATTTGGCCCAGGCCTCAATTTTGGCATCTTGGTGCAGTAAAGAGAGGAAACTCTTAGAATCAAACAAAATGGTCTAGATAATAACTCTTCTGACACCATCCAATTCATCTCTTAATTTTTTTTTTTTTGCCTTTGGAGGGGCAGTTAGGGTTAAGTGACTTGCCCAAGGTCACACAGCTAGTAAGTGTTAAGTGTCTGAAGCTGCATTTGAACTCAGGTCCTCGTGACTCCAGGGCCAGCGTTCTATTCACTGTGCCAACCTAGCTGCCCCCCAATTCATCTCTTTATGCTATTTTAAAAAATCAAAAACATTTATGGAGTCATTATCAATCCAATTTAAACTGTAGCAAGGGATCAATACAAAATATACTGGAGGGAATCTGCAGGGAAGACAACCTACTCTGACATCTTGCCTCACACATATACTAGCTATAGTACCCTGAACAGGTCAATCTACCTCTCTAGGCCTCAGTTCATCTACAAAATGAGGGGCTTGGAAAAGATGGCCTCTAAGGTCGCTCCCAGCTCTAAATCTATGATCACATGATTTTTAAAAAATATTTGGGTAATATAAGCAATTTATGAATATAACATGTCACAAATGGAAAAATACCTGAAAAACATTTGTTTATAAAGACAAACTTCTTTCCATAATATTCTTCAGATTAGACTATATGATATCACAAAGCACAATAGTATTCTGAAATCTTAAGCAGTGTTAGTTCTGTGTGTACTTTGTCCTAGGGGTGTGTCACTATGCTAAAACACAGAGATGTAGTAGCAAGCACCCCAGTGCCCCCAGGGTGGCTGCCAACACAGGTTCTTAGATCTGCTTTGCTAAAGGAAAGCAACTCAAAACTGGTTAACAAGCTTACTTTAATCAGTCAAATATATATCATTTACCTAGTTCAGGGGAAAAAGGTCAGCACCCCAAACTTCAGAGTATACAGACAGAATTATCAAGAGAGAGAAACAGATCAAGTAGACAGGTTTCCAAACTGTCCAACCATTACATCCATACCAAATCAACATCTGGGTTTTTCAAAGGGGGGCTCTCATCAAAGGCTTCCCAGAGTCTCATCTGATCAAATCACAGAACACTTCTCAAAGTGAGCCCCAAAGCAAAGCCTCACATCAGGGATTGTATAGCCTTCTTCTGGGTCAGAGAATGTAATCACCCTCTTGACCCCAGCCCAATCACACAGCATCAAGGTGTGGGCATTCCTGAAAACCAAGCCTCCTGCCACAGGCTCCATGTGACCACATTCAGCCTATTAGGAGGCAGAGTATATTTTCAAATCAAGGAAGGTTCTCAGAGTCTCTTAAGACTATCAAAGGGCCTAGGGGCAGGGAAGATCTTTAAATTTGCATTTCCATTACATTCAGCCCCAATATCTTTCATGCCCATAGCATAGTCAATTTACTTTTGAATTAGCACTAAACATCTCTTAGGTCACATTTTCAAGATACAGAACTAAAGTTACCAAAGTGGCCACTGGGCCTTAAACAAACACAAAGTACATTGCATTATCACCTCAATTCAAAACAAGAGTCCAAATAAAGTTGGAGGGGGGTGTCCTTTCCCTCACACAGCTCCAGCCCCTGCTTCCAAGTACAGAAGACGGGGCTGGGCAACAAAACCAACAAGGTGGGGTCCTTGGGGGTCCAAGGCACTTCATCCCACCCACCACAGTCACAAGTCCATCCCCCCCTGGGTCCCAAACTGTGGGATGCAGCAAGGAAACACATTCAGTGACCCTGCTTTGCTGCTCAGTTCTTATCTTTTCCTTGGCTGAATTCCGAACTCCTGTGTTCCTTCTCCTCCCACAGGAGACAGCAGCTCCTGGCTTCTGCCCAGGTCCCGAACCCAGATGTTGATTTGATATGGATGTAATGGTTGGACAGTTTGGAAACCTGTCTACTTGATCTGTTTCTCTGTCTTGAGAATTCTGTCTGTGTATTCTCAAGTTCGGGGTGCTGATCTTTTTCCCCTGAACTAGGTAAATGATATATATTTGACTGATTAAAGTAAGCTTGTTAACCAATTTTGAGTTGCTTTCCTTTAGCAAAGCAGATCTAAGAACCTGTGTTGGCAGCCACCCTGGGAACACTGGGGTGCTTGCTGCTACAAGAGATTAAGTGACCATTCAAGTTCATAAAGCCACAAAGCCAAGGCTAAAAGACATATGGTAAGCCTCTGATACATAGTCCTATTACTAACTTACTAAATCGTGCTACTTTTTTTTTTTACTCTTATCCTAATAAGGATGAAAACTTCACAGTATAGAAGCAAAAACTTTTTTTTGAGTTGAGTCTGAGTTGAGGAAATCTTTTTCAAATCTAGACTATAATCCTTACTACCTGTGTGACCCTACATAAATCAATTTCTGTGAGCCTTAGTGTCACCATGTATAAAATGGGGATAACAACACTTGCACTACTGAAATCATGGGACTGTGAGGAAAGCACTATGCAAACTATAAAACACCATATGCCAGTTATTATGAGGATCTCTTCTCCATTCAATAAAAATGGTTTTTATAGTAACTAATTAAAAATATTATATTCTACATGTTTCTAGTCCAACTTAAAAATTCCAAGAAACTGTGGGTATGAGAAGTTGAGGAGTGACATCACTATTTACAAATATCTGTATTAATATGTAGTCATATGACTATACTTATATATGAGCTATGTGTTTTCTAATGCCAAGATCTAGCTTCATACAACTCATGGAAGTTTAGAAATTTATAGTATTTCAAAGTATTTAGTGCAAAATTTATTCCACTGAAATCCAGATTCAACTTAGGGAGTTTCTCATTCCACTGACCGTAGCAAATCTATACAATATAAAAATCAGCTATATGCAGCTAACTAAAATTACAATAATATCTTAAAAGGCAAGAATCTCATTCACTGGGGCGGCTAGGTAGTGCAGTGAATACAGCACCGGCCCTGGAGTCTGGAGGACCTGAGTTCAAATCCAGCCTCAGACACTTGACACACTTACTAGCTGTGTGACATTGGGGAAGTCACTTAACCCCAATTGCCCTCAAAAAAAAAAAAAAAGAATCTCATTCACTTTGGGTGAGTGGCATCCATATATGTAAAGGAGATGAAGATAACAAAGAATGGCAAGACCTCAAAGAGAACATTCTCTAGAAACGACTATTTTATAACCCTCAGGTTATAATGTCCCCAGAATATCAAAAGAGCTTATATACTCTTGCCAATCTACTCCTGTCAAGTAAATACTTTTTTATTTCTACTAATTAAGCTGTCTTTCTGAAATAATACAACTTTAAAATACTTCTGAAATCTCCTAAATTTGGGGTTACTAGCTTGCAAAGCAAAATCAAGCTAGTTTTGAGTTTCTCTTTCATTGCATCAAGAAATATAAGATTTCTTAAAAAAAACTTTTAACTACTAAATGCAAGAAAATTCCATCAGTCTGAGAAGTATGCTGTTTTCATAAAATTTTATATTCAGTTTTGATTACCCATGTTAACTTATAACCTGAGAAGATAAGAAGGAAAAAAATCTCTCTCTGACCTCGTGGAGTTTATAATATGGGTAGTGTATATAAGCCAATACAAAAGATGAAAAATGTACTTAAGTGCAAATTACTATGGGAGCTCCTTAGAATGTAAGTACTTTGAATACAGGTTTGTTAAACATCCTCAAAACAACAAGATCCAAAGCAAGAAACATGGAAAACTGTCTAGTTACTGCTCTGCATATTAGGAAATGAAAGAATGGACTGAATTAAAGGCTTTCAATCACCTATCAGGGATAGGTAAAAGAGATGCTAGTATTGAGTGGTAGAACTGTTCCAGATGATCTCAAAGGCAGCTTCCAAACTCTGATTCCATGTTTCAAACAAGGAAGGTGGTAGTCAACTGTGTCAAGCATAGCAGAAAGGCAATAATAATAATTTTAAAATGTTAATTAAATTAGAAATAAATAGAAATACTTTATATTTCTATATATATATATTTTTCTATATAGAAATATAAAAATAAGAAATAAGAAATAGAAAGGTGAGGAAAAAATCATTGGGTTAGCGACTAAAAGATGGCTGGTTACCTTGGAAAGAATAGCTTCGGGTCAGAAGCCAGATTAGAAAGGGTTGAAAATTGGGTAGAAAGGGAAGTAGAGATATACAGTTGACTTCATTAGCACCATTAAGGCTTGGCAGGATGAGGTACATAACTGGAATATGATAGGCTCTAGAAGGGTACTTATTTTGAAAAGAACAAGGTAGTTAAAAGAAGGTAGACAGGCACAGCAGAAATGCATAAGAAAATTTGCTTATGTTGAAAGCAATCCAGAGCTCCTGGACTGGGATGAGGGAATGGGCAGAGAATGGTGGAGAGAACTTGGTTGGTCAACAAGCAGTAAGAAAGAGAAGTAATATGCTTAGAGGGGAAAAAAGAGTAAAAAGATGGAGTTCAATAAATATATAAGCCTAGAAGAGATATAGGTAGTAATGGAGTACTTCAATTATCTGCTAGTGTTCTTTCTGCCCAAAATGGAATTAACAATTTTTATATCTGTTTTCTAAAAGCTTTGTTTTCATGTCATTCATTTCTGAATATTCACCCTGAAATTAAATCTTCTCTTATAACAAAGAAACAAAAGTAAACAAACACAACCCAACAGGATAACCTTATCTGACAATAAGTAACATTTTCTACTCATTCTTCCCATACCTCTGCTGAGAAGGTGGTATATTTCATTACTTATTCTCCAAGAATAATATTTCTTATAACAATTCAATCACTGTAGCCATTGCATATACTGTTCTTTTAGCTTGGTGACTCAGTTCATGTAAATCTTCCCATGATTCTCTGAACTCTCATATTTGTCTTTCCTTACACAATCATATTCCATTACATTTACATAACACAATTTGCTTACTAATTCTCCAATCAATGGACACCTTTTCTTCCTGTTCTTTGCAACCACAAAAAAAAGAGAAAAAAGAAAAAAATGCTAAAACATTCAGGAATACACTAAATTCTTCTGTTTGTTCTACTTGGGGTATATGCCTCAAAGTAGGATAAATAGGTCAAACGATATAAACAATCTAGTCACTTTTCTCAAATAATTCTATTTGTATTGTATGTCAGATCAGTTGGGTCAATTGACGGTTCCACTAATAATGTATTAGAGTGCCTGTTTTACACAGCCCTTCTAACATCAACTGTTTCAGGCATTTTTGTCATCTTTGACAGTTTGCTTTGTTTTAAATTACATTTCTCTTATTAGTGATTTGGAATATGCTTTCAAATGATTGTTGATAACATGCAATTCTTTTGAAAACAGCTATATATTTAATTACTTCTATGTATTTTGAACATCAGGTTTTGATCAAAGATATCTAGTCCAAACATTTACTCACCTAATATCTTGAGTTGTCTTAATAATTACACCCCTCATGATAAACTAGAGGAATCAGTAAAGAAAACCTGAAATCTGAATTTGATTCTCTTCAACAAGGATGAGCAGAATCACATGGGTTAAGATGATAACTTCCACCTTAAGATTTTTAATTTAGAGAACTGGAAAGACTGCTTCTTTCCTAATCATGACACAAATGAAAAAGCAAGAGGCTAGAAGTAAAGAGAAATGAGTTTTAGTTCTAATTGTTACTAAGTAGCTATGCGTCCCTAAGTATGAGCATCAGTTTCCTCATCTCTAAAATGAAGGAGAGAAGCGGTCTGGCGCAGAGCATTGAGAGCCAGCCTGAGTCAGAAGAACAGGGTTCTAGCTCTGCTTCAGGTAAGTAGCCTGCTGTGGGCCTTTGGGCTAATCTGTATTAGGAGCACGAGCCCCCTCAGCAACAAGCTCCTTATGCCAAATGAAATCACATGTCTGTACCAAAATTTAAAAAGAAGCAGCTAAGACTGACGATCTCTTTCTGGGGTTGTGCTGAAGATCTCAACTTCAAAGAAGTTTCACAGACACACACATGGGACCATTTGCTTACAGCTCCTTCTCCACTTTCTTCCTATTCTACCTCAACCAAATAACTTGTCCACTTTTTCCTCCTTCACCTCTGCTTTGGATAAAGAGGTAACAATTCTTGCCAAGGTCATCCCCTCTACAAGACCTCTTGATCCCAGTACCACCTATATTGTGGGAGTGCCCTCCACTTTCACCCCACTCTCTCAAATCTTCAATCTTTCTCTGTGTAATGGATTCTTTCCTACTGCCTACAAACATCCTGCCTCTGCCATCCTCCCTTCAACAATTAACCACCATTAGCTATTTCCCTTGCTATCTTCTTGGAGAAATTCCTTGAGAAAATCCAGACTATGGGCCTCCACTTCCACTCCTCTTACTCTTATTAACCTATCAGCAATCTGGCTTCCAAGCTTATTAGCCAACTGACACTGCCCTCTCCAAGGTTAGCAATAATTCCTTAATTGCCTAATTTAGCGGTGCTTTTCTCAAGTCTCAAATTTTTTATCTCTGCAGCCTTTTACACTTGATTACTTTCTCCTCCTGGATTCTCGTTCCTCTCTAAGTTTTCACTGATGTTCTCTTCTGATTCTGCTCCTGCCTGACAGATCCTTCTCAGTCTTTCTTGCTAGATTCTTCATCCATATCACACCCACTAACTTTGAGCATCATAATAAGTTTTGTCCTGGACCCTTTTTTTTCTTTCCTCGATACTATCTCTATTGGTGACCTCATCATCTTTAATGGGTTCAATTATCATCTCTATGCATATGATTGTTAGTTCTATATATCTAGCCACAGTCTCTCTCCCATGCTCCAATCTTACATCATCAATTGCCTTTTGGTATCTAGACTGGATCTCCTGTAAGCATCTAGAGAATATGTACAAAACAGAACTCCTTATTCCCCCCCCCCACCCACCCATTCTCCCTTCTTTCCAACTTCCCTACTACTATAGGGAGCACCACCAACTTTCCTGTCACCCAGAATTATAACCTTGGAGTCATCCTCACTTCCTTACTTCCATTCACCTCACATAACCAACATTTGCTAAGTCTTGTAATTTCTGCTTTCACAGCTTCTCCTAAATATCATTCTTTTCTCACCACTCAAAAACCACTCTAATTCAGGTCTTTATCACCTCTCTCCCTGACTATCAAATAGCCTTCTACTTAATCTCCCTGCTTCAGACATCTCTTCCTACTCCAATTCATCTTCCACTCAACTGCCAAAGTGGTTTTCCTAAGACATAGGTCTAACCATCTTCTTCCCTTACTCAATAAACTCTAGTGCAGGCTTGCACAACCTGAAGCCCACCAAATGAATTCCGACAGCCCACAAAAGATGTAGAGGATGTTTTCCCCCATTTTTCACCAGCCACCAGAAATCCTTTGGTGTACCCACAGACCGTGGGTTGCAGGTTGTGCAGGCCTGCTCTGGTGGCTGCCTATTACCTCCAGAATCAAATATAAGTTCCTGGGTTTGGCATTTAAAAGCATTTTACTTTCCAATCTTCTTCCACTATACATATAGCTCCATATACTCTAAGATTCAGCCACATTATCTTATTGTACTTGACATTCTATCTCCTGACTATATGCTTTTGCACTGCTTGTCCCTGATGCCCGGAATACTCTTATCTTCCTCACCTCTATCAGTTTCCTTGGATTGTTCAAGATTCAGGTCAAGGGGCCACCTTCTAGGAAAGTGACCAGTCCCCCTAGCTGCTAGTGCTTTCATCTCTGAAATTACCTTCCACTTACTCTCTATATATCTTAAATGTACCTATGTGTTTTTGTGTTTGTCTCTTTCATTAGAATGACAGCTCCTTGAAGGCATGAATCATATTTCCCTTTCTTTATATCCTCAGTGCTTAAGCAGTGTCCTGCACATAGATGTTGAGGATTGTAATGGTAGTATAATTTTGAATTTGAAGATCCCTTTGTGTTGGCAAAAGTAGCAGGTACTTAGCACTTAGTAATTGATCAAGCCTCTGTTGGGGAAACAGAAGGTATGAACTCCTGTCTCCTGTTACTGATGTAACAGGAAGGAGTTGGCTGAAGGAAGTAGCTAATGCTGTGTATATAAGAAAAGCCCCAGAGAGGCACAGTCAGAATTTCCTTGAGATCTGGTGGCAGAACAGCTAAAGAAAAATGGAGAACTGAGTCCTGAAAACTTGTGGTGGTGGAGCTTCTTCTGAACAGGAGCCTGAAGCCAGGAGTCCAGGAGCCCACAGCCAGGAGGCCAGAGCCAGGAGCTGGAGCCAAGAGCCAGGAGCCCAGGAGCCCGGAATCCGGAATGAGGAGCCCTGGAGCCCAGGTGACTGAAGCATGACTGGGATGCTGAGACTTTGCGGCTTGGTTGAGCCTTGAATTCCCTGGAGAAGAAATGGTGAAGGAGCTGACATGGACCAGACCCTGTGAATGCCAGTATGGAGCAGGACCTGCCCAGAGAGCTGGTCAAGGAACTGGGAGCTGTCTGCCATTGAACTGAGGTGACAGTCTGATGAATCCAGATAGAATCTGGGACCATGGAAGGGGATCCAGGGAATCTGAGAACAGGCCCCAAGTCAAGATGAAAAGACTTCTCCTTGGGTACTGAGTAATTATGGAATTATAGTTTACTAGTGACCTAAGGGTTTTGTGTATGATACTTAGTAAGACTTTGCTGAATAAGTGACTGATTGTACTTTGAGTACATTGATAATTGTTACTGATAAGTGACTGATTGAGTTAATCAAAACTTTGCCCCATGAGTGGAAGACTTTGAGTATTGTACTTTGAGACTACTGATAAATGACTAATTGAGTTAAGAGTGACTATTTTACTTTGAAACTATGTTGTGAATATTATATTGTGATTTTCTGCAATAAGTTGTAATATTGTGAATGCTGTACCTTGATTTTCCATGGATGTTTTGATTTTGTTATGGAATAGAGTGATCACTATACTGAGTAATCAGAACCTTTAAAAAGCTGTTCACAGTAGCAGTTCTTCTGGAAAGCTTCTGTGCATGGCATTACAAGGATTCATGGAGGACATGAGGAGTTAACATTCATCCATATCCTAAATCTATTGTATTCATACCAGACAGTTTTCATAAGCTATCAATGAGTCAAGAGCTGACCTATTCCTACAAGGACAGAAAAGCTACCGTGTTTCCCCGATGATAAGACACTGTCTTATTATTTTTTTTGGACAGAAAATCACCAGAGGGCTTATTTTCAGGGGAGGGCTTATTTTAATGAACATTGACAGCAGTTTTAATAAACAGGTAAATGTGAACAAAAAAATGTACCAGCAAGCAAATCACTGGAGAAGAACAGGATGATGCGCTCACTGCTGCAGCTCTGATTGGATGCAGCTCGGAGGGGGGGGGGGGTTTCACCCGGGGGGGGGGGGGCGGTGCATACAGAGGGTACTGTAACGTAGCGTGTAGTGCAGGGGATCACCTTCACTACAGTAGCAATCTCAATAGGGCTTATTTTCGGGGGAGGGCTTATTTTAGAGGAATCTTACACAGTAAGGGGAGGGCTTATTTTCGGGATAGGTCTTATTATTGGGGAAACACGGTAGCTATGCTTGCTCTGAGAAAGAAAATCAAAATCTCAAACATTCAGGTGGCTAGGTGGTGCAGTGAACAGAGCACCAGCCCTGGAGTCAGGAGGACCTGAGTTCAAATCTGACCTGAGACACTTAACACAAAAAAACAGCCATGTGACCTTGGGCAAGTCACTTAACCCCAACTGCCCTACCTTCCCCCCTCCCCCCCCAAAATCTCAAACATAGATCCCTGAGAACCATCTTCCAATTCATATCCTTTTCTTCTACCATGACTCAAGAATACTTTCCTGCATTAAAATCAACCAACTATTTTCCAAAGCACCATAAGCCCACTCCTATTATTCTCTTTCAATGTACTCTAATAATAACAGCAATTTCTCCACACTTAGAATGATTATTGTGACTTTCTTGTTTCTTCCAACAACTTTAAAAAAATTCCACAGAAATTTAAGTTATTACCACACTGGAAGCCTGATAGGTACAAGATGCTTTTTTAGATACTAAGATACTATTATTTCCCAATTTGAAAATGTGATGCTAATTTCAAAAAATGAAAGTTTAAGCTATCTGTCCAAAGTTATTAACTAGAATCTCCCTGAAAATTTGGACACTGTTTACCTCTTAGACACACTATCCTCCCTAGGCTTAGTGACAATGCTCTTGGTTCTTCTGCCTGGCTAATCAATCCTCCTCAGTTTTTGTTTGTTTCTTTTTTTTTATTGTTTTTGCCAGAGCATTATTTTCCTCCCAACAAGTGGTTCCATGTCCCAAAAGGCTATATCCTGGGTTCCATTTTCTTTCTACATTTTTGATGGTGATCACATCAATTACTATCTTCATCAGTTATCTTGATTCTGATAATTACCTACCAGCTCTTTATATTCAGCCCTTATTTCTCTCATGAACTAAAGTCCCACACATTACTAACTGCCTCCTAGACATCTCCACTTGAGAATGTCCCAAAGGCATCTCAAATTCAGCAGGTCCAAAACAGAGCTGATAATATTTTCTCCTCCCTTCCCCAAATTTCCTTTTTGTTGAGTAGACCCAAGTTCACAACCTCAAATGCCCATATCTATTCAGTTGCCAAGTCTTATTGCTCCTACTTTCAAAACATCTCTCAGATCTGTTCCCTTCTCTCTTTTCCCACAGTCCCTGCCCTACTTCCAAGTCCCCATCATCTCTCACCCTGACTCCTTCAAATGCTTCCTAACTGGGCTTCTGTCTCCAGTACCAACTTAATCCAATCTATCCCTCTCTCCTTTCCTCCCCGACCCTGGCAGCTGCCAAACTGATTACATGGTCTGACCACGCCACCCCTACTCAAAAACATTCAACTGCTTCCTATTTTCCTAAAATACAAACTCCTCATGCTGACATTTAAAATGCTCTGTTCTATATGGCTTCTACTTACCTTTCTTCATATTATTTTCCCTTTTGCTATTGTAATACAATTGTACTGGCTGGTTAGTCAGCCCCTAAACACAACATTCTATGTTCAGCCTCCATGAATTTGTATATGTTATTGCTTGCCATGTGTGAAAATGCACTCAGTTCTTTCTCACTTTTACCTTGTAGAATCCTTTGTTTCATTCAACACATAGCTTAGATGCCACTTTTTAAATAATACCTTTTATGATTAGCACTCTCTTCCTCTCAAAATTACCTTGCACTTAATGTAAGGTCCTTAAGAGGACCTGGTTTATTTTTACTTCTATCTGCAGGACAGAGTCAATGCTTAATAAATATTTGATTTATTGATTTAAATGGAATGAAGAAAGCAGCTTAGGTGGTAAAGAGGACTAAATTACAGTCCTTATTCTATTAAATGATTCATTGCAGGACCTTGGGCTAGTTACTAGTCTCAGTTTTGTTATCTGTAAAATGAGAGAATTTGATAAAATAGTCTGTAAGGTTCTTTCTCGTCCTAATATTCTATTATTCCATGGTTGCTTATAAGGAAATTAAATAAAAAAAGAAGATATTATCATTTGACATAACCTATGAAGAGTGATAACCTTTATTTATACCACAGTAAACTTTTTTCCTTTGACCTCTTTCCATTTCCAACACTGTTGGACAGAGTTCTTCCAATGCATACTTCAAAATTTTTTTCTGGAATGCCTGGGTAAGTACTTCAATTATTTTCAGTAAAATTAGTGCTTAAGAAATAAAAAAATGGTCTCTAAGGAATGCTTAGAAACTTTCTTTACAATTCATTTCAAACATTTACTAAACACCTACTATTTGCAACCAGGCAGCTATGTGGCACAGTGGATGGAGTGCAGGGCCTGGAGTTGGGAGGACTGTCTCCTTGAGTTCAAATCCGGCCTAAGGCACTTATTAGCTGTGTGACCCTGTTTGCCTCAGTTTCCTCATCTACAAAATAAGAAAGAAATGGCAATCCACTCCAATGTCTTTGTCAAGAAGATCCCAAATAGGATCACAAAGAGTTGGATACAACTAAAATAACTGAACAACAACTATTTACAAAATACTATGCTGGGTACTGGGAATATAAAGATAAATAAACCCTAATCTCAGGAAGCTAAGGATCTGATAGAAAGACATGTATACTAACAACTAGATACCATGTACACTAACTAGGATACTAGACAGTGAAATATAAGTGCACAGAGGTGGCCCAGGCAGTGAACTAGGAGAAAGGATTCAGCTGAGGGAGAAGAAAGGTCAAGGAAAAAGATGGCATGAATTAGGTTTTGGAGGACAGCAGTACTTCAACCAATGGAGGAGAAAATGGGTAGCAATTAAGTAGCACAGCCAAGATCTCAACCCACGTCCTTGAACTCCAAATTCAATGCTTTTCCTTCTATACTACCATCTAGGTAGCTTGATGATTCAATGGCTAGAGCACCAAACTTAAGGTCAGAAGGATGAGTTCAAATCAAGTTTTAAGACAATGCCTAGTTTAGTGACCCTGGGCAAGTGGTTTAATCACTATCTGCCTTGGTTTCCTCAATTGTAAAATGTGGATAATAAGAGCATGTACTTCCCATAGTTGTGAGGATCAAATGAAAAAATATTTGTAAAGCACATAGCAGGCATTTTAATAAATGCTTGTTTCCTTTCTTCCTTCCTATCACATTGCCTCCAACAACTATAAGAATAGTGGTGCTGATGACTAAAAATAAAGCAGTTGGAGGGAAGGAGTCTATTTTGGCAAAAAAATGAAGAGCTCAATTTTGAACACGTTGAGTTTAAGGACTATGTAAGATATCCATTCTATTTATAGGCATAGATATAGGTATAACATGCATAAAATACTTAAAGATACCTTAGGAAGATGTCCTTGATTAAAACAATCAAGCCTTAAATTATATGCAGGGTTAAAGCCGGAAAGAACTTTAGAAATCAACTAGGCAAATCTCTCATGTTATAGATCAGGGAATGCAATTATATTATTTTTCAGAAGCAGCTTGGTATAGTGCAGGGGTAGTGAACCTGTGGCCTTGAGGCCTCCAGTTCTTCAAGTAGAGCCCTTTGACTGAACTCAATCAAAGGACCTAGAAGGCCACATGTGGCCTTGAGGCTGCAGGTTCCCTTGGACTAGACTATGGTCGAGTGCTGGACTAGGAGTCAGGAAGACCAGAAATCCCACCTCAGATACTTACCATCTATGTGGTCCTAGGCAAGTCACTTAATTTCCCTTAGCTTTAGTTTCCTCATCGGTTAAATGAGAGGGGTGGATGTGATAGCCTCTACTATCTTTCCCATAACAATGCAGGATTATTGTATTTTGGGAGGAGACACACAAACCCATAATTTTTTTGTAACTTCAGGGTTATCTGTGACTTTTCTCACATCTCACATTCAGTCAAATGGATTTGAATGCCACACCATTACTACTTGTTTTACTCTCCTAGTCTCGATGTATGTTAACAATTAGGATACAAGGAATAATGAAATAAGTGCACAGAGGTGGTCCAGGTAATGAATTAGGAGAAATCAGATGTGGGAGAGACTACAATGAGATGAACATGAATTAGGTTTTGAAAAAAGGCAAAACTTCAACCAATGGAGAGTATCCCCTGGTTTCTAAAATTCTACTGTTGCACTAAAGGTTTTTGTTACCATCCACCTACTTTACTGGATTTGGATTTACTGATTCTGTACTTTGATCACGTTATTTTTTCACGCTTGTAATGCCCTCTATCTGGCGAATTGTAGAGTATCCTGCTTGGTGGTTCAAGGGATAGAGCTCTGGGCCTGGAATTAGGAAGACCTGTGTTCAAATCTCACCTCAAGTTATGTCCTAGCTGTGTGACTCTGAGCAAATCACTTAACCTCTGGTTGCCTGAGTTTCTTCTACTTTAAAATGGGGATAATAGCATGTAGCTCCTAAGGTGAGACAATATGATGAGAGACAATATTTGTAAAGTGTTTAGCATAGTGTCTGGCACATAAATGCTAGCTACTAGTGTTGATTTTGTTATCTTTAAAAGTTCAACTGAAATGCCATCTCCTCCATAAAAGTTTCCCTGATCCAAGTCAGTAATGACGTTTTTCCAATGGGATCTCATGCTCACGTACTATTATTTCACAGATATCTGTGCAGTTGTCACATTCCCATATTAGACTATAAACTGCATGTAGTTTCTATTTAACATTTGTAACTTGCTTAGGACCTGACACAAGGCTTTTCACAAAGCAGATCCTAAATACTTCTCTTTCAAGACTTCTAATGGTGAAGCTTAAAACTTTATGATATACTTTAAAGTACTGAAAAGCATCAAATACTATATTTTTTAAAAGCTACATAGAAACTAAGAGATAAAACCATTTGACCATGAGATCAAATGTTTCTTTTCATCTCATACTTTTTACATTAAAAAAATCCTATTTTAAGCATAAGATCATAGTTTAGAGCTGGACAGTCCCTTGGAGGTTATATAGATTGGTCCTCTGCTTTAACAGATAAGAAAAGACCCAGCAAGGTTGTGAGTTTTGAAAAAAAAATTTTTTTTTGAAATATTCTTAAGTAAAGCTTTTTTTCCCAATTAAATATATTTTTTTTCTCTCTAAAAGTCAGCTAAAACAGATTCCATGATCTTTGAATCATAGAATCAGAACTAGAACGGACCTCTGGGGTTCCTGAGCCCAACCAACCTCCCAATGTAAAAATTTCTAAAACTCCCCTGACAGATGGTTTAGTTCAACTTTAGTTCAGCCCATTATTTATTTTCTAAAAATACCAGGGACTTCTTGGGTTAAATAAAGTTGAAAGGTCGTAACTACTCTTAGATTAAGAAGTGGAGTAATACATCTTTTCAAATGGTGTTGGTGGAAATGTAGGCCTAACATTTCTAATTTAAGAGGCAGCAAGCATCACAGAATAATACTAAAGAAGATCATCCCTTAAAGGAAGAAAAAGTTGTCTTCTTTGAATCTCTAGCTCTTTCAAATTCTTTCTGAAAATGCATTCTTTTGCCAGCAGCTTGTTACAGGGGAAAAGTATAACAGACTTGAGTGCCATAAAAGACATATGAAACCTGGTTCATTTACTACATGATCGTTCAGTCATTTTTCAGTTGTATCTGACTCTTGGTAATCCCATTTGCGGTTTTCTTGACAAAGATACTGGAGTAGTTTGCCTTCTCCTTCTCCAGCTCATTTTACAGATGAGGAAACTGAGGCAAAAAAGGGGTAAGTTACTTGCCCAGGGCGAAAGACTTGTCCAGAGTTTTCTGGAATCCAGGTCTGGCATTCTACCTACTGCACCACGTAGCTGTCCCTACTACGTGACCATAGGCAAGTTATTTAACTTCTCAGCCTTAATTTCTTCATTCTAAGATGAAGTATTTAAACCACCTACTTCAGAAAGCTGTTAGGAAAATGTGTTATACATAATTACATTAAGCTCTGAATTTTTATGATACAAATTCAGATGACAATTCAGGCTACAAATAAGATGATTTATAGAAATATTAATATAAGGCAGTCAATGGATTGCCTACATACAATATTAGTACCTGCAGAAAACATGTATCTGTCCATTGTTCATTCACTGTTTTTAAATCCATTTCTGAGATTAAAAAAAATTAATACAGTATATATTGATACATTCCTCCTTTTCACTAGGATTTTTAAATTTCATGCATTTTAGAGAAGATACAAACAGAAGAATATGTCTCTTATTCTCCCTAGATCCTCCTACTTGTCTCAGAAACAACTGAGCAAGGGATGATCTACTACATAACTAGGAGATGCAAAGGTCAAATTCTCTATAAGTATATTATAGCAAAGTCAAGACTAATACTAAAGTATATGATTTAGCTATTTGATATGGATGGGGTAGGGAGGGTATGAGTGAAATTAACCTTATATTTAGTATCACTGTTAATAAATAGGATTGATGAAATTTTCCATTATGTTACTTTTGAGGATGTAAGGTCACTTAATTGTGACCCAGTTGCCTTGCTACACTTCTCCCCTTACCCAAGATTTACATAATGGCACACTCCATTGCACCTTATTGCTCAACTCTTACACAACTCTGGTAGAGCTGATGCTAGTCAATCAATGAGCAAGTATTTATAAATCTACAGAGAACACAAAAAACTAGAAAAGTACATGCCCTCAAGGAGTTTGCATTCTGGAAGGTTGGGGAGGAGATAAACCAGAATACAGATAAGTAAAGTCCTCAATTTGTACATACTTATGTGAATGTGTCAGTCTCTCTATTGAATTTATGCTCTATGGAGGATGGACTGTTTGATATACATCACTGCATCATCTCGAGGTGTTAACATAGTGCCTGGAACATAGCAAGAACTTAAGAAATGGTTGTTAACTGATACAAATAAAAAATACATACAAAGTAAATGCCAGAGAATTTAGAGTAGATACAGTGAGACCAGATGGGGTGGAGAAGAGTGGGATGATTCAGGAAGGTCTTTACAGAGAATATGATGTCCAAACTTAGTCTTGGTCTTGAAAGAAACTAGGGTTAACTATTCTAAAAAGCAGAGAGGGAAGGGTATGCATCCCAGGAATGGGGAAAACACTGTGCAAAGACAAAAATGAAAGAAGGAAGATGCCGGATGAGAAATAACCAGTAGGATACCAACCCTGAACTGCAGAATGGGTAAAGGGGAATAATAATAAAATTCTACTATTAATGGGCAGCTGGGTAAATAGAGTGCCAGGTCTGGAGTCCAGAAGACTCATCTTCCAGAGTTCAAATCTGGCCCCTGACACTAGCAGTGTTACCCAGGACAAGTCCCTTAACCCATTTGTCTCAGTTTTTTCAAATATAAAATGAGCTAAAGAAGGAAATGAGGCCAAGAATGGGACACAAGAGAACAACTAACAACAACAACAACATTAATTATATGGCACTTTAGAGTTTACAAATGATTTTACAAACATCTCATTCTATCATCACAACTCTGGGAAACAGGTTCTACTATTATTTCCATTTTACAGATGAAGAAACTGAAAAACAGAAATTAAGTGATAGGCCCATGGTCACACAGCTGGAATGAGTTTAAAAGAACTGAACTCAGCTCTTTTTGATGACAGGTCCAGCACTTATCCACCAACAGTCAGTTAATGTGTACTAAAAAGGTAGACTGGAGCCAGATTATTCATGGACCAATATCTCTTAATTTTTTTTTTTTATGATGGGCTAGTTTCATGGTGAAAAATAAAATACCAATTCAGAAGGCTCAAGTTTCAAATGAATATAATTGGCTACTTGTTTAATAGCTTAAGTAAATGATAAATTATGGGAAATTTAAAAAATACATAAATCTACTCAAGATAAGCAAGATCCAGCTTGAATTGGCAGAAAAACTTTCATAATATGCTGTTGTGCCATTCATATCAACTATCAAATGTGAATTGCTTGTAAAAACCTGTAGTTTGAGCTAAATTTCCTCTAGTTACCTCCATCCTCCTACCAAGAGTTTATCATAGCAATATCCCTAGATTTCCCAAAGGAAAAAAAATCAGCAGAGGTTCTCTATAGAAATACTTTTTCCAGAGAACAAATCATACACCAATTTCAGAATATCAAAGAAACACAATGCTGAAAGGATGTACATTGTATGTATGAAGGATAAGTACTTCAAATACACTCAACAGAGAGCATAATCCTGATATACTTTTTTTTAATCCTTGAAAAAAGCAATTATGGTCAATCAAAAGAACTCCAGTATCCCTCAAAATATGTTTAGGCTTACACAATGAAAATATATTCCCTTGAAAAAGTGAAATGTATGAAGTAAGAAATTGCTGGATGAGTTACACTTTTCTCATGCATTTATTAAGAACCTATTGTTTGTATCAAGTTCCTCATCTACAGAAGAAGGCTGCTGGACTCTGATTTCTAAGATTTCCTTCAGCTTTAAAAAATTTCTGAGTTTATAAAGCTCTCTTTACCTGAGAACACGGTGTCAGAGATTAATAGAGCTAGAATGGAAATAATGTAAGTCATGTAATCCAACTCTTTCATTTTTACACATAAGGAAAGGAAGGCCCAAGGAAGTGCCGTGACTTGCCCAACATCACACTGATTCTAAGCGGCCCACATAGTTGAACTCAAAACACCCCGATCCCAAATTCAGCACTTTCTCCACTGTACCAGACTACATATTACTAATATCAAATGATATTGTGTGTATGTATATACACACACATATCACTGCTTTTTTAGGCACATCTTTTTCAATGGTAGTCATAGTGATATTTACGTAGCACTTCAAAGTGCAAATCTTGCAAAACTTAAAGAGATATTTCTTAGAAAAATTCTGAAATCTCTAAGCCCACTCAAGGACCCAAAGATGTCTTACCGTGGGAAAAATATGACTTTATTCTAGCAATAACAACTACATTCTAAATCACCTAACATTATCCTGCTCATCCGTTCACCATGGGCTTAGCAGGCAAATGAACAAACCTAAGCAGGCTTCTTAAGATTGAACAATTCAAATTAAAGTAGCTAATGATTTTTTTAAACACTGTGTTTAATACAGGAAGAGGAAAAAGAAGAAACAGGTGTGCTCACTAGGTCACGTTTACAGAGTTTAAAAAACGTAGGGATTTTTATGACTACCCAGTTTCTTTTCACAAACAAGTGTCCAAGACAATGTTTCAAATATACAAAGATGCACCAACTAAACTTCAACTGCACTGTCTATCACCACGAATTGTTTACCCCTTTCTACGACCACAGTTTAAAGGCTAGGAGTCAAATCAATACAATTTTTTTTTTTTTAAAAGATCTGGTCCCGTTTACCCAGCAATAAGCCGATCGTCAAAATTTAAATACCCCATTAGAAAGACATTTAAAAGCTAGCCCCTAACTCTCCCCGGTCACCTTTACATCACCTAAATGTTCTCTACATCTTCTCCCCAAAATAAAGTCCAAGGCTTAATTAACGAAGTACCCGAAGGATAAAGCCCCGCTGTAAGAATTGTCCCCACATCTGGATTCTGATCATCGCAGGCAAAACCTCTCCACTTCTTTCCCCCACGAGTCGCGGCACCAGCGGACCCAGCGCAAGGCCGCTGGGGTGAGCAGATCCGGGCCATTTCTAAACCAAGCACCTTCCTATCTCCCTTTGGGGGAGGCGAGGAAAGCCGGCGGCCTTAGCAGACACCCCGGAGGTCGGAGGGAAGGGGGGAGCCTGGGGGAGGGAGGGGCCGGGGAGGGTCCCCTTCCCTTCCTCCTCCTCCTCCGCCCCAGGAGGAAGCGTTGACCCTCCAGCTTCTCCCCGCGGGGCGCTCGGCTCCTCCTAGGGGGAGGCTGGGTAAGGGGGTGGGGTTGCTGGGTGTTCCCGGGAGTGCCCGAGCAGCCGCCCCAGCTTGTTTACAGGCCCCGGGCCTGGCCAGGCCGCTACCGCCGCCGCCGCCTCCCCCCCCCAACCTTCAGGAGGAGCCGCCGTCGCCACCGCACAGCCCCCGGAGCGGCCTCCCCGTCCCGGGCCCCTGCGTCCCCGGCGCGGCACTCACCGAAAGCGGCAGAAGAAGAAGCGGGTCCCCGGTCCGAGGCGGTGGCGGCGGCCCGGCTAGGGAGGGGCAAGGGGAAGGGGGGAAGGGAAAGGGGGAGGGGGGTCACCGCCCGTCGCGGGCCGGGCCGGGCCGGGTCGTCCGGGAGGGGGGAAGGGGAGAGGGGGGAAGAAGCGGAACGTGTCTGGGACCCCGGCTCGTGGCGCCCTCGCCGCCGCTCAGATCATCGCAGGCATTGGGACGGAGGCGCGGAGCGGGTCCCGGAGGGGAGCAAACGGCGAGCTCATGGCTGGCGGGCCCCGCCGGCCCCGGGTCGGTCTCGCTGCCCCCCCTCCCCCCACCCCCGCCCCAGCCACCCGGTCCTGCGATCCAGCCGCCGCCGAGTCCCCAAGCTCGGGGCTGAGGAAGCGCCGAGACCCGGTTGTCTCGTACCCGAGCGCGCTCCCGCCTCTAATGTCGCTGCCGCCTCCGCCTCCTGCAGCGCGCACGCGCGCACGCGCGTTCACGCCCCACTCCCTCCTCCTCCTCCTCCTCCTCCTCTCCCTTCTCTACCCCACTTTCCTTCCCTCCGCCCCTTCCTCTCTCCCCTGGACAGCTGCGACTCCCTGTAGCAGCTGGAAAGACCCGGATATTGTTGGGCTGGGACTTCAGCTAGGGTAAGGTGGAGGAGGGGCAGGTTAAGAATGACATCATTCTTCTACCCCATCTTCACTGGTCCGTCGCCACCCAGCGAGGAACTGGAGAGAATAAGAGGTCGTTCGGGGCGGGGGGGGAGGGAGGGGGGGGGATGAGGGGGCGGTCCGGGCCGGGGGGGGGGGGTGCGCGCGCGCGTGCGCGTGCGCCTCTCCGTAGGAAGGGGGGGGCACGGGAGCTCCCACCTTGCCATATACTCCGCCCCCAGCCCTCCCCCACCATCCCACGCCCCATGCACACATCCTGGCTGGTAGCATCATCTCCTGATCTCGGCGTGGTTGAGAAAGTGCATGTTTTGTTCTGAGCGCTGTATAAGCTGTATAATGTGGTCCCAAAATAGCCCTTCAGAAGTCTGGTTGTAGGCAGAGCTTGGTTTCTGATGAGGACTACATGAATTGTAACCGCCCATACCAGGCCTGCGCATCTCTTAAGCTAGACCTGAAACCCAAATAAACCTTATGTATGTACCCACATCCTATGCATACCTCTAGTTTGATCTCTTTACATACTTTTTCTTCCAAATGATTTTCTGAGTATAAATACAAAATATCTACACTGACATGGTATGGAATACTTTTTAACCAGCCATCCAAAAAGCAACTCTAAAACTTAGCCACTCCCCTTTTTAAAATTACAAATATCTAATTTTACAGGTCTCCCAGCATTTTTACTTATCCCAAGGTATTGCTCGACACTGTAGCTCCTCAATAGTCCCTCCTCAGGTAAAATAAGGTTATTCATCTTGTTCATTCCATCCCATCCCACTTCCATTAGTTCTCATATATCCATAAGCCTCTAAACTTCATAAGTGGATAGAGCTCCAGGCCTGGAGTCAGGAAGACCTAAGTTCAAATCCAGCATCAGACTCTTACTAACTGTATGACCCTGGGCAAGTCACTTAACCCTGTTTTCCTCAGTTTCTTCATTTGTAAAGTAAACTGGTGAAGGAAATGATTAACCACTCCAATATCTTTGCCAAGAAAACCCCAAATGGAGTCTCAATCACATGTGACTGAAACAACAAACTTCATACAAGTCCTCTCTTTGCTTAAGCCACTGTTTTCCTCACTAGTTCCACACACACACATACACATACGCCTCTACTCTCATCCTTTGACGCCCACCCACTACTGGGTGTGTATACACACAAGGAACAAATGAGTTCCTAGTAGATATCAGTATGGAGCTAGTGAAATTCCAAAAATTCTGTTTGTAAGTGTTAGTCACATGTCTATGTAACAAAGGACTTCAAAGTGCTGAGGTTTAGTAAGGGTGGATTTTTAAGACCAAAGGAGGACAGAAATGTAACAACCACTTCTGTTAAGGATTAGGGATGAGCTAAACAACTGAAATAGCACGTGCAAGGGTTTCAGAAAGCAATATATAGAAAATCAAAAGCAGTACATCTCCAGAATATGATTTCACTGTCTGATTTTTCTTGCCCTCTTCTGCTAGTAGCTTAACCATTCCATAAATATGACATACATAATAGACATGGTAACAGAAGGGGAATTTTTTTAAGGACTGGAATTTTTTTAGAAGTTTTGCAGAAAAAAAAATAGCACATTTTAAGTGGGGGATGTCCTGGAAAATAATTTTTTTTAATAAATCAAGCATATTAAAAATAGGATTATGATTTCACTTTTGGTGGACTCCTCATTTTGCCTCAACTGTCAATTATATTACTTTGTGCCCTGCTACACTGTTACAGCTAAAAACTAATTTGTTACCTAGACACTAACCTTCTACCAAAACAATCCATCATCTGTCAGTTACTTTTAAAGCTTTTAGCAATGTTGTTTCCTAAGGTTATGGTCCTTTTTCTTCTATTTTCAGAATAAGAAGTTCCTAAGATCTCCAAATCATCCAATTATGAATTGAGCTAGAATCTTTAATAAACACTGTGCCTTTTTTATCCTACCTATCGGGGAGGGAGGGGTTTAGAACTTCTTAGAGTGATAGAAATGGATAATGTCCAAATTCAAATAGTAAAAATAAAATAGACAACATGCCATTTAATCTCCCTGCTCCAGCATCATCTAAGAATCTATTTCCCAATTGTTTCTCCTTACATCTGCCAAGAAAAAAAATGGAATTTAACAATCTTGGGCTTCTCACCAGTTAAAATTTTAAATACATAATTAGGAGGAGCATCATACAGGACACATATGAGTTTGTTGACAATAAAAATGTCGTGGGAAATCATTCATAAAACCCAAACTCCGTTTTTTGGCCCACTAAACAAAATCCATGTAATCGATTATTGCAACAATTCTTCACTCCCCCCCCCATATTTCTCTTTTGGTCTGTCTCTTATTTCCAAGATTAAATCATTCACCACAGCAAAAGCCCATGAGTACTAGATACTTTTCTGCCCCCTCCCAAAAAAACTTAAGACTATCTAGTAACTTTTCAAATGTTGTCAAAAGAAAAAAATTATTACCCTATCTCAATCCCTGTATTCATTCATATTTTCCAGAAAAGTAACTAACAGCTGTGTAAATGTGGTGAGTACAAAAGCAACAAAATGTCAACGATATTAGGCAAATTTTGACTGAATAGGATTAGTGTAGACAGATAAGAGTAATTACATCAATGGGACAAGCCAGAACAACCCTTCCTGAGTAATCCTAATGATTAAAACAGTATGCAATGGGATTTCTGCTCCTATCCCAATACCTTTATAATCCAGGAGAATCTGGAACAATTACAGTGGTTGGTGGGAGGCAGGGGAAGGAGTGAGTAGGAATAAGAAATCCTAGCATAAGGGGAAAAAAAAACAGAATGAGATTTTAAAACTTGGAGTTTGGCTGAGTTGGTCTACCTTAAACTGCCAATATGCTGAAACCCTATTTATCTAGAGACGGCTCTCAAGAAAATTTTAGTGTAAATCAAGATATTTATGAGCTATTAAAATAACACTTTGAGTTAAGAACTAGAAAACTTTTATCTATTATCTTTTAAGTAATATACCTATGGGTGAATATTCCTTTTTTTTTTAGTTCTTTAAGTCACTATTTAGATTTTTTAAAAATAAGTTTAAAACAGGCTTTTAGGTTTGTGTTTTTTTTCAGTTATAGACTTCTCTGGCAGTCTGGTAAAATCTATGGACTCCTCAAAATTCTTTTAAATGAATAAACTTTAAGTATGTAGATTACAAAGAAAACATTATATTGAAATACATTTATCAAAACGTTTAAAAAGTCTGTGGACCCCAGGTTAGAATTCCTGTTTTAGCAGAAATACACAAGGCTAAATGTTCATGTTGAACTAATTTTGTGGTACTTCAAGGAATTTTTTGACAAAATTTAATTTATAATTTTTTAGCCCTGGAATGAACTTATTATACATTGTTTTAGGAAAAAATGGGGGGGGGGGCTGTTTTTGTTTTTTATAACAAAAGGTAAAGAGACTCTGAAATTTTGCTTTAATAGTCTTTAATTCCGGAATTTAGCCTTTTATTTGTCGCTCTACTGAAAACAGCAATCATTTATTAAACATCTACGTATGGCAGACATTGTGCTAGATGCGGAGGATACTTCAACTCTATCAGTTCCTCCTCCAAGGAGCTTATATTCTATTAGGGGAAAATGCATGTACACAGAAAATTATATACAACATAAATTCAAAGTAATTTCTAGATAGGTAGACATAGCAGTTCTTTATGAAGTAGCAAAGAATTAAAAATTAAAGGAGTGCTCATCAGTTGGGACAATGGCTTTATAAATTATGGCATATGAATGGAATGGAATACTATAGTGCTAATAGAATGGAATACTAATGTACTGTAAGAAAAGATGAAAAAACATGGCTTCAGAAAATCTTGAGGAGACTTTTTTGAACTGATACAGAGTGAAGTGAGAACCAGGAGAACAATGTATACCATAGTAACAACATTGTAAAGACAACTTTGTAAGACTTTTTCAGAGAACTCATGATAAAACAGTACCCACCTCCTGACAGAGAGGTCATGGACTCAGGCACATATTGAGACATTTTTGGGGAGAAGAGATATGGCCAAAGTGGGAATTAGTTTTGCCTGATCATGTATAGTTATTATAAGGATCTTATTTTGGGGTTTTCCCCATATGGAGGTAAATAAAAGGAATAGAAAATAGATTCTTGTTAATAAAATAAATTTTTAAAAGATCTGAGATAAACATTTTGTTCAAGATACTTTGATATGACCTAGGTCAGTTTCAACTGAATGTTCCTATTTGTCATTCAATAAGTACTTTGAACAGAATGACAAAGTCTATACAAAATAATTTGACAAATTGGTCTAATCATCTGAAGGTATTATAACTTGCCCCACCTTAAAAAAAGAAAGAACCAAAAAATATTCATTATCCTGCTCTTTTGAAACATTTCCAAACACCAGTCAAGGTGGTTGGTTGCTGTCCGTCATTCTCAAAGTGGACCAAAATGACATCACTAAGCTAGAGAGTCAAGTTTCATTGTGTCTGATTGTGACTGATCAGAACAATATGAGCTCAGAATGTTCTACCACAAATAGGTTGTGTGAACATTGGGGTTGGATTCTCTAAATTTGTGTATCTTGTGTGTCTTTTGAGCTGTTTTAATTCTGCTTTGCTCATAGAGCAAACACCTTCTCTGATATGGGCCCAACATGCTGAGCCATCCTGTACCAATATCTCCCATGTCACACAATCAGTTCCAAAGTTCTTAAGAGAGACCTTAAGAGTGTCATTGTATCTCATCTCTTCTTCTGACTACCATGTTAACACTTGCTCTGTGTGAGTTCTCCATAAAATAGTCTTTTTGGCAAGCATATGTTTTGCATTTGAACAACGTGGCTAGCCCATTAGAGTTATACTCTCTGAAGCAGTTTGAGTACTTGGCAGTTTAGTTCAAGAAAGGACCTCAATGTCTGGTATCTTATCCTGCCAGCTGATCTTCAGAATCTTCCTAAGACAATTCAAATGGAAGTGATTCAGTTTCCTGACATGGCGCTGTTATACTGTCCAGGTTTCATAGACATACAACAATGAGGTCAGTGCAATGGCTATGTAGACCATCAGTTTGGTAGTCAGTCTAATTTAATTAACCTCTTCTCTCCCAGACTTTCCTTCAGAGCCTCCCAAACACTGAGCTGTCTCTGGCAACGTGTGTGTCAACTTCATTATCAATGTGTACATCCTCTACCTAGGTAAGTAAACTTATTCACAGCATTAAAAACTCCATTTTCTGTAACAAATGTTTCCACATGCAGATGGTGTGGTGGTGGCTGATGGAGCACCTATATTTTCTTGGTGATAATTGTTAGGCCAGAAAGTCGCACAAGCAGCAGATAATCAATCCATACTTTGTTGCATCTCAGCTTCAGAGGCTACACGAGATGCACAGTCATCTGAAAACAGAAAATCATGCACCAACACTCCTTCCACTTTGGTCTTGGCTTGTAGCCTTTTTCTTTTTTAAAAAATATTTATTTATTTATTTATTTTTGGTTTAGAACATCAGTTCCACAAACCCTTGAGTCCCAAGTTTTCTCCTCCTCCTTTTCCTCCCCCTCCCCTGCCATGGCAGTATGCAGTCAGATCTAGGTTCTACAAATACCTTCACATTAAACATTAGTCAAGTTGTAAGCTTGTAGCCTTTTCAAGTTGAAGAATTTGCCATCATTGAGGTAGCTGAGCTTGATGCTGTGTTCATCTTCATTGAAAGCTTTTGACAACATGGCTTAAAACATGCTAAAAATCATGAGAGCCAGCACATAGCTTTGTTTTGCTCTATTGGTGACTGGGAAAGGACAAGAGTGTTGCCCATTATCCAGAACTCAGGCAAGTGTGCTATCATGAAATTGATGTACAATGCTGATGAACTTCTCTGGGCAACCAAATTTTACATAATTTTCCATAAGCCCTCATGACTGACAGTAGCAGAGGCCTTGGTCAGATCTACAAATGTTGCATACAGACCTCTCTTCTGCTCCTGGCATTTCTCTTGGAGTTGTTGGGCAGCAAACACCATGTTGACCATTGCTTGGCCCTTTCTGAAGTCACACTGGCTCTCAGGTAGATAACCATCTTCCAAGTAAAAGATCATCATGTTAAGGTGGACTCTGGCAAGAATCTTGCCAACAATGATTAAGAGAGAGAGACACCCCCACCTTCCCACCCCCACCACTACATGATTGTCACAAGACAATCTATTTCCTTTACAATGGAGGCATCCTTGATCTCCTGAGGGATAATCTCCTCTTTCCATATAACCTGTAAAATTTCTGCTTTTGTATGAGCAATGGCCCCCACTGCCTTGTAAATCTCAGCTAGAACAGAATCAGTACCAGGTGCTTTTCCACACAAAAGGAGCCTAATGGCATTGAAAACCTCTTCTTCAGTTGGAACTTTAGCTAGGGAGGGATTGACTTCAATCTGAGGTAAATGGTCAGTGGCCTCAGCATTGATTGATTATGTTCTGTTAAGAACACTATGGAAGTGTTCAGCCCATCTCTCTAGGATCACATCTTGATCACTCATCAATGTGGCTCCATCAGCACTGAGTAGTTGAGATGCATATGTCTTTGTCCCATAAATAGCCTTCAGGGCATCATAAAAGCACTTTGGGTTGTTACTATCAGCATAAAACTGAATTTTGTCTGCTTTCTTACTGAGCCAAGAATCCTGTATTCCTCTAAGTTTTGCTTGTACCTTACTTTTGATGGAATTAAATGCTGCCTTCTTAGAGATGGATGAATTATCTTGTTAGTAAACCCTGTGGAGTTCTCGTTTTTCATTTAGCAGCTTCTGAATTTCCTGATCATTTTCATCAAATCAGTCTTGATGTTTGCAAGTATTTTGACCCAGATGAGCAAATGTAGTGCTATATACCAAAGCCAGTTGAGCTGAACATCAGGGAAATGCCTAGATCAGGCAGCCTAATAAGTTGCTATAACTTGTGTGTGAGGTATTTATGAGTTTGAATATATTTCTCCCAAAGAAATAAATTCTCTGGTCAAGTAGATCTGAATAGAAAAATGAACAAGAAGCCTTCAGAAATCATAGATAATTTTAAGCTGAGAGAGAAAGAAAAGTTTAAAATTAGTTATTTAAATCATCTTTCAGAAACTACTGTGTCTTGCATGTTTATCAACTGTGCATGCCTGAAAAGCTGACAAAAGGTAATAAAACCTTACGTCTGCATAACACTTTTACAATTAACAAAGGGATTTCACATACTTTATCTTACATTAGTTTGCCAATAACTCATTTTTAATAGCTGTGGAAACATTCTCAGAAAGATTAAGTGATTTACCAAAAGTCACACTAAGTTTACAGACAGAACAAGAACATACTCAGGTCTCCTGACTCCCAGTCCAACACACTTTCTAAAATAACAGACTCATCTTCACTATATCCCACTCTACCTTTAACATACCAGTAACAGAGAGACTGTATATGTCTGTAAAAACCATTGGTTTGATAACTCTGCTAGTAATTTAGTACTTCCTTCCATCTTTAGATAGACTTCATTTAAATAAACCTATGCCTAAGAACCCTTTTTCTTCAATGACTACTGCCTTATTTAGCACCCAAGTCATCTGTTCCAGTGCTATTTTTAAAAATTGCTTTCTTTTGGTTTGACTATGGAAGCATTTTTAAATTGAGAGAAATGAGAATATGATAATTTCTTCATACGAAATAGGCTTGTTCTGATTGGCCTCAGGAGGCAGAACTGAGACAATGAGTAGTAATTGAAGGGAGGCAAATTTAGCCTTCACATAAGGAAAATCTTCTTAACAATTAAAGCTATCCAAAAAATGGAATGGCCTATCTCAGGAGATAGTGAATTTCCTATCACTGGAGCTCTACAAACAAAAGTTGAATGACAATTCACTAGGGCTAGAATAGAGGGGATTCTTACTCAGGTACAGGTAGGATTAGATCAGGCCTACACAAGCATGTGGACTTGCAAAAAATGTAGGGGAAAATATCTTTTGTATGTAGAGGAAATCCTTTGGTGAGCCACAAGTTATAAGTGACCTGTGGGCTGCAGTTTGTGCAGGCCTTGATTAGAGGGTCTCTCTGATTCTGTGACACAAGTTTTCAGGATGCTCTTAAGACCACACACATTCTTCATGACAAATACATTTTTCTCTATGCTGCCTGTAGCCATTTGTGTGACATAACCCCACCTCTACCATATGACCTCAAAATAAAATGTAATTTGCATAGAAGAAATTTTTAAAACCTCAGAAACAAACTAGAATGCCTCCAGACCAGGATCAATGATGGTCTGGAATGTATGTGAAAGTTGAAAATCTTTATATGCATGAAAGACATAATTATAATTACTATTCACATTGCTCAATAGGAAAATCTAGAGGAAATGGGGATGTAAATGAGAAAGATGAAGTAGAAAATATATCATTTAGACTAGAGGACTTCAGAGATCCTTTCCAAAGAAGAGAGTCCTAACTTAAGTGCAGTGTGCTAGGCTTTTGTTGGCTGAGATTGGTGACTGTAACCAAAGAAATTTCCTTCTTATCTTACCTTTGTACCCTAGCATACTAGAGATGAAAATCTAAGCAGATAGTCCTGAAGACTTGAAGCTCAGAAGCTAATAGCACACAGTATTTCCCAAGAGAAATTATGAGATCAAGTGTCCCCATAAGATCAGTGTTAGCAATATTCCCAGTGGGGAGGTAGAGCCAAGATGGTGGGATAAAGTGAAAAATTTTGCTGAGTTCTCCCAACTTACCCCTCTAAATAACTTTGAAACAAATATCATCAAATTGAATTCTGAGTGGGAAAACCAACAAAAAAAATTACAGTGAGTCATTTTTCCAAACCAAAAGCTATGGAGAAAGAAAAGAGATGCCTGCAGTCACTGGGGTGGGAGTTGGCACAGAGCATGGCATTACAGAAGCAATATTGATTGTGGACCTGGGAGGTGGCAGCACCAGAAATAGGAATGCTTAATATATAAGGTGAGTAAGGAGATTGAGCATTTGGTCAAAAAAAGATTATATAGATGGACCCCTGAAGTAGCACAGGGGCTCTTTTCAGTAGCTTCATGACCCATTACCCAGTTCCACATCCTAGTTCCAAGGTGGAGAGGAGTGATTGTAGTCGCAAGGGAGCAGGGGCCCTGCCTAGGTAAGGACTGGAGAGCAGACAAAGAGGGCAGAGACCAAACCCTAGATCACACTATTTTAGAAATATTTAAAACTTACAGGCCACCAGACCTAGTTGTGAAAACAGAAGGACATAAAAGCCTAAAGCTCAGGTCAATCACCCCTCACCCTAGAGGTAAGCATAGCCCAACTCTAACATAAAATCCATAGTTAAGAACTAGGCTAGAAAATAATAAGCAAGCAAAAAAATAACCTGACCATAAAAAGCTGCTGTGGTGAAAGGGAAGTTTAAGACACAAACTCAGAAGAAAATGTCTGGGAAAACTAAAAGCAAAACCTCAAAGAAAAATACAGATTGAATACAAATCTGACAAGAATTCCTGGAAAAGATTTTAAAATAGCAAAACTGATTTTAAAATAAAATGAAAGTACTAAAGAAAAAATGGGAAAATAAGAGAAATTCAAGAAACTTTTGAAAAGAGAATAGCTTAGTAAAAGGCATGAAAAAGACTGAAGAAAATAATTGCTTAAACATCAGAAATGGTCAAATGGTTAAAAAAAAAAGGTACAAAACCACACTGAATAGCTTTAAAAATTAGAACTGAAATAAATAAATAAAAATTAAAATAATAATAAATTTAAAAAATAAAAATTAGAGCTGGTAAAACAAAAACTAATGACTCCATGAGATATTAAGAAGAAATAAGACAAAGTCGAAAGACTGAAAATAGAAAATGTGAAATACCTCATCGGACAAATAACTGACCTTCAAAATACGTTGAGAGATTATTTAAGAATTATTGGACTACCTGAAAACCATGATTGAAAAAGAGCCTAGGGACAGGTAGCTGGTGCAATGAATAGAGCACTGGCCATGGAATCAGAAGGACCTGACTTCAAATCCAGCCTCAGACACTTGACACATTAGTTGTATGAACTTGGGCAAGTCATGTAATCCCAATTGCCCTTCCCTGCTCCAAAAAGCAAAAATAAAATAAAAAGGAGCCTATACATTATATTTTGAAAAAGTATAAAGAAAACTGCCCTGATATCTTAGAACCAGAGGGCAAAGTAGAAAATGAAATAGTCTACTGACCACCTCCTCATATGAAATGAAATGAAATATTCTTCAAATGAAATGAAAACATCTAGGAATATTATAGTCAAACCCCAAGATCCCAGGTTAAAGAGAAAATACTGAAAGTAGCCAGAAAGAAATAATTTAAGTACTATGGAGCCACAGTCAGTTTCACACGAGATTTAGCAACTATCACTACGACAGAGTGGTTTGCTGGGAATATTGTTTCCCAGAATGCAAAGGAGCTAAGATTACAACCAAGAATAACCTATCCAACAAAACTGAGTATAATCTTACAGTGGGGAAAAAATAGATATTTAATGAAATAGAAGACTTTCAAGCATTCTTGATGAAAAGACTAGAGCTGGAAAAAATCTTGATATTCACATACAAGACTCAAAGGAAGCATAAAAAGGTGACCATGAAAGGGAAATAATAAAAAATTTAATAAAGTTAAACTGTCTACATTCCTATATGGGAAGATGATCATGTAACTCCTCAGAATTTTATCATTAAAATTAATCAAATTTTATCATTTATCATTAGGGTAATTAGAAGGAATCAGCGTTAGAAGACATGGATGTGAGTCAATTATGTTGAGATGATCTAAAAAAATGAACTGTGAGAAAGAGAAATACAGGATGAGAAGTAGGAAAGGAGAGGTAGAAAAATTAACACATAAAAAGTGCACGAGGAACAGTTTTTATAGTGGAGGAAGATGTGGTGGGCAACATTTGAACTTCACTCTCATCTGAACTTTTTTCAAAGAGGGAATATTGCACACACACACACACACACACACACACACACACACACACACGTAGAAATTAATTTTACCCAACAGGGAAGGATGGGAAGTGGTTAAGAAAAAGGGAAGAGTAGACTAAGGGAAGTAGTAGTCAGAAGCAAAATGCACTTTTGAAACAGAATTTTTAAACAGATAAGGATAAATAAAAGAGAACAAGATAAAGGGAAATACATAATTAGCAATCATAACTGTAAGTAGGATTAATTTACTCATATAATGGAAAAGAATAGCAGACTCCAATAATATGGCATCTGCAAAAGACAGTTGAAACAGAAAGATACACATAGAGTTAAAATAAGGGGCTGGAGATGAATGTATCATAATTCAACTAAAGTGAAAATAAAGAAGGGTGGCAATCACAGTCTCAGACAAAGCAAAAATAGGCCTAATTAAGAGATAATTGGGTAGACATTTTGTTAAAAGGTACTATGGACAATGAATTAATATCAATTCTTAGCATATAGGCACCAAATGGCATAGCATTCCAATTCTTAAAGGAAAAAATAATTGACTTACAGAAGGAAATAGTAAAAATATTCTAGTGGGGAATTTCAATTTACCCCTCTCAGACCTAGATAAATGTAACCATAAAACAAACAAGATAGAAGTTAAGGAGATGGCTATAATTTTTAAAAAGTTAAATATGGTAGAACTCTGGAGAATGCCCAATGGGAATAGAAAGGAGTATACCTCAGCTGTACATGGCACCTTCACAAAAACTGACCATATATTAAAACCTGACAAACAAATGGAAAAAAAATAGAAATATTAAATGCTTGCTTTTCAGTTGACATTACAATAAAAAATGCTTTCAATCAAAGGTCTTTGAAGCATAGATGAAAAATTAGTTGGAAACTAATAATCTAATCCTAAAAATTGTGAATTAACAAATTATAGAAACAATCAATAATTTCATTAAAGATAATGACAACCAGGGGCAGCTAGGTGGCGCAGTGAGTAAAGAACTGGCCCTGGAGTGAGGAGGACCCAACTTCGGTTCCAGCCTTAGCACTTAACACACACACACACACAAAACTAGCCATGTAACCTTGGGGAAGTTACTTAACCCCAATTGCCCTCCAAAAGGCGAAAAAAAAAAAAAAGATAATGGCAACAATGAGACAACATACCAAAATTTGTGGGATGCAGCCAAAGGGGAAATTTGTACCTCTAAACATTTACATCAGTTAAAAATAGAAAAGGAGCGAATCAATGAATTGTGTGTGCAACTAAGAAAAAAAAACTAGAAAAAGAACAGATTAAAAATCCCCAAACATCAAAATAGAAATATTAAAATCAAAGGAGAGATTAATAAAATTGAAAGTAAAAAAAAATGAACTAATGAAACTAGAAGCTTATTATTATTATTTTTATGGAAAAACCCACAATAAAATAGACAAACTATTAGCTAATTTTATTTTTTTCAAAAGATAGAAAACCAGGTGAATGCGCAACCAATGAAGATGAAATTAAATCCATTATTAGGAACTATTTTGCCTAACTATATGTCAATAAAACTACTTATCTAAATGACAAGGACGAACATTTACAAAAATAAAAATTGCCCAGATTAACAAAAAGGAAATAGAATACTTAAATAGCCCTGTCTTACAAAAAGACACCAAACAAGCCATAGATGAGCTTAAGGAAAAACACTAGGATCAGATGGATTTACAAAAATAAAAATTTGAAAAATCAACCAATCATTAAAAGAATAACTAATTTCTTTATTGTATAAACTATTTGAAATAATAAATAAGGAGTACTACCAAATTCCTTCTATGACAGTACTATGATTTTGATACCTAAATCAGGGAGAGAGAAAAAACAGAGAAAGAAAACTATAGGCCAATTTTCCTAATGAATATTAATGCAAAAATTTGAAATAAAATACCAGGAAGAAATACCACAAAGATGATACACTATGATCAGGCTGAATTTATATGAGGAATGCAGGGCTGGTTAAATATTAGAAAATTATAAATAAATCAACCATATTGATAATAACAACACCAAAAATCATGTTTATAACAAAAGATGCACAAAAAGCTTTTGTTAAAATACATCAGCCATTCCTATTAAAAAAAAAATAGAAAGCACAGGAACAAATGAAGTTTTTCTTAAAATGATAAGTAGTAGCTATATAAAGCCAGGAGTAAGCATTATTTGCCATAAGGATAAACCAGAAAAACTTATCACTTTTTGCAGATGACATAAGAACCCTAGAAAGACAACTAAAAAACTAGTCAAAACAATGAACAACTTTAGCAAATTTACAGGCTATAAAATAAATCACCCAAATAATCAGTATTTCTATATATTCCCAACAAAACCCAGCAGGAAGAGATAGAGAAATTCCGTTTAAAAGAACTGCAAACAATATAAACTACTTGGTAGTCTACCTGCCAAAACAAACCCAGAAACTATATGAATGCAATTATAAAACACTTCATGCTAATAAAGATAGATCTAAGTAATTATAGAAATAGTAATTGCTCATGGGTAGACCAAGCCAATATAATAAATATGCCAGTACTACCTAAATTAATTACTTATTTAGTGCCAAACCAATTAGATTACTAAAGAATTATTTATAGAGCTAGAAAAAATAATAAAATTCATCTGTAAGAAAAAAGGTAAAGAAGATCAAGGGAATCAATGGAAAAATGTGAAAGAAAGGGGACAAGCAGTACTGAAACAGTTTGCTACTAGAAGAGAAGTAGAATGGTTGGTCAGTGGGACAGGTTAGATGCAAATAAGCATTTAACAGTAACCTTGAAAAATCCAAAGCTCCTAGTTACTGGGACAAAAACTCACTATTTGACCAAAAAAAAGAAAACTACTGGGAAAACTAGAAAAGTGTGGTAGATAATAGGCAATAGACCAACATCCTCACACCATGTACGAACAAAATCTCAAAATGGATTCGTGATTTAGACGTAAAGGGTGATATCATAAGCAAATCAGGGCAACATGGAAGAAATTACTTGTCATATCTATAGGTAAAAGAAGTCATGACCACAAAAGAAAAAGAGAGTTTTTAAACAGGAGGTAAATAGGATAATTTTGATTACATAAAATTAAAAAGTTTTTGCAGAAATAAAACCAAGGCAGCCAAAATTAGAAGGAAAGCAGGAAGCTGGGAGAAATGTTTGCAACAAATTTCTCCAATAAAGATCTCATCTCTCAAATATATATATAGAACTAAGCCAAATTAATAAGAACCATTCACCAGTTGTTAATTGGTCAAAGGATATGAACAAGCAGTTTTCAGAGGAAAAAAAATCAAAGTTATCAATAGCCATATAAAAAAATGTTCCAAGTCACTAATACTTAGAGAAATGCAAATTTAAACAACTCTGAGGTTCCATCTCATATCCATTAGATTGGCTAAGATTATAGATAAGAAAATGGCAAATGCTGGAAGGGATGTGGGAAAATAAGTACACTAATGCATTGTTGGTGGAGCTGTGGATTATTCCAACCATTCTGAAGAACAGCTAGTAAGTATGCCCAAGGAACTATAAAACTCTGCATACTCTTTGATCCAGCAATACTATTATTAGGTCTATAGCCTAAGGAGATAGAAGAAAAAGGAAAGGGACCAATATGTAGAAAAATATTTATAGCAGCATTTTTTTTTTGCAGGAGAAAAAATTAGAGATTGAGGAGTTCTCCATCAATTGGATCATGACTGAACAAGTTACGGTATATGAATGAGATGGAATACTATTGTCTTATAAGAAATAACAAAGGGGATTGCTTCAGAAAAACTTGGAAGGACCTATATGAACTGATACAAAGTGAAGTAAGCAGAACTAGGAGAGCAATCTATATAGTAGTAGCAATAATATAAGGATAATCAACTATGACTTAGTAATTCTGATCAATACAGTGATTCTAAAAGACACATGATATAAAAAGCTATCCACTTCCAGAGAGTATTGATGGACTCAGAGGGCAGCCTGAAGAACATTTTTTCCTTTCTTTTTATTTTTTTTTCTCAGAACATGTCTAATGCAGAAATATATTTTACATGGCTGTCTATACATAATATTTCTTGCCTTCTCAGTGGGGGAGTGTGGAGGGAAAGAATATGGAACTGTAAATAAAAGAATTAAATTTAAAAATACCTTCCCAATGAATATTTCACACCCAATGGGAGAAGGCCTGGCAACATCTCTAAAAGACAGTCAGTGTCTGGGTTTTATGCTACCTACTCCTCATGTATCTGTGTGATTATGAAAGATGGGGTAAAGGAGTGAAGTGATGTTCTAATGTGACCTTCTTTACCATGCTATTAAATATCCCTTTTTTCCCCTTAACTTAGTGCTCTGACTGACTATAGTACATTTATGGAGGTTCGTGAGATATGGTTTTGAGTGGATGCAGACCCAAAAGATGTCTAAATCTAAAGTGGCTATTCTGGAGGGCTTACATGAGATAGGAGAGTACCCCAGGTATAATAGCACTATAAGATTTAAAGTTAGAAGATACCTTAAAGGTATTCATTTTGCTATTTCCATATTTCTACTTAATCTTCCAGAAACCCAGTATGATGAGAATTCTATGCGGAAAAAATCTGTAAGAATGATAATTCATTTTTTTTCCTTCTGAAAATAACACTTGAATGAATTTTTCTAGCAGTAGAGACGACTATAATTGGTTTCTATTTGAGTAGAAATTCGACTTAGAGATAGTGAACAGCAAGCATCAGAAAGAAGGATATGCTACTCTTAGCACAGTGCCTGGCCCTTAAGTGCATTTTGTTGATTTGACTACCTCCTCTGGTTTACTTGTATTTCTTTATTTGAATGGATTTGTAAATGTTCTTATGCAAAGGCTATACTTCTTTCTGGTATAGTATGATTATATATGAAGATATAGTATGAATTTAAAACTTATACATCTTATAGTAACATGCTTTTTCTTGCTGCCTTTCTTTTTTTGCTTCTGGGATGACCATATTACATGAAATATGGACAATGTGTTGGGCTTGGCTTCCCAAAATCTAGTCCAGGGAATAATTAATAGATTGTGTTTTCAAAGTCTAACACTGGTGATGAGACTAGCTTATAATATAGGAGTCAAAAATTTGTTAATCCATATGCCACTAAAAATACCAGGGAGGGACAGTAGTAAAAAGAGAAGATCTTTGCTGTATGGTATGTGTTCTTAAGTATGAATGAAAGGGGAAAATGGTAGGGAAATGTTACTTCAGTACCTAAGTAAGTAGGTTAAAGAAGCAGCCTGGCATAGTGGATAGAGGACTGGTCTAAGCACCAGGAAGGTCAAAGTTTGAATTTTGTCTCTCTTATTAGCCATGTGACATAAGCCAAGTCATTTAAACTTTCAGTGCTCCAGGGAAGTCTGGAAGTTACAGATAAGTTGGTTACCTGTATCCAGGGACAGGTCTAGGTATACTTTATCTAAAATATTTTAGGTAATAACAAAACTTCAAAATATTGACAGAATGCATCCAGTGTTACAAGACTGTCTACAGGCCTGACAAAGTCAAATCAAGGTTGTTTATCAAAGTCAAGATATCCCTGATTTTCAAGTCATCTCAAATTCTGATTCTTTAGCTCAGGAAGGGATCTTGGCTCAGTCTTTATCTGTAAACAAGGTTATTAATTACTCAGGTACCTCACAAAGTTGTTGTGAGTCAAGTGTCTTAAAATGTGAGTTACTGTTATTATTATTATTACTATGTTCTGTTTGTTCCTGAAACTATTAATCCTCTTCTGGATGAGGATAGTTTGACTCTCCTCACCAGTAAAATCATATAAATGCAAAGTCATCTTCCTCCTTGCCACCCAAAATACTGTCAATTTCATTCAAAGAAGATTTTATTAAGTGCCTACTATATTACAGATGCTGTGCTTGTCACTGGGGCTACAAAGATAAAAGCAAAAGTGGTTCCTGATCTAAAAAAGTTTATATTCTTCTGGGGGAAAACAACACAGAGAAATAAGTAAATGCAAAGTCTAGGGACCTAATAAGAACCGAATATCATATGAAAATTTCCCTTCAGAAAATTCCAATTCTTTGTTGAATATAGGAGTCTAACAGATATAAAATAACTTGGGAATGGAAGTGGGAAATTGTTAGCAACTGTAGGATACATAGGAGATAGTCCTTGAGATGTACCTCTGAATAGATGTAGGAATCTCATCTATTAAACAAAGAATTAGAATTTACTAAAGTGGAGCTATTCATTTTTATTTTATAAAGTATAAACAACTAGAAATATCACAGAATCTCAGAAAAGGAGAACTCAGTAGCCAGATATTTCAACCTACAGGTGAGCAAGGATCTCCCTTTCCAGTGTACCTGACAAAGGGTTTTTCATCCAGGTTTTGCTTGAAGAATGTCAGGGAAGAATACTTACTACTTAGGAATCGTTCTAATTGTTTAGAATTCAATGAGACTGATTTCTACCTTTATACCATTTTTTTTTATCCTAGACTTGCCCTCTAGAGCCAAGCAGAATAGTGGAATCCCTCTTCCACAGTTTAGCTCTTCAAATATTTTAAAACAGTTACTGGGTTCTCCCTAAGTCATCTCTCTTTCAGGTTAAGCACCCTAGTTTCCTTCAGTTGATTTTCATATGGCATGGTCCTCCAGCCCTTCACCATCCTAGCTGACCTTCTTTTGATACCTTACAACTTATCACTGTCCTACCCAAAAAAGAACATAATACTTTACTTTAGGTGTCAAATCTGTTCATTTCTTTTTGCCAATTTTATATGTTTACAAAGTGGAAGGAAAATCAGTTTTCAGTTTCAGATGATGTAAGAGAGACTGTTTACATTTTTAAACAGAAGTATGGTCCAGTGGCAAGAACATGTGACTGGGAGTCATATTTTCATTTTGTGGGTTATATTTTTAGATATACTCATGAGTGACTCATAGAATAACCTTGGGCAAATCACTAGTCATCTATAAGATTCAGGTGAGCCATCTGTAAAACAGAACAAGTAGTAATCTCAATCAGAGTTGTCCTGAACATAAGTGGAATAGACTCTTGTCTCTTTTTTTTGTGTGATTTCATTGGGTTGGGAATTTTGGTCACCCCCAAAATAACATAAAATGAACAGTACTTCCTGTAGAAGATAGATAGTATCTGACATTTCACCAAAAACCTGCTTCCTTTTGTTAAAGGCTCTGATTCTGCTTAAAATGCAAACATCTTCATGTGAATTTAGGTTGGTTTGTTTGTTTAGGATGGAAGGGAAGAAAGAAAGGCCAAAGGCTCCTGAGTAAGAGGGGTTTGAGACAAAATACCGGAGAAGGAAAAAGAGCACAGAAAGCTGACAGTGAAGATAAACTTTACCTATTAAGTTTCATAGGATTTAGAGCTTTGATTGACTTTGTAGATGGTCTAATGATCTAACCATCTCATTTTACACATGAGAGAAGGTAAGATCAAAGAAATGAAGTAATCTTCCCAGGTGAGTAGCAGAACTGGGATCCAAACTCATTTTCTCACTACAAATCCAGGGCTTTTCCTGCTGCATCATCACAATTTTGCTTAAGGAGGATCCTTTATCTCATGGAAAACTCATTTATTATATATCCTTGTCCTTCATTATAAACTACAAAGTCTTACTTGTTATTCAGAGTTTTTATCGGGGCAGCTAGATGGCACAGTGAATAGAGCACCGGCCCTGAAGTCATGAGGACCTGAATTCAAATCCAGCCTCAGACAAGACACAATTACTAGCCATGTGACTTTGGGCAAGTCACTTAACCCCAATTGCCCTCCAAAAAGCAAAAAAAAAAGAGAGAGTTTTTGTCAAGAGTTATTTGCCAATGTTATTGAAGATAACCTGTGCAAAATCCAAACAAAAAAAGTCCTTATTAATGATGAAGTTTATCTGAATCCTCATAATTCATAGATGACATCGTACATATAGTCCCAGAATGCTACAAAGGAGTTTAGGGGGGAAATAGATTTAGATCAGCATTCTATGTGTTATATCACACAATTAGAAACTATCTGAATATAATATAATATAAATATAAAGAATCTAAAGATTAGGAAAAAATGAAAGGTTATGTATGTTTTAGAATTACTATACATATAAGAGAAAGGAGAGCAGGGATTTTTTTTATATCATGGACCTCTTTCTCAGACCAATGAATTTTTAGTACATAAAATAAAATGAATAAGGTTTAAAAAGAAAATTAATTATATTGAAATAAAGATATAATTCTTCCCCATTCATATCTACAGAACCCCTGAAATCTAATCCAGAGACCACAAGTTAATAATCCCCAATATCAAAAGGCAGATATTGTATAAAGGCAGAATTCAGTCTGATTGAATTCTAAATTTCCCCAGAAATTAAATACAAGATATCATGAAAGACAAAAATAGAGAGTATTAGTTACATAAAATTTAAAAGCTTCCTAATGAATGCAGCTAAAATTAGAAAGAATTAAATTATATAAAAAACCTGACATTCTAAGTCTTTAGGGAATTGACACAAATATGTGACTAAAAACTTAACAGTGGTCAAAGGATATGAGCAGATAGTTTTCCAAAGAAGAAATACACACTGCAACCACCTGAAAACAGTCCCAAGCTGTGGTAGGAACAAGACTTCCTAGGGTTCTGTGAGGCCGAACTAGTTTTTTTAAGTCCCTGCCTCACGCAGACTCGGCTAATTTTCTTTTAAAGGTATTGAATCAGTCTTCTATTGAATCAGTGATTGGCTCAGGCTTTGACCAAGCTATCTGGTGGCTGGACTTTAAAAACATGCAGGACCTGGGCTCCTTCTGTAGGCCTCTGACTGAAGAGATGACCAACGCCAACTTAGAAGAGCCACACTCAGATGAATCAAGACTATGTGACCTTCATGAGCATCTCTTCCCTGTTCCACTGCTAAAGCCAAGTAAACCATTTTTATTAATTGTTAGATTGATTACACGTGCAATTTTGTTCTAATTTCAGTCCTAAACTACAAGAGGAATAGCCTGAGTCAGTCCTAGAACATGACAAAAGGTATCATTTTGCACTCGTCAGGCTGGTAAATATGCAAAAAAAGAGAGGGGTAAGAGGGAGACTCATTTTTGGAAGGCCTGTGCGGAGACAGGTCCACCAATTCACTACTGTTGGCACTCTGAATTTGCTTAAGTATTCTGGAAAACACTTAGTAATTATTCAAGAAAAGCTACTAAATTTTTCATACCCTATGACCTGGAGATTCCACTACTATCCCAAAGAAGTTTTGATAGCAAACAAGCAAACAAAAAAAAGGACTTGTGGAAAAAATGTTAATAGCAGTATTACTTGTGATAATAATAATTTGTAAATAAACTGTGCCTTGTAATGATAGCATATTAATATAATGGAATACTACTGTACCTAAAGGAATGACAGATATGCAGAACTCAGAGGAAACTGAGGAAGACTTTTATGAAATGATGAAGATTGAAGAAAAGAAATCCAAAAGAACAATACACAATTACTACAACAATATAAATTAAATCATGGTGCATAAGCAACAAGGCTGATCATTTGCAACAAAGTTAGTACCATATTGTGAAAGTTGAAAATACCTCTCCTTTCTGTTAACATATTCTATTTTATAAGGTTTGTTAGGATGTTTGTTGCAAAATCCCTGCTGTTATAAAACAAAATGTATTGATTAAAAAAAAAATAGTGGACAATCCATGTATCTCTTAAGACATGAACAAGGTGTTTACTCTTGAGAACTTCAAGGTTCCCTGGAACTTTAATTCCTATGGCCTTATGGATTTATGGAGAGACATAAGAAAGGATAGACAAGGCTAAGAAGGTGTAAAAGTTTGATCTGGACTGGTGAAGGGAGTATCCACACTGATTAAAATCATGGATTTACCAAAATACCCAATAATACTGGGAGACTCAAGAGTCTTTAACGACATAATAACTAAAATTTGTATGTCATTTTAAGCCTTGAAAAACTCACAATAATACTATTTATCTCTATTGAACAGGTGAGAAAACATGCTCAGAGAGATTGACTTGTCAAATAGCTGCTTATATATCTCATGTATTGTTAGCATTCAGTGAATGTTTTATAATTATAATAATTAGAAGAATCCACAAATTGTATGTTGTAGACAAAATCAATGGATACTTCTCATGGAGCCCAATTCACCCACATCAGCTGTAGTCTTATGCTTTTTAAAAGAAAATACTTTTTGTTTATATTGTGTTCTTGTAAATATTAGATCCTGAAACAAATGTCTAATAGTTTGTGAATCAATATTATAAAATATATCTCAAGGGGAAAAAGCACTGAAATATGATATAGGAAAGTCACCCTTAAATGTTTTTGTGTTATAAATAACAACAAAAATATTGAAAGTCTAGAGAACAATGTGAATACTTGAAACATATGACACCAAAATTAAAATCCTGACCTGATACAAAATACCAGGAATTAATATGGCCTGGTTAATCATGTGTATGATATCTTGGTTGTGTACCCACAAACATCAGCTTGAAGGCAGTCATAATTTTTAAACATTCAAAAGGTCAGTCATTACCCCAAATCATAATTATATGTTAGAGCTATCTGAAATTAAAAGATCAAAAAATGAGATCCATGGTATCACTAAATTGGCATTATGTCCTCTTTTCACTGTCATCTAAAGCAATTTGGGTTACTGAGGAAATATGGACAAAGTAGTAGAAAGCATCCAGTTAAGTCTAAATTCATATTTTAAATGCTATAGTAGCTAACATGATATAGTAGAAAGAACTGGATAGGAATAAGAAAATCTGGGTTCTAATCCTTGCTTTGCTACTTAAGGAAATGTGTTGCTTTGAGCAAGTCACATTTTATCTCTCTGGTCCTCTGTTATCATGGATAAAATGAAAGGATGAGTCTAGAGTTTTGCTGAGGCTCCTTCCACCTCAAAATTCTTTGTATTGCCTTTTGTAGCAGCAAGCACCCCAAGCGCGTCCTCAGGGTTTGCTGCCCATACATGTTCTTGGATCTGTTTTGTTAAAGGAAAGCAACTCAAAATGGGTTAACAAGCTTACTTTAATCAGTCAGACATATATCGTTTACCTTGTTCAGGGGAAAAGGTCAGCACCCCTAACTTCAAAGTATACAGGCAGAATTATCAAGACAGAAACAGATCAAGTAGACAGATTTCCAAACTGTCCAACCATTACATCCATACCCAGTCAAAATCTGGGTTTCCACATCTGGGTTTTTCAAAGCCGGGGGACTCTCAACAACGGCTTCCCAAAATTCAGATCAAATCACAGAACACTTCTCAAAGTGAGTCCCAAAACAAAGCTACACATCAGGGCTTATATAGCCTTCTCCTGGCTCAGAAAATGTAACAACCTTATTGACTCACTGGCCAATCAAGAAGTATTTACTGAAAAACAAGCCTCCCACCCAAGGTTTCAGGTGCACTTTAGCCTAGGGGCAGGGAAGATCTTCCAAATTTGCATTTCCATTACACCTTTAGTTTAGTATTCTATCACCACTAGGTGGCTCTGATAAACACAAACAGCTGAGCTGTCAGTCATCCACTGAGCCAGTAACTGAATGGACAGACCCCTTACATTTCACTTGCCATCTCTCTTGTCTCTCTCCTTTTTCCTGTCTCTCCTCCCAGAAGGGGGATCTCCCCAAAAGGGTGGGTTTTCAGGGCAAAGGAACAAACTGACCTGCATGCACCTGACCCCAAGGATTGTTCTCTTTCTCCCTCAATTATCATCTTTATTAATTCTTGGTTCCTTGAACCACCAAACCCTCCCCACCCCAATCAAAAATCTCACTTAGGCAGCATTAACTTGAATTGGGATAATCCCAATTGAGATTGATTTATATTGGGGGAACCCTAATAATTTTAAATCTAATTTCCCTGGGTTTTGTCATCCCTCAGTTCCCAATTTTAAAGCTATCATTCAAATATTTTAAATTGGCACCAACTTTAATGACCATCCAGGTTTTAATACATATATATGTGCATGCACACATACTGAGAAAAAGTTAAAATAGTATGTATTACAATTATATAAAAAACCTGACATTCTGAGTCTTTAAGGAATTGACACAAATATGTGACTAAAAACTTAACAGTGGTCAAAGGATATGAGCAGATAGTTTTCCAAAGAAGAAATACACACTATAACCACCTGAAAACATTCCCAAGTCATGGTAGCAACAAGATTTCCCAGGGTTTTGTGAGGGTGAACTAGTTTTTTTAAGGCTCTGCCTCATGCAGACTAGGCTGGTTTTCTTTTAAAGGTATTGAATCAGTCCTCTAGGTGTGATTGGCTCAGGCTATGATGAAGCTATCTGGTGGCTGGTTTTAATCCATCCAGGTTTTAATACATATATATGTGCATGCACACATACTGAGAAAAAGCTTAAAATAATATGGATTACAAGCAGTTTTAAGAGTAGCCATGGATTGCTGCTACAAGGTTAGGGAAGAGAGTCATGAAACCTGGTCTCCCACTATCGATACAGCAAGTCCCCCATTATGGAATGGGTACAGCAGGGGAATATAGTGGGCAGAGGGGTGCGTGGAGAGGTAGCTAACCAGGAAGAGGAACTCTCCCTCCAGGAACATATGGGGGTGTGGAAAGGGGAAGGGAGAAGCCAATGCAGGGCAGCCTCACCACAGACAGTGCTGGCTGATTCTGGAATTCTGTCCTGAGGTCTTCATTGCTTATCCCTGCCACTGGGGATGAAAAATACCTGACAGCCCTTGGTTCAACCTGCAGTGGAAGAGTACATACAGCATATAGAATCCAGCTGGGACACTACTATGGCTCCAACACTTCACCATTCTCACCCTCTCAACCATGTCACATTCTTTGGTTCTCTGTTGCTTGCTTCTTTCTCTCCATATTTCACTTGGTTGGCTTTTGTTATTGTTTTTACCTGCAAGTCCCCTTCAGGATCAGGATCCAAGGAAAAGTTCTCTGGGTAATTTTCCTTCAGGTAAAATCTGAAACCTCTCAGAGCTTAGAGGGAGCTGGAAAGGGGACTATTACCCTTGCTCCATGTCCTTCTGGGGGAGGGTTTCAAAAGGTGAGCTACATCTAATTAGGAGTTATGGGTACCTAACGTCACAGTCTGATTATAGACAATTGTACCTTCCCTAGTTGGATGCTGTTTGCTGGTAAAGAACTATTATTAAGGAAAACATTCAAGAAACTGGTCCAAGGAGACAAACAGACATGTTTTTTGCTTACCTGATGTTTGCCTGAAGCCTAGTTAAAGTTTTATTCAGAGCCAGAAGTTTTACCACTTTCAAAAAAGAAGGCATACTGCTATAATTCTGCCTTTCCTGATATGTCTGAATTCTGTGCATTTGTAAAACTGTCTTCCCTTTATAGGATAGACTCCTTCCACCCTTTTCCTATTGGAATTATCTCCCTTCAAGGCTCAGTTTATTTGTCAACATTTTCATGAAGGTTTCTCTGATTCCCTCTAATAAAGGATATCTCTACTTCCTGATCTCTTATGTTTCCTTACATGATTTCTATTCACTTTTCTGGTTATCAGTTGTATTGAATTTATTTGTGTACATCTCACTCTCCTACTAAAATGTAACCTCCTTAAAGGTAAGAACTATATCATTTTTCTTTTTATGTTCTTTTTACAAAAAACATTTTGTATTTATCCACGGTTTAACGTGATGAGGCTTAGTAAATATTTTAATTGAGTGGCTGTGAGACTTCTCAAATTTGTAGGCTTATTATATATGCTACATCAAATGAACCTTGTATCTTTGGACAACCCTGCTAATTAGGTTGAGATAAGACAAAAAACAGAAGAAAAGAGAATGGGGTCTGGGTGTGGGAGGGAAAAGTTATGGGTTCAGTCATTAATTGGGTATAACACATTAATTTTGAGGGAGAAGAAGGAAAGAGAAATCAAGGTGGCAAATGACCATCTGAGAAGTTTCTGTCTGTTCCTGGCCTGATCTCAACTATATACTCAACAGGTCTATTACTGAACTACAAGTTTCAAGGGTGGGGAGGGCAAGGTAGAAGGATGGGGGATTAGAACCCTCTGCCACTAAGCTGATAAGCAGCCACACCCCAAAGAAGTGAACAGAGGACCAAGGGTTGCTATCTCCAGCAAAACTGAGTTGGCAAACAATAGCAGTAGGGTCTGCTGGCTGAGTTCCCTAAATGATCAGACAGACGTATTCCTTCTTTTTAAATGCATCTCTCACAGAGACTACAGATAGTATTACTATAGCTGAAGGGGCCAGAGAGACTCGAATGGAATGCTGGGAGAGACAGTTGGTGTTGATAATTGAAAAAGTCAATTTTTAAAAATGGTTTGACAATAAGTGTTCCCTGTGGAATCAGAGAGAAGGCATACTATTTTACCAGTGATCCATGAAGATCTATGAAACACAGCTAAGAAAATGGTTTATTGTAAAAAGCTTCTCCCTAAGAAGTCAGGAAGAAGTAATGTGTGTATGTGTGTGTTTGTGTGTGTGTTATCTGCAATCCATGAAGATGTATGAATAATCTATGGAGAACACATGGAGAAAGGTGATGTAAAACATCATCCTCTTCAGGACTATTAGAGAAGGTGTGTGTTTTATTTATGAGGATTCTCTTGGTAAACTATGGAGAGAAACTTTATTTAAAGAGTGATAGCTTAAGTCTGACACAGGGCTGGGGAACCTGTGGCCTCAGGACCACATGTGGCCTTCTAAATCCTTGGGTTCAGCCTTTGGACTAAGTCCATGTTTTACAGAACAAATCCTTTTACTGAGGGGATTTTTTATGTGAAGTTTGGATTCAGTCAAAGAAGAGCACTTAAGGACCTAGCAGATCACGTGTGGCCGTAAGGTCTCAGGTTGTCCACCCCTTTAAGAGAAACTGAGGATATTGCTTCCTGGAAGAAAGATGATGAGGACCAAGAAAGGAGATAGAAATATTTTTCTCTTCTGAAGAAGCTGTTCTCAAATTTATTTTGCAAAGTAGATATTTGAGATTTTATTAGTGGTCTATACTATTTACTGTGGAGAACAACTAAATGTTATAAGGATAATTTTTGAGTGAAAAGTCAACTGACAATTATATTGAAGATTTGAAGTGACATTGGATTGTGACATTGATCATATCCAAAATATTATAATTATATGTCCTTATGTTTACTAATTCTATTGATAAATTATGTAGGCATATATTGAGTAATTTTATTATTTAAATGTAGAAAAATAAGTAATTGCTATAGGGGGAAACAATTTCTCTAGTTCTTTAAATAATTTGTATGAACTAGGGTGGGGGCTTGAGCTGATAGATTACCTGATGAGAAAGATTTTAAGTTTATTTATGAGAAATAAATTACTATGCCCTTAGATTACTTTAGAGTTCAGGAGAATAAAATTAAATAGATAGCAATGAGTCAAGTCATATTGAGGATGGGTGAACTACAAGTGAACATATTAGATGTCAATTAACTTTTCACATGTAAGAGGTTGTATGTGGCATGTCCCATCATCTCTAACTTGTTAGACAGTGACCTCCCTGGAAGCCATAAATAGGAAATTCTATCCTGAGTGCTGGGTCTGACTTAGGTTAGTCTCTCAGTAGTTTAGGTTCAAACTTGAAACAATATAAGATGTTTATAATCTATTGTAGCGGCAAGCACCCCAAGCGTCCTCAGGGTTTGCCATCCATACAGGTTCTTGGATCTGCTTTGTTAAAGGAAAGCAACTCAAAATGGGTTAACAAGCTTACTTTAATCAGTCAGACATATATCGTTTACCTTGTTCAGGGGAAAAGGTCAGCACCCCGAACTTCAAAGTATACAGGCAAAATTATCAAGACAGAAACAGATCAAGTAGACAGATTTCCAAACTGTCCAACCATTACATCCATACCCAGTCAACATCTGGGTTTCCACATCTGGGTTTTTCAAAGCCGGGGGGGCCCTGGACAACGGCTTCCCAGAATAAAGATCAAATCACAGAACACTTCTCAAAGTGAGCCCCCAAAACAAAGCTACACATCAGGGCTTATATAGCCTTCTCCTGGCTCAGAGAATGTAACAACCTTATTGACCCACTGGCCAATCAAAAAGTATCTACTGAAAAAACAAGCCTCCCACCCCAGGCTTCAGGTGCACTTTAGCCTAGGGGCAGGGAAGATCTTCCAAATTTGCATTCCCATTACATCTATTCAACAGCACAAGAAGTCTTCATTGCAGTGGAAGGGCATTCAGAGCAAGAAAGGCAAGGCAAGGCAAGACAAGAAGCATTTATTAAGAAATTGCTATATACCAAGCACTATACTAAATGCTGAGAATACAAATACGAGCAAAAATAAAGTCTGACTTCAAGGAGAAGAGAACACATAAAAAGAGACAAAAAATGGTGAACATGAGGAATGAGGCACCCTTATAGAGTATACTATGCCAGGGCAGGGTGTTGAAGTCCAAGAGAGTGAGATGCATAGTTAGGAGGGAAATGAACCATGGCTGACCTGGGCCATCCACAAAATGGAGGCTCCCTGGAAGGAACTCATTGATTTGATAAGGAGGCTAACATGACAGAGGGATGCCCCAGGCATGGAGGAAAGTTCTGGGGTGAGAAGACAATTAAGCAATGGCGGTGAAATCTCAGTGAGATAAGCAAAGCCAGGAGGAAAATAAGAGAAGGGGTCTTCATCCAGGATATAGCCTTGATTCAGTTGAACACAGCTCTTCTGTTATTGATGAGCTTGCTAACCTTTGGTCAGAGACCTGAGGAAGGAACTCTAGCCCTTTGTATCCATGCTTTTGTATCCAAGTGAACAGGAAGCTACATCAATGGTACGGACTTAGTGTTTCGAGCCAATTAAATGACATGGACACTTTCAATATTTTTTTAAAGGAAATACTGGCCCTAACTTAAATGGGTGGTGGGAGGGGAAGTAAGGAGCTTAGGATATTTACATCACCCACTGGTGGTAAGTAACTAAAAGTCTTCTAGAAGATCTTCCATCACTTAAACGACTATAATAATTTTACATGTGTGTATGCATGCAGATAGGCGTATATATGTATATAATGTATATATTATGTCTATATTCATATAAATAAAACTATGGCATTATGATATCAGAAATACAAGAAGCTTGGTATAGATAGCAAGGAAAGGAAAAACTAAAACAGAAAGATAGCAAAATAAACCCCTTACCAGAAATGACCAAGTAAGTAAGAATAAAAACCAGAAACCCCAGACTTTGCCTTCCCCCGTTAAAAAGATGGAGGCCCAAACTAAAATGATTTGGTCCATATGGAGACTCCACATATTTGCCCTTCCACATGGATAAAGATCTCCAGAAATTCATCATTCTGCAAGATGAAATCAACTCTGCAACTTCTACATCCTCAGCATCCCCTGCCTCTAGGACTTATCATACGTCTTCTTTCCCCCTTTATGTATTGCTTCTCCTCAATAGATTGTGAACTCCTTGAGGATGGGGATCGTTTTATGCCTACCTTTGTATCCCCTGAACTTAGCAGAGTGTTTGACACATAGTAGGTGCTTAATAAATATTTAATGACTCTGACTCAGACCCTGAGTTTCTCAGCATAAATAAATCCCCAACAGGAAAACTGCCAGGAGTACCAGGGCTAAAGTGAGGATGAATACATTTCTTGCAAATTGATTGTTATCATAGATCAGGGTTATATCTAAATAAGATAACTAAAAGGACCATTACCTTATTGAACATAGTGCCATTTAATAATTTAACAAGTATTATTAAGTGATTACTATCTGTCAGGCAAAAAAAAAAAAAGACCTTACCTTTAAGGAGTATACATTGTAATGGCAGAGATAATATGTAAATATATACAAGGTATATATGAGATATACAGAAGTATATACAAGGTAGGCAGGTATACAGAAGATATACAGAGTAGATAAAAGTATGAGGATAGCCCTCCTGCAGAAGGTAAAATTTGAACCAAGTCTTGAAGGAAGGCAAGGAAACTAAGGGGAAACTAAGGGCAGAAGGACAACCGATACAAAACACAGAGACAAAAAATGGCGTGTCATATTTGAGGTGTAGAATGCATGGAAGGGAGTAGAAAAGGAAAGCAGGAAAGGTAGAAAGGGATCAAGTTGTAAAGGACTTTCAGTGTCAAATAAGGGACTTTATATTTCACCCTGGAGGTAACAGGGAGCCCATTGGAATTAAGTGATTAGGGAGATAACATGTTTCTATATTAGGTAAATTCCCTTGGCAACTGAATAGGGGATGGTTTGGGGTGGGGTGGGGAGATTTGAGGAGACCAGTTAGATGGTTATAGAAGTGGTCTAAAAGATGGGTGATAAGGACCTGAACTAGGGTCATGATAGCTTCATGAGTGGAGAGAGGGAAGACACACAAGAGATATCGAGGAGGTAGAAACAAAATTTGGCAACAGATTAATGATGTGAAGGATGGACGCTGAGGCTGTGGAACTAGACACTTGAGAGATGGTAGTGTCTTTCACTGTAATCAGGAAGTTCAGAAGAGCGGAGAGTTTGGCAAGAAAGATAATTAATTTTGTTTTTAATGTGTTGAGTTTGAGAAGTTTGTGGAATATCCGGGGTCAATACCAATACAATTACTCTAACACCACCCACTTAATGTTTCCTTTTCTACCACCCATCGATTTCCTGGGAACCCCATGAGGTAGGAGGAGTAAGATATAAAGCATTTGATGCCCTGGAACCCTCAGAGGGATTGGCCCCTTCTTCACTAGATACTTGCACATCCTCCTTAGCTCTAAAAAGCATTATACCTCCCAACAATACCGCCAATTGATCCTCCATGGATTGATCCTCCCTGGGGAGGAAATGTCCAATTAGTACTGAGTACCATACCATGAACAATGTGGAGGGGCCAATCAGAATGGTCATGCAAAGTGACATCGATAAAAAGACAGGGGAATAACTAAGCCAGGTGCAGGAAAAATAATAGGATGGTAGAGTTTCCTTTCCCAAACCATAGAGAGAAGGGGAAAAGATGATGGGATCTGCTGCACAGGTAGCTTCTCTACATATCACGGAAGCTCACCTGTGTTTTTGAAGTTGCAGTCAGAGTCACCAAATTGCAGCAAACATCAAGGACTGAACGGACTTTCTTTCCTTTTCCTGCTCTACTTACTGCTCACTAACAAGTATTGGTTTGCATTTGGGTTTTTTGTGCTATAAGCTAAACTGTTTCCTTTTGTAATAGTAATGGTAATTTGAAGATCTTTCTTGCCCTTTAATAAGCCAAATATAATCACATGGAGCCTGTGGCAGGAGGAGCTTGCTGAAGGGGTGGAGCAGCAAGGGTGGAGCAGAGCTGAAAGGAAGCTGGGAGTCAGAGCAGCTAGTACAGAGGGAGAGAGAAGACACAGGCAAGGAGACAGCTAGACTTGCGAGTGTTTGTGGGAAGACCTGAGAAGGGCAAAGGCTTTGGGATGGTGTTGCTTTATGCAGTGATAAGACATATTAACTTCTTTGTTGCTATGATGGATTAGGTTTTCTGGTGTTGGGATTCAGCTTTCTGGTGTCTGAACAAATGTTTTGTTTCTGTCTTCTATATGGATGTTATATTTTGTGATTCAGACCTACACGGGCATATTCATAGTCATCATCAGTGCTGTGATTCATCTCTATACTAAATTTTGCTCTTTCTCTCCAGAATAATGTAGTCAATTTGCATCTTCATTTCCTTATGTCTCTTGGTTCAAGGGATGAGTGTGTAATGGGAGAGTGCTGGCAATATAAGAAACTGATTAGGAAACTTTAGTGCACCTTGGGGCTCCAATTCCCAGGAGACTCTTTTTCTCTAAGTAGGGGTATAATCTGGAGCATCTGGGTGGTGCAGTGGATAGAGCGCCAGACCTAGAGTCAAGAGGACCTGAGTTCAAATGTGGTCTCTGACATTTAGGAATTGTGTGAAATTGGGCAAGTCACTTCACCTTGCTTGGTTCAGTTTCCTCATCTGGAAAAGAGAATGGCAAACCACTCTAATATGTTTGCAAAGGGAACACCTAGTGGGGTCATGGAGAAATGGACATGAGTGAAATGACTAAACAATAAAAAGTGGCATAATCTGTGGTCATCTTACAGATGTTTCCTTTTAACATAATTAAGTTCCCCCCCAAAAGAACTTTTAAAAGGAAATTCCAAACCATTCACCATCCAGTCTTCCTATGAAAAGAATTCAATTTGATTGTTCTTGTTCAATTTGATTGTCTGGCTTCCTGCCAAGGAAGGGTGGCCTTGGGAAGAAGGTATGAAAGATTTGGAAGAGTAGATCGTCCCATGTATCTGTTGGGAAGAGGGAGTAAAAAAAAATCTTTTCTTTTCTTTTTTTTTTTTTAAACTTTCTAGCAATAAGTATCTCAACCTAATTCTAACCCTTCTATGTCTATACTTACATAGTCATATATACACATATATTTTGTGAAACAGTGACACCTAGTGGTTAAGCTTATGTAAATACAGTCTAAAAAGGCATTAATTTTTTTTTTTTTGACTGCCCTAATGCATTGCTGACTCATATTGAACTAACAATCCACTTAAACACTAAACTCTTGAGTTTCCTAAGCAAACCACTGGAAAAAGTAGTTGAGGGACTTTCTGTACAAGGATGCCCTAGGATTCTCTCTTTATCCCAATCCCAGTCAGAATACTGAATGATTACATTACAAAGAATAAAAAAAAAGCCTTGGCATTATGTATCTGGGATTTTGAGCTGGGGCTCAGGGAAAACAAAAACCAAAACAAAAACTATCATGCATTATTTGAGTCAGCTCTATGGCTAGCTCTGTGTTAGATGCTTTTTTGGTAGATAGATACATAAAAAGGCATAATCCTTGACCTCAGAGAGGTCAAAATCTGTTTTCCTCTTTTGATTGGTGACTCCCTCCCCAGACCACCATTTTAGGGAAGAGCACAGCCACTCTTCTTTCATTCCTGGACTTTCTCCAGACTCATTTGCTGCATTGGCCCCATGCATAGATCTGTCTTCCTTCTATCTTCCCCTTTGCTTTCCCACTCCCCTTTATTTGTTGCCTCCCCCCATTAGAATCTAAAATCTTCAAAGGCAGGGACTATCTTGCTTGCTTGTATTTGTATCTCCAGTGCCTGGCATATAGTAAACACTTAATAAATGCTCTGTCTGTCAGATTGCCTGTCTCTTTGTCTATTTATAATCTACTTGGGAAGATAGGATATGTGTACATTCAATAATTAAATAACAATGTGAAATAATATATGGTCAAGTACACAAATAAGTGGTACAGATTTAAGAACTATAGAAAATTAGAATATGTTTTTGTTTGTTGTTCTGTTCATCCTGATCACATATGTTACATTTGATGTTTAGTGAAATAATTTGTTATATAGGACACATGTACAGGTTATGAACAGGTTACAATCCCAAAGTGAAGCTTTTGTTTGGAATTTATCAAATATTTCCCCATAGAAACAACATTACAAATCGTGTTTTGGCTTCCAAGGAAACTAATGAAAGTCTCTGTAACCCACATTGTACCTACTAGAGTATTATTCTCAATCTTGGGTCCTAAAAGCAGTATAAGAGGGAGAGGGTATAAGGAAGAAGAGAGTTTTATTCCCCTTTCTTGGGTTCAAGTCTAACTCTAGGTAAAAAGAAATAATAATTTTCCCACATTCTTTTTTAAAAAAATGTTTTATTGATATTTCTTATTTCCTTCATCCCCATACTATCCTATGCATCTCTTCCCTACCCTTCCCAGAGAACCATCCCATACAACAAACAGTATTTTTTGGAGAGGGAGAAAAAGTCAGTGCACCTGATTATCATACATTTAAAAAGTCTGAAAATATGTGCAATGTATAACACCAGTGACCCTCCTACTTCCACAAAAGGTCAGGTTAGGATGTCTTCTTATATCCCTGCATTACAGTCCTACTTGATCTTTATTATTTCGTTATACTTTTGATTTTTTGTGTGTGTGGTTATTCTTTCCATTTACATTGTTCTAGCTACTAAGGATATTGTTTTTTTAGCTCTGCTTACTTCACTCTGTATCAGGTAATATAGATCCTTTCATGTCTCTATGAATTCATCGCACATGTCATTTCTTATAGTACAGCAATATTTCATTACATTTATGTACCACAATTTGCTTAACCATTCCCCAGTTGATGGGGAATGTTTTTTGTTTCTAATTCTTAGCTATCACAAAAAGTGCTGCTATAAATATTTGGAATATCTGAAGGCTTTTTTCTTATCTCCAATTTCCTTGTGGTATAAATCCAGTAACAGAGTCTCTGGTTCCAAGAGTATGGATGTTCTAGCTATTTTATTTGCAAAATTCCAAATTACTCTCCAAGATAGTTGTACCACTTCACAGCTCTACCAGTGGTTTAAGTGTGCCTATCTTTCCATGACCCTTCCAACATTGAATGTTGCTATTTTTTTTTTTAAAGCAATTGGGGTTAAGTAACTTGCTCAAGGTTACATGGCCAGTTATTTCTGGGTGTGGTGCTAAGTATCAGAGCCTGGATTCAATCCCAGGTCATCCCGACTCTGGGGCCTGTTCTCTTACTCACTGTGCCACCTGGCTACCCCTAAGCAATTGGAGTTAAGTAACTTGCTCACGGTTACACGGCCAGGTGTTTCTGGGTGGGTGCTATGTGTCTGAGCCTGGATTCAATCCCAGGTCATCCCAACTCTGGGGCCAGTGCTCTTACTCGCTGTGCTACCTGGCTGCTTGTAATGGAAATGCAAACTTAAAGATCTTCCCTGCCCCTAGGCTAGAGTGCACCTGGAGCCTGGGGTGGGAGGATTGTTTTTCAGTAGATACTTCTTGATTGGCCAGTGAGTCAATAAGGTTGTTACATTCTCTGAGCCAGGAGAAGGCTATATAAGCCCTGATGTGTAGCTTTGTTTTGGGACTGACTTTGAGAAGTGTTCTGTAATTTGATCTGAATTCTGGGAAGCCGTTGTTGAGAGTCCCCCGGCTTTGAAAAACCCAGAATGTGGAAACCCAGATGTTGACTGGGTATGGATGTAATGGTTGGACAGTTTGGAAATCTGTCTACTTGATGTTTCTGTCTTGATAATTATGCCTGTATACTTTGAGGTTCAGGGTGCTGACCTTTTCTCCTGAACAAGGTAAATGATATATGTCTGACTGATTAAAGTAAGCTTGTTAACCCATTTTGAGTTGCTTTCCTTTAACAAAGCAGATCCAAGAACCTGTGTGAGCAGGCACCCTGGGGACACTGGGGTGCTTGCTGCTACACTGCTCCAGAATGTTGCTATTTTAAAAATCATTTTTGCGAATTTGCTGTGTGTGAGATGAAACTTCAGGGTTGTTTTGATTTGCATTTGTCATACCATTAGTGATTTGAAGTATTTTTTCACATGATTGTGAATACTTTCCAGTTCTCTCAAGAACTGTTGTTCATATCCTTTGACCATTTACCTATTGAGGAATAGCTATTGGTCTTATATATACTTATTGTTTATATATCTTGGATCCCAAACTCTTATCAAATAAATTTGATACAAAGAGTTTCCCTCCATTGGACCACATCCTTTCTTATCCTTGATGCATTAATGTTGTTCATGCAGAAACTCTTCAATTTCAAGTTCCTTCTTCTGCTATAAACATAGTATTATGTTCCTTCAGTTACTTTAATCTTTTAAAAATTTATTCCTCTTTCCATTACCTGTTTTTCCCTCACCTCTAATTCCCTCTTCTTATTTGATACCTCTTTGCTTTAAGATTTTATTAATTTGTTCCTTTTTTTATCATGCTTTTATATTTTTCCCCCTCTTTTTTTCCCTTAGTCACATAGATTCTTCTTTTCCGTTAGACCTCACTTATTGGCAATAATGCAAATTATTACAGGTGTCAGAAAGGATACTGTCTCATGGAAGGGCCCTCATCCCTGATTATGTACTCACCACTGATTTATACCCTCTCCTATAGACCTTTTTTTTTTTCTACATTTGCCTAGAAATCTCCCTGTTTTGATTCTCTCACATTCTTTCAGGTGCAAGTTGCCCTCAGGGATTCTACCTCCCCCTCTTCCAGGGCAAGTACACTTTTCAAGCATCAAATCCCCCAGGCCTCATCCAGGCTAAGGTCCTCATCTCCTTTCACTGACTGTCTTTCTTAGCCCACAGGAGCACTAATCAATAGAACCCCCTCTTACCTCCAAAGCAAGATCTCCCTACTCTCCCTGCCTTTAATCCTCCTCATCCATTCACCTATAGACTTTTCTTTTTCTGAGACCACAAACGTCACCTTACTCTTTACTGGCCCTTGATTTGACACCTCCTCCCCCCAACTCTCTATTCCCTTGCTCCCAGCCCTTTAAAACCTTCCCATGTTGTAATGTAATCCAAAAAAGTATTGTTTCACTTGTAGGAAGGGTGTCATCAGTTCTTTACCCCTACCTCCTTGTGCTGAAAGGAGAGAGACAAAAGAACCCTAAGAGTAAAATTTGGAAGTGGATTTTGTTACCACGGGACTGCTGGGGTCACATACCCAGATCAGACAGCTAGTTGGCATGGACAATGTGCCGGTTTTTAAAGTGAGTCAGGTTATGTAAGCTGAAACTACCATCAGTGATTTGACAGTATATTTTTGAAGTTCCTGTGCTCGCAAAATTTACCCTAGGCTGAGGGACAGGGAACCTAGAATGGTCAGAGATGGGGAATATCTGGTTGGGGGCAGGGGAAGGGGGAGAATGGAGAAATATCTGGCAGGGGGAGAATGGAGATATCTGGGAGGGGGGGTGGCAGGAGAGAATGGAGAACTATCTGGCAGGGATTTTACCCTAGGCTGAAATTCCTGCTCACAGATCAGTTGGGGAAGGGAAGGGTGGAGTTGGCTCAAGATTCCCTACTTTTTTTTTGTAGGTGTGTCAAACCATTGACATGGCTGGGGCCCCTTCATCCAGGTTATCCAATTCTGTTCCTAAAGGATGGTAGCGGGGGTCCCTTAGCATTTTAATGGAGTTGACACAGGACCTGACAAATTGTAGAAAACAATTAATGAGACAGGGTCCCACAATCAGGGCTATGGTCATGAGGAGGAGAGGACCAACCAAGGCTGATACCAATGTAATGAGCCATGGGGATGTCCAGAACAGGGACTGATACCAATTCTCAGACTTTTCCAGCTCCCTCTGTCTATCAGCAATATTCTGGCGTGCCAACTTCAGACTCTCCCGCACCACTCCAGAATTGTTTGCATAGAAGCAACAAGCCTCACCAAGGGCTGCACACAGGCCAACCTGTTTAAGAAAAAGAAGGTCAAGGCCTCTGCGGCTCTGGAGAACCACCTCTGCCACAGAGTCCACCTGTCTTTCCATGGCTGAGACGGACTGCTCTATGTGGGAGAGGTCAATATTTACCTGTGTACTTAAGGCTGATAGTTGGCCTCCCCCTTAATCAAGGCTGACATCCCGGTAGCTGCAGAATACACAAGGCCAAGCCCACTGAGATGGGAATGAGGAGTGGTACTGCCCGCCTTTGGTGGTGGCTCAGTTGCCCTTCTGGGGAAAGGTAATGGCCAACCTTGTTCACCTGGGAGAAGGGAGATCCAGGGTATTATGGCCACTAGGATACGAGGGCCCTCAGTGTGTTGTTGTTTTCTGAGGAACACTGTAGCAGAGACGCACTGGGTAAGGCCATCGTGGCATGCCCACCAGGCTCCTAAAAGGGCGGGGATGTAGTCTGAGCTAGAGGCCTGAATCTCGTGGGTTTGTCCACAAATTGAGCTATACCGAGAGCTGGATAGAGGACTGCTGGATGATATGAGGCAGAAACCTGTTCCCTGTACATCCCCAAGGGTGAGCCTTGGGTGGTCCCACTCATAATTCTCTGTGTTAGAAGTAGTGCCACCCCTACATAGTAAGGAGGCTGGAGTTCAACACAGATCCAGCAATCTTTTCCCAACATGTGGTTAGAGCTGTTAAGTGTTTTATGAACAGCTGACAGGAGGGTAAGTAAGGGGACCTGATAATTGCAAGATTCCTGAATCTTTGAAGATGGGGGGGGGGGTGTATGACCTGACTGGGGCCTATGTGGTGACAGCTAGTGTTGTGATTCGGCCATTGGAGTTCCCTATTGGGGCAGGGATAGCCAAGACCCCATGGGATCAATGGGGTGACGACGGGTAGGGGCACAGGAGGCTTCTTGGTTACAATCAGTATTACCGTCTTTCCCACCTGCCCTTCCTGCTCCTCCTTATCCTGAGCGACCATAGTCCCCCAGTCAGGGACGATGATTCCCAGGACCCGAGAGACCAGACTGGGAATCCCCAGGCAGGGTCAGAGGAGTTTCGAAGGGTGAGATTGAGCATGGCTTGCCAGGGGTTAGATCTGATAGTATGGATTCAAAACAATGGGTCTGATCCCCCAGTACCACCTGCCCTGTAGCACAGGGAGGCACTGGGGCTAGAAGAGAGGAGGTGGTAAGCTGTGATGCAAGCGCAGGCACACGGGCATCCTGTGTCTGAACAGAGCAGGTAGCCTGCATCTGCTGGTGGGCCCCTAAATAGTCCAGTTCGGGGGGAAAAGTTGGTTGAGGGGGAGCCGTATGTGTTCCAGGTTCTGGAAAGTCCAGGATTGTCCATTTCCTGTGGTTGCCACCCAGGTATAGCTTGGTCTGGGGGCATGGGGATTGTGGGGGACCACACAAGGAGGTAAAAGGAGGATCAGGAAGAGGATCGGATAAGTCTTAGCTTTAGGGGGTCCTCATGGACTTCTGCTTTCCATCCTGAGGTGACAGCAGGCGTCACTCTGGTATAATGGAGCCAAGTGAGGATAGAGTCCACTTTGACAGCAGTGGGTGTAGTGAGGATCACGACGTGTGGCCCCTTCCACCTCGGCTCCAGACCTGTAGTGGTGAATTTCTTTACCAGCACAGAATCTCAGCTTGAAACGGGTGCGCTGAAGCTGAGCTTGGGACCGGGAGGGCGGCGCGGACTGAGGGGAGGAGTTTTTTCTGAGTCGCCTGTAGACCCTGTAGGAATTTGATGAGGGAAGTTAGTGATTTCAGCGTTTAGGTCTTCCTGGATTAGAAGAAGAATGGGTGGTGGTCTTCCAAACATAATTTCAAATGGGGTCAGTCCTAATTTATTGGGAGAGTGCATCTGCTTCTGAGCAGGGCCAGTGGTAGAAGGATTCCTGGGTGTTCAGGACAAGCTTGGTGAGAAACTCCTTCAGAGTCCCGTTCGCTCTTTCCACCTGCCTGGAGCTCTGAGGCCAATATGCACAGTGTCATTTCCAAGTGATCCCTAAAGCTTTTGCTATTGTTTATGATATTTTGGCTACAAATGCTGGTCCACTATCTGACCCAATTCTCACGGGAAGGCTCTGTTCAGACCACAGGTCTTGCAGCCTGTACCTGATCAATAACCTAAAGGCAATCGTGGACAGCGGGGGGATGGGTGAACTAGGTTCAGGGTCAGGGAGCAAAGTGGCAGGGTTAAGAACAGAGGTTTTTGAAAGTCAGACGAGGCTGATCTAGGAGGAGAGCCTGGTATTGGGTTAGTTGGGAATTAGAGAGTCAGAGGGTAGGATTGCTATGGAGGACAGTCTCCACAGAATGAGAGGCGGGAGATGGAAAGGGGCTGACCCAAGGAAAGCTCATCCGCTTCCTTAACAAGGAGGGCCATTGCACTGATGGCCCAGAGGCTAGGTGGCCAACCTGCAGCCACTGAATCTAGATGTTTGGAAAGATAGGTGACAGGGTGGCGCCAGGGGCCCAGGGTTTGGGTGAGGACTCCTTTAGCCACCCCGTTAGATTCAGCAACAAAAATATGGAAAGGCTTGGTAATATCAGGTAGGGTTAAGGCAGGTGCAGAGGCGAAGAAGGCCTTAAAGGTATCAAAAGCCTTTTACTCTGGGCTGGACCAAGAAAGGGGTCCAGCTCCAGCAGTGGCAGAATAAAGATGTTTCGCAATTTCTGCAAAACCCAAAATCCAGAGCTGGCAGTAACCTATTGTACCCCAAAATTCTCAAACCTGTGGTTTTGTTTGTTTGTTTGTTTTAGTCTTTGGGGTTGGTAAGTCTAGAATGGTTTGGATTAGGGAGGGGGAAAGGGATCGAGTGCTCCCTGAGAGAATGTAACCATGAGTAAAGCACTGCCCTGGAGTCAGGAGGACCCAGGAGGACCCGAGTTCGGTTCCAGCCTCAGACACCCACACAAAAAACTAGCCATGTAACCTTGGGCAAGTTACTTAACCCCAATTGCCCTCCAAAAAGCAAAAAGAAAAGAAAAAAAAAAGAGAATGTAACCAAGATAGGTGACCTGAGATAAACAGATTCGAGCTTTCTTAGAAGAAACTCAGTAACCCAAAGACTGCAAGAGAGAAGGAAGGTTGGAGGTGGCAGATAAACAAGTGCTTTCAGTAGGTGCTGCAACGAGGAGGTCATCAACATACTGAATTAGAGAGCAAGAGGGGTGGGATTTGCCGGAGGGGATAAGGTCCTTATGGAGGGCATCACTGAAGAGGGTAGGGGAGTTCCTGAAACCTTGGGGCAGATGTGTCCAGGTTAACTGGCTGGAATACCCACCTCATGTTCTATCCAGGTTCTATCTTTCTATGCAAAAAGGGGTTGACTAGCGGGGGTCAGGGGAATAGTGAAGAAAGCATGTTTGAGATCCAGGACAGTGTAGACACAATGTGAAGGGGGAAGGAGGCTAAGGGGATCTAGTGAGAAAATCCCCAGACCCTGTCAATCAGTGAGTGCTAGACCCTCTGGAGAGCAGCAGGCTTTTTTTTTTCTTTTTTTGTTTCTCCTGGGGGCATTCATTTTTCCAATGGCCTAATTCCTTATAGCAGGCACCTTGGTCCCTCGCAAGAGGGGGGCGGGTACCATGTGGTGTGGCCCCCACTCGGGCACCCTGTTTAGGAATCTGAAGTGCAGCCATAAGGACCTGGGAAAACTTCTTGTAATCTGCCCCATCCTGATAGGATAGTCTAAAATGGCTTAGTATGCACCCCAGGGGAGTATTTGATGTACTGGCTGAACCTCCCATGTTCTAGGACGAAAAGATAGATAAACAGTATAGTCTTATAAACAAATATATCTTCACAATGGAAATCAGAAAAGCTTCCTTGAAGGTGCTCGTCTGATAGCCACTCGAATGCCTGCTTTGCAGAATAAAAATGGGGAGGTTTTAAGCAAATGAGCTCAAGACAAAACTTTACGAACACAGAATGGATAAGCCAGAACTTTACCAACACAGAATGGATAGGACGCATAAAAAGACAGACAAATAAACATTAACCAGACCACTTACAGGCAAGAGGCACGACATCTCCAGCTTTGCCTGGGAGGAGATGTCCCCTGCACAAATGGCTACATCTAACCCTCCCCCCCTCCAGAAAACAGGACAGAATTTTACTCACCCCCAAACTGGAGGTCCTGGATCCACAAAAGGGCCGAATGAGGAGCAAGTCAAAATGGGAAGCAGGTGCAATCTTTCCCTCCTTAAGACCTGGGGCTCTGGAACGTCCTCAAGGGCTAGCCCCCCTAGGGATCAGGGCGAGCAGATGCCTACCTCCCAAGGCCAAGAGCTCTTCTTATTCGGGGATCTTTGTGGTGCCATGGAACAACGCAGATCTCGCTAGGGCCTCTAATTTATGTTGAGCCGAAAGGAGCGAGACAAAAGATCCCTGAGAGTAAAATTTGGAAGTGGATTTTATTACTGAGGGACTGCTGGGGTCACATACCCAGATCAGACAGTGAGTTGGCATGGACAATGTGCCAGTTTTTAAAGTGAGTCAGGTTACGTAAGCTGAGATTAAAATCAGTGATTTGACAGTGTATTTTTTAATTTCCTATGCTCTCAAAGTTTACCCTAGGCTGAGGGACAGGGAACCTAGAATGGGCAGAGATGGGGAATATCTGGTGGGGGGCAGAGGACGGGGAGAATGGAGAAATATCTGGGGGGGGGGGAGAAGAATGGAAATATATCCTGCAGGGATTTTACCCTAGAATAAAATTCCTGCTCATGGATTACTTGGAGGAGGGAAGGGTGGATTTGTGCTCAACACTTGTGTACATTTAGAAAAAAAATCTCTTACTTGTCTTTCTCTTGTCACTCTTCCTCCTGCTGAATGCATTATTCACTTCTGTTGGTTGGGGTATTTAAGAGGCAAATAACCTCTTTGGTTCTGGTTTTCTTTTTAAAAATATTTTAAACTCTTCTTTATCATTGAACATTCTTTTTTTTGTCCTATATGGTAAAGATTTGCAGGTAGGTCATCCTGGTCTTCATTCTGTGCTCCATTGTTCTTTGGAACACATTATTCTATTCCCTTCTCCTTTTTCAAGTGGGTGTGAAATTATCTTGCATTATTCAAATACCCTTTCCTTTGTATTTAAAGGTCTTTCTCCTGATGGCTTGTAGAACCATCTTATTGTTTCTGAATTGGATTAGTAAACTTAACTACTTTATATCTTGGGGTTTGCAGCATTGGGTTCTTTAATAGAAGCAATCTGTGAATTCTTTCCATTGTAATTTCATTTTTTATGTTCAGAAGTTCTGGGCTGTTCTCTTCTATTTTTTTTTTATTGTGGTATTAAACTTTTTTTGGCCTGTCATGTTCCTCTGGGGGACCTGTAATCTTTAAGTTGTCTCTGTGCATCCTGTCTTTGAGATTAGATTACTTAGGAATGCTTCACAGATCCTCACTTACCTGGTCTCCTATTCTAGTGACCTATCCTATTTCCTTTGTTTCTCAGTTCTCAAGCCTACCCCCAACATTTCAGGGCTCTGCAGCACTGGTGCTTTCCCAATGCCATCCCTGGCAGGTCCTGATGAACTGTGAGCAAGTTGGCTATCTAGACCAGAGAAAACATCCAGTCTGTAGCCAGAATCTCCACAACACTGGAAGTAGGGTGTATGCAGGGGTGGGTTTTGATGTAAATCTGTGTTGTGTCCTCAGGTCTGCCAATGTAACCTTACTACCAGTGGAGTGGGAGGTGGTGTAGAGCTGCTAAGAGACCTCAGACTAAGTGGGCATCATTTCCTGGCTTTTTTTTTTAATTTTTAGAATTCTAGACATCTTTGACCATAGAAACAACTGAGGTTGCTTTATCTTTGGAGCATAATTTCTATTTTGAATAAGTTTGAGAAGGTTGTGGGGATTAGAGAAAATGTCTAGTCCATCATCTTTTGTTCATGTGTTGCAGAAGTATCCCCATCACCCTTTTTAAACCCCTCTTTAGGAGCAGAGCACCAGCCCTGGAGTCAGGAAGACCTGAGTTCAAATTTGACCTCAAACATTTACTAGCCATGTAACCTTGGGCAAGTAACTTAACCCCAATTGCCCTGCCTTCCCCCTACAAAAAGCAAATAAATAAACCCCTCTTTCATTTTTTCTGGTGCCCTTCTTACCAGTGCTCCCTCAAACACCTTAATTTCCACTTCTTCAATCCATTCAGCTCCAATTACCTACTGTTCTCCATACCACCTAAGCTACCCACAGAGATAGTCACAGTTTCAATCTTGCCATCACAAAAGATTCTCACAAAAAACAACCAAATTATTTTATCTGATCATAATCTTTTATCACTCCATCTTTCTTTATGGCTAAAGAAAACAACTCCTAAAACAGTTCTTTGCCTTCACTCTGACTCCAGTCTCTCCACCCTTCATTTCTTTATTTTCATTCCTTCTGCACTAAATATACTTTCCTATCTTGACCCCTTGGTAAATCAGTTGAACCTCAAACTATCTTCTACACTCCAGTAACTTTCACCTTTGTCTTTTTGCTGATTGTGCCTTGCTAAGCAACAGCATTAGATCATTCCCATCATCTGTTTCCTTTGTTCCTATTTACATGCTGATGAATAAAGCTGGAAGAAATAATAAAACCTTGATGACCAAATCCACTACAAATTTATATTATGTAATCTCAATTTCACCCTCATTGAAGCAAATCAATCCTTACAAATCTCCCTAATCAATTCACTATCCTATGTACAATAGCAGCTTTTCCAAATCTTTTTTCTCCTCTTCAATGCTCATATGGTACCTTCTTTCCTTCTCTCACTTGAGTACCTTGCCTTATAATTTACCAAAATTGGAAATAATTCACCAATAATTCATTTCTTCTCACATCACTCAGGCATCTTTCCCCACTATTTCCTCCTTCACCCCATATCACATGAAGAGGCAGCTCTTATCCAAGACAATCCTTGCACCCATGCAAAATATGTCCCCTTGGGTCATCCCCTCCCATTTTCTCTGGCAGATTATCCTTACTATGACACCCCACTCGGAGAGGCAATGGGGGTAGTTTTTGTGTTGTTTCTGAGACCGGATTTGAACTCAGGTCCTCCTGACTCAGGGGCTGGTGCTCTATTTACTGTGCCACCTAGCCACCCCTCTTTTTCTAATCTTTATGCCTCCCTGTATACTGGCTCTTTACTTATTGCCTACAGACATGACCATGTCTCCTCCATCTTTTTTTTTTAATCTCACTTGATTCAACAATACCCATTAACTGTTATCCTCTATCTCTCCTCTCCCTTTTTGGCTGAACTCCTTCATAAAATCATTTATAATTGGTGTCTCCATTTCCTCTTTTTACACTCACATCTAAACCCTGTGCCATCTGGCTTCCAACTTCATCATTTAAATGAAATTTCTTGCTTCAAATTTACCAATCATCTTCACTACCAAATCTAATATTATTTTCTCAATCCTTATTCTTCTTGATCTCTCTGCAATTTAGCACTGTGGACCACACAGTCCTCAGGGTTTTTGTGACACTTCTCTCTCCAGGTCCTTATCCTACCTGTTGGATGATGCCTCAGTATTCTTTGCTTTATCTCCACCCAGGTTATGTTCACCAATTATGGGTATCCCCCAAGGCTCTGTCCTGGCCTCTCTTCTCTTTTCCTTCTTTTTTTTTTTTAAGCAATTGGGGTTAAGTAACTTGCTCAAGGTTACCCAGCCAGTTATTTCTGGGTGTGGTGCTGAGTGTCTGAGCCCGGGATTCGATCTCCAGGTCATCCCAACACTGGAACCAGTGCTCTTACTCGCATTCTCTTTTCCTTCTATACTATATTGCTTGATGATCTCATCAGTTCCCATGAGTTCAACTATAATCTTGATGCTGTTGATTCCTAGATCTAGATATTCAATCCCAGTTTTTCTCAGATTGTCCCAATACTACATTACCAACTGCCTTTTATTTTATTTGTCAATTCTTAATTTTTTTTATTTCAATATTTTTAAAATTAATTTTTATGTTTATTTTTAGTTTACATAATTCATTTCTTCCAGATTTTGAGTTACAGATTTTCTCCCCATCTTTCCCCTACCCACCACGCCAAAACAGCTATCCCACTGTATATCCCCTCCCCCAATTTGCTCTCTCCTGTATCCTCTCCCATTCCCCCTCTGACTTCCCAGTAGGTCAAGATGGATCTCTATACCCCAGTGCCTGTATATCTTATTTCCCAGTTGCATGTTAAAAAAATAATATATATATTTAAAACATTTGATTTTAAAACTTTGGATTCCATATTCTTTCCTTTTCTCCCTCATCACCCACCCTTACTGGGAAGATAAGCAATTCAATATAGGTTGTACATGTGTAGCTACGCAAAACATTTCCATAGCGGATATATTGTAAAAGACTGACTATGTTTCCCTCCACCCTATGCCACTCCCCACTTATTCTATTCTCTACTTTGACCCTGTCCCTTTTCAAAAGTGTTTGCTTCCCAATTCCCTCCCCCCCCAACCTGCCCTCCCCTCCATCATCCACCATCTCATCCCTTTCCCCCCTACTCTCCTGTAGGGCAAGATACCCTATTTAGTGTATATGTCATTCCCTCCCTGAGCAAATTCAATGAGAGTAAGGTTGACCCATTTCCTTTGCTTTCCTGTTCTTCCTCTCCCTTGTAACAATTTACCCTTGCCCCTTCTATATGGGATAATTTACCCTATGATGTCTCTCCCCATCTCCTCTCTTTATATTCCTCTCTCACCTCTCAATTTCACTTTTTAAATATCATCCCTTCCTATTCAACTGGTCCTGTGCCCTCTGTCTATGTATATCTGTACACATATATACACACACTCATAAATGTATACATATGCCCTCCTATATAGACATATGTATGTATATATACATACACACATTTATTTTCCCTTCAACTATTCTCATACTGAGAAAAGTTTCATAAGTTACAATTATCATTTTTCCATGTAGGAATGCAAATAGTTTGGCTTTGATAAGTTCCTTATAATTTCTTTTCCCTGTTTACCTTCTCAAGCTTTTCTTGCTTCTTGTATCTGAATGTTAAATTTTCTATTCAACTCTGGGTTTTTCATCAAGAATGCTTGAAAGTCCTCTATTCTATTGAATGACCATATTTTCCCCTGAAACAGGACACTGAGTTGTGCTGGGTAGATGATTCTTGGTTTTAATCCCAGCTCCTTGGACTTCTGGAATATCATAATCCAAACCATTTGAGTCCCCAAGTGTAGAAGCTGCCAGATCCTGTGTTATCCTGATTGTGTTTCCACAATATTCAAATTGTTTCTTCTTGGCTGTTTGTAATATTTCCTCCTTGATTTGTGAACTCCGGAACCTGACTATAATATTCCTAGGAGTTTTCTTTTTGGGATATTTTTCAGGAGGTGATTGGTGGATTCTTTCAACCTCTATTTTTCCTCTGGTTCTAAAATATCTGGGCAATTTTCCTTGAGAATTTCTTGAAGGATGATTTCTAGGTTCTTTTTTTGACCATGGCTTTCAGGAAGTCCAATAATTTTTAAATTATCTCTCCTGGATCTATTTTCCAGGTCAGTGGTTTTTCTAATGATACATTTCACATTGCCTTCTATTTTTTCATTTGTTTGGAACTATTTAATAGTATCTTGATTTCTCCTAAACTCACTAGCTTCCTTTTGCTCCAATCTAATCCTGAAGGAATTATTCTTTTCAGTGAGCTTTTGAGATTCCCTTTCCATCTGGCAAATTCAATTTTTAAGGCATCCTTCTCCTCATTGGCTTTTTGAGCCCCTTTTGCCATTTCAGTTAGACTTTTTTTGAGGTGTTATTTTCTTCAGTCAGGTTGTTGACTCTCTTTTCATGATTTTCTTTTTCATTTTTCAAATGCATTATCAAATTCTTATTTACATTATTCATTTCTACCAGATTTTGCGTTACAAATTTTCTCCCTGTTTTTCCCTACCCACTACCCCAAAATAGCAGTCCCAGAGGATATCCCCTCCTCCAATCTGATCTCTCCCATATTTTCTCCCATAAGCCCTTTGACTTTTCTGGTAGGGCATTTTGGATCTCTATGTCCCAGTGCCTATATATCTTATTTCCCAATTACATGTAAAATATTATTATTATTATTATTAATATATGTTTGATTCAAAAGCTTTGAATTCTAGATTCATTCCCTTCCTCCCTTGTCACCAACCCATTTTGGGAAGATAAGCAATTCAATATAGGTTGTACATGTATAGCTAATCCAAAACATTGTCATAGTAGATATATTGTAAAAGACTGATTATATTTCCCTTCCTCCTATCCCACTTCCCACTTGTTCTATTCTCTACTTTGATCCTGTCCCCTTTCAAAAGTGGGTGCTTCTAACTTCCCTCCCCCCAACCTGCCCTCCCTTCCATCAGGAACCCTCTCATCCCCTTCCCTCTACTCTCCTGTTGGGTGAGATACCCTATTTAGTGTGTATGTTATTCCCTCCCCGACCCAAATTCAATGAAAATAAGGTTGACCCATTCCCTTTTGCCTTCCTGTTCTTCCCCTCCATTGTAACCATTTCCTCTTGCCTATTCTCTATGAGATAGTTTGCCCCATTCTGTTTCTCCCTATCTCCTCTTATTATATTCCTCTCTCACCTCCTTATTTTACCTTTAAAATATTATCCCTTCCTATGAAATTGGTCCTGTGCCCTCTATCTATATATACCTGTAAACATATATACACACATTCACATATGTATTTATATGCCCCTATACCCTCTGATATAGACATATATATTTCTATTCCCTTCAATGATTTTCATACTTAGAAAAGTTTAATCAGTTACAATTATAATTTTTCCATGTAGGAATGATTATAGTTAAACTTTGATGAGTTCCTTATGATTTCTTTTCCCTGTTTAGCTTCTCATGTTTCTCTTGCTTCTTTTATCTGAATGTCAAATTTTCTATTCAGCTCTGGTTTTTTCATCAAGAATGCTTGAAAGTCCTCCATTCCACTGAATGACCATATTTTCCCCTGAAAGATAATACTGAGTTGTGCTGGGTAGGTGATTCTTGGTTTTAATCCCAGCTCCTTTGTCCTTTGGAGTATCATATTCCAAGTCCTTCCATCCCTCAGTGTAGAAGCTGCCAGATCCTGTGTTATCCTGTTTGTGTTTCCACAATATTCAAATTGTTTTTTCCTGGCAGCTTGTAATATTCTCTCCTTTATCTGGGAATTTCAGAACCTGACTATAATATTCCTACGTGTTTCCTTTTTGGGATATTTTTCAGGGGTTGATTGGTGGATTCTTTCAACCTCTATTTTGCCCTCTGGTTCTAGAACATCAAGGCAGTTTTCCTTGAGAATTTCTTGAAGGATGACTTCTAGTTTATGTCTTTGATCATGGCTTTCAGGTTGTCCAGTAATTTTTAAATTATCTGTCCTGGTTCTATTTTCCAGGTCATTGGTTTTTCCAGTGAGATATTTCACATTGCCTTCTATTCTTTTATTTGTTTGAATCTGTTCAATAGCATTTTGATTTCTCATAAAGTCATTAGCTTTCATTTGCTCCAGTCTAATTCTGAAGGAATGATTCTCCTCAGTGGGCTTTTGAGATTCTTTTTCCATCTGGCTAATTCAGCTTTTTAAGGCATTCTTCTCCTCATTGCCTTTTTAAGCCTCTTTTGCCATTTGAGTTAGTCTATTTTTTAAGGTGTTATTTTCCTCAGTCAAGCTGTTGACTCTCATTTCATAAATTTTTTGCATCGTTCTCATTTCTCTTCCCAATTTTTCTTCTACTTCTCTTATCTGGTTCCTAAGGTCCTCTATGGCTTGTAACCAGCTTGTATTTTTCATGGAAGCTTTTGGTGCAGGAGTTCTGACTTCACTGTCTTACTCCTGTTCCATGCTTTGATCCTTTTTGTCTCCAAAATAGGAGTCTAATGTTGGATTGCTTTGTTTGGTCTGCTTCCTTTGCCTGCTCATTTTTCCACTCAATTACTTGACTTTTGGGTTTTCGTTTTTGTTTTTGCCACATGTAATGGGAATGCAGATTTGGAAGATCTTTCCTGCCCCTAGGCTAAAGTGCACCTGAAGCCTGGGGTGGGAGGCTTGTTTTTCAGTAGATACTTCTTGATTGGCCAGTGAGTCAATAAGGTTGTTACATTCTCTGAGCCAGGAGAAGGCTATATAAGCCCTGATGTGTAGCTTTGTTTTGGGACTCACTTTGAGAAGTGTTCTGTGATTTGATCTGAATTCTGGGAAGCCGTTGTTGAGAGTCCCCCGGCTTTGAAAAACCCAGATGTGGAAACCCAGATGTTGACTGGGTATGGATGTAATGGTTGGACAGTTTGGAAAACTGTCTACTTGATCTGTTTCTGTCTTGATAATTCTGCCTGTATACTTTGAAGTTCGGGGTGCTGACCTATTTCCCCTGAACAAGGTAAACGATATATGGTCTGACTGATTAAAGTAAGCTTGTTAACCCATTTTGAGTTGCTTTCCTTTAACAAAGCAGATCCAAGAACCTATATTGCTAGCAGCCACCCTGAGCACGCTTGGGGTGCTTGCTGCTACACCACAGTAGGACTCTTCCACCAGACATGGGATCTTCATTCCAAACACTGGGGTTTTCTTAGCTTCTAGAGGTACTAGTTGGGTGCCCTCTCTGAAGCCTCCACACACTCTGGCAAGCTGGTCACACACCCTTGGACCTCCACCCTACCCCAAAATCCAGATCCAAGTAGGTTAAAGCAAGAGCGATTACCCCTCAGACTGTTTGCTTGGTCCCCCTACTCTCTGCAGTCCAGGAGCTGAAGCTGCCATGTGGCAAAAGATGATGCACTCCCAACTACTGGGTCCCAAAGTCCACACTGCACTGACCTCTCACTTTGTCCTTATGTGATTGTCCTTATGTGTTGATAATTCTGGACTGCCAAAGCTACTGGTGATCTGGAGACCCTCCAGCTGGTGATTGGACAGGCCTGTCCTGGGCCTAAAATCTCTGGCTCCTATGGGGTTGGGGTTGGCTCCCAGAGCCCTGTGCTGGCCAATTCCTGCTGGCCTGCCAGGCTTTCATCAGCGGGGGGTTAGCTTCTCTGTGTCATTTTGTGGGTTCTGTAGCTCCAAAGTTTGCTCAGAGTCCCCTTTTACATGAATTGGAGGTGGTAGGAGCTGGAACTGCATGGAGGTCCTGTTTCTACATCATGATTTTTTTTTGCATTGTTCTCATTTCTCTTCCCGATTTTTCCTCCCTTTCTCTTATTTGGTTTTCAAAATCCTTCTTAAGCTCCTCTGTGGCCTGCAACCAGTTAATATTTTTCTTGGAAGCTTTTGGTGTAGGAGTTCTGACTTTGTTGTCTTCCTCCCATTCCATATCTTGATCCTTTTTGTCCCCAGAAAAGGAAACTAAATTAGGATTGCAGTGCTTGTTTTGCTTCCTTTGCTTGCTCATGCTGCCACTCAATTATTTGACTTTTGAGCTTTTTGCCACAGTATAATTCTGCTTTCAGAGAGGAGAGCTTTGTCCCAAATAACCAGGGTTTTCTCAGCTTCTGGAGCTATTAGTTGGGTGCCCTCTTAGAAGCCTTCACTGGCTCTGGCATACTGGTCACACGCCCCAGGACCTCTACCCTAGACAGCAATCCAGATCCAAGCAGGTTAAAGCAAGAGTGATTACACCTCAGACTGGTTGTTTGGTCCTCCTACAATCTTCAGGCCAGGAACTCTGAAGCAGCTATGTGCTATGCCTCAGCTGCTTCTCCTTCCAGGGGCAGAGGCCAGACCACACTCCTGGACCCCCTGTTCCCAAAGTCCACTGACCTCTCACTTTGTCTTTGGCATTTATGGGTTGATAATTCTGGAAACCGCTACAGCTACTGGTGATCCACTCTCCTAATGTCCGTCTAGTTACTACTTGTCTGGCTGCCATGGAGCTAAAACCATGGACTCATGTGGGGCTGGGCATGGCTCCCAGTGTGCTGTGATAGACCCTTCTTGCTAGCCAGCCAGGCTGTCTAAGCAGGAGGTTTGTTTTTCTCTGTCACTTTGTGGGTTCTGTAGCTCCAAAGTTTGTTTAGAGCCATTTTTTATAGGTGTTTGAGGTGGTTATGGGGGGAGTGCAGGGAGTCTTCCTGCTTCTATGCTGCCATCTTGGTTCCTCCCCACCAACTGCCTTCTAGACATGTCAAATTAGATATTTCATAAACATCTCAAATTCAATAGATCAATAGAACTCATCTTTCTCCCTAAATCTTCCTCTATTCCTTATTTTCCTATTATGGTCAACAGCATGGCCATATATTCAGTCAGAATTTTGTTACCTCAGTGCAGTCCTTGACACCTCATTTGTGCTTATACTGTACATCCAAATTGTTGTCAAATCTTATAATTTTATACTTTCACAATATATTCACAATACTTTCACAATACTTACACTTGAATACCTGCAATTTTCTCCATTCATATAACCAGCACCCTTGTGCCACTCATCTGGACTCTGGCCTCCTAATTGCTCTTCCTGCTTCCTATATTCCTCTCCACTCCAGTCCATTCTCCACACAGCTACCAAAGTGATTTTCCTAATGCACAAGTCTGACCATATCATCATACTCAATAAAACCCATTCATTTCCTATCACCCCTAGGATCAAATATAAACTCCTCTGTTTGGCATTTAAAGCTCTTCACAGCCTGGTCTTTGTAGCATCAACACAATATTCACAGCACTGATGGCAATTATGAATATGCCAGCACAGTTCTGGATAAAAAATATAACAGACTCTCCATATAGAAGACAGAAGCAAAACATTTATTCAGACACCATAAAGCCAAATCCCAACACCAGAAAACTGAATCCATCATAGCAACAAAGAAGTTAATGTACTGTAACACAGCAGGAAGCCATACCATCCTTTTAATTTCCCACAAACAAACTCTCACAAGCCAAGCTGTCTCCATGCCTACAGTCTCTGTCCTTCCTCTGTATAACTGCTCTGATTCACAATTTCCTCTTGGCTGTGTTCCACTCCTTCAGCAAACTCCTCCTACCACAGGCTCCATGTGATTACATTCAACCTATTAAGGGGCAAGAAAGATCTTCAAAGCAGGAAAAATCTTCAAATTCCCTTAGGCTTATTAAGGGAGAGGGAAGATCTTCAAATTCCCATTACCATTATATTCAGCCCCAAGATCTTTCATGTCTCTTATGTAGCAAAAATACATTAACAATATATTTCATTGCATAGGTTAAAGGGAGTTTAGGGATGACTGGTGTCAACAGAACCTTACATCAATATAAAAGGGATAATAGAAAATAAGCACATAAAAATGATATCTTAGGATGGGGCTTGAGCACAAGTATTCCATCATTCCCCCCTCGAATAAATGGGGCTCAAAATCTTAGGGTAAGGGGCAAAGGTCCCTTCTCCCATAGCTACTTCCTTCTGAAATTGGACATAGAGCTGTCCCTGACCCAAGAGGTCCCATTCAAGAGGTCATTTCTTTACCTGGCATCTAGAGCTGGGCTGACACCAGGGTCAGGGGTGACACATCACAGCCATGGACAGGGGTGACATCTGGCTCTTAAGCATCAGGCATCTGCAAGTGGAAGGTACTAAGCCTGCAAGAAACAAGTCCAACAGACAAAAAGCCAAGAAAAAAAAGGAGACAAAAACCAGAAGCAAGGTAGATATAGGGTCAATTTTGCTTCTGGAGTCCATGAACCCACTATCATAGCCTTATTTATGGTAGAATGTATGAGTTAAGGATGCATTTTGGTAATCATCTTCTCCTGAATAAACAAGTTACAGTATTATCTATCCTATGTTATATAATTTCCACAGCCTTTAGAACATTGTCTGGCTTCTGCTTTACCCATACTTTGACTCCCAATTTTATTCTGTCAGTAGAATGAAACTCTTCAGTTCCTTTGATAATTTTTTTCAGAAGGAGGGTCAGTTTTCACAAGGGGTATTGTTTCACAAGGAATAATAATCACTTGAACTATTCTATCATATTTACAAAACTGTATGGGTTATTCACCTAAATTTTGGACTGTCACAATAATTTCTCCTTGATAATTGGAATCTATTACTCCAGCCAATACATGTATTCCTTAAGCTGCTAATCCTGATTTAGGTAATATCCACACTAAGTGATTTTTATAGAGATTCTCATACATATTCCAGTGAAGATTTTTCTTCTTTCTTTTCTTTTCTTTTTTGCTTCCTTTGGAGGGGGGAAGGCAGGGCAATTGGGGTTAAGTGACTTGCTCAAGGTCACACGGCTAGTAAGTGTTAAGTGTCTGAGGCCATATTTGAACTCAGGTCCTCCTGATTCCAGGGCCGGTGCTCTATTTACTGTGCCACCTAGCTGTCCCAGTAGTCATTTCTTTTCTATCCAACCAAAAGTCCTCTAAATAATGTAAATCATATCCTGCTGAACCAGGTGTTCCTGGATACAGGCTAGGACATCTTGCCTCACGGTCCAATATTTGGGATCTAATGTGTTTGTTGTTTTCTAATTTGCAGATCTGGGGTCATCATTCTGGCTAGAAGTGTACTTCCTCCCAATGGTCTATTATTTCAAATTATGAAAAGCAATGAACAAATTATCCTTCCAATGTTGATACGAATTATTAGAACTGAACTTCCTTACCTGTTCTTTCAACTAGCCATTCATTCTCTCAGTTAACCCAGATGCTTGTGAATAATATGGAATATTATATATCCATTCTATATTGTTTAATATACAACATCTCTTCATTTTGTTACCTTCGAAATATGACCCACTTTCACTTTGAATCTGCATTGGGGTTCCATAATATAGACTTATGAGATCTAGAGTTTTACAGGTGTTTTTCTGGGTTGCATTCTTATAAGGACAAGCCACTAGTATACCTGAATAGGTATAACACAAATACATATACATTTGCATACTTTATCTTGAGATAGGGGACCAATATAATCTATTTGCCAAATTTGGGCTTGGACTTTTCCCCTTGCTATCTCTCCAGTTACTACCAGAGGAATAGTTCATTCCTTTTCCAGCTGCTACTTGTTTTAACAATGAATGTGAGATACTAATACCTTGATCTTGTGCCCACTGGTGTGTGGCCTAGACCCCTAAATGACCGGACATTTGATGGAACCATTTCGCTAATACCAGATCATCAGTTGGTGTTAGAGTAAAGATAATATGTTGAGTAGCAATCTTTGCTAGTCAGTCAGCATACGCATTGCAGTCATTTTCTGTTATGTAGAAGGGCCACATGAGCACCTACATGAAAAACTGACAAATTAGTAGCTAAAGACATGTCTCATATTTCTTCCCATAATTTTTTGCCCCAGACTTGTTTACCATGAATTTCCCAATTTTGATTTTCCACATGGGCATCCATGTAGCTAACCCATTAGCCACCACCCATGAATTGGTGAATATATGACACCATCATCCTTGTTCTGTTTTAATGACTTGATGTGCTGCCATAAGTTCAGCATATTGACTAGTGCCACCTATCCCATTACTTTCCAAAGCCCACCTAGTACATGGTTTATAGGCAACCACTTTCCACTTGCTTTCTTTTATGGCCCAAATATTTTGCTGTCCCATCAGTAAACCATGCCTGTTTTTTTTGTTCTTTGATTAATCCATCATATCCCTCACTCCATTTTACTAAGGATTATACAATAATTGGTTCAGGGAATGTATCATTTCCCTCAGTATCTATGTTTGCTATAGATGCATGTAGAGCAGAAACTCCACTTTTGCCTGTTTTAGATCTATACTGAATATACCATTTCCATTTAATTATATTAGCCTCTTGTGCATGTCCAGTTCTGTGAGAAGCTGGGGTACTCATTACCCAGGTCATAATCAGGATTTCAGGGATTAATATTACTTCATGGCCCAGAGCTAGTTGTTCAATCTCTACCAAAGTCCAATGTGCAGCTAACAAATGCTTTTCAAAAGGTGTGTATTGAACTCCAGATGAAGGGAGTTTCCTATACCAAAATACTAAGGTAAATTTTGGCTTTGTTGTTTTTGCCATAAACTCCAGTTTGTATATTCATCCTTTACAGTCACTTGTAATTCCACCAGGCCATTTTGCATAGGCCATAAATCTAGGGCCAATTGTATAGCAGTCTTAGCTTCTTCAAAAGCTTTGCTTTTCTCAAGTCCCCAATAAAATTCATATGTCTTCCTAGTAACTTTATATAAGGATTTCAAAATCTGTCCCAGATGCAGAATGTAGTGCCTCTGATATCCAAATCATTCTATAAAGTTTTGGGCCTCTTTCTTATTGGTAGGGATAGGAAAATCCAGAATTTTTTGTCGGGCTTGCAGAAGAATCTCTCACAGTCCCTTATTCCATTGTATACCCTGAAATTTTATGGTTTAAGCTGGCCCTTGAATCTTTGCAGGGTTAATTTTCCACCCTTTGCTTTTTATATGCTCAATTAAAAGCATCAAACTCTTCTCCACTTCTTTTACATTTTTTTCCCTGTATCATAATATCATCAATGTAAGCTGTACACCAGGTAGCTCTAATTCATCCAAATGTCCAGTCATGATCCTATGACAAATAGCGGGGCTATGCAGATATCCTTGTGGAAAGCAGGTAAAAGTATATTGTCTGCTCTGCCAAGTGAAAGCAAACTGGTCCTGTTGTTTAGAATCTATTGGGATAGTAAAGAAGGCTTTGGCTAAATCAATAACTATGTACCAAGTTCCATCATATTTCTGTATTCTGTTAAGTTAATGGTATCTGGAACAGCAGCATACAAGGGAGGAGTCACCTTATTCAATTGTCTACAATCCACTGCCGTTCTCCATGTCTCATCTGATTTTTGTACTGGCCAGACAGGATTATTCCATCAAGTGGTTATAGGGACTAACACTCCTGCCTTAACATATTCCTTTATATTATTGGTAATTTCATCTTGTCCCCCGGCACACAATACTATTTTAAAATAATTACTTCAGAAGGTTCAGGTAAAGTGATTGGGTTCATTTTTATTTTTCCCACTAAAACTGTATTCATTTCTATCTTCCTGACTGCAAATTAGTATCTCTTCTCAGATAAATTTAGAGTCATACCTCTCAATATATCTATTCCAACGATGTATTCAGGAATTGGTACAATTACTGTGGTATATTATTTCTTAGGTAATTTTCATTGTTAATTTGACTTGCCTGGCTGACATTTTAGCCTCTCCCTGTCCTGTGATGGTAATAGGAGTTAAATGTTGGAATTTGTCAGGGTTCCCATATATAAAGGAAGCCTCTGCCCCAGTACCTATTAATGCCATAGTTACAGTATTTGATCCATTTTTCCAATATATGATCAAATTATGTGGGTCTGTAATCCTGTCTATGTATTTCCTTAATCTGAGCTGGGATTTGGTCAATTTCCTGTTCTCCCTGAAGCTGTGATGAACTTGGATACAAAGATTCAGGAGGATTTGTAGGGGCAGTTCTTATGTCCATATTCCATCTAATATTAAGCCCATTTTCTCGGTACATTTTATATAGTTTATTAGTTGGAATTCCATCTCTTCTTCCAAAATCTACCCCTACTCTCAATAGAGCAGTAAACAATTCTTTTCCTGTCAATCTATTCTGACTTTGAATACACTGGCTATTCGCTCTTCTCTCTCAAGGAAATTTATCTTTTTCTCATTCCCCTAAATCATTTAACTGTGAAATCTTATCCAGCACCCCTGAAAGAGAGTCCCCTATATTAGTAGAGTCAGAATTAGGTGCTTATAAGCAGGAGGAGTCATCTTCACTATGATATTTCTGTGAGTAGCTGCTAAGGGGGTATCGTAATAAGCCTTGGTGTCTCCCAACATGATAGCTGTCTCCATTACCTCCCCCTTTAAATTTCTTATACAGTCCCTAAACAAGTACCAGGGTCTCTCTCCATGAGGCCACATAGAATTGGCGGGATACATTTTATTGCATCCATCTGCTGCTAAATCTAACAGATTAGTCATATTGTTAACTCCCAGGATATGATGATCCCTAAAAGCTTATTGTACAAAAGGATTCTGACTAATACCTATAAATTTCAAGCAATCCATGCTAACTACCCATACTCCTCTGGCCTTTGCATCACTGATTCTCACCATGCAAGACAGTAACAATTCTCCATCTTTTGGGTGAATTGACTTAATCAGTAACTTCCTGCTGAGTGAAATCCTCAATTATCTCTCTGAATTCTGTGTGGCCTCCCTGATTCTCCTGCTTTCTTCTCAGTATGGGGCAAAAGTCTGCCCAAGTAAAAGCCTCCTCACCTAACTGCATTTCATTTTTTCTCCCACAGATTCTTCTGACTGGTCTTTATGGCAACTAGGCTCAGCCTGTGCCAGAGTTGCATGCACCTTCCTTTTGATAATTTTTTACTTTTTTTTTCTGAGCCAAACACACAGCAGCCTTTTCTTCCAGCACCTGAGACCCTCGGCTTGCTCTTCTGAAGGGTGGCCCGAATGCTTTAACACAACCAACTCTCCATCTGAGCTTTCTCTTCTACGAGTTTGTCTGTTTTTACATATAGTATGGTAACCTGTTAATAAAATCCAGTCTCTTCTACATACTCCTTCCAGTTCTTTCCCTGGTTTTAATGGTATTCCTTGCAAACATCTTTATAAATCACTAAGTTTTCCCTTTTGTAACCTTGGTCCCCAGTTTTCACTGTGATTTTAACCTATTCCATTGGTAGGGAGGAATAAGGTAAATCCTCCCATCCTGGGATATCCATTTCTTCTAAAGTCCTTCTGCCTCCAAATAGAGATGTGATATTTCACGATCCCATCACCAAATGTAGCACCATCACAATATTCACAGCACCAACAGTGACTATGAACATGCCGGCACAGTTCTGAATTATAATAGATTCTCCATATAGAAGACAGAAGCAAAACAAATGTTTTCGTTTGTTCAGACACCAGACACCAGAAAGCTGAATCCTAACACCAGAAAGACAAATCCAAACACCAGAAAACAAAATCCATCATAGTAACAAAGTTAAGGCACTATAACACAGCAGGGAACCACACCATAACCTAGCTGTCTACTTGCTTGCATCCTCTCCTCCCTCTAGCTCTAAGTGCTCTGATTCTCAGCTTCCTCTGGGCTCTGCTCCACCTGTTCAGCAAATTCCTCCCACTACAGGCTCCTTGTGATAACATTCAGCCTATTAGGGGAAGATCTTCAAAGCAGGAAAGATCTTTAAATTCTCTTAGACCTATTAGAGGGGGAAGGGAAAATCTTCAAATTATCATTACCATTACAGTCCTCACCTATATTTCCATTCTTCTTACATTTTATTCCCTTCCATGTACTCTCCAATAAAGCTCCATTGTTCTACTTTCTTTCACTTGCACCCTATACTCCCAACTCCTGTTTCCATGTCTTTATACTGGCTATCTCCCATGCCTGGAATAGTTTTCCTCCTTACCTCTTCCTGAGAATCTATGTTTTGTTTTGTTTTTTCCTAAGACACAGTTCAAATGGCACAAGATTGTCTTCCATTTACACTGTATATATATATATATATATATATACACACATATATATGTGTATGTATATAGCTATAGATGTATATATGTATATAGCTATAGATGTATATATGTATATAGCTATAGATATATATGTATATAGCTATAGATATATGTGTGTGTATGTTGTATGTAAATAGCTTCTTATATGTTGTCTCCCTCATTAGAATGTGAGTTCTATGAGGACAGGGACTATGTTTTTGCCTTTCTTTCTAACCCTAGAGCTTAGCATAGTGCCTAGAATGTAGTAAGCACCTAATAAACGATTGGTTGATTGACTTTTAGGCACCAAGGAGGTCAACCTGACTTAGGAGTCACCCTTCTGGGTTCAGCTTAGCCTCTCTTTTATGACTTTTCACAGTTTTATCCTTTCTTTTGAAATATGGACAATCAGTAGAGAGCATCCAATCTAATCCACATTGGAGAGGAGGAAAATGGAATCCAAGTTGTTTTACTCCCAATTCATTGTTTTCTCTTTGCATTGTACCATACTGCCTCCTCCTTTTAAATACAAAGATTTTCTCAGAGTTGCAAGTCTTTTCATGATATAATATGATGATTAAAGGCTCCAAGAATGGAAAGGGCTTTGGAGGTGGCAGAGAATCATTAATTTCCAAGTCCGGGTATCCTCTATGGTTAAATTTACCATATAAAAGGAGTCGCTGAATGGCTTAAAGAAATTATAAAAAAAATAATCTCAGAATTTTAACATTTCACTTCTAGGGATTTCTAGGGATCAATTAAAGGGTCTAGCTCTGTTGAGAAGTTGCTGCTCAATGTCCAAGCTGTAACTTTGGCTGCAACCTGTGGCTTTCTGGAGAGCTAATGGCTGCTCTCAATTTGACTGGACTTAAAAAAACTGCTGCCTAAATATCAAAGATGGGGCCTATCATTTGGGGTATGTGAAAAATAAAATGCAGTCAATGAGTCATCTGAAGTATAGGAATTTAAATTAATGAAAGTGATTCTCACCATTTCCTTATTCCCCTAATTTGTATGACATAGGACTAGAGAGCCAGAATTCTTTTATGTTTTCATTTCTGTGATAGTTTTAACCAATTTAAGGCAGAATCAAAGAATTATGGAGTTATAGAATTTTAATGTCAAAGGGGACTTTTGGCAGTCATCTAGTTCAGCTCATACCCAAGAAAAATCCCCACTATAAGATACTCAGCAAATGGTTGTTCAGCCTCTAACTAAAACCTCCAAGGAGAAGAAACTCATCCCTTTCCGAGGCAGCCCACTCCACTTCTGGAAAACTGTAGTTATTGGGAAGCTTTTCCTGATATCAAACCTAAATTTGACTCATTTTACCTTCCAATCTTTGTTCTTGCTTGTACTCTCTGGGACCAAAGAGAACAAATCCAATCCCTCCCATACATGACAACCCTTCAGATATGTGGAGATAGCTATCGTTTTCCCCCTGATTCTTATCTTTCTCAGCTAAACATGTGCTCTTCTTTCAACTCATCTTCATCTGCCATAGACTCAAGGCTTTTACCATCCTGATTGCTTTCTTCCGGATCCTCTCCAGCTTATCAATGTCCTCTTAAAACTGTGGCATTCAGAATTGAATGCCATATTCCAGAAGTGGTCTGAGTACTGTTACTATCGGCTCTTTCTTGGAAGATACTGTAATGGGAATGCAAATTTGGAAGATCTTCCCTGCCCCTAGGCTAAAGTGCACCTGAAGCCTGGGGTGGGAGGC